>NC_092650.1:14936250-15637500 GCF_032118995.1 Asterias amurensis
GTGTGTATGGTCTACTCCCTGGCCTCTAGCTTCGCTTTGAGAATCCCCATAGCACTAATTTTGGTACGAGAGGAAAGCCCTTGAAATTCTCCATCCAATGGTGCTAAAGTTGTTTATATTGAGTAATGATTTTGGCTCAAATTGACCCGTTGAACTTTTGATTTTCTCTGTAGACAAACATCCCGTAGGGAGGCTTGTTGAGTTCGTTTCGGAGCACAGCCGCCTACTTTTAATTATCGGTATCAAGAAGTCTGGAAGCCGCTCTAAAACTTTGAAATTTAGATTAAGGGACATGCCATGATGACGCAGGTACAAACTGCGTCTCTCTAGCATTTTTAGTTCCAGAATGATTCAAAAGCATAGCTGAAAGTTTATTCATGTCCGGGCTTTTTTTTAACGCATGTATTTGTTTTCTCCAATAATCACCGCATGCCGTGTATATCATGCATTAAATGTCCCAAATTTATGGGGTGTGTATGGTTAACTCCCTGGCCTGTAGCCTCGTATTCAGAATCCCCTTAGCATTAATTTTGGTACGAGAGGAAAGCCCTTGAAATTCTCCATCCAATGGTGCTAAACTTGTTTAGATTGAGTAATGATTGTGGGTAAAATGGACTTGTTGAACTTTTGATTTCCTCTGTGCACAAAAATCCCTTAGGGAGGCTTGTTGAGTTCGTTTCGAAGCACAGCCGCCTTCATTTAATTTTCGGTATCAAGAAGTCTGGAAGCCGCTCTAAAACTTTGAAATTTAGATTAAGGGACATGCCATGATGACGCAGGTACAAACTGCGTCTCTCTAGCATTTTTAGTTTCAGAATGATTCAAAAGCATAGCTGAAAGTTTTTTCAAGTCCGGGCTTTTTTTTAACGCATGTATTTGTTTTCTCCAATAATCACCACATGCCGTGTATATCATGCATTAAATGTCCCAAATTTATGGGGTGTGTATGGTCTACTCCCTGGCCTCTAGCCTCGCTTTGAGAATCCCAATAGCACTAATTTTGGTACGATAAGAAACCCCTTGAAATTCTCCATCCAATGGTGCTAAACTTGTTTAGATTGAGTAATGATTGTGGGTCAAATTGACCCGTTGAACTTTTGATTTTCTCTGTGCACAAAAATCCCGTAGGGAGGCTTGTTGAGTTCGTTTCGGAGCACAGCCGTCTGCTTTTAATTTTCGGTATCAAGAAGTCTGGAAGCCGCTCTACAACTTTGAAATTTAGATTAGGATAATGCCATGATGACGCAGGTACAAACTGCGTCTCTCTAGCAGTTTTAGTTCCAGAATGATTCAAAAGCATAGCTGAAAGTTTTTTCAAGTCCGGGCTTTTTTTTAACGCATGTATTTGTTTTCTCCAATAATCACCACATGCCCTGTATATCATGCATTAAATGTCCCAAATTTATGGGGTGTGTATGGTCTACTCACTGGCCTCTAGCCTCGCTTTGAGAATCCCCATAGCACTAATTTTGGTACGATAAGAAAGCCCTTGAAATTCTCCATCCAATGGTGCTGAACTTGTTTAGATTGAGAAATGATTGTGGGTCAAATTGACCCTTTTGAACTTTTGATTTTCTCTGTGCACAAAAATCCCGTAGGGAGGCTTGTTGAGTTCGTTTCGGAGCACAGCCGCCTGCTTTTAATTTTCGGTATCAAGAAGTCTGGAAGCCGCTCTAAAATTTTGAAATTTAGATTTAGGATAATGCCATGATGACGCAGGTACAAACTGCGTCTCTCTAGCATTTTTAGTTCCAGAATGATTCAAAAGCATAGCTGAAAGTTTTTTCAAGTCCGGGCTTTTTTTTAACGCATGTATTTGTTTTCTCCAACAATCACCACACGCCGTGTATATCATGCATTAAATGTCCCAAATTTATGGGGTGTGTATGGTCTACTCACTGGCCTCTAGCCTCGCTTTGAGAATCCCCATAGCACTAATTTTGGTACGAGAGGAAAGCCCTTGAAATTCTCCACCCAATGGTGCTAGACTTGTTTAGATTGAGCAATGATTGTGGGTCAAATTGACCCGTTGTACTTTGGATTTTCTCTGTGCACAAAAATCCCGTAGGGAGGCTTGTTGAGTTCGTTTCGGAGCACAGCCGCCTACTCTTAATTTTCGGTATCAGAGTGGAGGTTGTTGAAATCGTTTCTGAGCAACCCGCAAGAGCGATAGATTGAATTTCATTTTTTCTGTCTGAGTTTTATTCCCGTCTTCATTAAAAAAAAAATTCAAAAGTGAATACATCAAATGTTGGGACATGCATCCAGGTAATGACAATATTCGAGTGTTTTCCATAACATTTACCTAATTGCTATAGGTAATATTTATGCGTGAAACTTTACATCAACAGTTCGGCTACGAAAGTATCCCATTCCGTGTGTGCTATACATTTGCGCATTGAAACCGACTTAAAAAAACACAACCTTCAAGGAAAAACGTATTTAGGACTTAAAATGGCGGCCATATTGAATTTTGCTAGATATTTTAAACAGCTGGAGTTTGATTATTTTTTTTTACCCGTATTCCCCTTAACCTTAAACTTGTTTTGGGGCGGGGCCTATAGCCCCCCTCCCCCATTAGAACCGATCCTCTCTTTAACCAATCCTCTTCTAAAATCCCCGAAAAAATTAATTTCTAAGTTCCACAGAACACAGCGAAGACAAAATATGGGGGGGGGGGGGTTACACATATTTCGATCAACGATTGGCTCTGCATTGAAGGGGTGGGGGTAATTGCTCTTGCTTTTACAATTTGCAGCTTCTTCAGGAGATTTGTATTTACAATATTAGCAGCAAAATCATTACAACGAGGGCAATGAAACCACACTTTCCGTGCATAAACACTTGACATCGTGGTAACATTCTCGTGGAATTTCCTATAGTTGGGTGACTGTTGGTTTTAGGTTACTGGCATTGTTCAGCCATCCGTAAGGTCTCAAATAATGACAAAATCCGGAATATTCTTCGAATTGAGTCTTTATTGAGCCAGAAATTGCAACAGTAATCGTGTCTTCTTATAGCACGTTTCTATGCAGTACGCCGTGTTTGTTTACATTTCACCCACTATGTCACGTGAGGCACGGAGCGCAATCGGTCTATTGATTATGACCATGAAAACACCAGTTTTTAAGCACCAACACTGTAGCGCAGTGCGTAAGGTGCTGGGACTGTTTCAGCAACTCGGATCACCCGGTCCGGGTTCGAATACCGTCTGTCTCTAATATAGATTCAAGGCTTTTTGCTGCCCCTGATAGGACAGTGTGATTGGGATCTGCCTTGTTTTCTCCCCTAAAGGGACAGGGCCCGCGTGGTGGCTAGGGTTCGAAGCAGGGGGGGATGTGCTCTGGGTCGGATGCAAATCCTGAAGGGTTCTATATGGCAAAGGGGAGGGGCCAGTGTGTGCCATTAACTGAACCGGCGCCTGAATGCCTGACACTTCCGGAGCGTAACCTTTTATATTTTTCCACCAGATTAAATTTGCATTCTTCAATTTCTTTATTGTTCTATTTGTCTTACCCGCTGCCAAAACATTAGGACTCAAACTTCCTCTAGTTATCGGGCAACGTCGGTAGCCTAGTTGACAACACACTGCTCTTGAACTTCAGGGGTCCCGGGTTCGAATCCCACCCGAGGAACATGATATTTTGTTCAGGGAATAT
The DNA here is from genome assembly GCF_032118995.1 of Asterias amurensis. Lineage (NCBI taxonomy): Eukaryota > Metazoa > Echinodermata > Asteroidea > Forcipulatida > Asteriidae > Asterias > Asterias amurensis. Next base: position 14,939,910 of record NC_092650.1, read on the forward strand.
TTTTGTTCACGGGACTCGGGAAAGTATCCTGAGTTTACAGTGCTAACACACATCGGTGTATGGGTCAAAAACAAAATTAATTTTCTCTATAATATTTATTTGTATAATGTTATTATTGTTGTTATTATTTATAACGCTTACTGGTATAACTGGTATGTATCTGGTAACTGTTTTAAACAGTGTTTACATCAATTAACTAGGTCAGACTTGTTCTCTCTAATCCGAAGGCGGGTTCACTTATGTTTGAAAAGGAGGGAGCTACTGCCTTAGTTAAAAGACATTGTTTTCGTATCTACTCTTGTTAGAAACTCTTGTTTTTTTTGTATAGATTAGTATCTTGTTTAAAGGAACGTTACAGAATTGGTAAGAAACAAAATCGTGAAAATCACAGATGTACATAAAACTTACACGGTCTAATGATAATGATTGTTGAAAACATCCCTTGAAGTATTTATGTCTGAAGTCTCATATTTGTTAAGAAATAAATAATTTAACCTTGCGTTTGTTATTTTTTTTTTTTTTTGCATCAATGTCATGCAAAATGTGTAATCGTTTTTTGACTATTATTTTTCTCGTGACCCAGATGGCCGATCAGTTTGAAACTTTAACGGATTTGTCAGTTCATGTATATGATGGATTACATAAAGTGCTTACACTGCCAGCAACTATTTTGATTTTAAGATCAAAAGGGGGCCCTTGATATTAAAAGGAACAGTTTTGTTTTAATTTGTTTTAAGGATCTGTGTTGAGAATATTGAAAGAAATACAGGATTATTGTTTGTTTGCGGAAAAAAAAAATATACTAATTTCTGTCAAAAAACAAGGTTTGATGATGACGAAATACAGTTCATGCGTCATTAATTTATCTTTGGTACGAGAAGAAAGCCCTTGAAAATGGCGATCCGATTGTGGTAAAATTGTTAAGATTGAGCATGAAACTGGGATCGAATTATCCGTTCAAACTGTTTTTTTTTTTTTTTTTTTTGTCAGACAGCTCTGTGCACAAAACTCTCATAGGGCATGCTGTTGAAATCGTGTCTGAGCAACCCCGCTTACTGGAGCTTTTTGTTATCATGAAGTGTATAAGTCGCCCTATACTTTTGAAAAACGGATGCAGGGACATGCCAGAATGACTCAGTTACAAACTTCATCTCTTTAGCATTTTTAGCTACATAATTATTTCAGAGCATGGCTGAAATATTTATTTTTCGGGCCAATTTTTGAATGAATATCAATGTAAACAGCTGGATCGTGATTTTTAACCAAGATTCCTAGTTTTGTTTCTTATCAAGTTTATTTGCCTGAAAATTTGCCCACATTTTCCTCCCCTAGTTTTATGCAAAATGGCGGCCACATTGAATTTTGAAATACTTTAAGTGTAAAAAAGTACCAACCTAACTTTATTAGCAACATTTTGGCAGTCGGCTTGTTCTTTGTAGTTATGTCAATGAGAGATTTGTGTACGGTTTCAGGGGAAAAACGGTGGCCATTTTGTTTTTTACGTAAAAATGCACTTTCGCCGGATAAATATGCAAATTGCTAAATATTCAAAAATACACAAAAAATACTTAAAAGTCTTATAGCCTTGAAATGGAAAACTATTGATAGATTCTTGAAATCTTTATTCTCTGCTTAATTTTATATGGAGAGTCCCTGGGCCCGTCGAGTTATTCTCCCTCCAAGAAAAAACACCCCTTCACAAGTTTAATTTTAAAAACGTCAACAACCCCCAGGTCACAATTGGGCAACATTTTTGTACATTGAAACACCTTCTGGGGGCTCTCAAATCTGTCTTATATAGAATATTAGGTGGTTGAAATCGTTTCTGAGCAACCCCGCCTACTTGAGTTTTTTTCTATCAAGAAGTGTGCAAGTCGCCCTGAACCTTTAAAAAATAGACGCAGGAACATGCCAAATGACTAAGGTACAAACTGCATCTCCCTAGCATTTTTTGTTCCAGGGTTATTCCAGAGTGTTGCTGAACGTTTTTAATTGTCCGGGCCTATTTTTTGAATGACCCCCTTATTGTTGGTTGGAATCCTGACTGCGCCGTGTCTTGGTGTACGTTTTATACACGCACAGTGTACGTCAATTTCTAATGGGTGCCTGCTCGCGCCGTGTGCAAGTCGCCCTAAACCTTTAAAAAATGGACGTAGGAACATTCCTGGAAGAGGAGAGGAAAGCCCTTGAACATGGCAATCCTGTGGTGTTAAAATTTTGAAGATTGAGCATGAAACTGGGATCGAAATTACCCGTTGTACATGTTGTTTTTCTCTCCGACAGCTCTGTGCACAAAACTCACATAGTGGAGGTTGTTGAAATCGTTTCTGAGCAACCCCGCAAGGCGGGACAAACTGTAACAGTATACTGTTCAGCTTCATCAAAGGTCTTAGCATCCGTCACAAAGAGGGAGCAATGATCACCAAAACTTGTGCAGAACATGCATGGATATACCATCAGGAAATGCGTCTGAAGGAGAGCTGAAACAGTGAAGTTTGCCGCCATTTTGAGCGCCGAGTGATAGCGTCTGAAGACGGCAGGACGTTTCTAACTCAACAAGTGGTAAGCTGTTGTAAGCCGTAACCCCGCCTGTCTATACTCTAAGTTAACTGATGCAGAACATGCATGGATATACCATCAGGAAATGCGTCTGAAGGAGAGCTGAAACAGTGAAGTTTGCCGCCATTTTGAGCGCCGAGTGATAGCGTCTGAAGACGGCAGGACGTTTCTAACTCAACAAGTGGTAAGCTGTTGTAAGCCGTAACCCCGCTTGTCTATACTCTAAGTTAACTGTTTTAAATGTATTTTATTTCATTCCGAAACGGGGAGGGTAACATTGTAATAAAAAATAACAATAATTTAGAAATGGTTTAGACAATGGTTTAGACAGATGTTTTAAAAGTAGAATACAATGATCTACACACATTTGTCACAAAATTGCATGGTTTTTTCTACTACTTAACGAACTAACACGGTCGGCCATTTATGGAAGCAAAACATTTTGACTCCCAAAAATGGCCGGCCGTGTTTGTCGACAAGTTATAAAAGGAAACCCACGCAATGAGTGGTTACTTGGAGTGATACTTGTGTGGATCATTATGTTCCACTTTTAAAATATATTTATAATCATATGTAATAAGACCAACTCGACTGATCCAAGGCAACGTGTTCCTTTAACTAATAACAAAACACATACATTGGTAAAGCCTTGTTCACACAGTTTGATTTTTTAGACGGTAAATAAAAAGACATACTTTGCAACGCAATGAATTATAGCTTCATCAGGAGTGTCCATACAAAAAATTACATCTATCTTCCCTACAAAGAATTTTAAAAGTCTTTGTTTTATCAATAACATAAACCAACATAATATTCATAAGGTCGTTGTTTAATGGGCAATTTCAGGCACAAAATGGATTTCTGTATCAACATCAAGGTGACAATGAGGGCAAATTTTTTGGATAATGGAAACTTTAAGGAAACTTTTTGCCAATTATTTGGCTTGACTCTAACCCAGCAAACCTCCCTAGAGTTCAATAAGTAGGTTGAGTGAAGAGCATCTGAATTGGGCCAAAGAACGGCGATATTATAATTAACACAACGTAAATATAACTGAAACTCAAACTGGGTTTGAAGATACGGTACGGATATGTCCTGAGCTTATTCCTTTGGCCAGAACTAGTTATATAGCCATTATGCAATCTATTGTACCAATTAGAGTTAAACACGTAACGTTTCACATTCCTTTGGCTATATAGATGGCACAGTTCCTATTAAGCGTGGGTTCGAATCCCACCCGAGTAACATGCCTGTGATATTTTTTCACAGGACTCGGGAAAGTACTGAGTATACAGTGCTAACACACATCGGTGTATGGGTAAAAACCAAAATTAATATTCTTTATCCCCGATGCAAATTTAACATCTATTATATTTTTGGTTAAATTGACCCGTCGTACTTTTGATTTTCTCTGTGCACAAAAATCCCGTAGGGAGGCTTGTTGAGTTCGTTTCGGTGCACAGCCGCCTACTTTTAATTTTCGGTATCAAGAAGTCTGGAAGCCGCTCTAAAACTTTGAAATTTAGATTAAGGGACATGCCATGATGACGCAGGTACAAACTGCGTCTCTCTAGCATTTTTAGTTCCAGAATGATTCAAAAGCATAGCTGAAGTTTTTTCAAGTCCGGGCTATTTTTTAACGCATGTATTTGTTTTCTCCAATAATCACCACATGCCGTGTATATCATGCATTAAATGTCCCAAATTTATGGGGTGTGTATGGTCTACTCCCTGGCCTCTAGCGTCGCTTTGATAATCCCCATAGCACTAATGTTGGTACGAGAGGAAAGCCCTTGAAATTCTCCATCCAATGGTGCTAAACTTGTTTAGATTGAGTAATGATTGTGGGTCAAATTGACCCGTTGAACTTTTGATTTCCTCTGTGCACAAAAATCCCTTAGGGAGGCTTGTTGAGTTCGTTTCCAAGCACAGCCGCCTACTTTTTATTTTCGGTATCAAGAAGTCTGGAAGCCGCTCTAAAACTTTGAAATTTTGGTTTAGGGTAATGCCATGATGACGCAGGTACAAACTGCGTCTCTTTAGCATTTTTAGTTCCAGAATGATTCAAAAGCATAGCTGAAGTTTTTTCAAGTCCGGGCTATTTTTTAACGCATGTATTTGTTTTCTCCAATAATCACCACATGCCGTGTATATCATGCATTAAATGTCCCAAATTTATGGGGTGTGTATGGTCTACTCACTGGCCTCTATCCTCGCTTTGAGAATCCGCATAGCACTAATTTTGGTACGAGAGGAAAGCCCTTGAAATTCTCCATCCAATGGTGCTAAACTTGTTTAGATTGAGTAATGATTGTGGGTCAAATTGACCCGTTGAACTTTTGATTTTCTCTGTGCACAAAAATCCCGTAGGGAGGCAGGCTTGTTGAGTTCGTTTCGGAGCACAGCCGCCTGCTTTTAATTTTCGGTGTCAAGAAGTCTGGAAGCTGCTCTAAAACTTTGAATGTTAGATTTAGGGACATGCCATGATGACGCAGGTACAAACTGCGTCTCTCTAGCATTTTTAGTTCCAGAATGATTCAAAAGCATAGCTGAAAGTTTATTCGTGTCCGGGCTTTTTTTAATGCATGTATTTGTTTTCTCCAATAATCACCGCATGCCGTGTATATCATGCATTAAATGTCCCAAATTTATGGGGTGTGTATGGTTTACTCCCTGGCCTGTAGCCTCGCTTTGAGAATCCCCTTAGCATTAATTTTGGTACGAGAGGAAAGCCCTTGAAATTCTCCGTCCAATGGTGCTAAACTTTGTTTAGATTGAGTAATGATTGTGGGTCAAATTGACCCGTTGAACTTTTGATTTCCTCTGTGCACAAAAATCCCTTAGGGAGGCTTGTTGAGTTCGTTTCCAAGCACAGCCGCCTACTTTTTATTTTCGGTATCAAGAAGTCTGGAAGCCGCTCTAAAACTTTGAAATTTAGGTTTAGGGTAATGCCATGATGACGCAGGTACAAACTGCGTCTCCCTAGCATTTTTAGTTCCAGAATGATTCAAAAGCATAGCTGAAAGTTTTTTCAAGTCCGGGCTTTTTTTAACGCATGTATTTGTTTTCTCCAATAATCACCACATGCCGTGTATATCATGCATTAAATGTCCCAAATTTATGGGGTGTGTATGGTCTACTCACTGGCCTCTAGCCTCGCTTTGAGAATCTGCATAGCACTAATTTTGGTACGAGAGGAAAGCCCTTGAAATTCTCCATCCAAAGGTGCTAAACTTGTTTAGATTGAGTAATGATTGTGGGTCAAATTGCCCGTTGAACTTTTGATTTTCTCTGTGCACAAAAATCCCGTAGGGAGGCAGGCTTGTTGAGTTCGTTTCGGAGCACAGCCGCCTGCTTTTAATTTTCGGTGTCAAGAAGTCTGGAAGCCGCTCTAAAACTTTGAATGTTAGATTTAGGGACATGCCATGATGACGCAGGTACAAACTGCGTCTCTCTAGCATTTTTAGTTCCAGAATGATTCAAAAGCATAGCTGAAAGTTTATTCATGTCCGGGCTTTTTTTAACGCATGTATTTGTTTTCTCCAATAATCACCGCATGCCGTGTATATCATGCATTAAATGTCCCAAATTTATGGGGTGTGTATGGTTTACTCCCTGGCCTGTAGCCTCGCTTTGAGAATCCCCTTAGCATTAATTTTGGTACGATAAGAAAGCCCTTGAAATCCTCCATCCAATGGTGCTAAACTTGTTTAGATTGAGTAATGATTGTGGGTCAAATTGACCCTTTTGAACTTTTGATATTCTCTGTGCACAAAAATCCCGTAGGGAGGCTTGTTGAGTTCGTTTCGGAGCACAGCCGTCTGCTTTTAATTTTCGGTATCAAGAAGTCTGGAAGCCGCTCTAAAACTTTGAAATTTAGGTTTAGGGTAATGCCATGATGACGCAGGTACAAACTGCGTCTCTCTAGCATTTTTAGTTCCAGAATGATTCAAAAGCATAGCTGAAAGTTTTTTCAAGTCCGGGCTTTTTTTAACGCATGTATTTGTTTTCTCCAATAATCACCACATGCCGTGTATATCATGCAATAAATGTCCCAAATTTATGGGGTGTGTATGGTCTACTCCCTGGCGTCTAGCTTCGTTTTGAGAATCCGCATAGCACTAATTTTGGTACGAGAGGAAAGCCCTTGAAATTCTCCATCCAATGGTGCTAAACTTGTTTAGATTGAGTAATGATTGTGGGTCAAATTGACCCTTTTGAACTTTTGATTTTCTCTGTGCACAAAAATCCCGTAGGGAGGCTTGTTGAGTTCGTTTCGGAGCACAGCCGCCTGCTTTTAATTTTCGGTATCAAGAAGTCTGGAAGCCGCTCTAAAACTTTGAAATTTAGATTTAGGATAATGCCATGATGACGCAGGTACAAACTGCGTCTCTCTAGCATTTTTAGTTTCAGAATGATTCAAAAGCATAGCTGAAAGTTTTTTCAAGTCCGGGCTTTTTTTAACGCATGTATTTGTTTTCTCCAATAATCACCACATGCCGTGTATATCATGCATTAAATGTCCCAAATTTATGGGGTGTGTATGGTCTACTCCCTGGCCTCTAGCCTCGCTTTGAGAATCCCAATAGCACTAATGTTGGTACGATAAGAAAGCCCTTGAAATTCTCCATCCAATGGTGCTAAACTTGTTTAGATTGAGTAATGATTGTGGGTCAAATTGCCCGTTGAACTTTTGATTTTCTCTGTGCACAAAAATCCCGTAGGGAGGCAGGCTTGTTGAGTTCGTTTCGGAGCACAGCCGCCTGCTTTTAATTTTCGGTGTCAAGAAGTCTGGAAGCCGCTCTAAAACTTTGAATGTTAGATTTAGGGACATGCCATGATGACGCAGGTACAAACTGCGTCTCTCTAGCATTTTTAGTTCCAGAATGATTCAAAAGCATAGCTGAAAGTTTATTCATGTCCGGGCTTTTTTTAACGCATGTATTTGTTTTCTCCAATAATCACCGCATGCCGTGTATATCATGCATTAAATGTCCCAAATTTATGGGGTGTGTATGGTTTACTCCCTGGCCTGTAGCCTCGCGTTGAGAATCCCCTTAGCATTAATTTTGGTACGATAAGAAAGCCCTTGAAATCCTCCATCCAATGGTGCTAAACTTGTTTAGATTGAGTAATGATTGTGGGTCAAATTGACCCTTTTGAACTTTTGATATTCTCTGTGCACAAAAATCCCGTAGGGAGGCTTGTTGAGTTCGTTTCGGAGCACAGCCGTCTGCTTTTAATTTTCGGTATCAAGAAGTCTGGAAGCCGCTCTAAAACTTTGAAATTTAGGTTTAGGGTAATGCCATGATGACGCAGGTACAAACTGCGTCTCTCTAGCATTTTTAGTTCCAGAATGATTCAAAAGCATAGCTGAAAGTTTTTTCAAGTCCGGGCTTTTTTTAACGCATGTATTTGTTTTCTCCAATAATCACCACATGCCGTGTATATCATGCAATAAATGTCCCAAATTTATGGGGTGTGTATGGTCTACTCCCTGGCGTCTAGCTTCGTTTTGAGAATCCGCATAGCACTAATTTTGGTACGAGAGGAAAGCCCTTGAAATTCTCCATCCAATGGTGCTAAACTTGTTTAGATTGAGTAATGATTGTGGGTCAAATTGACCCTTTTGAACTTTTGATTTTCTCTGTGCACAAAAATCCCGTAGGGAGGCTTGTTGAGTTCGTTTCGGAGCACAGCCGCCTGCTTTTAATTTTCGGTATCAAGAAGTCTGGAAGCCGCTCTAAAACTTTGAAATTTAGATTTAGGATAATGCCATGATGACGCAGGTACAAACTGCGTCTCTCTAGCATTTTTAGTTTCAGAATGATTCAAAAGCATAGCTGAAAGTTTTTTCAAGTCCGGGCTTTTTTTTAACGCATGTATTTGTTTTCTCCAATAATCACCACATGCCGTGTATATCATGCATTAAATGTCCCAAATTTATGGGGTGTGTATGGTCTACTCCCTGGCCTCTAGCCTCGCTTTGAGAATCCCAATAGCACTAATGTTGGTACGATAAGAAAGCCCTTGAAATTCTCCATCCAATGGTGCTAAACTTGTTTAGATTGAGTAATGATTGTGGGTCAAATTGACCCTTTTGAACTTTTGGTTTTCTGTGTGCACAAAAATCCCGTAGGGAGGCTTGTTGAGTTCGTTTCGGAGCACAGCCGTCTGCTTTTAATTTTCGGTATCAAGAAGTCTGGAAGCCGCTCTACAACTTTGAAACTTAGATTTAGGATAATGCCATGATGACGCAGGTACAAACTGCGTCTCTCTAGCAGTTTTAGTTCCAGAATGATTCAAAAGCATAGCTGAAAGTTTTTTCAAGTCCGGGCTTTTTTTTAACGCATGTATTTGTTTTCTCCAATAATCACCACATGCCGTGTATATCATGCATTAAATGTCCCAAATTTATGGGGTGTGTATGGTCTACTCCCTGGCCTCTAGCCTCGCTTTGAGAATCCCCATAGCACTAATTTTGGTACGATAAGAAAGCCCTTGAAATTCTCCATCCAATGGTGCTAAAGTTGTTTAGATTGAGTAATGATTGTGGGTCAAATTGACCCGTTGAACTTTTGATTTTCTCTGTGCACAAAAATCCCGTAGGGAGGCTTGTTGAGTTCGTTTCGGAGCACAGCCGTCTGCTTTTAATTTTCGGTATGAAGAAGTCTGGAAGCCGCTCTACCACTTTGAAATTTAGATTCAGGATAATGCCATGATGACGCAGGTACAAACTGCGTCTCTCTAGCAGTTTTAGTTCCAGAATGATTCAAAAGCATAGCTGAAAGTTTTTTCAAGTCCGGGCTTTTTTTTAACGCATGTATTTGTTTTCTCCAATAATCACCACATGCCGTGTATATCATGCATTAAATGTCCCAAATTTATGGGGTGTGTATGGTCTACTCCCTGGCCTCTAGCCTCGCTTTGAGAATCCCCATAGCACTAATTTTGGTACGATAAGAAAGCCCTTGAAATTCTCCATCCAATGGTGCTAAACTTGTTTAGATTGAGTAATGATTGTGGGTCAAATTGACCCGTTGAACTTTTGATTTTCTCTGTGCACAAAAATCCCGTAGGGAGGCTTGTTGAGTTCGTTTCGGAGCACAGCCGCCTGCTTTTAATTTTCGGTATCAAGAAGTCTGGAAGCCGCTCTAAAACTTTGAAATTTAGATTTAGGATAATGCCATGATGACGCAGGTACAAACTGCGTCTCTCTAGCATTTTTAGTTCCAGAATGATTCAAAAGCATAGCTGAAAGTTTTTTCAAGTCCGGGCTTTTTTTTAACGCATGTATTTGTTTTCTCCAACAATCACCACACGCCGTGTATATCATGCATTAAATGTCCCAAATTTATGGGGTGTGTATGGTCTACTCACTGGCCTCTAGCCTCGCTTTGAGAATCCGCATAGCACTAATTTTGGTACGAGTGGAAAGCCCTTGAAATTCTCCATCCAATGGTGCTAAACTTGTTTAGATTGAGTAATGATTGTGGGTCAAATTGACCCGTTGAACTTTTGATTTTCTCTGTGCACAAAAATCCCGTAGGGAGGCAGGCTTGTTGAGTTCGTTTCGGAGCACAGCCGCCTGCTTTTAATTTTCGGTATCAAGAAGTCTGGAAGCCGCTCTAAAACTTTGAAATTTAGATTTAGGGACATGCCATGATGACGCAGGTACAAACTGGGTCTCTCTAGCATTTTTAGTTCCAGAATGATTCAAAAGCATAGCTGAAAGTTTATTCATGTCCGGGCTTTTTGTTAACGCATGTATTTGTTTTCTCCAATAATCACCGCATGCCGTGTATATCATGCATTAAATGTCCCAAATTTATGGGGTGTGTATGGTTTACTCCCTGGCCTGTAGCCTCGTCTTGAGAATCCCCTAAGCATTAATTTTGGTACGAGAGGAAAGCCCTTGAAATTCTCCATCCAATGGTGCTAAACTTTGTTTAGATTGAGCAATGATTGTGGGTCAAATTGACCCTTTTGAACTTTTGATTTTCTCTGTGCACAAAAATCCCGTAGGGAGGCTTGTTGAGTTTGTTGCGGAGCACAGCCGCCTGCTTTTAATTTTCGGTATCAAGAAGTCTGGAAGCCGCTCTAAAACTTTGAAATTTAGATTTAGGATAATGCCATGATGACGCAGGTACAAACTGCGTCTCTCTAGCATTTTTAGTTTCAGAATGATTCAAAAGCATAGCTGAAAGTTTTTTCAAGTCCGGGCTTTTTTTTAACGCATGTATTTGTTTTCTCCAATAATCACCACATGCCGTGTATATCATGCTTTAAATGTCCCAAATTTATGGGGTGTGTATGGTCTACTCCCTGGCCTCTAGCCTCGCTTTGAGAATCCCAATAGCACTAATTTTGGTACGATAAGAAAGCCCTTGAAATTCTCCATCCAATGGTGCTAAACTTGTTTAGATTGAGTAATGATTGTGGGTCAAATTGACCCGTTGAACTTTTGATTTTCTCTGTGCACAAAAATCCCGTAGGGAGGCTTGTTGAGTTCGTTTCGGAGCACAGCCGTCTGCTTTTAATTTTCGGTATCAAGCAGTCTGGAAGCCGCTCTACAACTTTGAAATTTAGATTTAGGATAATGCCATGATGACGCAGGTACAAACTGCGTCTCTCTAGCAGTTTTAGTTCCAGAATGATTCAAAAGCATAGCTGAAAGTTTTTTCAAGTCCGGGCTTTTTTTTAACGCATGTATTTGTTTTCTCCAATAATCACCACATGCCGTGTATATCATGCATTAAATGTCCCAAATTTATGGGGTGTGTATGGTCTCCTCCCTGGCCTCTAGCCTCGCTTTGAGAATCCCCATAGCACTAATTTTGGTACGATAAGAAAGCCCTTGAAATTCTCCATCCAATGGTGCTAAACTTGTTTAGATTGAGTAATGATTGTGGGTCAAATTGACCCTTTTGAACTTTTGATTTTCTCTGTGCACAAAAATCCCGTAGGGAGGCTTGTTGAGTTCGTTTCGGAGCACAGCCGCCTGCTTTTAATTTTCGGTATCAAGAAGTCTGGAAGCCGCTCTAAAACTTTGAAATTTAGATTTAGGATAATGCCATGATGACGCAGGTACAAACTGCGTCTCTCTAGCATTTTTAGTTTCAGAATGATTCAAAAGCATAGCTGAAAGTTTTTTCAAGTCCGGGCTTTTTTTTAACGCATGTATTTGTTTTCTCCAATAATCACCACATGCCGTGTATATCATGCTTTAAATGTCCCAAATTTATGGGGTGTGTATGGTCTACTCCCTGGCCTCTAGCCTCGCTTTGAGAATCCCAATAGCACTAATTTTGGTACGATAAGAAAGCCCTTGAAATTCTCCATCCAATGGTGCTAAACTTGTTTAGATTGAGTAATGATTGTGGGTCAAATTGACCCGTTGAACTTTTGATTTTCTCTGTGCACAAAAATCCCGTAGGGAGGCTTGTTGAGTTCGTTTCGGAGCACAGCCGTCTGCTTTTAATTTTCGGTATCAAGCAGTCTGGAAGCCGCTCTACAACTTTGAAATTTAGATTTAGGATAATGCCATGATGACGCAGGTACAAACTGCGTCTCTCTAGCAGTTTTAGTTCCAGAATGATTCAAAAGCATAGCTGAAAGTTTTTTCAAGTCCGGGCTTTTTTTTAACGCATGTATTTGTTTTCTCCAATAATCACCACATGCCGTGTATATCATGCATTAAATGTCCCAAATTTATGGGGTGTGTATGGTCTCCTCCCTGGCCTCTAGCCTCGCTTTGAGAATCCCCATAGCACTAATTTTGGTACGATAAGAAAGCCCTTGAAATTCTCCATCCAATGGTGCTAAACTTGTTTAGATTGAGTAATGATTGTGGGTCAAATTGACCCTTTTGAACTTTTGATTTTCTCTGTGCACAAAAATCCCGTAGGGAGGCTTGTTGAGTTCGTTTCGGAGCACAGCCGCCTGCTTTTAATTTTCGGTATCAAGAAGTCTGGAAGCCGCTCTAAAACTTTGAAATTTAGATTTAGGATAATGCCATGATGACGCAGGTACAAACTGCGTCTCTCTAGCATTTTTAGTTCCAGAATGATTCAAAAGCATAGCTGAAAGTTTTTTCAAGTCCGGGCTTTTTTTTAACGCATGTATTTGTTTTCTCCAACAATCACCACACGCCGTGTATATCATGCATTAAATGTCCCAAATTTATGGGGTGTGTATGGTCTACTCACTGGCTTCTAGCCTCGCTTTGAGAATCCGCATAGCACTAATTTTGGTACGAGAGGAAAGCCCTTGAAATTCTCCATCCAATGGTGCTAAACTTGTTTAGATTGAGTAATGATTGTGGGTCAAATTGACCCGTTGAACTTTTGATTTTCTCTGTGCACAAAAATCCCGTAGGGAGGCAGGCTTGTTGAGTTCGTTTCGGAGCACAGCCGCCTGCTTTTAATTTTCGGTATCAAGAAGTCTGGAAGCCGCTCTAAAACTTTGAAATTTAGATTTAGGGACATGCCATGATGACGCAGGTACAAACTGCGTCTCTCTAGCATTTTTAGTTCCAGAATGATTCAAAAGCATAGCTGAAAGTTTATTCATGTCCGGGCTTTTTTTTTAACGCATGTATTTGTTTTCTCCAATAATCACCGCATGCCGTGTATATCATGCATTAAATGTCCCAAATTTATGGGGTGTGTATGGTTTACTCCCTGGCCTGTAGCCTCGTCTTGAGAATCCCCTTAGCATTAATTTTGGTACGAGAGGAAAGCCCTTGAAATTCTCCATCCAATGGTGCTAAACTTTGTTTAGATTGAGCAATGATTGTGGGTCAAATTGACCCGTTGAACTTTTGATTTCCTCCGTGCACAAAAATCCCTTAGGGAGGCTTGTTGAGTTCGTTTCCAAGCACAGCCGCCTACTTTTAATTTTCGGTATCAAGAAGTCTGGAAGCCGCTCTAAAACTTTGAAATTTAGGTTTAGGGTAATGCCATGATGACGCAGGTACAAACTGCGTCCCTCTAGCATTTTTAGTTCCAGAATGATTCAAAAGCATAGCTGAAAGTTTTTTCAAGTCCGGGCTTTTTTTAACGCATGTATTTGTTTTCTCCAATAATCACCACATGCCGTGTATATCATGCAATAAATGTCCCAAATTTATGGGGTGTGTATGGTCTACTCCCTGGCCTCTAGCCTCGTCTTGAGAATCCCCATAGCACTAATTTTGGTACGATAAGAAAGCCCTTGAAATTCTCCATCCAATGGTGCTAAACTTGTTTAGATTGAGTAATGATTGTGGGTCAAATTGACCCTTTTGAACTTTTGATTTTCTCTGTGCACAAAAATCCCGTAGGGAGGCTTGTTGAGTTCGTTTCGGAGCACAGCCGCCTGCTTTTAATTTTCGGTATCAAGAAGTCTGGAAGCCGCTCTAAAACTTTGAAATTTAGATTTAGGATAATGCCATGATGACGCAGGTACAAACTGCGTCTCTCTAGCATTTTTAGTTCCAGAATGATTCAAAAGCATAGCTGAAAGTTTTTTCAAGTCCGGGCTTTTTTTTAACGCATGTATTTGTTTTCTCCAACAATCACCACACGCCGTGTATATCATGCATTAAATGTCCCAAATTTATGGGGTGTGTATGGTCTACTCACTGGCTTCTAGCCTCGCTTTGAGAATCCGCATAGCACTAATTTTGGTACGAGAGGAAAGCCCTTGAAATTCTCCATCCAATGGTGCTAAACTTGTTTAGATTGAGTAATGATTGTGGGTCAAATTGACCCGTTGAACTTTTGATGTTCTCTGTGCACAAAAATCCCGTAGGGAGGCAGGCTTGTTGAGTTCGTTTCGGAGCACAGCCGCCTGCTTTTAATTTTCGGTATCAAGAAGTCTGGAAGCCGCTCTAAAACTTTGAAATTTAGATTTAGGGACATGCCATGATGACGCAGGTACAAACTGCGTCTCTCTAGCATTTTTAGTTCCAGAATGATTCAAAAGCATAGCTGAAAGTTTATTCATGTCCGGGCTTTTTTTTAACGCATGTATTTGTTTTCTCCAATAATCACCGCATGCCGTGTATATCATGCATTAAATGTCCCAAATTTATGGGGTGTGTATGGTTTACTCCCTGGCCTGTAGCCTCATCTTGAGAATCCCCTTAGCATTAATTTTGGTACGAGAGGAAAGCCCTTGAAATTCTCCATCCAATGGTGCTAAACTTTGTTTAGATTGAGCAATGATTGTGGGTCAAATTGACCCGTTGAACTTTTGATTTCCTCTGTGCACAAAAATCCCTTAGGGAGGCTTGTTGAGTTCGTTTCCAAGCACAGCCGCCTACTTTTAATTTTCGGTATCAAGAAGTCTGGAAGCCGCTCTAAAACTTTGAAATTTAGGTTTAGGGTAATGCCATGATGACGCAGGTACAAACTGCGTCTCTCTAGCATTTTTAGTACCAGAATGATTCAAAAGCATAGCTGAAAGTTTTGTCAAGTCCGGGCTTTTTTTTAACGCATGTGTTTGTTTTCTCCAATAATCACCACATGCCGTGTATATCATGCATTAAATGTTCCAAATATATGGGGTGTGTATGGTCTACTCCCTGGCCTCTAGCTTCGTTTTGAGAATCCGCATAGCACTAATTTTGGTACGATAAGAAAGCCATTGAAATTCTCCATCCAATGGTGCTAAACTTGTTTAGATTGAGTAATGATTGTGGGTCAAATTGACCCGTTGTACTTTGGATTTTCTCTGTGCACAAAAATCCCGTAGGGAGGCTTGTTGAGTTCGTTTCGGAGCACAGCCGCCTACTTTTAATTTTCGGTATCAAAAAACCCGGAAGCTGCTCTAAAACATTGAAATTTGAATTAAGGGACATGCCATGATGACGCAGGTACAAACTGCGTCTCTCTAGCGTTTTTATTCCAGATTGATTCAAAGCATATCTGTAAGTTTTTTCAAGTCCGGGCTTTTTTTTAACGCATATATTTGTTTTCTCCAATAATCACCACATGCCGTGTATATCATGCATTAAATGTCCCAAATTTAAGGGGTGTGTCGGGTCTACTCCCTGGCCTCTAGCGTCGCCTTGAAAATCCCCATAGCACTGATGTTTATACGAGAGGAAAGCCCTTGGAATTGTCCATCCAATGGTGCTAAACTTGTTTAGATTAAGCAATGATTTTGGGTCAAAATGACCCGTTGTACTTTTGATTTTCTCTGTGCACAAAAATCCCGTAGGGGAGGCTTGTTGAGTTCGTTTCGGAGCACAGCCGCCTACTCTTAATTTTCGGTATCAGAGTGGAGGTTGTTGAAATCGTTTCTGAGCAACCCGCAAGAGCGATAGATTGAATTTCATTTTTTCTGTCTGAGTTTTATTCCCGTCTTCATTAAAAAAAAAATTCAAAAGTGAATACATCAAATGTTGGGACATGCATCCAGGTAATGACAATATTCGAGTGTTTTCCATAACATTTACCTAATTGCTATAGGTAATATTTATGCGTGAAACTTTACATCAACAGTTCGGCTACGAAAGTATCCCATTCCGTGTGTGCTAAACATTTGCACATTGAAACCGACTTAAAAAAACACAACCTTCAAGGAAAAACGTATTTAGGACTTAAAATGGCGGCCATATTGAATTTTGCTAGATATTTTAAACAGCTGGAGTTTGATTATTTTTTTTTACCCGTATTCCCCTTAACCTTAACTTGTTTTGGGGCGGGGCCTATAGCCCCCCTCCCCCATTAGAACCGATCCTCTCTTTAACCAATCCTCTTCTAAAATCCCCGAAAAAATTAATTTCTAAGTTCCACAGAACACAGCGAAGACAAAATATGGGGGGGGGGGGGTAACACATATTTCGATCAACGATTGGCTCTGCATTGAAGGGGTGGGGGTAATTGCTCTTGCTTTTACAATTTGCAGCTTCTTCAGGAGATTTGTATTTACAATATTAGCAGCAAAATCATTACAACGAGGGCAATGAAACCACACTTTCCGTGCATAAACACTTGACATCGTGGTAACATTCTCGTGGAATTTCCTATAGTTGGGTGACTGTAAGGTCCGTAAGGTCTCAAATAATGACAAAATCCGGAATATTCTTCGAATTGAGTCTTTATTGAGCCAGAAATTGCAACAGTAATCGTGACTTCTTATAGCACGTTTATATGCAGTACGCCGTGTTTGTTTACATTTCACCCACTATGTCACGTGAGGCACGGAGCGCAATCGGTCTATTGATTATGACCATGAAAACACCAGTTTTTAAGCACCAACACTGTAGCGCAGTGCGTAAGGTGCTGGGACTGTTTCAGCAACTCGGATCACCCGGTCCGGGTTCGAATACCGTCTGTCTCTAATATAGATTCAAGGCTTTTTGCTGCCCCTGATAGGACAGTGTGATTGGGATCTGCCTTGTTTTCTCCCCTAAAGGGACAGGGCCCGCGTGGTGGCTAGGGTTCGAAGCAGGGGGGGATGTGCTCTGGGTCGGATGCAAATCCTGAAGGGTTCTATATGGCAAAGGGGAGGGGCCAGTGTGTGCCATTAACTGAACCGGCGCCTGAATGCCTGACACTTCCGGAGCGTAACCTTTTATATTTTTCCACCAGATTAAATTTGCATTTTTCAATTTCTTTATTGTTCTATTTGTCTTACCCGCTGCCAAAACATTAGGACTCAAACTTCCTCTAGTTATCGGGCAACGTCGGTAGCTTAGTTGACAACACACTGCTCTTGAACTTCAGGGGTCCCGGGTTCGAATCCCACCCGAGGAACATGATATTTTGTTCACGGAATATTTTTGTTCACGGGACTCGGGAAAGTATCCTGAGTTTACAGTGCTAACACACATCGGTGTATGGGTCAAAAACAAAATTAATTTTCTCTATAATATTTATTTGTATAATGCTATTATTGTTGTTATTATTTATAACGCTTACTGGTATAACTGGTATGTATCTGGTAACTGTTTTAAACAGTGTTTACATCAATTAACTAGGTCAGACTTGTTCTCTCTAATCCGAAGGCGGATTCACTTATGTTTGAAAAGGAGGGAGCTACTGCCTTAGTTAAAAGACATTGTTTTCGTATCTACTCTTGTTAGAAACTCTTGTTTTTTTTGTATAGATTAGTATCCTGTTTAAAGGAACGTTACAGAATTGGTAAGAAACAAAATCGTGAAAATCACAGATGTACATAAAACTTACACGGTCTAATGATAATGATTGTTGAAAACATCCCTTGAAGTATTTATGTCTGAAGTCTCATATTTGTTAAGAAATAAATAATTTAACCTTGCGTTTGTTATTTTTTTTGTTTGCATCAATGTCATGCAAAATGTGTAATCGTTTTTTGACTATTATTTTTCTCGTGACCCAGATGGCCGATCAGTTTGAAACTTTAACGGATTTGTCAGTTCATGTATATGGTGGATTACATAAAGTGCTTACACTGCCAGCAACTATTTTGATTTTAAGATCAAAAGGGGGCCCTTGATATTAAAAGGAACAGTTTTGTTTTAATTTGTTTTAAGGATCTGTGTTGAGAATATTGAAAGAAATACAGGATTATTGTTTGTTTGCGGAAAAAAAAAATATACTAATTTCTGTCAAAAAACAAGGTTTGATGATGACGAAATACAGTTCATGCGTCATTAATTTATCTTTGGTACGAGAAGAAAGCCATTGAAAATGGCGATCCGATTGTGGTAAAATTGTTAAGATTGAGCATGAAACTGGGATCGAATTATCCGTTCAAACTGTTTGTTTTTTGTTTTTTGTTTTTTTGTCAGACAGCTCTGTGCACAAAACTCTCATAGGGCATGCTGTTGAAATCGTGTCTGAGCAACCCCGCTTACTGGAGCTTTTTGTTATCATGAAGTGTATAAGTCGCCCTATACTTTTGAAAAACGGATGCAGGGACATGCCAGAATGACTCAGTTACAAACTTCATCTCTTTAGCATTTTTAGCTACATAATTATTTCAGAGCATGGCTGAAATATTTATTTTTCGGGCCAATTTTTGAATGAATATCAATGTAAACAGCTGGATCGTGATTTTTAACCAAGATTCCTAGTTTTGTTTCTTATCAAGTTTATTTGCCTGAAAATTTGCCCACATTTTCCTCCCCTAGTTTTATGCAAAATGGCGGCCACATTGAATTTTGAAATACTTTAAGTGTAAAAAAGTACCAACCTAACTTTATTAGCAACATTTTGGCAGTCGGCTTGTTCTTTGTAGTTATGTCAATGAGAGATTTGTGTACGGTTTCAGGGGAAAAACGGTGGCCATTTTGTTTTTTACGTAAAAATGCACTTTCGCCGGATAAATATGCAAATTGCTAAATATTCAAAAATACACAAAAAATACTTAAAAGTCTTATAGCCTTGAAATGGAAAACTATTGATAGATTCTTGAAATCTTTATTCTCTGCTTAATTTTATATGGGGAGTCCCTGGGCCCGTCGAGTTATTCTCCCTCCAAGAAAAAACACCCCTTCACAAGTTTAATTTTAAAAACGTCAACAACCCCCAGGTCACAATTGGGCAACATTTTTGTACATTGAAACACCTTCTGGGGGCTCTCAAATCTGTCTTATATAGAATATTAGGTGGTTGAAATCGTTTCTGAGCAACCCCGCCTACTTGAGTTTTTTTCTATCAAGAAGTGTGCAAGTCGCCCTGAACCTTTAAAAAATAGACGCAGGAACATGCCAAATGACTAAGGTACAAACTGCATCTCCCTAGCATTTTTTGTTCCAGGGTTATTCCAGAGTGTTGCTGAACGTTTTTAATTGTCCGGGCCTATTTTTTGAATGACCCCCTTATTGTTGGTTGGAATCCTGACTGCGCCGTGTCTTGGTGTACGTTTTATACACGCACAGTGTACGTCAATTTCTAATGGGTGCCTGCTCGCGCCGTGTGCAAGTCGCCCTAAACCTTTAAAAAATGGACGTAGGAACATTCCTGGAAGAGGAGAGGAAAGCCCTTGAACATGGCAATCCTGTGGTGTTAAAATTTTGAAGATTGAGCATGAAACTGGGATCGAAATTATCCGTTGTACATGTTGTTTTTCTCTCCGACAGCTCTGTGCACAAAACTCACATAGTGGAGGTTGTTGAAATCGTTTCTGAGCAACCCCGCAAGGCGGGACAAACTGTAACAGTATACTGTTCAGCTTCATCAAAGGTCTTAGCATCCGTCACAAACAGGGAGCAATGATCACCAAAACTTGTCTATGACTGATGCAGAACATGCATGGATATACCATCAGGAAATGCGTCTGAAGGAGAGCTGAAACAGTGAAGTTTGCCGCCATTTTGAGCGCCGAGTGATAGCGTCTGAAGACGGCAGGACGTTTCTAACTCAACAAGTGGTAAGCTGTTGTAAGCCGTAACCCCGCCTGTCTATACTCTAAGTTAACTGTTTTAAATGTATTTTATTTCATTCCGAAACGGGGAGGGTAACATTGTAATAAAAAATAACAATAATTTAGAAATGGTTTAGACAATGGTTTAGACAGATGTTTTAAAAGTAGAATACAATGATCTACACACATTTGTCACAAAATTGCATGGTTTTTTCTACTACTTAACGAACTAACACGGTCGGCCATTTATGGAAGCAAAACATTTTGACTCCCAAAAATGGCCGGCCGTGTTTGTCGACAAGTTATAAAAGGAAACCCACGCAATGAGCGGTTACTTGGAGTGATACTTGTGTGGATCATTATGTTCCACTTTTAAAATATATTTATAATCATATGTAATAAGACCAACTCGACTGATCCAAGGCAACGTGTTCCTTTAACTAATAACAAAACACATACATTGGTAAAGCCTTGTTCACACAGTTTGATTTTTTAGACGGTAAATAAAAAGACATACTTTGCAACGCAATGAATTATAGCTTCATCAGGAGTGTCCATACAAAAAATTACATCTATCTTCCCTACAAAGAATTTTAAAAGTCTTTGTTTTATCAATAACATAAACCAACATAATATTCATAAGGTCGTTGTTTAATGGGCAATTTCAGGCACAAAATGGATTTCTGTATCAACATCAAGGTGACAATGAGGGCAAATTTTTTGGATAATGGAAACTTTAAGGAAACTTTTTGCCAATTATTTGGCTTGACTCTAACCCAGCAAACCTCCCTAGAGTTCAATAAGTAGGTTGAGTGAAGAGCATCTGAATTGGGCCAAAGAACGGCGATATTATAATTAACACAACGTAAATATAACTGAAACTCAAACTGGGTTTGAAGATACGGTACGGATATGTCCTGAGCTTATTCCTTTGGCCAGAACTAGTTATATAGCCATTATGCAATCTATTGTACCAATTAGAGTTAAACACGTAACGTTTCACATTCCTTTGGCTATATAGATGGCACAGTTCCTATTAAGCATGAGAAATACCAATGTTTTGTGGCCAAGCCCTTGTGTTTGATCACAGAGAATGTACAGCATTGTTATCACTCCATTTCAACCAGTTTAAACTTAGCATATGTACAAAGGAAAACGACAAAATTCGTCCCGGAATAAATCGGGTGTACGTATGGCTAACCGATGACGCGGTAAACTTGTAGAGATTGGGCATTAGTCTGGAGTCGAAATGACCTTAACAAATCTGTGAACTTTTATTAGACAGCTCTGTGCACAAAAATCCCTTTGGGAGACTGTTGAGCACAGTTCTGATTCCCCTTCACTTGTTGTTTTCCGCTATCGAGAAAATGTCCAAACCGCCCTAAAACTTTTACAATTCGGATACAGGGATATGCCAGGTAGAGTCGGGTACAACGACTCCGTGTCTGTAGCATGTTTAATTTCAGAGTAATTGAAGAGTTCGTCTCAGATTTATTTTAAAACCATTAAACAAAACAATTCGTCTGCTTTTTCTGTATAGCCCATGCATACAACTTTTGGGTGGTACTAATCCCTGGCCTCTAGCGTCACCTTGAGAATCTCCATAGCACTAATTTTTGTACGAGAGGAAAGCCTTTGAAGTTGTCCATCCAATGGAGATAAACTTGTTTCAATTGAGCAATGATTTGGGGTTAAATTGACCCGTTGTACTTTGGATTTTCTCTGTGCTCAAAAATCCCGTAGGGAGGCTTGTTGAGTTCGTTTCGGAGCACAGCCGCCTACTTTAAATTTTCGGTATCAAGAAGACTGGAAGCCGCTCTAAAACTTTGAAATTTGAAGTTAGGGACATGCCATGATGACGCAGGTACAAACTGCGTCTCTCTGGCGTTTTTAGTTCCAGAATGATTCAAAAGCATAGATGAAAGTTTTTTCAAGTCCGGGTTTTTTTTTTAACGCATGTATTTGTTTTCTCCAATAATCACCACATGCCGTGTATATCATGCAATAAATGTCCCAAATTTATGGGGTGTGTATGGTCTACTCCCTGGCCTGTAGCCTCTCTTTGAGAATCCGCATAGCACTAATTTTGGTACGATAAGAAAGCCCTTGAAATTCTCCATCTACTGGTGCTAAACTTGTTTAGATTGAGTAATGATTGTGGGTAAAATTGACCCGTTGAACTTTTGATTTTCTCTGTGCACAAAAATCCCTTAGGGAGGCTTGTTGAGTTCGTTTCGAAGCACAGCCGCCTACTTTTAGTTTTCGGTATCAAGAAGTCTGGAAGCCGCTCTAAAACTTTGAAATTTAAATTTAGGATAATGCCATGATGACGCAGGTACAAACTGCGTCTCTCTAGCAGTTTTAGTTCCAGAATGATTCAAAAGCATAGCTGAAAGTTTTTTCAAGTCCGGGCTTTTTTTTTAACGCATGTATTTGTTTTCTCCAATAATCACCACATGCCGTGTATATCATGCATTAAATGTCCCAAATTTATGGGGTGTGTATGGTCTACTCCCTGGCCTTTAGCTTCGTTTTGAGAATCCGCATAGCACTAATTTTGGTACGATAAGAAAGCCCTTGAAATTCTCCATCCAATGGTGCTAAACCTGTTTAGATTGAGTAATGATTGTGGGTAAAATTGACCCGTTGAACTTTTGATTTTCACTGTGCACAAAAATCCCTTAGGGAGGCTTGTTGAGTTCAATTCGAAGCACAGCCGCCTACTTTTAGTTTTCGGTATCAAGAAGTCTGGAAGCCGCTCTAAAACTTTGAAATTTGAATTTAGGGACATGCCATGATGACGCAGAAACAAACTGCGCCTCTCTAGCGTTTTTAGTTCCAGAATGATTCAAAAGCATAGCTGAAAGTTTTTTCAAGTCCGGGCTTTTTTTTAACGCATGTATTTGTTTTCTCCAATAATCACCACATGCCGTGTATATCATGCATTAAATGTCCCAAATTTATGGGGTGTGTATGGTCTACTCCCTGGCCTTTAGCTTCGTTTTGAGAATCCGCATAGCACTAATTTTGGTACGATAAGAAAGCCCTTGAAATTCTCCATCTAATGGTGCTAAACCTGTTTAGATTGAGTAATGATTGTGGGTAAAATTGACCCGTTGAACTTTTGATTTTCACTGTGCACAAAAATCCCTTAGGGAGGCTTGTTGAGTTCGTTTCGAAGCACAGCCGCCTACTTTTAGTTTTCGGTATCAAGAAGTCTGGAAGCCGCTCTAAAACCTTGAAATTTGAAATAAGGGACATGTCATGATGACGCAGGTACAAACTGCGTCTCTCTAGCATTTTTAGTTCCAGAATGATTCAAAAGCATAGCTGAAAGTTTTTTCAAGTCCGGGCTTTTTTTAACGCATGTATTTGTTTTCTCCAATAATCACCACATGCCGTGTATATCATGCATTAAATGTCCCAAATTTATGGGGTGTGTATGGTCTACTCCTGGCATGTAGCCTCGCTTTGAGAATCCCCATAGCACTAATTTTGGTACGAGAGGAAAGCCCTTGAAATTCTACATCCGATGGTGCTAAACTTGTTTAGATTGAGTAATGATTGTGGGTAAAATTGACCCGTTGAACTTTTGATTTTCTCTGTGCACAAAAATCCCTTAGGGAGGCTTGTTGAGTTCGTTTCGAAGCACAGCCGCCTACTTTTAGTTTTCGGTATCAAGAAGTCTGGAAGCCGCTCTAAAACTTTGAAATTTGAAGTTAGGATAATGCCATGATGACGCAGGTACAAACTGCGTCTCTCTAGCAGTTTTAGTTCCAGAATGATTCAAAAGCATAGCTGAAAGTTTTTTCAAGTCCGGGCTTTTTTTTAACGCATGTATTTGTTTTCTCCAATAATCACCACATGCCGTGTATATCATGCATTAAATGTCCCAAATTTATGGGGTGTGCATGGTCTACTCCCTGGCCTGTAGCCTCGCTTTGAGAATCCCCATAGCACTAATTTTGGTACGAGAGGAAAGCCCTTGAAATTCTACATCCAATGGTGCTAAACTTGTTTAGATTGAGTAATGATTGTGGGTAAAATTGACCCGTTGAACTTTTGATTTTCTCTGTGCACAAAAATCCCCCAGGGAGGCTTGTTGAGTTCGTTTCGAAGCACAGCCGCCTTCATTTAATTTTCGGTATCAAGAAGTCTGGAAGCCGCTCTAAAACTTTGAAATTTGAGTTAGGGACATGTCAGAATGACGCAGGTACAAAATGCGTCTCTCTAGCGTTTTTAGTTCCAGAATGATTCAAAAGCATAGCTGAAAGTTTTTTCAAGTCCGGGCTTTTTTTTAACGCATGTATTTGTTTTCTCCAATAATCACCACATGCCGTGTATATCATGCATTAAATGTCCCAAATTTATGGGGTGTGTATGGTCTACTCCCTGGCCTTTAGCTTCGTTTTGAGAATCCGCATAGCACTAATTTTGGTACGATAAGAAAGCCCTTGAAATTCTCCATCTAATGGTGCTAAACCTGTTTAGATTGAGTAATGATTGTGGGTAAAATTGACCCGTTGAACTTTTGATTTTCACTGTGCACAAAAATCCCTTAGGGAGGCTTGTTGAGTTCGTTTCGAAGCACAGCCGCCTACTTTTAGTTTTCGGTATCAAGAAGTCTGGAAGCCGCTCTAAAACTTTGAAATTTGAATTTAGGGACATGCCATGATGACGCAGGTACAAACTGCGCCTCTCTAGCGTTTTTAGTTCCAGAATGATTCAAAAGCATAGCTGAAAGTTTTTTTCAAATCCGGGCTTTTTTAAGGCATGTATTTGTTTTCTCCAATAATCACCACATGCCGTGTATATCATGCATTAAATGTCCCAAATTTATGGGGTGTGTATGGTCTACTCCCTGGCCTCTAGCTTCGCTTTGGGAATCCCCAGAGTACTAATTTTGGTACGAGAGGAAAGCCCTTGAAATTCTCCATCCAATGGTGCTAAAGTTGTTTATATTGAGTAATGATTTTGGCTCAAATTGACCCGTTGAACTTTTGATTTTCTCTGTAGACAAACATCCCGTAGGGAGGCTTGTTGAGTTCGTTTCGGAGCACAGCCGTCTACTTTTAATTTTCGGTATCAAAAAGTCTGGAAGCCGCTCTAAAACCTTGAAATTTGAAATAAGGGACATGCCATGATGACGCAGGTACAAACTGCGTCTCTCTAGCATTTTTAGTTCCAGAATGATTCAAAAGCATAGCTGAAAGTTTTTTCAAGTCCGGGCTTTTTTTAACGCATGTATTTGTTTTCTCCAATAATCACCACATGCCGTGTATATCATGCATTAAATGTCCCAAATTTATGGGGTGTGTATGGTCTACTCCTGGCCTGTAGCCTCGCTTTGAGAATCCCCATAGCACTAATTTTGGTACGAGAGGAAAGCCCTTGAAATTCTACATCCGATGGTGCTAAACTTGTTTAGATTGAGTAATGATTGTGGGTAAAATTGACCCGTTGAACTTTTGATTTTCTCTGTGCACAAAAATCCCTTAGGGAGGCTTGTTGAGTTCGTTTCGAAGCACAGCCGCCTACTTTTAGTTTTCGGTATCAAGAAGTCTGGAAGCCGCTCTAAAACTTTGAAATTTGAAGTTAGGGACATGTCAGAATGACGCAGGTACAAACTGCGTCTCTCTAGCGTTTTTAGTTCCAGAATGATTCAAAAGCATAGCTGAAAGTTTTTTCAAGTCCGGGCTTTTTTTTTTAACGCATGTATTTGTTTTCTCCAATAATCACCACATGCCGTGTATATCATGCATTAAATGTCCCAAATTTATGGGGTGTGTATGGTCTACTCCCTGGCCTGTAGTCTCGCTTTGAGAATCCCCATAGCACTAATTTTGGTACGAGAGGAAAGCCCTTGAAATTTTCCATCCAATGGTGCTAAACCTGTTTAGATTGAGTAATGATTGTGGGTCAAATTGACCCGTTGAACTTTTGATTTTCTCTGTGCACAAAAATCCCTTAGGGAGGCTTGTTGAGTTCGTTTCGAAGCACAGCCGCCTACTTTTAATTTTCGGTATCAAGAAGTCTGGAAGCCGCTCTAAAACTTTGAAATTTAAATTTAGGGTAATGCCATGATGACGCAGGTAGAAACTGCGTCTCTCTAGCATTTTTAGTTCCAGAATGATTCAAAAGCATAGCTGAAAATTTTTTCAAGTCCGGGCTTTTTTTTTAACGCATGTATTTGTTTTCTCCAATAATCACCACATGCCGTGTATATCATGCATTAAATGTCCCAAATTTATGGGGTGTGTATGGTCTACTCCCTGGCCTGTAGCCTCGCTTTGAGAATCCCCATAGCACTAATTTTGGTACGAGAGGAAAGCCCTTGAAATTTTCTATCCAATGGTGCTAAACTTGTTTAGATTGAGTAATGATTGTGGGTCAAATTGACCAATTGAACTTTTGATTTTCTCTGTGCACAAAAATCCCGTAGGGAGGCTTGTTGAGTTCGTTTCGAAGCACAGCCGCCTACTTTTAGTTTTCGGTATCAAGAAGTCTGGAAGCCGCTCTAAAACTTTGAAATTTGAAGTTAGGGTAATGCCATGATGACGCAGGTAGAAACTGCGTCTCTCTAGCATTTTTAGTTCCAGAATGATTCAAAAGCATAGCTGAAAGTTTTTTCAAGTCCGGGCTTTTTTTTTAACGCATGTATTTGTTTTCTCCAATAATCACCACATGCCGTGTATATCATGCATTAAATGTCCCAAATTTATGGGGTGTGTATGGTCTACTCCCTGGCCTGTAGCCTCGCTTTGAGAATCCCCATAGCACTAATTTTGGTACGAGAGGAAAGCCCTTGAAATTCTCTATCCAATGGTGCTAAACTTGTTTAGATTGAGTAATGATTGTGGGTCAAATTGACCAATTGAACTTTTGATTTTCTCTGTGCACAAAAATCCCGTAGGGAGGCTTGTTGAGTTCGTTTCGGAGCACAGCCGCCTACTTTTAATTATCGGTATCAAGAAGTCTGGAAGCCGCTCTAAAACTTTGAAATTTAGATTAAGGGACATGCCATGATGACGCAGGTACAAACTGCGTCTCTCTAGCCTTTTTAGTTCCAGAATGATTCAAAAGCATAGCTGAAGTTTTTTCAAGTCCGGGCTATTTTTTAACGCATGTATTTGTTTTCTCCAATAATCACCACATGCCGTGTATATCATGCATTAAATGTCCCAAATTTATGGGGTGTGTATGGTCTACTCCCTGGCCTCTAGCGTCGCTTTGATAATCCCCATAGCACTAATTTTGGTACGATAAGAAAGCCCTTGAAATTCTCCATCCAATGGTGCTAAACTTGTTTACATTGAGTAATGATTGTGGGTCAAATTGACCCGTTGAATTTTTGATTTTCTCTGTGCACAAAAATCCCTTAGGGAGGCTTGTTGAGTTCGTTTCGAAGCACAGCCGCCTTCATTTAATTTTCGGTATCAAGAAGTCTGGAAGCCGCTCTAAAACTTTGAAATTTGACGTTAGGGACATGTCAGAATGACGCAGGTACAAACTGCGTCTCTCTAGCGTTTTTAGTTCCAGAATGATTCAAAAGCATAGCTGAAAGTTTTTTCAAGTCCGGGCTTTTTTTAACGCATGTATTTGTTTTCTCCAATAATCACCACATGCCGTGTATATCATGCATTAAATGTCCCAAATTTATGGGGTGTGTATGGTCTACTCCCTGGCCTTTAGCTTCGTTTTTAAAATCCGCATAGCACTAATTTTGATACGATAAGAAAGCCCTTGAAATTCTCCATCCAATGGTGCTAAACTTGTTTAGATTGAGTAATGATTGTGGGTCAAATTGACCCGTTGAACTTTTGATTTTCTCTGTGCACAAAAAACCCTTAGGGAGGCTTGTTGAGTTCGTTTCGAAGCACAGCCGCCTACTTTTAGTTTTCGGTATCAAGAAGTCCGGAAGCCGCTCTAAAACTTTAAAATTTAGATTAAGGGACATGCCATGATGACGCAGGTGCAAACTGCGTCTCTCTAGCAGTTTTAGTTCCAGAATGATTCAAAAGCATAGCTGAAAGTTTTTTCAAGTCCGGGCTTTTTTTTAACGCATGTATTTGTTTTCTCCAATAATCACCACATGCCGTGTATATCATGCATTAAATGTCCCAAATTTATGGGGTGTGTATGGTCTACTCCCTGGCCTCTAGCCTCGCTTTGAGAATCCCCATAGCACTAATTTTGGTACGATAAGAAAGCCCTTGAAATTCTCCATCCAATGGTGCTAAACTTGTTTAGATTGAGTAATGATTGTGGGTCAAATTGACCCTTTTGAACTTTTGATTTTCTCTGTGCACAAAAATCCCGTAGGGAGGCTTGTTGAGTTCGTTTCGGAGCACAGCCGCCTGCTTTTAATTTTCGGTATCAAGAAGTCTGGAAGCCGCTCTAAAACTTTGAAATTTAGATTTAGGATAATGCCATGATGACGCAGGTACAAACTGCGTCTCTCTAGCATTTTTAGTTCCAGAATGATTCAAAAGCATAGCTGAAAGTTTTTTCAAGTCCGGGCTATTTTTTAACGCATGTATTTGTTTTCTCCAATAATCACCACATGCCGTGTATATCATGCATTAAATGTCCCAAATTTATGGGGTGTGTATGGTCTACTCCCTGGCCTTTAGCTTCGTTTTGAGAATCCGCATAGCACTAATTTTGGTACGATAAGAAAGCCCTTGAAATTCTCCATCCAATGGTGCTAAACCTGTTTAGATTGAGTAATGATTGTGGGTAAAATTGACCCGTTGAACTTTTGATTTTCTCTGTGCACAAAAATCCCTTAGGGAGGCTTGTTGAGTTCGTTTCGAAGCACAGCCGCCTTCATTTAGTTTTCGGTATCAAGAAGTCTGGAAGCCGCTCTAAAACTTTGAAATTTAGATTCAGGGTAATGCCATGATGACGCAGGTACAAACTGCGTCTCTCTAGCATTTTTAGTTCCAGAATGATTCAAAAGCATAGCTGAAAGTTTTTTCAAGTCCTGGCTTTTTTTTAACGCATGTATTTGTTTTCTCCAATAATCACCACATGCCGTGTATATCATGCATTAAATGTCCCAAATTTATGGGGTGTGTATGGTCTACTCCCTGGCCTCTAGCCTCGCTTTGAGAATCCCCTAAGCACTAATTTTGATACGATAAGAAAGCCCTTGAAATTCTCCATCCAATGGTGCTAAACTTGTTTAGATTGAGTAATGATTGTGGGTCAAATTGACCCGTTGAACTTTTGATTTTCTCTGTGCACAAAAATCCCGTAGGGAGGCTTGTTGAGTTCGTTTCGGAGCACAGCCGTCTGCTTTTAATTTTCGGTATCAAGAAGTCTGGAAGCCGCTCTACAACTTTGAAATTTAGATTTAGGATAATGCCATGATGACGCAGGTACAAACTGCGTCTCTCTAGCAGTTTTAGTTCCAGAATGATTCAAAAGCATAGCTGAAAGTTTTTTCAAGTCCGGGCTTTTTTTTTAACGCATGTATTTGTTTTCTCCAATAATCACCACATGCCGTGTATATCATGCATTAAATGTCCCAAATTTATGGGGTGTGTATGGTCTACTCCCTGGCCTCTAGCCTCGTTTTGAGAATCCCCATAGCACTAATTTTGGTACGATAAGAAAGCCCTTGAAATTCTCCATCCAATGGTGCTAAACTTGTTTAGATTGAGTAATGATTGTGGGTCAAATTGACCCTTTTGAACTTTTGATTTTCTCTGTGCACAAAAATCCCGTAGGGAGGCTTGTTGAGTTCGTTTCGAAGCACAGCCGCCTACTTTTAGTTTTCGGTATCAAGAAGTCCGGAAGCCGCTCTAAAACTTTGAAATTTAGATTCAGGGTAATGCCATGATGACGCAGGTACAAACTGCGTCTCTCTAGCAGTTTTAGTTCCAGAATGATTCAAAAGCATAGCTGAAAGTTTTTTCAAGTCCGGGCTTTTTTTTAACGCATGTATTTGTTTTCTCCAATAATCACCACATGCCGTGTATATCATGCATTAAATGTCCCAAATTTATGGGGTGTGTATGGTCTACTCCCTGGCCTCTAGCCTCGCTTTGAGAATCCCAATAGCACTAATTTTGGTACGATAAGAAAGCCCTTGAAATTCTCCATCCAATGGTGCTAAACTTGTTTAGATTGAGTAATGATTGTGGGTCAAATTGACCCGTTGAACTTTTGATTTTCTCTGTGCACAAAAATCCCGTAGGGAGGCTTGTTGAGTTCGTTTCGGAGCACAGCCGTCTGCTTTTAATTTTCGGTATCAAGAAGTCTGGAAGCCGCTCTACAACTTTGAAATTTAGATTTAGGATAATGCCATGATGACGCAGGTACAAACTGCGTCTCTCTAGCAGTTTTAGTTCCAGAATGATTCAAAAGCATAGCTGAAAGTTTTTTCAAGTCCGGGCTTTTTTTTAACGCATGTATTTGTTTTCTCCAACAATCACCACACGCCGTGTATATCATGCATTAAATGTCCCAAATTTATGGGGTGTGTATGGTCTACTCACTGGCCTGTAGCCTCGCTTTGAGAATCCGCATAGCACTAATTTTGGTACGATAGCAAAGCCCTTGAAATTCTCCATCCAATGGTGCTAAACTTGTTTAGATTGAGTAATGATTGTGGGTCAAATTGACCCGTTGAACTTTTGATTTTCTCTATGCACAAAAAACCCTTAGGGAGGCTTGTTGAGTTCGTTTCGAAGCACAGCCGCCTACTTTTAGTTTTCGGTATCAAGAAGTCCGGAAGCCGCTCTAAAACTTTGAAATTTAGATTCAGGGTAATGCCATGATGACGCAGGTACAAACTGCGTCTCTCTAGCATTTTTAGTTCCAGAATGATTCAAAAGCATAGCTGAAAGTTTTTTCAAGTCCTGGCTTTTTTTTAACGCATGTATTTGTTTTCTCCAATAATCACCACATGCCGTGTATATCATGCATTAAATGTCCCAAATTTATGGGGTGTGTATGGTCTACTCCCTGGCCTCTAGCCTCGCTTTGAGAATCCCAATAGCACTAATTTTGGTACGATAAGAAAGCCCTTGAAATTCTCCATCCAATGGTGCTAAACTTGTTTAGATTGAGTAATGATTGTGGGTCAAATTGACCCGTTGAACTTTTGATTTTCTCTGTGCACAAAAATCCCGTAGGGAGGCTTGTTGAGTTCGTTTCGGAGCACAGCCGTCTGCTTTTAATTTTCGGTATCAAGAAGTCTGGAAGCCGCTCTACAACTTTGAAATTTAGATTTAGGATAATGCCATGATGACGCAGGTACAAACTGCGTCTCTCTAGCAGTTTTAGTTTCAGAATGATTCAAAAGCATAGCTGAAAGTTTTTTCAAGTCCGGGCTTTTTTTTTAACGCATGTATTTGTTTTCTCCAATAATCACCACATGCCGTGTATATCATGCATTAAATGTCCCAAATTTATGGGGTGTGTATGGTCTACTCCCTGGCCTCTAGCCTCGCTTTGAGAATCCCCATAGCACTAAATTTGATACGATAAGAAAGCCCTTGAAATTCTCCATCCAATGGTGCTAAACTTGTTTAGATTGAGTAATGATTGTGGGTCAAATTGACCCGTTGAACTTTTGATTTTCTCTGTGCACAAAAATCCCGTAGGGAGGCTTGTTGAGTTCGTTTCGGAGCACAGCCGTCTGCTTTTAATTTTCGGTATCAAGAAGTCTGGAAGCCGCTCTACAACTTTGAAATTTAGATTTAGGATAATGCCATGATGACGCAGGTACAAACTGCGTCTCTCTAGCAGTTTTAGTTCCAGAATGATTCAAAAGCATAGCTGAAAGTTTTTTCAAGTCCGGGCTTTGTTTTTAACGCATGTATTTGTTTTCTCCAATAATCACCACATGCCGTGTATATCATGCATTAAATGTCCCAAATTTATGGGGTGTGTATGGTCTACTCCCTGGCCTCTAGCCTCGTTTTGAGAATCCCCATAGCACTAATTTTGGTACGATAAGAAAGCCCTTGAAATTCTCCATCCAATGGTGCTAAACTTGTTTAGATTGAGTAATGATTGTGGGTCAAATTGACCCTTTTGAACTTTTGATTTTCTCTGTGCACAAAAATCCCGTAGGGAGGCTTGTTGAGTTCGTTTCGGAGCACAGCCGTCTGCTTTTAATTTTCGGTATCAAGAAGTCTGGAAGCCGCTCTAAAACTTTGAAATTTAGATTTAGGATAATGCCATGATGACGCAGGTACAAACTGCGTCTCTCTAGCATTTTTAGTTCCAGAATGATTCAAAAGCATAGCTGAAAGTTTTTTCAAGTCCGGG
Source organism: Asterias amurensis (assembly GCF_032118995.1). Classification (NCBI taxonomy): domain Eukaryota; kingdom Metazoa; phylum Echinodermata; class Asteroidea; order Forcipulatida; family Asteriidae; genus Asterias; species Asterias amurensis. The sequence goes on from NC_092650.1 coordinate 14,972,094, forward strand.
CTTTTTTTTAACGCATGTATTTGTTTTCTCCAACAATCACCACACGCCGTGTATATCATGCATTAAATGTCCCAAATTTATGGGGTGTGTATGGTCTACTCACTGGCCTGTAGCCTCGCTTTGAGAATCCGCATAGCACTAATTTTGGTACGATAGCAAAGCCCTTGAAATTTTCCATCCAATGGTGCTAAACTTGTTTAGATTGAGTAATGATTGTGGGTCAAATTGACCCGTTGAACTTTTGATTTTCTCTATGCACAAAAAACCCTTAGGGAGGCTTGTTGAGTTCGTTTCGAAGCACAGCCGCCTACTTTTAGTTTTCGGTATCAAGAAGTCCGGAAGCCGCTCTAAAACTTTGAAATTTAGATTAAGGGACATGCCATGATGACGCAGGTGCAAACTGCGTCTCTCTAGCATTTTTAGTTCCAGAATGATTCAAAAGCATAGCTGAAGTTTTTTCAAGTCCGGGCTATTTTTTAACGCATGTATTTGTTTTCTCCAATAATCACCACATGCCGTGTATATCATGCATTAAATGTCCCAAATTTATGGGGTGTGTATGGTCTACTCCCTGGCCTGTAGCCTCGCTTTAAGAATCCCCATAGCACTAATTTGGTACGAGACGAAAGCCCTTGAAATTCTACATCCAATGGTGCTAAACTTGTTTAGATTGAGTAATAATTGTGGGTAAAATTGACCCGTTGAACTTTTGATTTTCTCTGTGCACAAAAATCCCGTAGGGAGGCTTGTTGAGTTCGTTTCGAAGCACAGCCGCCTTCATTTAATTTTCGGTATCAAGAAGTCTGGAAGCCGCTCTAAAACTTTGAAATTTGACGTTAGGGACATGTCAGAATGACGCAGGTACAAACTGCGTCTCTCTAGCATTTTTAGTTCCAGAATGATTCAAAAGCATAGCTGAAAGTTTTTTCAAGTCCGGGCTATTTTTTAACGCATGTATTTGTTTTCTCCAATAATCACCACATGCCGTGTATATCATGCATTAAATGTCCCAAATTTATGGGGTGTGTATGGTCTACTCCCTGGCCTCTAGCGTCGCTTTGATAATCCCCATAGGACTAATGTTGGTACGAGAGGAAAGCCCTTGAAATTCTCCATCCAATGGTGCTAAACTTGTTTAGATTGAGTAATGATTGTGGGTCAAATTGACCAATTGAACTTTTGATTTTATCTGTGCACAAAAATCCCGTAGGGAGGCTTGTTGAGTTCGTTTCGAAGCACAGCCGCCTACTTTTAGTTTTCGGTATCAAGAAGTCTGGAAGCCGCTCTAAAACTTTGAAATTTAGATTTAGGGTAATGCCATGATGACGCAGGTACAAACTGCGTCTCTCTAGCATTTTTAGTTCCAGAATGATTCAAAAGCATAGCTGAAAGTTTTTTCAAGTCCGGGCTTTTTTTTTTAACGCATGTATTTGTTTTCTCCAATAATCACCACATGCCGTGTATATCATGCATTAAATGTCCCAAATTTATGGGGTGTGTATGGTCTACTCCCTGGCCTGTAGCCTCGCTTTGAGAATCCCCATAGCACTAATTTTGGTACGATAAGAAAGCCCTTGAAATTCTCCATCCAATGGTGCTAAACTTGTTTACATTGAGTAATGATTGTGGGTCAAATTGACCCGTTGAACTTTTGATTTTCTCTGTGCACAAAAATCCCTTAGGGAGGCTTGTTGAGTTCGTTTCGAAGCACAGCCGCCTTCATTTAATTTTCGGTATCAAGAAGTCTGGAAGCCGCTCTAAAACTTTGAAATTTGACGTTAGGGACATGTCAGAATGACGCAGGTACAAACTGCGTCTCTCTAGCGTTTTTAGTTCCAGAATGATCCAAAAGCATAGCTGAAAGTTTTTTCAAGTCCGGGCTTTTTTTAACGCATGTATTTGTTTTCTCCAATAATCACCACATGCCGTGTATATCATGCATTAAATGTCCCAAATTTATGGGGTGTGTATGGTCTACTCCCTGGCCTTTAGCTTCGTTTTGAGAATCCGCATAGCACTAATTTTGGTACGATAAGAAAGCCCTTGAAATTCTCCATCCAATGGTGCTAAACTTGTTTAGATTGAGTAATGATTGTGGGTCAAATTGACCAATTGAACTTTTGATTTTATCTGTGCACAAAAATCCCGTAGGGAGGCTTGTTGAGTTCGTTTCGAAGCACAGCCGCCTACTTTTAGTTTTCGGTATCAAGAAGTCTGGAAGCCGCTCTAAAACTTTGAAATTTAGATTTAGGGTAATGCCATGATGACGCAGGTACAAACTGCGTCTCTCTAGCATTTTTAGTTCCAGAATGATTCAAAAGCATAGCTGAAAGTTTTTTCAAGTCCGGGCTTTTTTTTTTAACGCATGTATTTGTTTTCTCCAATAATCACCACATGCCGTGTATATCATGCATTAAATGTCCCAAATTTATGGGGTGTGTATGGTCTACTCCCTGGCCTCTAGCCTCGCTTTGCGAATCCCAATAGCACTAATTTTGGTACGATAAGAAAGCCCTTGAAATTCTCCATCCAATGGTGCTAAACTTGTTTACATTGAGTAATGATTGTGGGTCAAATTGACCCGTTGAACTTTTGATTTTCTCTGTGCACAAAAATCCCTTAGGGAGGCTTATTGAGTTCGTTTCGAAGCACAGCCGCCTTCATTTAATTTTCGGTATCAAGAAGTCTGGAAGCCGCTCTAAAACTTTGAAATTTGACGTTAGGGACATGTCAGAATGACGCAGGTACAAACTGCGTCTCTCTAGCATTTTTAGTTCCAGAATGATTCAAAAGCATAGCTGAAAGTTTTTTCAAGTCCGGGCTATTTTTTAACGCATGTATTTGTTTTCTCCAATAATCACCACATGCCGTGTATATCATGCATTAAATGTCCCAAATTTATGGGGTGTGTATGGTCTACTCCCTGGCCTCTAGCGTCGCTTTGATAATCCCCATAGGACTAATGTTGGTACGAGAGGAAAGCCCTTGAAATTCTCCATCCAATGGTGCTAAACTTGTTTAGATTGAGTAATGATTGTGGGTCAAATTGACCAATTGAACTTTTGATTTTATCTGTGCACAAAAATCCCGTAGGGAGGCTTGTTGAGTTCGTTTCGAAGCACAGCCGCCTACTTTTAGTTTTCGGTATCAAGAAGTCTGGAAGCCGCTCTAAAACTTTGAAATTTAGATTTAGGGTAATGCCATGATGACGCAGGTACAAACTGCGTCTCTCTAGCATTTTTAGTTCCAGAATGATTCAAAAGCATAGCTGAAAGTTTTTTCAAGTCCGGGCTTTTTTTTTTAACGCATGTATTTGTTTTCTCCAATAATCACCACATGCCGTGTATATCATGCATTAAATGTCCCAAATTTATGGGGTGTGTATGGTCTACTCCCTGGCCTGTAGCCTCGCTTTGAGAATCCCCATAGCACTAATTTTGGTACGATAAGAAAGCCCTTGAAATTCTCCATCCAATGGTGCTAAACTTGTTTACATTGAGTAATGACTGTGGGTCAAATTGACCCGTTGAACTTTTGATTTTCTCTGTGCACAAAAATCCCTTAGGGAGGCTTGTTGAGTTCGTTTCGAAGCACAGCCGCCTTCATTTAATTTTCGGTATCAAGAAGTCTGGAAGCCGCTCTAAAACTTTGAAATTTGACGTTAGGGACATGTCAGAATGACGCAGGTACAAACTGCGTCTCTCTAGCGTTTTTAGTTCCAGAATGATCCAAAAGCATAGCTGAAAGTTTTTTCAAGTCCGGGCTTTTTTTAACGCATGTATTTGTTTTCTCCAATAATCACCACATGCCGTGTATATCATGCATTAAATGTCCCAAATTTATGGGGTGTGTATGGTCTACTCCCTGGCCTTTAGCTTCGTTTTGAGAATCCGCATAGCACTAATTTTGGTACGATAAGAAAGCCCTTGAAATTCTCCATCCAATGGTGCTAAACTTGTTTACATTGAGTAATGATTGTGGGTCAAATTGACCCGTTGAACTTTTGATTTTCTCTGTGCACAAAAATCCCTTAGGGAGGCTTGTTGAGTTCGTTTCGAAGCACAGCCGCCTTCATTTAATTTTCGGTATCAAGAAGTCTGGAAGCCGCTCTAAAACTTTGAAATTTGACGTTAGGGACATGTCAGAATGACGCAGGTACAAACTGCGTCTCTCTAGCATTTTTAGTTCCAGAATGATTCAAAAGCATAGCTGAAAGTTTTTTCAAGTCCGGGCTATTTTTTAACGCATGTATTTGTTTTCTCCAATAATCACCACATGCCGTGTATATCATGCATTAAATGTCCCAAATTTATGGGGTGTGTATGGTCTACTCCCTGGCCTCTAGCGTCGCTTTGATAATCCCCATAGGACTAATGTTGGTACGAGAGGAAAGCCCTTGAAATTCTCCATCCAATGGTGCTAAACTTGTTTAGATTGAGTAATGATTGTGGGTCAAATTGACCAATTGAACTTTTGATTTTATCTGTGCACAAAAATCCCGTAGGGAGGCTTGTTGAGTTCGTTTCGAAGCACAGCCGCCTACTTTTAGTTTTCGGTATCAAGAAGTCTGGAAGCCGCTCTAAAACTTTGAAATTTAGATTTAGGGTAATGCCATGATGACGCAGGTACAAACTGCGTCTCTCTAGCATTTTTAGTTCCAGAATGATTCAAAAGCATAGCTGAAAGTTTTTTCAAGTCCGGGCTTTTTTTTTTAACGCATGTATTTGTTTTCTCCAATAATCACCACATGCCGTGTATATCATGCATTAAATGTCCCAAATTTATGGGGTGTGTATGGTCTACTCCCTGGCCTCTAGCCTCGCTTTGCGAATCCCAATAGCACTAATTTTGGTACGATAAGAAAGCCCTTGAAATTCTCCATCCAATGGTGCTAAACTTGTTTACATTGAGTAATGATTGTGGGTCAAATTGACCCGTTGAACTTTTGATTTTCTCTGTGCACAAAAATCCCTTAGGGAGGCTTGTTGAGTTCGTTTCGAAGCACAGCCGCCTTCATTTAATTTTCGGTATCAAGAAGTCTGGAAGCCGCTCTAAAACTTTGAAATTTGACGTTAGGGACATGTCAGAATGACGCAGGTACAAACTGCGTCTCTCTAGCATTTTTAGTTCCAGAATGATTCAAAAGCATAGCTGAAAGTTTTTTCAAGTCCGGGCTATTTTTTAACGCATGTATTTGTTTTCTCCAATAATCACCACATGCCGTGTATATCATGCATTAAATGTCCCAAATTTATGGGGTGTGTATGGTCTACTCCCTGGCCTCTAGCGTCGCTTTGATAATCCCCATAGGACTAATGTTGGTACGAGAGGAAAGCCCTTGAAATTCTCCATCCAATGGTGCTAAACTTGTTTAGATTGAGTAATGATTGTGGGTCAAATTGACCAATTGAACTTTTGATTTTATCTGTGCACAAAAATCCCGTAGGGAGGCTTGTTGAGTTCGTTTCGAAGCACAGCCGCCTACTTTTAGTTTTCGGTATCAAGAAGTCTGGAAGCCGCTCTAAAACTTTGAAATTTAGATTTAGGGTAATGCCATGATGACGCAGGTACAAACTGCGTCTCTCTAGCATTTTTAGTTCCAGAATGATTCAAAAGCATAGCTGAAAGTTTTTTCAAGTCCGGGCTTTTTTTTTTAACGCATGTATTTGTTTTCTCCAAAAATCACCACATGCCGTGTATATCATGCATTAAATGTCCCAAATTTATGGGGTGTGTATGGTCTACTCCCTGGCCTGTAGCCTCGCTTTGAGAATCCCCATAGCACTAATTTTGGTACAATAAGAAAGCCCTTGAAATTCTCCATCCAATGGTGCTAAACTTGTTTACATTGAGTAATGATTGTGGGTCAAATTGACCCGTTGAACTTTTGATTTTCTCTGTGCACAAAAATCCCTTAGGGAGGCTTGTTGAGTTCGTTTCGAAGCACAGCCGCCTTCATTTAATTTTCGGTATCAAGAAGTCTGGAAGCCGCTCTAAAACTTTGAAATTTGACGTTAGGGACATGTCAGAATGACGCAGGTACAAACTGCGTCTCTCTAGCGTTTTTAGTTCCAGAATGATCCAAAAGCATAGCTGAAAGTTTTTTCAAGTCCGGGCTTTTTTTAACGCATGTATTTGTTTTCTCCAATAATCACCACATGCCGTGTATATCATGCATTAAATGTCCCAAATTTATGGGGTGTGTATGGTCTACTCCCTGGCCTTTAGCTTCGTTTTGAGAATCCGCATAGCACTAATTTTGGTACGATAAGAAAGCCCTTGAAATTCTCCATCCAATGGTGCTAAACTTGTTTAGATTGAGTAATGATTGTGGGTCAAATTGACCAATTGAACTTTTGATTTTATCTGTGCACAAAAATCCCGTAGGGAGGCTTGTTGAGTTCGTTTCGAAGCACAGCCGCCTACTTTTAGTTTTCGGTATCAAGAAGTCCGGAAGCCGCTCTAAAACTTTGAAATTTAGATTTAGGGTAATGCCATGATGACGCAGGTACAAACTGCGTCTCTCTAGCATTTTTAGTTCCAGAATGATTCAAAAGCATAGCTGAAAGTTTTTTCAAGTCCGGGCTTTTTTTTTTAACGCATGTATTTGTTTTCTCCAATAATCACCACATGCCGTGTATATCATGCATTAAATGTCCCAAATTTATGGGGTGTGTATGGTCTACTCCCTGGCCTCTAGCCTCGCTTTGCGAATCCCAATAGCACTAATTTTGGTACGATAAGAAAGCCCTTGAAATTCTCCATCCAATGGTGCTAAACTTGTTTACATTGAGTAATGATTGTGGGTCAAATTGACCCGTTGAACTTTTGATTTTCTCTGTGCACAAAAATCCCTTAGGGAGGCTTGTTGAGTTCGTTTCGAAGCACAGCCGCCTTCATTTAATTTTCGGTATCAAGAAGTCTGGAAGCCGCTCTAAAACTTTGAAATTTGACGTTAGGGACATGTCAGAATGACGCAGGTACAAACTGCGTCTCTCTAGCGTTTTTAGTTCCAGAATGATCCAAAAGCATAGCTGAAAGTTTTTTCAAGTCCGGGCTTTTTTTAACGCATGTATTTGTTTTCTCCAATAATCACCACATGCCGTGTATATCATGCATTAAATGTCCCAAATTTATGGGGTGTGTATGGTCTACTCCCTGGCCTTTAGCTTCGTTTTGAGAATCCGCATAGCACTAATTTTGGTACGATAAGAAAGCCCTTGAAATTCTCCATCCAATGGTGCTAAACTTGTTTACATTGAGTAATGATTGTGGGTCAAATTGACCCGTTGAACTTTTGATTTTCTCTGTGCACAAAAATCCCTTAGGGAGGCTTGTTGAGTTCGTTTCGAAGCACAGCCGCCTTCATTTAATTTTCGGTATCAAGAAGTCTGGAAGCCGCTCTAAAACTTTGAAATTTGACGTTAGGGACATGTCAGAATGACGCAGGTACAAACTGCGTCTCTCTAGCATTTTTAGTTCCAGAATGATTCAAAAGCATAGCTGAAAGTTTTTTCAAGTCCGGGCTATTTTTTAACGCATGTATTTGTTTTCTCCAATAATCACCACATGCCGTGTATATCATGCATTAAATGTCCCAAATTTATGGGGTGTGTATGGTCTACTCCCTGGCCTCTAGCGTCGCTTTGATAATCCCCATAGGACTAATGTTGGTACGAGAGGAAAGCCCTTGAAATTCTCCATCCAATGGTGCTAAACTTGTTTAGATTGAGTAATGATTGTGGGTCAAATTGACCAATTGAACTTTTGATTTTATCTGTGCACAAAAATCCCGTAGGGAGGCTTGTTGAGTTCGTTTCGAAGCACAGCCGCCTACTTTTAGTTTTCGGTATCAAGAAGTCTGGAAGCCGCTCTAAAACTTTGAAATTTAGATTTAGGGTAATGCCATGATGACGCAGGTACAAACTGCGTCTCTCTAGCATTTTTAGTTCCAGAATGATTCAAAAGCATAGCTGAAAGTTTTTTCAAGTCCGGGCTTTTTTTTTTAACGCATGTATTTGTTTTCTCCAATAATCACCACATGCCGTGTATATCATGCATTAAATGTCCCAAATTTATGGGGTGTGTATGGTCTACTCCCTGGCCTGTAGCCTCGCTTTGAGAATCCCCATAGCACTAATTTTGGTACGATAAGAAAGCCCTTGAAATTCTCCATCCAATGGTGCTAAACTTGTTTACATTGAGTAATGATTGTGGGTCAAATTGACCCGTTGAACTTTTGATTTTCTCTGTGCACAAAAATCCCTTAGGGAGGCTTGTTGAGTTCGTTTCGAAGCACAGCCGCCTTCATTTAATTTTCGGTATCAAGAAGTCTGGAAGCCGCTCTAAAACTTTGAAATTTGACGTTAGGGACATGTCAGAATGACGCAGGTACAAACTGCGTCTCTCTAGCGTTTTTAGTTCCAGAATGATCCAAAAGCATAGCTGAAAGTTTTTTCAAGTCCGGGCTTTTTTTAACGCATGTATTTGTTTTCTCCAATAATCACCACATGCCGTGTATATCATGCATTAAATGTCCCAAATTTATGGGGTGTGTATGGTCTACTCCCTGGCCTTTAGCTTCGTTTTGAGAATCCGCATAGCACTAATTTTGGTACGATAAGAAAGCCCTTGAAATTCTCCATCCAATGGTGCTAAACTTGTTTAGATTGAGTAATGATTGTGGGTCAAATTGACCAATTGAACTTTTGATTTTATCTGTGCACAAAAATCCCGTAGGGAGGCTTGTTGAGTTCGTTTCGAAGCACAGCCGCCTACTTTTAGTTTTCGGTATCAAGAAGTCTGGAAAACTTTGAAATTTAGATTTAGGGTAATGCCATGATGACGCAGGTACAAACTGCGTCTCTCTAGCATTTTTAGTTCCAGAATGATTCAAAAGCATAGCTGAAAGTTTTTTCAAGTCCGGGCTTTTTTTTTTAACGCATGTATTTGTTTTCTCCAATAATCACCACATGCCGTGTATATCATGCATTAAATGTCCCAAATTTATGGGGTGTGTATGGTCTACTCCCTGGCCTCTAGCGTCGCTTTGATAATCCCCATAGGACTAATGTTGGTACGAGAGGAAAGCCCTTGAAATTCTCCATCCAATGGTGCTAAACTTGTTTAGATTGAGTAATGATTGTGGGTCAAATTGACCAATTGAACTTTTGATTTTATCTGTGCACAAAAATCCCGTAGGGAGGCTTGTTGAGTTCGTTTCGAAGCACAGCCGCCTACTTTTAGTTTTCGGTATCAAGAAGTCTGGAAGCCGCTCTAAAACTTTGAAATTTAGATTTAGGGTAATGCCATGATGACGCAGGTACAAACTGCGTCTCTCTAGCGTTTTTAGTTCCAGAATGATCCAAAAGCATAGCTGAAAGTTTTTTCAAGTCCGGGCTTTTTTTAACGCATGTATTTGTTTTCTACAATAATCACCACATGCCGTGTATATCATGCATTAAATGTCCCAAATTTATGGGGTGTGTATGGTCTACTCCCTGGCCTTTAGCTTCGTTTTTAGAATCCGCATAGCACTAATTTTGGTACGATAAGAAAGCCCTTGAAATTCTCCATCCAATGGTGCTGAACTTGTTTAGATTGAGTAATGATTGTGGGTCAAATTGACCCGTTGAACTTTTGATTTTCTCTGTGCACAAAAAACCCTTAGGGAGGCTTGTTGAGTTCGTTTCGAAGCACAGCCGCCTACTTTTAGTTTTCGGTATCAAGAAGTCCGGAAGCCGCTCTAAAACTTTGAAATTTAGATTCAGGGTAATGCCATGATGACGCAGGTACAAACTGCGTCTCTCTAGCATTTTTAGTTCCAGAATGATTCAAAAGCATAGCTGAAAGTTTTCTAAAGTCCGGGCTTTTTTTAACGCATGTATTTGTTTTCTCCAATAATCACCACATGCCGTGTATATCATGCATTAAATGTCCCAAATTTATGGGGTGTGTATGGTCTACTCCCTGGCCTCTAGCTTCGTTTTGAGAATCCCCATAGCACTAATTTTGTTACGAGAGGAAAGCCTTGAAATTCTCCACCCAATGGTGCTAGACTTGTTTGGATTGAGCAATGATTGTGGGTCAAATTGACCCGTTGTACTTTGGATTTTCTCTGTGCACAAAAATCCCGTAGGGAGGCTTGTTGAGTTCGTTTCGAAGCACAGCCGCCTACTTTTAGTTTTCGGTATCAAGAAGTCTGGAAGCCGCTCTAAAACTTTGAAATTTAGATTTAGGGTAATGCCATGATGACGCAGGTACAAACTGCGTCTCTCTAGCATTTTTAGTTCCAGAATGATTCAAAAGCATAGCTGAAAGTTTTTTCAAGTCCGGGCTTTTTTTTTTAACGCATGTATTTGTTTTCTCCAATAATCACCACATGCCGTGTATATCATGCATTAAATGTCCCAAATTTATGGGGTGTGTATGGTCTACTCCCTGGCCTCTAGCCTCGCTTTAAGAATCCCAATAGCACTAATTTTGGTACGATAAGAAAGCCCTTGAAATTCTCCATCCAATGGTGCTAAACTTGTTTACATTGAGTAATGATTGTGGGTCAAATTGACCCGTTGAACTTTTGATTTTCTCTGTGCACAAAAATCCCTTAGGGAGGCTTGTTGAGTTCGTTTCGAAGCACAGCCGCCTTCATTTAATTTTCGGTATCAAGAAGTCTGGAAGCCGCTCTAAAACTTTGAAATTTGACGTTAGGGACATGTCAGAATGACGCAGGTACAAACTGCGTCTCTCTAGCGTTTTTAGTTCCAGAATGATCCAAAAGCATAGCTGAAAGTTTTTTCAAGTCCGGGCTTTTTTTAACGCATGTATTTGTTTTCTACAATAATCACCACATGCCGTGTATATCATGCATTAAATGTCCCAAATTTATGGGGTGTGTATGGTCTACTCCCTGGCCTTTAGCTTCGTTTTTAGAATCCGCATAGCACTAATTTTGGTACGATAAGAAAGCCCTTGAAATTCTCCATCCAATGGTGCTGAACTTGTTTAGATTGAGTAATGATTGTGGGTCAAATTGACCCGTTGAACTTTTGATTTTCTCTGTGCACAAAAAACCCTTAGGGAGGCTTGTTGAGTTCGTTTCGAAGCACAGCCGCCTACTTTTAGTTTTCGGTATCAAGAAGTCCGGAAGCCGCTCTAAAACTTTGAAATTTAGATTCAGGGTAATGCCATGATGACGCAGGTACAAACTGCGTCTCTCTAGCATTTTTAGTTCCAGAATGATTCAAAAGCATAGCTGAAAGTTTTTTCAAGTCCGGGCTTTTTTTTAACGCATGTATTTGTTTTCTCCAATAATCACCACATGCCGTGTATATCATGCATTAAATGTCCCAAATTTATGGGGTGTGTATGGTCTACTCCCTGGCCTTTAGCTTCGTTTTGAGAATCCGCATAGCACTAATTTTGGTACGATAAGAAAGCCCTTGAAATTCTCCATCCAATGGTGCTAAACTTGTTCAGATTGAGTAATGATTGTGGGTCAAATTGACCCGTTGAACTTTTGATTTTCTCTGTGCACAAAAATCCCTTAGGGAGGCTTGTTGAGTTCGTTTCGAAGCACAGCCGCCTTCATTTAGTTTTCGGTATCAAGAAGTCTGGAAGCCGCTCTAAAACTTTGAAATTTAGATTCAGGGTAATGCCATGATGACGCAGGTACAAACTGCGTCTCTCTAGCATTTTTAGTTCCAGAATGATTCAAAAGCATAGCTGAAAGTTTTTTCAAGTCCGGGCTTTTTTTTAACGCATGTATTTGTTTTCTCCAATAATCACCACATGCCGTGTATATCATGCATTAAATGTCCCAAATTTATGGGGTGTGTATGGTCTACTCCCTGGCCTCTAGCCTCGCTTTGCGAATCCCAATAGCACTAATTTTGGTACGATAAGAAAGCCCTTGAAATTCTCCATCCAATGGTGCTAAACCTGTTTAGATTGAGTAATGATTGTGGGTCAAATTGACCCGTTGAACTTTTGATTTTCTCTGTGCACAAAAATCCCTTAGGGAGGCTTGTTGAGTTCGTTTCGAAGCACAGCCGCCTTCATTTAGTTTTCGGTATCAAGAAGTCTGGAAGCCGCTCTACAACTTTGAAATTTAGATTGAGGGACATGCCATGATGACGCAGGTACAAACTGCGTCTCTCTAGCATTTTTAGTTCCAGAATGATTCAAAAGCATAGCTGAAAGTTTATTCATGTCCGGGCTTTTTTTTAACGCATGTATTTGTTTTCTCCAATAATCACCGCATGCCGTGTATATCATGCATTAAATGTCCCAAATTTATGGGGTGTGTATGGTTTACTCCCTGGCCTGTAGCCTCGCTTTGAGAATCCCCTTAGCATTAATTTTGGTACGAGAGGAAAGCCCTTGAAATTCTCCATCCAATGGTGCTAAACTTTGTTTAGATTGAGTAATGATTGTGGGTAAAATTGACCCGTTGAACTTTTGATTTCCTCTGTGCACAAAAATCCCTTAGGGAGGCTTGTTGAGTTCGTTTCCAAGCACAGCCGCCTACTTTTTATTTTCGGTATCAAGAAGTCTGGAAGCCGCTCTAAAACTTTGAAATTTAGGTTTAGGGTAATGCCATGATGACGCAGGTACAAACTGCGTCTCTCTAGCATTTTTAGTTTCAGAATGATTCAAAAGCATAGCTGAAAGTTTTTTCAAGTCCGGGCTTTTTTTTAACGCATGTATTTGTTTTCTCCAATAATCACCACATGCCGTGTATATCATGCATTAAATGTCCCAAGTTTATGGAGTGTGTATGGTCTACTCCCTGGCCTCTAGGTTCGTTTTGAGAATCCGCATAGCACTAATTTTGGTACGATAGGAAAGCCCTTGAAATTCTCCATCCAATGGTGCTAAACTTGTTTAGATTGAGTAATGATTGTGGGTAAAATTGACCCGTTGAACTTTTGATTTCCTCTATGCACAAAAATCCCGTAGGGAGGCTTGTTGATTTCGTTTCGGAGCAACGCCGCCTACTTTTAATTTTCGGTATCAAGAAGTCTGGAAGCCGCTCTAAAACTTTGAAATTTAGATTTAGGGTAATGCCATGATGACGCAGGTACAAACTGCGTCTCTCTAGCATTTTTAGTTCCAGAATGATTCAAAAGCACAGCTGAAAGTTTTTTCAAGTCCGGGCTTTTTTTTAACGCATGTATTTGTTTTCTCCAATAATCACCACATGCCGTGTATATCATGCATTAAATGTCCCAAATTTATGGGGTGTGTATGGTCTACTCCCTGGCCTCTAGCTTCGCTTTAAGAATCTCCATAGCACTAATTTTGGTACGAGAGGAAAGCCCTTGAAATACTCCATCCAATGGTGCTAAACTTGTTCAGATTGAGCAATGATTGTGGGTCAAATTGACCAGTTGAACTTTGGATTTTCTCTGTGCACAAAAATCCCGTAGGGAGGCTTGTTGAGTTCGTTTCGGAGCACAGCCGCCTACTTTTAATTTTCGGTATCAAGAAGTCTGGAAGCCGCTCTAAAACTTTGAAATTTAGATTAAGGGACATGCCATGATGACGCAGGTACAAACTGCGTCTCTCTAGCATTTTTAGTTCCAGAATGATTCAAAAGCATAGCTGAAAGTTTTCTCAAGTCCGGGCTTTTTTTAACGCATGTATTTGTTTTCTCCAATAATCACCACATGCCGTGTATATCATGCATTAAATGTCCCAAATTTATGGGGTGTGTATGGTCTACTCCCTGGCCTCTAGCTTCGTTTTGAGAATCCCCATAGCACTAATTTTGGTACGAGAGGAAAGCCTTGAAATTCTCCACCCAATGGTGCTAGACTTGTTTGGATTGAGCAATGATTGTGGGTCAAATTGACCCGTTGTACTTTGGATTTTCTCTGTGCACAAAAATCCCGTAGGGAGGCTTGTTGAGTTCGTTTCGGAGCACAGCCGCCTACTTTTAATTTTCGGTATCAAAAAACCCGGAAGCTGCTCTAAAACATTGAAATTTGAATTAGGGACATGCCATGATGACGCAGGTACAAACTGCGTCTCTCTAGCGTTTTTATTCCAGATTGATTCAAAGCATAGCTGTAAGTTTTTTCAAGTCCGGGCTTTTTTTTAACGCATGTATTTGTTTTCTACAATAATCACCACATGCCGTGTATATCATGCATTAAATGTCCCAAATTTATGGGGTGTGTATGGTCTACTCCCTGGCCTCTAGCTTCGCTTTAAGAATCTCCATAGCACTAATTTTGGTACGAGAGGAAAGCCCTTGAAATACTCCATCCAATGGTGCTAAACTTGTTCAGATTGAGCAATGATTGTGGGTCAAATTGACCAGTTGAACTTTTGATTTTCTCTGTGCACAAAAATCCCGTAGGGAGGCTTGTTGAGTTCGTTTCGGAGCACAGCCGCCTACTTTTAATTTTCGGTATCAAGAAGTCTGGAAGCCGCTCTAAAACTTTGAAATTTAGATTAAGGGACATGCCATGATGACGCAGGTACAAACTGCGTCTCTCTAGCATTTTTAGTTCCAGAATGATTCAAAAGCATAGCTGAAAGTTTTCTCAAGTCCGGGCTTTTTTTAACGCATGTATTTGTTTTCTCCAATAATCACCACATGCCGTGTATATCATGCATTAAATGTCCCAAATTTATGGGGTGTGTATGGTCTACTCCCTGGCCTCTAGCTTCGTTTTGAGAATCCCCATAGCACTAATTTTGGTACGAGAGGAAAGCCTTGAAATTCTCCACCCAATGGTGCTAGACTTGTTTAGATTGAGCAATGATTGTGGGTCAAATTGACCCGTTGTACTTTGGATTTTCTCTGTGCACAAAAATCCCGTAGGGAGGCTTGTTGAGTTCGTTTCGGAGCACAGCCGCCTACTTTTAATTTTCGGTATCAAAAAACCCGGAAGCTGCTCTAAAACATTGAAATTTGAATTAAGGGACATGCCATGATGACGCAGGTACAAACTGCGTCTCTCTAGCGTTTTTATTCCAGATTGATTCAAAGCATAGCTGTAAGTTTTTTCAAGTCCGGGCTTTTTTTTAACGCATATATTTGTTTTCTCCAATAATCACCACATGCCGTGTATATCATGCATTAAATGTCCCAAATTTAAGGGGTGTGTCGGGTCTACTCCCTGGCCTCTAGCGTCGCCTTGAAAATCCCCATAGCACTGATGTTTATACGAGAGGAAAGCCCTTGGAATTGTCCATCCAATGGTGCTAAACTTGTTTAGATTAAGCAATGATTTTGGGTCAAAATGACCCGTTGTACTTTTGATTTTCTCTGTGCACAAAAATCCCGTAGGGGAGGCTTGTTGAGTTCGTTTCGGAGCACAGCCGCCTACTCTTAATTTTCGGTATCAGAGTGGAGGTTGTTGAAATCGTTTCTGAGCAACCCGAAAGAGCGATAGATTGAATTTCATTTTTTCTGTCTGAGTTTTATTCCCGTCTTCATTAAAAAAAAAATTCAAAAGTGAATACATCAAATGTTGGGACATGCATCCAGGTAATGACAATATTCGAGTGTTTTCCATAACATTTACCTAATTGCTATAGGTAATATTTATGCGTGAAACTTTACATCAACAGTTCGGCTACGAAAGTATCCCATTCCGTGTGTGCTATACATTTGCGCATTGAAACCGACTTAAAAAAACACAACCTTCAAGGAAAAACGTATTTAGGACTTAAAATGGCGGCCATATTGAATTTTGCTAGATATTTTAAACAGCTGGAGTTTGATTATTTTTTTTTACCCGTATTCCCCTTAACCTTAACTTGTTTTGGGGCGGGGCCTATAGCCCCCCCCTCCCCCATTAGAACCGATCCTCTCTTTAACCAATCCTCTTCTAAAATCCCCGAAAAAATTAATTTCTAAGTTCCACAGAACACAGCGAAGACAAAATATGGGGGGGGGGTAACACATATTTCGATCAACGATTGGCTCTGCATTGAAGGGGTGGGGTAATTGCTCTTGCTTTTACAATTTGCAGCTTCTTCAGGAGATTTGTATTTACAATATTAGCAGCAAAATCATTACAACGAGGGCAATGAAACCACACTTTCCGTGCATAAACACTTGACATCGTGGTAACATTCTCGTGGAATTTCCTATAGTTGGGTGACTGTAAGGTCCGTAAGGTCTCAAATAATGACAAAATCCGGAATATTCTTCGAATTGAGTCTTTATTGAGCCAGAAATTGCAACAGTAATCGTGTCTTCTTATAGCACGTTTATATGCAGTACGCCGTGTTTGTTTACATTTCACCCACTATGTCACGTGAGGCACGGAGCGCAATCGGTCTATTGATTATGACCATGAAAACACCAGTTTTTAAGCACCAACACTGTAGCGCAGTGCGTAAGGTGCTGGGACTGTTTCAGCAACTCGGATCACCCGGTCCGGGTTCGAATACCGTCTGTCTCTAATATAGATTCAAGGCTTTTTGCTGCCCCTGATAGGACAGTGTGATTGGGATCTGCCTTGTTTTCTCCCCTAAAGGGACAGGGCCCGCGTGGTGGCTAGGGTTCGAAGCAGGGGGGATGTGCTCTGGGTCGGATGCAAATCCTGAAGGGTTCTATATGGCAAAGGGGAGGGGCCAGTGTGTGCCATTAACTGAACCGGCGCCTGAATGCCTGACACTTCCGGAGCGTAACCTTTTATATTTTTCCACCAGATTAAATTTGCATTCTTCAATTTCTTTATTGTTCTATTTGTCTTACCCGCTGCCAAAACATTAGGACTCAAACTTCCTCTAGTTATCGGGCAACGTCGGTAGCCTAGTTGACAACACACTGCTCTTGAACTACAGGGGTCCCGGGTTCGAATCCCACCCGAGGAACATGATATTTTGTTCACGGAATATTTTTGTTCACGGGACTCGGGAAAGTATCCTGAGTTTACAGTGCTAACACACATCGGTGTATGGGTCAAAAACAAAATTAATTTTCTCTATAATATTTATTTGTATAATGTTATTATTGTTGTTATTATTTATAACGCTTACTGGTATAACTGGTATGTATCTGGTAACTGTTTTAAACAGTGTTTACATCAATTAACTAGGTCAGACTTGTTCTCTCTAATCCGAAGGCGGGTTCACTTATGTTTGAAAAGGAGGGAGCTACTGCCTTAGTTAAAAGACATTGTTTTCGTATCTACTCTTGTTAGAAACTCTTGTTTTTTTTGTATAGATTAGTATCCTGTTTAAAGGAACGTTACAGAATTGGTAAGAAACAAAATTGTGAAAATCACAGATGTACATAAAACTTACACGGTCTAATGATAATGATTGTTGAAAACATCCCTTGAAGTATTTATGTCTGAAGTCTAATATTTGTTAAGAAATAAATAATTTAACCTTGCGTTTGTTATTTTTTTTTTTTTTGCATCAATGTCATGCAAAATGTGTAATCGTTTTTTGACTATTATTTTTCTCGTGACCCAGATGGCCGATCAGTTTGAAACTTTAACGGATTTGTCAGTTCATGTATATGGTGGATTACATAAAGTGCTTACACTGCCAGCAACTATTTTGATTTTAAGATCAAAAGGGGGCCCTTGATATTAAAAGGAACAGTTTTGTTTTAATTTGTTTTAAGGATCTGTGTTGAGAATATTGAAAGAAATACAGGATTATTGTTTGTTTGCGGAAAAAAAAAATATACTAATTTCTGTCAAAAAACAAGGTTTGATGATGACGAAATACAGTTCATGCGTCATTAATTTATCTTTGGTACGAGAAGAAAGCCCTTGAAAATGGCGATCCGATTGTGGTAAAATTGTTAAGATTGAGCATGAAACTGGGATCGAATTATCCGTTCAAACTGTTTTTTTTTTGTTTTTTTTTTTTTTTTGTCAGACAGCTCTGTGCACAAAACTCTCATAGGGCATGCTGTTGAAATCGTGTCTGAGCAACCCCGCTTACTGGAGCTTTTTGTTATCATGAAGTGTATAAGTCGCCCTATACTTTTGAAAAACGGATGCAGGGACATGCCAGAATGACTCAGTTACAAACTTCATCTCTTTAGCATTTTTAGCTACATAATTATTTCAGAGCATGGCTGAAATATTTATTTTTCGGGCCAATTTTTGAATGAATATCAATGTAAACAGCTGGATCGTGATTTTTAACCAAGATTCCTAGTTTTGTTTCTTATCAAGTTTATTTGCCTGAAAATTTACCCACATTTTCCTCCCCTAGTTTTATGCAAAATGGCGGCCACATTGAATTTTGAAATACTTTAAGTGTAAAAAAGTACCAACCTAACTTTATTAGCAACATTTTGGCAGTCGGCTTGTTCTTTGTAGTTATGTCAATGAGAGATTTGTGTACGGTTTCAGGGGAAAAACGGTGGCCATTTTGTTTTTTACGTAAAAATGCACTTTCGCCGGATAAATATGCAAATTGCTAAATATTCAAAAATACACAAAACATACTTAAAAGTCTTATAGCCTTGAAATGGAAAACTATTGATAGATTCTTGAAATCTTTATTCTCTGCTTAATTTTATATGGGGAGTCCCTGGGCCCGTCGAGTTATTCTCCCTCCAAGAAAAAACACCCCTTCACAAGTTTAATTTTAAAAACGTCAACAACCCCCAGGTCACAATTGGGCAACATTTTTGTACATTGAAACACCTTCTGGGGGCTCTCAAATCTGTCTTATATAGAATATTAGGTGGTTGAAATCGTTTCTGAGCAACCCCGCCTACTTGAGTTTTTTTCTATCAAGAAGTGTGCAAGTCGCCCTGAACCTTTACGAAATAGACGCAGGAACATGCCAAATGACTAAGGTACAAACTGCATCTCCCTAGCATTTTTTGTTCCAGGGTTATTCCAGAGTGTTGCTGAACGTTTTTAATTGTCCGGGCCTATTTTTTGAATGACCCCCTTATTGTTGGTTGGAATCCTGACTGCGCCGTGTCTTGGTGTACGTTTTATACACGCACAGTGTACGTCAATTTCTAATGGGTGCCTGCTCGCGCCGTGTGCAAGTCGCCCTAAACCTTTAAAAAATGGACGTAGGAACATTCCTGGAAGAGGAGAGGAAAGCCCTTGAACATGGCAATCCTGTGGTGTTAAAGTTTTGAAGATTGAGCATGAAACTGGGATCGAAATTACCCGTTGTACATGTTGTTTTTCTCTCCGACAGCTCTGTGCACAAAACTCACATAGTGGAGGTTGTTGAAATCGTTTCTGAGCAACCCCGCAAGGCGGGACAAACTGTAACAGTATACTGTTCAGCTTCATCAAAGGTCTTAGCATCCGTCACAAAGAGGGAGCAATGATCACCAAAACTTGTCTATGGACTGATGCAGAACATGCATGGATATACCATCAGGAAATGCGTCTGAAGGCAATGTCGTGAAGCAAATCGTGAATATGTGCGCACACGAGTGCGATTTGTTTTGCAATGTCGTGAATTTTATTGCATACCATGTTGCAAACCATTAGGATGATGTCATAGTTGTGGATAATTTGTTACCGATCTAGGGAGTACTGTGGCGCTACAGCAGGCTCCCTCTGTAAAGCATGTGTATACCCAGGAACTTGGCACCAGGCCAAGGACGACCACACGCCTCGCTTGCCTCACAACAAAGACTACTGCTGCAATGACTACCGCTTATCTCACTGTTGGAAAGAAACCCCCCAGATCATTAGACATTTTATTCAAAGGTATGCAACATGGTATGCAATAAAATTCACGACATCGCAAATAATATTCGCAGACGTGTGCGCACATATTCGCGAATTGTTTCACGACATTGCATACGTGTGCGCACATATTCGCGAATTGTTTCACGACATTGCATACGTGTGCGCACATATTTGCGAATTGTTTCACGACATTGCATACTGTGCGCACATATTCGCGAATTGTTTCACGACATTGCATTCGTGTGCGCACATATTTGCGAATTGTTTCACGACATTGCATACGTATGCGCACACGTTTGCGATATGCGATGTCCCCCTTCAGGGCAACCATAGCATCGGTATATTCGTGAGATATTGGTGATAAGGAGAGCGCCGACCAAGGACGATCGAGGGGTGAGATTGAGATGAAAATATTTACTATCCAACCGCCATTTTGGACGAATTCAACGCGAAATTCAAATATTCAGTACCCAATTCGGTGACAAAATACATTACCAAAACATAAACTAGCCTTCTATGACTGAGTGTTAAAACTTTGAGCACTTTGACCGATCGAGTACACGTCATAA
The DNA here is from genome assembly GCF_032118995.1 of Asterias amurensis. NCBI lineage: Eukaryota > Metazoa > Echinodermata > Asteroidea > Forcipulatida > Asteriidae > Asterias > Asterias amurensis. Next base: position 14,992,321 of record NC_092650.1, read on the forward strand.
CTGCACAAACAGTGATGACGTCATAGCTACTAAAAGTCGTCGCTGCGCACTAACCGTGCGCCAACGAAACCTCGCTATTATGGCGTGCGAACCCGAAATGGAACGAGGAAGTTGCCTATACATTATGGTTCACCCACACGAAATAACAAGAAATAGTTATATACATATCAGGACGTTCAGCATTTTTGTGGGTTTGCAACAAAGGGGATTAACAATAAAAACAAAACTTGTGGCGTTTGTACGAAAACAACGGAATCACAACAGGTTTTTATTTATGACTATTTACAAATATTTATCTTGCTATAAACTTTTAAAAAGAGAATGAACTTGTTATTCAATTTATACGCAGTTTACCAGTGTGTGCATGCAAGTCATAAATACTTCGAAACAATTTATTTGTGAAAAATAGAATTACTCATACCATCGTCAAAGAGGTGGGGAAAAAATTCGAAAGTTCAATAGGCTTAACTCTTTTGCATAATAAACAAATTGTAGTAATGATGTATACTAGATAATAAATTATTCATGATAAACAAAGTGATTTTGTATTTATTCTGCATCATTATTTGGTCGCTCCTTCGATAAAAGCAATCTGGAACAGGTGGTCAAATATTTCAACAATCGTCAAAATACTACCTCCAAGCCACAAGCCCATGGAGCCTCCAATGTCACCTAATGGTAAACCACACACAATGAAAGTAAAATTTAAAGGCAGTGGACAAATTGGTATAATTACTCAAAATAATTATTAGCATAAAACCTTTCATGATTACGAGTAATGGGGAGAGGTTGATATTATAAAACATTGTGAGAAACGGCTCCCTCTGAAGTAATTTTCCACGAATTTGATCTCGAGACCTCAGATTTAGAATTATTTGAGGTCTCGAAATCAAGCACTGAAGCACACAACTTTGTGTGAAAATGGTGGGTTTTTTTTCATAGTTATCTCGAAACTTCGACGACCGATTGAGCTCAAACTTTCACAGGTTTGTTACTTTATGCATAATGTTGAGATACACCAACTGGGAAGACTAGCCTTTGACAATTACCAATGGAGTCCAGAGTTTAAGATAAATCGTAAGTTAGGAATAGTTGAGTGAAATCGACGGCTGAAAGAAGAGTAGAACTTACACAAAAATGCAAAGAAAGTGTAGGCTTCACGTTGGGTGATTACTTCGGTTGTCATTTCTTCGAAATACAGCTGGAGCATCACACTGTTAGTCCTTGAAAATATAAAAATAAAAAATAGAAAATGTCCCTGTCCGGCTGGTAATTACTCAAAATAATGTTTACCCAAAAATTGTTGTAAAGTGTAACAAGCAATGGAGAGTTGGTGGTATAAAAATCAATGCAGCTCCCTCTGAAATGACGCAGTTTTTATAAAATGAGGTAATTCTCAATCAAATAATAGAATACTTCAGCTGAAGCCTTTAATTGGGCAGACGAAATCAACTTGTGGATCAAGTTTGTTTTCTCTCTTTCATTATTCTCTTGCAACGTCGGTGACAAAACGAGCCAAGTTTTCACAGATTTGTTATGTTATGCAATAGCCTGTTCCCACTTTCGGTAAACAGTATTGTCCAAATTCAACACTTCGTGTATCACAACTTATATATAACATAACAATCCTGTGGAAATTTAGGCTCAATCGGACATCGGAGTCGGGAGAAAATAACGGGAAAACCCACTCCTGTTCTCGCGCGTTTCGCCGTGTCATGACATTGTGTTTATAACAAATCCGTAATTTTCGCTAACGAGAATTTATATTGTTTACCGTTTTCTCAAAAAGTAAAGCATTTTATGAACTAATATTTCAAGAGAAGTCTTGAGTTTTTTTTCTGTACCGAAAGGGTCCAATGGCTTTATGCAATACTAAAAAATACTCACAGGAAATGATCTTCTTCCACCACCCAGCCCAGATCAGCCACATAGTCTAGCAGTTTTTGGTTGTAAAAATCCGATGGCATGCGGGAGTAGGAGAGGCTGGTTGTGTACGTGGTTGATTCACACGTGACAGGGCAGTCGCACTCGTCTTTAACATTAAACTCAGCTGTATAGTAGGAATCATATTTTTTTGTTCAGTGCTTTACATTTTTGTTTTCATTATTTCTTATTTTGATGATGCCCGTTATGGGCGGTATTAATAATAATAATAAAAAATAATAATAATAATACAATATATATATATATTCCCAGGTTGTATCGTTACCCGGGTATGATCCCTGGCTACGGCAGTTTGCGGTTGAATGTGTCTCAACATTATGCACAAAATAACAAACCTGTGCAATTTTGACCTCAATTGGTCGTCAAAGATGCAAGATAATTAAAAAAAAAAAAAAAAAAAAAAAAAAAAAACACTATGTCTTACGAAGTTGTGTGCTTTCAGATGCTTGATTCCGAGACCTCAAAGTCAATTTCTGAGGTATCGAAGTCAAACTCGTGGTGAAATACTTTCTCGAAGACTAAAGGGAACCGTTTCTCACAATATTTTATACTATCAACAGCTCCCCATTACTCGTTACCAAGTGAGGATTTATGCTAATAAATATTTTGAGTAATTACTAATAGTGTCCTTTAATTGTCTTAGTTGACAATAGAAGAAGACCACGTCTAGTCTGTAAGACACTGCTCTGGAACTGCAAGGGTCGTAGGATCGTATCCCACCCTAGTTACATGGCTGTGATTTTTTATCACGGGACTCAGGGAAGTACTGAGTATACAGTTCCATCGGTATATGGGTAAAAACCAAAACTAATATTCTTTATCCCCGATGCTAATGTAACATCTATTAAAGGCAGTGGACACTATTGGCAATTACTATTGTAAAACAGTTATTGGCAATCAACCTTTCTTGGTGACGATTAATGTGGAGAGGTTGATGGTATAAAACATTGTGATAAACGGCTCCATCTGAAGTACCATAGTTTTTGAGAAAGAAGTGATTTTCCACGAATTTGATTTCGAGACCTCAGATTTAGAACTTGAGATCTCGAAATCAACCATCTGAACGCACACAACTTCGTGTGACAAGGGTGTTTTCTTTCTCTCATTATTATCTCGCAAGTTCGATGACCGATTGAGCTCAAATTTCCACAGGTTTGTTATTTTATGCATATGTTAAGATACACCAAATGTGAAGGCCAGTCTTTGACAATTACCAATAGTGAAGAATCAGGTTCTTACATGCGAGAAAATGGACGCAGGAAAATATTATTGCTGGATTGCAGACTGTCATATTGTCGCTCACTGTGAAAGACAAAAAAAAAAAAAAAAAAAAAAAATCAATTACTTTAAGCCATTATTACACTTTCGGAACAGAACAAAAAATAAAAGTTCAAAGATTGACAAATAACTCATTTACAGGGTTTATAGAGGGCAATGGTGAAAGACTTCTCTTGAAATATTATTCCATGAAACTTTCTTTTTGAGAAAACATTTAACAAAATTATCAGTCGAGAATTATGGATCAATAGTGTAGCGGCGGTGCCGATCGACCGGTGGGGGGCACCAGCACGACTCCCCTTCGGAGCGCTGCTTGCGGCCCGTGCGAGCCGATCGGGATATCTGCTCGCTGGAGAGGGCGCTCTCTGGCTTAAGTTTCTGCTTCGTGTAATTTCATGACTTGTTGTGTGTGAATAAACCTCCAAAGAAACGGACAGAAAAGGCAGTTAATTGTACCTTCAATTGTGTCAATAAACTGTGTACAACGCAACCCACGGTCAACGCTACAATAGTAAACACATGTCATCATGACACGGCGAAACGTGCGGAAACAAGGGTGTTTCGATTATTTTCTCCCAACTCCGATGACCAATTGAGCCTAAATTGTCCACAGGTTTGTTATTTAGATATAAGTTGTGATACACGAAGTGTGTGCCTTTTGACAATACTGTTTATCGAAAGTGTCCAATTACTTAAGCGCCCGTTGCAAAAGTTACTTTAGCAATGTACATTGTGACAAGTAGAATAATTCACATCCGGGTACTTGTAACTTATTCAAACTCACCTTTCAAATATACCACCTATGAAGAGATTTTTTTAAAGGAGGGTGCGTTGGTTTAGCTTCCTTGTGTGACCCGGTCTGCCCGGTATGTTCGAATAGCCTGGACGGGGCTTACCCGGGAAGCCCCAAGTGCCCTGCTTGTGGAGTGGGTTACTTGGTGTGACGTGAGTTGCATGCGGTCACCGTGAGAGGGCGAGTGGGATCGTTCGTTTAGCTCTTGTCAGGGGCTCACCCGCCGAGTGAGCACCGCGGGGTAGACACCGGGAAGCTATAAACGTATGCACCCTAAGTTTCACTGCAAGTTCTAATCTCTTCGTAAACAAAGATAAAACATACTGTTGTGATAAGCAAGTACCTGTCTTAAGGCCCATTCACACGAGTGCTGCAAACGAGGGTCCCTGGTTAAGGGCACCAGCCGTGTGTCACCTTTACCGCGTGCGATTTTTTAGCGAGCATTCACACGACACACACACACACACACACAAACATACGTCCCTCGTTTGGCTAGGCTTGACTGCATGGACTAAAGTCTACAAGCAAGAGGTTTGAGTTAAAACAAAACCTTACAGTTAAAAGGAATAAAATAAATCAATTTCATTTTAAGTCACATAAAATGTAGAAATGGGGATCCCGGTCTAAGCCAACTCCAGCCTGCCATGGTGACATGGGACCGGCAGGTGGCAGAAACAAACAAGCTTACCGGATTCTGAAATCTCGTTCGCAGTCTCTCCCTCCCTCCCTCCTTATTTTTTTTCTTATTATTTAAAAAAAAAATTTTTGCAAGGCCTAAAGGCAACTTCAGGGAGGGGGATTCAAGATACAATAATTGTTTTTATCAAGGGCCATTGCCACCTTCTACTAGTGCTGAAACAAAACCGGGCCCCTTTACAATCCATACGGATGTAGGCTTGGGTATCATCCATCAGAAGAGTGGTAGAAGTAGGAAGCACTACCTCACAAAATTTACAATGCAATCATGATTAATTACGACCGGGACTCGAACCCACACTCTTCTGATCAAACAACAGAACTTGAATCCGATGCTCTTAACCGCTAGAGGCCATGACACTTCACATCAAAAGTGGTGCCCTATTGCTCATCAGAGGAAGTCAATTAAAGGAACACGTTGCCCTGGATCGTTTTTTAAACCAATTTTTTTTTATATAAGTTGCATACGGTTGGAAAGATGTTGTAAAAGTAGAATACAATGATCCAAACATATTTGCCTCGAAATTGCACGGTTTTCCTTTTACTGTGCGAACTAACACGGTCGGCCATTTATGGGAGTCCCATAAATGGCCGACCGTGTTTTTAGTCGACGAGGTAAAAGGAAAACCGTGCAATTTCAAGGCATGTTTGTGTGGATCATTGTATCTACTTTTACAACATCTTTCCAACCGTATGCATTTTTATAACAAACGGTTAAAAACGCTTTTCAAAGACCAAGGCAACGTGTTCCTTTAAAACGAACTTACCAGCCATGTATGGTTCCACGCAGCCACACGATGCCTGTATGTAGTCGATGAGACATTCACGTTGACATTTATGCATTGAATAAGGAGACGAGAAATACTTGAGATCTCTTGATCCGCACACGCCGTAAGGGGGCGGTAGATTATTCGTCTGGAGGAAGACAATCAAACCAAATAAGGTATTTATGGGTGCGTTCGTTTAGCTTCCCTGGGTCGACCACGGTGTGTGGCGGGTTTTTTTCCCAGGACAAGTGTGTGCAGATAATTAGCCACGTTCGTCCTGGTAAAAAACCCAAAGTCTCTTGCTCAAGGACACAACTACCAGCGATTTTTTTTTCTAGGATAGTATAGGCCAAAAGATTTGCATACACGTTACCATTGGCTCCATGCTCCATACTATGGTACACACACACTTCGTGGTTGTGTATAAAGGCAACCTAGCTGGATTCCAACTGATGAATAATTCAGCGTCAAGGGCGTGGCAGCTAATGGCAGCGTGTATGCTAATCTATTGGCCTTTACCATCCTGGGAAAAATAAATTTGCCAACTGTCATGACCGGAACTGGAACCTACACTCTACTCAAAGCTTGAATTGTTGGTATTATTTACCGTTCCACCACGCCGAGCCATTTTCCGGCACCGGGCACTATTGACAATTATACTCAAAATAATTGTTAGCATAAAAGTGACTTGGTATGGTAACGAGCAACGGAGAGCTGTTGATGGTATAAACGGCTTCCCCGGAAGTAACGGATAGTTTTTGAAAAAGAGGTATAAGTTCTTACTCAAATAGTACCAGACTTCAGCTGAAGCCTTTTATTATGCGCACAAAGTAATACAACCACTGTGGTTTTTTTTCTTTTATTTTCCTACAAATTCGATGACCAATATTGAGCAAAACTTTTCGCAGGTTCGTTATCTTCAGCATATGTTGAGATTCACCAAGTGACATTACAGGTCTTTTGACAATACCAAAAGTGTGGTGGTTTCAGTCTTCCGCCGTGATTAGTTTTCCGGGTGACGTAGCCGGACATTTCAGCACGTTGTTCGAACGGTTTTAGCTTTCCGGCGTGTTCAGTTTTCTGGTTGACGTAGTCAGACAAAACTACCGCCGCGAGTACCCTGGCGAGTACTGTAGTTCTCTCAGTGGCCCCAAATTGTTTCTACTACGATTCTTTTCTGTTTAGTCACATTCTCGTGCCCCATCTTTACACGTATTCATGCTCACCCTTTAAGCAGATCACACTGCTTGTGCCACTGGTTAAATACAGAACAATTTGCTTGGTCTTCACACCAAATTCTCTCACACGGTACACGCGTTGGCCGCTCGTTGAACTCGTGGACGCCGCCATGACAACTACCGGAGAGTTTAAACGGATGACTCATTACGGCACAATAATAATTGACTGATTTCGCTTGTTGCTGTGCGCAGGCATCGCATGACGTATTGTTACCGCATTATTTGGTCATTCGGAAAACTGAACACGGTGGAAAGTTGAAACCGCCACACCGGGCCTTAAAGTTCTTACCTGTCTTTTCTTAATACCAATCCTTGCCTCTGTGCCTGGTGCTATGGCCAAGCCGAATGATTCCACTAGGGGTATATCGTCCCGGTCGTGTATGGCAACAACCAAGCCAGCCGAATACTGCAATAACTTTGAGTAATAGTAGTGGTACTGCTGCACGTCAAGCAGTAGGGACAAGCCGTGACCTTTCCCTAATAAAGAAGAAGAAAAAAACGATTGGAATAAACAATTAGCAAGTGCGCACATTTAAGTCGACTACATGGCCCAATTTTATGGGTCTGCTTACCGCAAGCACATAATCGGTGCTTACGGAAGCAGGGAATTGTGTGCTTACGGCAAGCGTGTTTCACGGGTAAGCGGCGAACTTTGACTTCGGCGCGTGCGTAGTCCGTGTTACCATAGGCATTCTACGCTTACAAGGCTAGCGCATAAATTCGGCGCTTGCAGGTAAGCGGCGAATCATGATCGTAAGCGTAGAATTCGGCGGTAAGCGGAGCCATGAAATTGGGCCATGACCAGCAGCAACGTACATGCGCAGTGACGCACCTCACTCACTCGTACGACTCGTCAACCATGTATCACGTAGTCTTGGTCCCAAGACCATTGGTGTTGCGCGGTCACACACAACCAACGTTCCGATTATGCACGGCAAAAACTGTCCACGCTTGTAATGAACGAACGCTAGCGGGCGCTCTGTTTCTCTGATTTAGATCTCACCATGGTCTTGAATATTTGCAACGACGGGTCTTAACTTTTTTATTGTTTTTCGGCAAATCTCCCCCGACTTTCCGGTGGAGCCAATCAGAGGCTGTGTTGCGGTTGGCTCATGAATAATTCATCAGTGTTGTGCATGTAGTGTACAATGCATGCAGTAATTCCGTTGCATGACTTTTGCTTTACTCTGTGTGTGGGTATATACAAAGATACTATAGTATCTTTGGTAGATATGTTTTTATCGGAGTATAATAAAGTCCAGATCAGTAGGATTTGAAACTTTGACACAGGGTTGAAATACGATAAAGAAAGGTTTGTGGTACCAGCAAAAACATTTCTATGTATAATGTCCAGATCCAGACTACTGCACTGCCATGATATGCAGCTTGAAATGCGATCGTGGCGTTATGCTCCCGACGTGCCAGGGCCCACACTGATGAAGCCTGTATTGGCTAAACAATTTGCTTATAGTTAGCACAAAATAGTATTGCTTAGCAGAAACTGGTTGCCAGCCAATTTTTAATTAAATTTGAAATTTTGTAGTGCCCAAGTTAATGTAGTGCCAAGTAAATTTTTGGATAGTAAAGAAATTTTGTACAGTATTTTCTGCCAAACAGATATTAACTGGTGGGCACTGTAGTGTTATTCACAGTGAAAGTTTTTTAATCTTGGGGGAAGGAAATCTTGAGGGATTCAAAAGCGTCTTTGGGAGAACGTATTTTGAAACGTAACCGTAGCTGCATATCTTGGAACGTAAGCGTAGCTTGACTCGGGATTGAAAGCGTACTTTTTGATATTGTAGCGTAACCTAATAGTATCTTGGAGTGTATAAGCGTAGCTGAGTAGCTGCGTAGCTTGAACGTAACAGTATCTTTTGGTGGAGCGTAAGCATATCTTGGAACGTAATTCGTAGCTGCGTATCTTGGAACGTAAGCGTAACTTGACATGGGATTGAAAGCGTACCTTTTGATATTATAGCGTAACTTGAAGGAACGTAAGCAGATCTGTAAGCGCAGCTGAGTAGCTGTGTAGCTTGGAACGTTGACATCTTTTGGAACGTAAGCATATCTTGGACTGAAGCGTAGCATCTTGGAACATAAACGCAGCTGCGTATCTTTGAACGTACGCATAGCTTGACTCGGGCTTGAAAGCGTACTTTTTGATATTATAGTGTAACTTGAAGGAACGTAGACCTAAAGCGTATCTTGGAACGTAAACGTAGCTGCGGGCTTGAAAACATACCTTTTGATATTATAGTGTTACTTGAAGAACCGTAGACCTAAGCGTATCTTGGAACGTAAACGTAGCCGAGTAGCTGCGTAGCTTGGAACGTAACCATATAACATTTTTTTTGGAATGTAGTCGTACCAATATCTTTTGGAATAACTCATGAGAAATTTGGAATTTTGATTGCTTGTCCAGCGGCGACTACTGCTATTCAACTCCCAGTTATTTGAGGCGAATAGTCGGGTCATTAAATTCCACTAGTTGCCCAGTTTAATCATTACCTCAAAAATAACTCTTCATTCACAGAATTAAAAAATAATACTTTGTTTGACAAAATTATGCTTTGAGGGAATTTTGTTTTAGCATTATTTTTATTTAAACCTTTTATACAAAATTCTCATAATGTTTGTAAGCTACTCACACAATAACACTGTCAATATAACAAAATGCGATATTCCTACGTTTTGACATCATCAAAATTACCTGAAAACTCATAACAAAAAGAAATTAGGGGGCCATGAATCAAAATGGAGCATATTGGAACGTTGCGATCATAAGAAACAACGGATTCGACACCCGCAAGCTGGGAGTTCATAGCGCCTGGGATTTAACACCTCCAACCCCCACGAGACACGGCGTGGGCGGTACGTGATATTCCACAAGGCTTATTTCAGTTTCACGTTCCGATTGCTCCACGCAGCGTCCGATACACGGACTCTCTGAATGCTAATTTTACGTTCGATTTTTGACCATTATTTACGATTTCAAATCGTCACGTATTCATAATCTGAATAGGTACCTGTACTTAAAATTTCACTGTTTTCCTTTTAATAGGCCTATAATGACCACGGAATCACTCTTTGAGCAAAGATTATTAAAAATAGACCGCCGATCATATTGACCTTTGACTCGATCTAGTTTGAATAGTCATCTTCGATTCGTCACGTGATATGAATATTGCATACATTAAAAGTAATTTACATAGTCTGGCCACGCCTTCAACTTGCAAATATCCAAGACCATGGTGAGCACAGGACATGGTGAGATCTAAAGCAGAGAAACAGAGCGCCCGCTAGCGTTCGTTCCTTACAAGCGTGGACAGTTTTTGCCGTGCATAATCGGAACGTTGGTTGTGTGTGACCGCACAACACCAATGGTCTTGGAACCAAGACTATGTATCACGTGAATCAACACCCCGTCGCCTTCCACCTTTTTCGCTATAGTGCCATCTCTGCGCTTTACATGTTTAGCATGTAACAGGCTATCGGGACCACGGAGCCGGAGCGAAATGGTCACCATGAGGCTAGTCTTGAAGTCAAGACGGTAATTGTTAAGCGCGGTGTGTAGTTACAGCGCGGCGTAGCTACGGGGACGATGCACATACCCTCGATCCCAGTATGTGTGTGGGGGTCAGAGCTGCCTCGTGCTACCTACGACTGTAGCATATGTGTAACATCGCACTGTGACTGTTGCATGAAAGGAAGACAAATAGGCAGCGCCTAACGACTTGTCATCAAGTCTACCATGAGGCTCGAGGCTCGGTCCAAACGGTCGACTGGTCAAACAACGGTCAACCAGACTGGGTTCGAGGCAGTGGACACTATTGGTAATTACTCAAAATAATTATCAGCATAAAACCTCACTTGGTATAACGAGTAATGGGGAGAGGTTGATAGTGTTATACATTGTGAGAAACGGCTCCCTCTATAAGTGACGTAGTTTTTAAGAAAGAAGTAATTTTCCACGAAATTGATTTCCAGACCCCAAGTTTAGAATTTGAGGTCTCGAAATCAAGCATCTGAAAGCACACAACTTCGTGTGACAAGGGTGTTTTTTTCCCCATATTATCTCGCAACTTTGACGACCAGTCGAGCTCAAATTGTCACAGGTTTGTTATTTTATGAATATGTTGAGATACACCACGTGAGGAGACTGGTCTTTGACCGTCCAGTGTCTTTTACGCTTTCATTGTAAACACGATCGTTTTCAACACTACACAATAAACAAGTTATTTAAAAACAGTGTTATAATAATTACATATAATTATGTCATTGAGGAAGTTTTCGGATTTTTAAAAATTTGTTGCGGATAATCTATTTTGGTTGAAGTAGTTGGCACATAATTAAGAAGAAGCAGACTTTCATACATGGTAATTAATACTGTTTCAAAAATTTTGAACAAAAATCAATCAATTAACACTAACTTGTTTCCACATTATTTTAGGTAGAAAACGTAAATAAACCAGGTTGTTATATACTTGAAAAAGCAAAAGAGGGACAGTAGTAGTTTATTCTTTTTTATGGAGGCTTTTTGTTAATCAAAGGCTTATGCTTGTGTATAACAGCCTGGAGACAGACAGCGACAAGACAAAACGGACGAACAAACGTCTGCTGAGGAATAACCAAAATAGCACTTACAAAAAGACAACAAAAACGCTTTTAAAGTTTAAACTATAGGAATGAAAGTTTATGAATCATTATGACGTGATGTTTTACCTGCAACTTTGACTTTCCTCAGCTCCTCCCCGTCGAACCCTCCATTAAACGTGTGACAGACACCGAAGTCGGTGATTACTCGGGTGAACACTTGTGGAGTGATAAAAGTAAAACCATCCCACGTTCCGCTGCGGTGAAGTATATATACATAGTGAATTTATTATTGGACATTAGTTCCCATAACCGTATTAACGAAAGATCTGAACGTCAGAAAATTATGTCGCTAAAATCTCACGGGATTGGGTAAAATGCGTTATGCTTGAGTTTATGCTTGAGTATTGCGTCATGCTTGAATTTATATGTGAGCGAATGCGTCATGCTTGAGTTTTTGTGAGAGTTTATGCGTCATGCTTGAGTTTATGATTTAGAAAAATAATGCGCTATGCTTGAGCTTATAATATGCTAGTCTTGGTGCAAGACGTTTCTCGTTTCCTTTTCACGCACACCGCGGCCAATTCACCGACAGCGCGCGCGCCGACTCACCTGACTTTAGTGCACTCACCGCCTCGGAGAAGTCGCGCGCTGTCGGTGAATTGGCCGCGGTGTGCGTGAAAAGGAAACGAGAAACGTCTTGCACCAAGACTAATAATACGCTTGAGTAATATTAATAGGCTCGAGCTTATGCGTGAGTTTATGCGTTATGCTTCAGCTTATGCGTGAGTTTGTGCGTTATGCGTGCGAGCTTATGCGTGAGTTTGTGCGTTATGCGTGCGAGATTATGCGTGAGTTTGTGCGTTATGCGTGCGAGCTTATGCGTGAGTTTGTGCGTTATGCGTGCGAGCTTATGCGTGACTTTTATCAAATGTTTTGAATCATCAGGGCCCCCGAAATACTTACAATTGAAACATTTCATTTTGGTCCATAACGTGAGCCAGCGATAGATACAACTCCGTAGTGTTAATGTCACCCATGAGTATTGCGTAATGAGTATAGTTAACTTGAATCGGTGTGAAGCTAGAAATCTCGGACAACATTTGACCAAATGGATGGGAGTCCAAGTCAAGGTTTCTATGAAGAAAAAAATAGTAATAAGAATAAACTGTCTGGTGTTATCCATAAATATGGAAAAATTAGTTATTTTATCAATTCTTTTTTATTTCAAGATCTTTATACAGGAAATAAATATCGGCACATCGGGTGTTTTATCTTATAGTCCGATTCTTAAAAATTAGAATAATGAACAAAACTACTTAAACATTTACTAACAATCCACAGTAAAAAGATTTTAACAGATTTTAAAAAGAAAATCAACAAGAAAATTTAAATTAACTTACACAATTTGTCAATGCATATTATTCGGAAAGCCACCATGACGATGCATTCTGGGCCTTACCAGGTAATACTTGTTCCTTAATAATAGCAGCACTAGCCTTTAGTCAAGGCGCACGCGGCACACCGGATAGCACGCACAACCCCAAAAATGTAACGCACGAAAAAAGACTATCACCGCGAGCGGCGAAGCCGCGAAGCGTCTTTACCAATCGTTTTGGGTGTTTGTCAACGATTTTGTTGGGAGAAAATGTAACGAGTTTGCATCAACGGTTCTTGTGACAATACGTCATGCAAGTAATTGTGGCTTCTTATTGGCCAGCAACTCACCACGCTAATCCATTATGCATTACATTTTCTTTTTCGTGCGTTACATTTTTGGGGTTGTGCGTGCCATCCGGTGTGCCGCGTGCGCCTTGACTAAAGGCTATAGCAGCACCAGATAAATTAAAATATTGCTTACAAACATTACGTAATTAAAGCATAAACCTTTGTCTAAAATCTTGCTTTAACACATTCCATATTATATGTATGTGTGTATCTACTTGCCATGGAGGTAGAGTTTGTTCTTAGAGAACTGTCTTTCTACCGCGGAGTAGATTTATCGGATGTTCGGGAGACTTCTCGGTTCTAAAAAGAACTGTCATGCTTTTTAACTACTACCCGGGCGGAAGGTATAGAAAATTGGCTGGGACTACATAGTTAGCTTTATATATGATCGTAATTAAACTGCACTGCCGCGAAGTCAGTTCTTGAATTAGTAAGTCGTGCAGAGACTTCTGGTGGGTTCGACTATTAGTCCCTGGGTCAACCCGCGGTGCTCACTCGGGTGAGCTAAAACAAACGATCACTCACCGCTCTCGTAGTGACGTCATGCACCTGGGGCCAGCCCCAAGTGACCCACTCCACAAGCAGGGCACTGGGGGCTAACCCGAGTAAGCCCCTGGAATGACCCATTATATATGCATTCCAAACGCACGAGCCATTTAATAAAGGGCAGCCACTCTACCGCGGGAGAATGTTGTGATTTGGATCATATAAGAGAGATAGAAAGTGCAAGTTTTTAGCCATGTTCGCATAGGACTTAATTTTGGTAAACTAACCGAGCCAATGGATAACTTACACATTTTAAGTCCAATGCGAACAGCCCAGGAAGTTTTCCTCCCAGGTAACTTACCGAATGGGTAGTTTAACAAAGACAAAGGTGCCCAGGAAGATTGACCAGGTAAGTTTAACCGAGCCAGAAAGTCCAATGCGGACGCGACGACTCGGTTAAATCTCCCATCCGTCCGTGACCCGAAGAAGCTGACATGTTTGTCGTGGTAAAGAAAGATTTTCGTGATTTTCAAACTATTCAATGTTTCACGCAGGGGCCAGCTCGGTTAGTTTACCCAACGGTCTCCGTAAGTTTGGCCGAGTTAAATAAATCCAAGTGCGGACGGTGGGAAAGTTAACCCGTCGGAATGTAAGACCCAGCGTCATGGTTAAGTTACCCAAAATATTAGTCCAGTGAGAACAACGCTTAAATCATACCTGAAGGTATTGTAGTTACATATTGTGATCGCGGGGAAAACCAGCTCAGAGACGTACTCGATATCTACATCCACAGTCTTGTAGTTTCCAACGAAGTACACAGCTCTGTCGGTTGCCTGGTAAAAGAGTGCACCCATCCCACCGAAGATTGCCACGTACCACACGAATCTATGACGCAGGAGAAAGACGTGAGAACCATATTGTTATGGCCTAGCGGTTTAAGGTGTGCACCAGACTCAGGCTCTGGTGTTTCTGATCAGCAGAGTGTGAGTTCGGTGTTGAGATTAGTCTCTCGATTTAGGAAGAGTTACTCGTCCTAACTTAGAACTTATATTTCCTAGGACTATTGCTCAGAAATCGACCCCCTGACATTAAGTCCTGACACATGTGTTCTTAAGCAAGACACTTTACATGATTCCTCATTCAGCTGGAACGTTAAACCGTGGGTTCGAGCATGTGTAACGCTAAACAATTTAATATCAAAGTGCGCTTATCGACAAGAGAAGAGCCCCCCCCCCCCCCGTGTTCTTGGTTCGACTGACTGCAGATCGCACTTCAGCCCAATTTTTCATCTTCGTCTCGGTAAAATTATCAAGAACCAGGCCTCGTTTGGTTTAAACCACTAGTTGAAAACCTCTTCACCACACATTGATTCCCTTAATTATGCTCAGTTTAATATGGGGAGTCTTAGGTGCCAGACGAGATGTTCACCTTCCAAAATAAAAAATGAAATACCCCTAAATACACCGGTGTAATTTTCCAAACGTCTGAGCATCAATCAATCTTGAAAAATGTCCCTACATCTCTTAGCAGATAGGACCATTTATTTCAGGGCCCACGTCATAAGAAAATAGCTCAAGTTTAAAGTCAACAACCTCCAAAGGGGCACGATTTGTACAATGTATTCCTTTTCTTGGGCCCTCAAGTCTGCCATTAAAGAGCACGACGCCATGGTGTCTCCTTAGTTGATGCAGCCTTGCATACACGATGACGTCTAACTACCAGACTGCTATTTAAACTCTACGTGAAATATCACGCCACAAGGAACCCAAATTGCCATGTGACGCAATATCACTAAAATGATTCAGTTAAAGATGATTAATTATTTTTCTTCTAAATTGTCTTTATTTACTTATCAGGTTTTGCTATATTATTGTTACAATTCGGTATAGATTAATTCATTTAAGAATCTCGGTCAAATGGATTTTGTCAGCATACTTGAATTTACATTTCAATATATTTCCTATAGATTTTATTTATTTAAATAGTATCATTTTCGCTTTTCGGCTATGCATATGTTCTCTGTTTTCTTATTTACAGTGTTAACTTATTTACTGTATGTATTTAAAGTGTTATTTCTCCGTACTGTTTGTGTGTTGTCTGGAAAAAAAAAATTATATAGTACAAAATAAATATATGACAATCACATACATTGATGTCAGTAGATACCAAGTTTCCCGGAATTCGATAGAGCAAGAATGAAGGATCACATGGTTCACTCTAGTGTCTACTAAGACAATTAATATTTTGATCACACAAAGAGCATTGGAAGTGAATAATAATTGCATATCGCATTTTTGTCGCCCCATATATTAAAGCAAATTTAATACATTCTGTAAATAGTCTCGCATAGTCTCATACATTGCTCCAAATTATACGTCAGCCATTACACATTATTGTATTTCAAGGCCTAGCTTATAATTATAAAGTTGAGTAACGACGTTATGTAAAATTTTTTGTCTATTGCACATAATGACGACGCAAATTTCATTTCGGCCTAATCATGTCCGAACCTCCTAGACAATTTATTGTCACAATAATGATAATGATTGTTTAACACTTGCTTAAAAATCGATTGTTAAGCCATGGGAAGTAATGCCATGTGGACAATTATAATTACAAAGAAAAATTTCCTTTTAGAATTAATAGCCTCTTTGCATTCCGTAATTAAAGTTGTCACATTGATGTGAAACCAGTGACGCCCTTTGTGTTAATGTAACGACAAACATCATGGTGCAGTTTTAATCTCTTTCTGCCGAAACTAAGTAAAATAATGGACCCTTAGGCCTACTTGTGGTATCGAGTAATGGAGAGTTGTTTATTAAAGGCAGTGGACACTATTGGTATAAATTACTCAAAATCATTATCAGTAAAACACCTCGCTTGGTAATGAGTTATGGGGTTAAAACATTGTGAGAAACGGCTCCCTCTGAAGTGACGTAGTGTAGTTTTCGAGAAATAAGACATTTTCCACGAATTTGATTTCGAGATCTCAAGTTTAGAATTTTGAGGTATCGAAATCACGCATCTGAAAGCTCACACCTTCGTGTGATAATGTTTTTCTCCTCATGATTATCTCGCAACTCCTACAACCAATCGAGCTCAAATGTTCACAGGTTTGTTATTTTATGCATATGTCGAGACACACCGAGTGAGAAGACTGGTCTTTGACGTTTACCAATAGTGTCCATTGTCTTTAAAACGTGACTCCCTCTGATGTAGGCCCTATAGATTTTGAGAACGAGGTGATTTCTCACTCAAATACAGACTTCAGCCCCGAAGCCTTTTAAATATAAGACATCTGAGAGCACACAACAGTGGTGACTATTCTTTTACAAGTTCGATTGGCAAAATTTTGAGGAGTTGTTATTTTATGCATTATTATTTTGGGATACACCAGGTGAAAACACAAAATAGTTTACCACCAATAACACTGCCCATTGGATGCGCCTTTCGCAATAGACCTAGATTTCGAATTCGATTAGGTTGGTCTGGTGTCCAGTGATGAAACAAGTAACCAGTCTAAACTTTGACTAACAAAGAGATCATGGTTCAGGTTTTTTTTTCTGTGGAAAACACATCAGTGCGAACAATTGTACACTGTCAATTAAGATTTAATTTGCGGTTAAACACATGGAACGTTAACCGAAACCAAGCAAAGTGCACTTAACGCAAGTTTAATTGGAATTCCTGTGTATATTGATCAATAATTGTGTTGGGCCTAATTGCATACCTTCGTTATAGCAGGTCTTAAGAACAACACATTTTCCTAATTGCATACCTTCGTTATAGCAGGTCTTAAGAACAACACATTTTCCTAAATCGCCTAGAGCGTTGCAACTCTTAACTCTACACGCAAATTTTACGAAATTGCCAAATATCCTACCATCGCATCTTAAAGCCATTGGACGCTTTCGGTACAGAACAAAAAAAAAGTTCACAGATTTACAAATTACTTACCGGGTTTACAGAAGGTAATGGTGAAAGACTTCTCTTGAAATATCAATCCATGCATGGTATGGTTTACTTTTTGAGAAAACATTAACACCATATCAGTTCTCGATATCGAGAATTACGGATTTGTTTCAAACTCAGTCATGTCATGACACGGCGAAACGTGCGGAAACAAGGGTGAGTTTGTCCATTATATTCTCCCGATTCCGATAACCGATTGGACCTAATTTTCACAGGTTTGTTATTTTATATAGAGGTTGTGATACACGAGGTCTGGGCCTTTGGACAATTCTGTTTACCGAAAGTGTCCAATGGCTTTAAAGGCATATTTAAAAATGTATTCCTTAATTATTGTGCTACAGATCCTACACAACAAATTCAGATTTGCCATCAGTCAATTTTAAAGAACAATAGAACACATCCTCAATCCGAGTGTCTTCGGCATAAGATTCAAGCATGATGATTGCCTTAAAAGCATCATGCTGGTCAGGTTTAAAAGTAACATTATTTTTATCTGAATTATCAATAGCGTAACAACAGCACTTTACATCATGACGTTGGATAATGCATTTGAGGCTGAGCAAGTAATATAGAAAACAACAGTGGACCGCCAACTGATCCCTGTGGAACCCCATGATTAAGAAGAAAAGGGTGTCAGACTTGGAATCATGAACACATGCAGTTTGATTGCGGCAAGAAAATATAATATGACCCCCTACACCAAGTGAAAACAAAAAAGAGAGAGAAAGAGAGAAGGTTTATACGAATTGCTTGGCCTTGCTGCAAGAGCATACAGACTACTAATAGTCCGCTGGCACCCATAAGGATTGAAGGAGGACACGTGGAGGACCTGCAATTACCAACAGCGTCACAACACACCAAATTAAAGACACTAGACACTATTGGTAATTGTCAAAGACCAGTCTTCTCACTTGGTGTAGCTCAACATATGCATAAAATAACAAACCTGTGAAAATTTGATCTCAATCGGTTGTCGAAGTTGCGAGATATTAATGAAAGAAAAAAACACCCAGGTCACACAAAGTTATGTGCTTTCAGATGCTTGATTTCGAGACCTCAAATTCTAAACTTGAGGTCTCGAAATCAAAATCGTGGAAAATTACTTCTTTCTCGAAAACAACGTCACTTCAGAGGGAGCTGTTTCTCACAAAAGTTTATACTATCAACCTCTCCCTATTACTCGTAATCAAGAAAGGTTTTATGATAATATTTATTTTGAGTAATAACCAATATAGTGTCCACTGCCTTTAATGAATAACAAGCAGTAATTCACAAATTGTAAGCAGTGTCATGGAAATTGAACTCAAATTACAAAACAACTAATGGTCGTGAAATAATAAGCCACGAGTCCCTTTTAAAATCATATTGTACTGTTTTTCGCCGCCGAATAAACATGAGGAAAATGAGAGTATAACATACTTCTATTATGAGTAGGCTGTCTGACGACTTACAACACCTGTTCTAGTTCCCATAGATGGTGATGGTTAAAAATACATCTGGGAACTAATCCTTGTATTGATTTAGGGTTGTGACTTAAAATATTGATTTAGTGTGTATTGATTGACATTCCTTAAAGCCCAAAGCCATCATCATGGTATTCCCAGCAGCTGTGATTCCCAGAAACACGTTCCTAGACCATGTCACGGTGTCTATTGATGGGCCAAATAATATGTCCCAAAGCATTGTTAACTGTATTAATTTTTTTTACACATACAACGATGTGTGATAGGACTGTATACTCAGTACTTTGCCGAGTCCTGTGAAAAAAAATATATCACCGGCGTATTACTCGGGTGGGATTTGAACCCACGACCCTTGCAATCCTAAAGCAGCGTCTTACCAACTAGACTACCGAGGTTGCCCGGTAGCTTGGGGTAGTTCGAATCCTATGTTTATTTTTTAATCTGTTTTCACTTGTAAACTAAACAAGAGTTGGTGTGACCATGGAAGGAAGGGAAGTTTCATCCTTGGTTCTACCATAGAGAAAACCATCCATCACTAAACCCTCCCACTTTCCAACTTGGCTCAACAATCTCAAATACTAGAGAGAGTTTTGCGATAACACAGTTCAGTTGGTTCTGAAAAGAACTGGCGTTTAGAGTCGTTCTTACCACCGATTCTTTTCAGAAACAGAAACCTTACTCAAAAGCGATACCAATTTTGAGATTTGGTGGACACAATAATAACTCTGTAAGATTTGGGTAAATTTGTCTGTATGACACCCAAACTATAGTGGTCACCATTTCTCAACACAGCTAATGGTGTTACTGCAAACCTCTATATTCAGGACACTGGACTGTTGGTAATATTGTCAAAGACTATGTAATCTTCTCACTTGGTGTACCTCATCAACATATTATGCACAAAATTAACAAACATGTGAAAACTTGAACTTGGTCGTCGAAGTTGGGAGATAGTAATGAAAGAAAAACACCCTTGCCACACGAAGGTGTGTACTTTCAGATGCTTGATTTCGGGACCTCAATATCTATTTATGAGGTCTCGCAATCAAATAAAATTGTTTTAGTGGAAAATTACTACTCGAAAACTACGTTACTTCAGAGGGAACCGTTTCTCACAATGTTGTATACTACCAACAGCTCCCCATTGCTTTTTACCAAGTAAGTTCTTATGCTAACAATTGTTTTGAGTAATTCGTCGTCTTCCTATTGTGACCCTTTGTGACCCTTTGTGACCTGATAAAGATGGAGTTACCAATAGCCTTAAATTTCCAACATGCTTTAATTTTGAAACCCCTACATCTCAAATACCTTCCACACTTCACTCGTCAGGGAGACATAATTACAATATTCAGATTGTTGATTATCCCATAGAGCATGGAGGAAGACTCCATGCATAGAGCAAGGGCCATACACTGTGTGGTAATGTTTCAAAACAACACAAACAAATCTACCTTCTAAGGATACTGTCTTGACTGCTAGTAATGTATCTCAGCCCCGTAACACCTACTGCCTCCGGCACCGTCGACGTCCATGTTGAGAAGAACCGACTCACTCGACTGCGCTTTTTCTTCTCAATCTTCTTCTTATTCCCATCACCTTTTTCATCACAAACTTCCTCCCGTGCATCCCCATCTTTATCGTTTCCAATTTTCACATCGTCATAGTTGAAAGAGACGATACTAATATCGTCTTCGATGGGTCTGACTTTAACCATCGTCATATAGAGATAAGGGGAGCGCGCCCGAGGAACAAAACAACGAAGAGAGAGAAAATGTGTCAACTGAATCCGACCACCGCTGAAAATGACTCCGGTGTCCGGCTGATCCGTACGCAAACAGGAGCAGAAAGTGTGTTTGTTCGGACAACATACTACGAAAGCGTCACATAATTTTAATAGGTGCTGACCAAAACCCTTGTGACCATTACAGCTAACAATCAATGGGCAGTTGCTATGTCATCACAAAGTACATTTAAATGAGTTAGTGGCCTGTGGCAAGGAAGTGGTAGTCTAAACAAGGTTCTCTGGGCATTGTGTTAATATGTAGACGTTTGCGCTTAATTGTGCAAAGTGTATTGGAAAATGTTATGAGCTCTTTAAGGCATTGGACACTATTGGTAATTTCTCCAAAATAACTGACTTAGCATAAAAACTTTTAAAACATTGTGAGAAACGGCTCCCTCTGAACTAACGTCACTTTTGGGAAGTTATTTCCCGCTAACGGAGGCCTTTATTTATGGGCATCTAACAGCACACACATAGTGCAAAGAAGGTGTTTTTTCTTTCATTGTTCTCTTGCACGTTCGACGACCAATTGACTCAAATTTGCACGTGTTATTTTATGCAGATGTTGGAAGAGAGAATACTGGTCTTCGACAATTACAAAAAGTAAGACAGTCTTAACTTAGGACTAGATTTAAGTTTTTAAACACCCATAGAGTCCTAGGAATGGTCATAAGTCATATTTTTTTCTCTCAAAAACTTGACGAGTAATTAGGCTAGAACTTATACATGTAACAAATATATATTTACACTTACAGTCCGTAGGGATTTATGCCTTGGCCAAATAAAAAACATTGATCTACAAAAGGAATCAGAACTCTTTAAAGTCAACTGGAAATGTAAATTGTTTTCTTCAAACATTAGAGTATAATTATGTTTCTGCACAATAAAATATTTGTTTTTAACGATTTATATGTAAAAAACAAAAATAAAGCTGTGTGGGGGTTGACTCCGCCTACCCCTTTTGTGACGTCAATCGAGGCAGGCTTTGCCTCGATCGAACATCGAACACACGTACGTGTAAGTACATTCAAGTCTTAGTCGTGAGTTTGTAAATTATGAAAAAGGTTTTTTTCTTGCATTTTCCGGCAATGTCGTCTGCAGCAAAACAACTGAATATGGTGTCAGTTTGCAAGTCTTTTCCAGCGCTGTGCAGCAAACACTTCGTGCCGTTGTTTCGAGAATCCGGAATACACTACATATTTTTGACATGAAGAGAAAAGTTATTTTCTAAAACCTGACGCCATCCCAACAATATTCCAGCTTGTGGGGAAGTCGAAGAAGGTACCTGAAAGACATAACGAATCAAAGGAGCATTTGCCTAACGTGAAAAAAATCAGGTATTGTGTCAACTTTGAGGGCATGTTTTTAGCTTGCGCCAAGCATCACTATCTTGTGTTGGCACTGCATGTGCATGATTCATGACGCCTCGATTGACGTCACGAACAGCGCCCTCTTGGGTCGGGCTGGTTTTCAAAGAAATATTTTTTTTTGAATCCTTAGTTCATTGTTTATTCATATTCCACTCACCAAAACACGTTTTGGGTGACATAAGCTTTATCTTGACAAAATACTCCTTCCAGGTGACTTTAAAGCCGTTTGACATTTTCGGTAAACAATATTGTCCAAGGCCCAAACTTTGTGTATCACAACTTCTATGTAAAACAACAAACCTGTGAAAATATATAGGCTCAATCGGTCATCGGAGTCGGGAGAAAATGATGGGAAAACCCACCCTTGTTTCTGCACGTTTCGCGGTGTCATGACATGAGTTTAAAATTAATCCGTAATTCTCGATATCGAGAATTGATTTTGTTGTAATGTTTTCTCAAAAAGAGAAGCATTTTATGGAATAACATCTCATGAGAAGTCTTTCACCATTACTTTCTGTAAACCCTGTAGGTTATTTGTAAGTCTTTGAACTTTTTTTTGTGAACAGAAAGTGTCCAATGGCTTTAAACAAGTTACCTTGAAGAAAGCTTGGGTTTATAATTAACAAGTAAATTATAAGCAGCTCTATATTAATGGGAGATTACGTGGGTGCCTAATGTACCGAATGGTTAGATATTATGACGAATAAACAGGACACAACTGGAAGAAAGTTAATCAGACTAAAAGTGAGCATTGACATAAAATAGACAGGGTTTACAGAAGGTAATGATGAAAGAAATCTCTTGAAATGTCTTATTCCATGAAATGCTTTACTTTTTGAGAAAACATTTAAAACAAAATATAAATTCTCGATATCGAGAAATACGGATTGATTTGAAACACATGTCATGCCACGGCGAAACGTGCGGAAACAACGATGGGTTTTCCCGTCATTTTCCCCAGACTCCGATGACCGATTGAGACTAAATTTTGACAAATTTGTTATTCTATATAGAATACTGTTTACCGAAACTGTCCAATGGCTTTAAACGACGATGTGATAAAAGCGCCACGAAGAGTGATTCGATACTCACTGATCAACATGTGACTATGCGGTAGTTCAGTCAAATGTAATAAGCTGGGTTATTTTGGGCTATAGATTGAGATCTTGCACTACAGAAAACCATTAACTATTGCCGAAGTAACTGACAAACTACGTCAATTTGGAGCAGACCAAAAACACTTTAAAAAAAAAATTAACATGCGTTTTCGACAACCGTCTTTAACTTTGAGATAACGTATTAATTATGTTGTGTGCTATATCAGAAGATTAACACCACAACAGGAGATTGTTAGATATTTTTCAAAAAGGATTTGTTTTGTGTGTGTATTTTGGTGATCTTTGCAAATAGAGGAACGGCCTCGTTCCCGTGTCTCTGCACTTATATTCAAGGTGACTGGTTAATTAATACGGGTATGATCAATCAATGACGAATGAATTCCTCTAGTGAAGCACCGTCTCCCAGAGGACTTAAAACGCGTCTTAACTATTTTTAGGGGATTTGCTTCATTATGTCTGCCGCTAAAAAAAAAGTCCGGAGACAAACATTACAATAAGTACTTTAGGAGACACACCTATTCACATTACGTATTTCATGCCGGGGTGTTGGGGGCATGCTGCACCGGACATTTTGTGCCCCCCCCCCCCCCCAAATATGGTAAGCTGTGAACATACAAAAAAATACCGATTGCGCAAGCGTTAACTGTTTGGTGAGGTGCATGCTGGTCTAGCTGCTACAAGGATTCAAACTTGAGCGCTAGCTAGACCAGCATGTACCCCATTCAACGCCTACAGCTAGTGCACGTACCGAGTTAATGAGTATAAACATGGGTGCGTTCGTTTAGCTCCCCTGGGTCGATCCCGGTGTGTGGCTTTTTTTTTTTTTTCTAGGACAAACGTGTGCAGATATAAAACCCACGTCGTCCTGAAAAGAAAAAAAAAACGCCACACACCGGGGTTGACCCAGGGAAGCTAAACGAACGCACCCTATATGGGTGCGTTCGATTAACTTCCCTGGGTTGACCCCGGTGTGTGGCGTTTTTCTTTTTCCAGGACGAACGTGTGCAGATAATTACCCACGTTCGTCCTGGAAAAAAAAACCCGCCACACACCGGGGTCGACCCAGGGGAGCTAAACGAACGCACCCAATAGACATGCTTCTTCTGATAGCGCCCTCTGTTGAATCGTACTGACTTGCTTATTTGAGTTTCCCACAAGGAGTGGGGGGGGGACACACAGAATTTCAGGCAGACAAATTTGTTCTGTGACACCGGGAGAAGGCACACCTCGCGTTGGAACACCTTGTAAAACAATATTATGGTGCTATCAGAATTAGGCCTCCATACTCAAACCCAAACGTAGTCCAACATCTTGCAGTAAATAATATGTAACAGCGCCAGGAGCGTCACTGAGTGACGGACATGTGCGCTGACTGACGGACATGTGCGCTAAAGCAACAATTATTATAATTAATTATTTCAAGCTGGCCTGTTAAACTACTTGCAAGACCCTATCTTCGTATTAATATGTTGTAATATAATTATTTTGTTTCTCTCATAGGCCTAACGAATTAAAAAAAATATGCCGTTTCAAAACGAGTATCAATCACTATACTTTTGCTTATGCCACGGATAATGTACCCCTTATTTGCAGTCGTTTGGCATAATTATGGCTGATATACGTGCGACAATGCCGGTAGGAAGGAGATCTTGGCAAAAAAAAAACCCAAAACCACTACTTTATTCTGATAGCGCCCTCTGTTACAGTATCCTTACTCAACCAATGTTAATTTCACAGACAGACGAACAAACTACCGGAGAAAGTGACCTTGAAATAGTCTGCAAAAACTTAAAGGAGAAGAGTTAAGGATACATAGAGCCTATGTTACAGTCTATGAAATCAAATACACAGGGATTTCTTGGCCATTTTCGCCAAAGTAAGCAGCCAGTTTAAACATCATGTGATTCTACTCGCGCGAAATTATTAACAAAGCACCCATAGTCTGCAAAAACTTAAAGGAGAAAAGTTAAGGATACATAGAGCCTATGTTACAGTCTATGAAATCAAATACACAGGGATTTCTTGGCCATTTTCGCCAAAGTAAGCAGCCAGTTTAAACATCATGTGATTCTACTCGCGCGAAATTATTAACAAAGCACCCATTCAGGCAAGTTTATAGCAAACATAAGGTCCCCAATAATAATTAAAAAAAATTCCACCAGAAAAAAAACATAATTTATAATAACCGCACAACGGCTCGAATTGGGTTTCATAGTCTGTACTTCCGCGAGGCAAATGTTTCGAAGAAAACCAATATAATGTTCATTAAAAGCTGCACATGATTGTGTCTGCTATTGATTGATGTCGACATGAAATAAACGCATATTATAATATCTGTATGTTGCCAATGTGAATGTGAGTTTGATAAACTGCATCAAGTCATTGAAGTCGACAGCAGCGAATTCTTCCATTTATGAACTCAGTTTTAATTGTTGATTGTTTTAACTTTACAAGTGAGGTTATTAAAGGCAGTGGACACTATTGGTAATTGTCAAATACTAGCCTTCACAGTTGGTGTATCTCAACATATGCATAAAATAACAAACCTGTGAAAATTTGAGCTCAATCGGTCATCAAAGTTGCGAGATAATAATGAAAGAAGAAAACACCCTTGTCACACGAAGTTGTGTGCGTTTAGATGGTTGATTTCGAGACCTCAAGTTCTAAACTTGAGGTCTCGAAATCAAATTCGTGGAAAATTACTTCTTTCTCCAAAACTATGGCACTTCAGAGGGAGCCGTTTCTCACAATGTTTTATACCACCAACCTCTCCCCATTACTTGTCACCAAGAAATGTTTTATGCTAATAATTACTTTAAGTAATTACCAATAGTGTCCACTGCCTTTAAAAGTGTATAAAGGTATTATATATGGCTGGTAAATACATTTAAAAAGAAACGTGTAAAGGAGCGTTATACAGAATTGGTAAGAAATCGTGAAGATCACAGATTTAAAAAAAAACTTATATGGCCTAATGATGATGAGTAGATAACATCCCTTGAAATATTTCTGTCTATTTTTTTTTGCATCGATGCAATGCAAAATTTGTAATCGTTTTTTTTCTTCACTATTCTCTCGTGACCCAGATAGCCGATCACTCACAAACTTCTACAGGTTTGTCAGTTTATGTATGGTGGATTACATTTACACTGCCAGCAATTGTTTTGTTAGAAAAACCATTGTTCCTTTAACTTTTAGGTGAAATATTGTTCGAAGTTCATTTCACATACTATAGCCTACAACGGGTTGAGGCAGAATGCCTTTTGAAAACCAAAAATTCTCAGAAAGACAGGCCAATGGCAGTGATTTTGAAATGGTTGAAGCCTGTTGTTGTTTGTTGTTGTTCATTGTTATTGTTGTACATTGTTATAGCTTTGGTGCTATATATTTACCCCTAAATGATCCCTCGTACAATACAGGTTTTTTTTATTTACTATTGTACTTGAATTTGCTTTGTTGTTTTTGTAAATGGACAAAATCTACGTTGGCCCATTCGAACCCCCGAAAAAAACAACTCCCATCATGTACACTACTATATAGCTGTTTTCTGGGTTTACCATTGTACGTGTATTAGTTTGTTACCAAACTTTCAACTAATAAGTCGGTTGTCACTTCTAGACGTCATTTACACTACAACTTCATAATATGTATTTGCATCATGTTGTTATGATTTTGTTTGATGTTTTGCTTATGGTTAATTTCAGACAATACGACCGGAATAGAATGTCTGTTTTACATTAGTATAACAAAATGGGTGATCCTTTGTTTGCTGTCGGTTGTCATTTCCCGTCATCATTTACACTACAGCTTCATGTATTAAGTTGATTTTGTTTGAAGTTTTGTGTATTTTCTGAACCTATTGTTCTAGTTCAGACACAATATATGACCGCAATAGACAAAGAGTATAGTTTTACATTAAAACAAACAAATTGGGTCATCAATTTTTTAATGTTAAAGTCCAGCCTTGGGGGCAAAGTGCCGTGTAATGATTCTAGATCCAGAAGGCTGTAATCTCCTTAAGAGCTTTTACTGACCTTGACAAAAACAAGATTCCGGCTAGTCAAGTGCAAAAGATGCAGAACTGTGCAGCTCGTCTTATTTATAGAGCTGTTAGAAACGTACAAAACTTTAAAAATATTTCCGCATTCTAGTAAGAACTGTTTTTGTTTATTCCACCGGTTTAGACCAAGTGGAATGGTGCGCGCAGCTCCGCTCAAACAACCTAGGAACAATCTCACGGAACAGTTAAAAACATTGATTCATTTGTTAAGTTTAAGACTATTTTCAAGACTCACTTATATCTAATATTAATTCATTTCGTTTGTTTGAAACCCTGCAGACTGATACTTGGATTTGGGACATGTTAATCACTGTGTTGTATGCGCTATAAATAGGGCTAAATATTATAATAATTATAGAAGTAACGCTACGTACGTAACGTTACGTTACGTTATATATTCCGTTTTTACGTTACGTTACTTTACGTTACGACGTAAGGTTACGTTACGGGACGTTATGCTTGGTTACGTTAGGACGTAACGTTATGTTACGCCGGAAAGTTACGTCACGTCACGTTTTGCCGTATTATTACGTTACGTTGCAACGTAGCCTTACGTTGAGTAAAAACATTTACTTCATAAAATGGCATGCTGTAAAAGGAAAACTGTGTAAATGTGAGACATATTTGTGTGGATCATTATATTCTACTTTTAAAACAACTTTGTAGTAATATACATTTCATTACACGAACGATTTCAAACGCTTTGTATAGGCCAACTCGCCCGATCTGAGGCAACCTGTCCCTTTTACATTTTGCCTGCGAGAATGTCCAAATTGGTCTTCCTACACTGCAAAAACGTTGGTTAAATCATTTGTTGGGCAAAGTAACTTCAACAATTATTGGTCGACAATTGCCCAACAAAACAAATAATTGGTCTTGTTGGGCAAACATTTTGTTTGCCCATTCTTTGTTTAAAAAGCGGAACAAAAGTTGGGCAAGTGTTGGGAAAATATTTCGTAATCTGAATTCATCATAACTGTTGGTTACACTTTTGCTTAATTATTGGGCAACTTTTTGGTAATCTCGATTGTTGGTTAAAATTATGCACATTAGTTGGTTAAAATCGTCCGATCATGCGCACTACGATTAAAGAGTTGCCAAAAAGTTGGGCATTAAACAGTAGAACAAAGATATTTTCCAACATGGCGAGTGGAGGAGTGGCTGTGACGAGCGGGGTCGTCCAGTGGATATAGATCCAATTTGAAGGTGAGTTTTTAACTAAATATGAAGTTGTGTTTTCTATTCAGTCGTACATAATAGTCGTGACAATTGCAGAGCGAGCAACACATTGACACTACTGTGATAGTTTCAGTTTTATCATGCCATTATATATGTGCAACGCCGGTTGTGGCATGTATGCGTGGTTGTTGTGTTGCTTTGTGTATAAAATACATGCATGGAACTATCACTGCATTGCTTGCGCTGCAACTGTCACGACTGTGTACAACAACTGAACAGGAAACGAACTGTATTTAGTTAAAAACTAACCTTCCAAAGCATCTACAAACCACTGAGCACCCTCACGATTTTGAGAGAGATGCCAAGGTCACAACTCACCACCGTTTGCCATCGTGGAAAATATATTTTATATGCCTGGTTGTATGACGTATCACAGGAGAAACTGTAAATCAAAGGGTTAAATACATTAACCATTTGTTGGATAACACCGAAAATGGTTAAACATATTAACTAGATCATGAATAAAATCATCGCCCTATTGGGTATTGATAATTATTAAATACCCAGAAAATGGGTAAACAAAAAATTACCCAACTGTTGGTTACCAAAATATACCCAACTATTGATGATGAAATATTACCCAATTATTTGGCAATCAGAGCGCCCAACTTTGATGGGTAATACTTTGCCCAAAAGTTGGAGGAGTTCACTATTCGCCCTTAAATGGGTAAAAAAGTTGGGCATTTTTTTACCCAATTTTTTTACAGTGTATTATCCTGAAACATATAGAGTGCTTAATCAAGTGAGGTTTTAAAATGTTAAATACAGTGTACGATTCCTTAAGTGTATCTTATTGTGTGTCAAACACCGTTTGGTCACATTTATAACAGTTTTGCAAATTATTATTTAGGGCTTGCAACGGTGTCGAGTACAATGTCAAATTGCTCAGTTTACAACTGTGTGGTCCAAAGTGAAATTAACTGAGAAATAACTTTGTAAATTGGAAGATAACATTTTCAGCTGTACTTTGTTGCACATCATTTTTAAAAATACACATTTTATTTTCAAGTTGTGCTATTCGTTTTACTTTGGTTAAGTGTAGATTCGTAAAATAATTTACATGTAAGTGTAGAATCGTAGCAAAAGTACATTTTAGTGTCGATCCGTAACACATCTACAGATAAATCTTTTGTAGCGCATCTACAGTTAGTGCAGATTAGTTCAACAAAAAGTCAATTTAAAATTTATTTCAACAACAGAGTGATGTCATAGAAATAGCTTAACCCCACATATCACTCAAACAACCTTATATTCGAATCGGGCATGTGGAGGTCTATAATACTGTTGTTGTTCTACTGTCACATTTTCTCAAGAAATTCCGAGTACGGCTTGCAATACTTTTTGTAAAAGACCCCCGTAGGACCCTAGCCTAAAGACCACACCCAAGCTTCTATTTAATTTGAATGGAGTCTTTCTCCAATTTGCCATAATATACAATGAAATTCGTAGATCTGGGATATCCGAAACGTACAATCTACTGAATACACGACTTTAACGCACCATAGGAACGCACATTATATAATCAAGGTCTTCTATTCATGCGCTGCCATTGGAATTCATTCATTAAAGGAACACGTTGCCTTGGATCGGTCGAGTTGGTCTTTGAAAAGCGTTTGTAACCGTTTTTTATAAAATGCATATGGGTAGAAAGATGTTTCAAAAGTAGAATACAATGATCCACACAAACATGCCTCGAAATTGCACGGTTTTCATTTTACCTTGTAGACTAACACGTCCGCCATTTATGGGAGTCAAAATTTTGACTCCCATAAATGGCCGACCGTGTTTGTTCGCACAGTAAAAGGAAAACCACACAATTTCGAGGCAAACTTGTGTGGATCATTGTATTCTACTTTTAAAACATGTTTCCAACCATGTGCATTTTATAAAAAAGGGTTACAGACGCTTTTTATAAACCAACTCGTCCGATCCAAGGCAACGTGTTCCTTTAAGTCCATCATCTCATCATCTCTATAGTACTAACAAGTAATAATAGAAATGGTCAATCGACAAAAAGATATAGATACAGAGCTAGGCCAACAACGGTGTTTTGCAGCTGTTCAGAGCCATAGTAATTATGGCTTCCGATATTTTAATGAGGCATAACAAATAATATGTTATGTTGGCGTAACGGGCCCCCAAAAATAGGGCAGGTTGGTAGTTGTTTTGTTTTTGCTTTTTCTCACAGCAACGAAAATGACATGTTTTCTAATTGTTTAAGCCGGTAGTATACACGATTACAAAATAAAACAAGGATACACACAACATTATAAATTGTTAAACTCTTGATGACATTTTATTTTATTTTCATGTCTTTATTAAGGCAGTGGACACTATTGGTAATTTCACAAAATAATTATTAGCATAAAACCTTTCTTTGGGGGAGGTTGATGGCATAAAACATTGTGAGAAACGGCTCCCTCTGAAGTGACGTAGTTTTCGAGAAAGAAGTAATTTTCCACGAATTTGATTTCGAGACCTCAAGTTTAGAATTTGAGGCCTCGAAATCAAGCATCTAAACGCGCACAACTTCATGTAATGTGACAAGGGTGTTTTTTTCTGACCGATTGAGCTCAAATTTTCACAGGTTTGTTATTTTATACATATGTTGAGATACACCAACTGTGAAGGCTAGTCTGTGACAATTACCAATAGTGTCCACTGTCTTAAATAGATTTTGAAGAAACAAAAACAGGGTCGGCCGTATTTTTAGGGGCGGTCGGGTTACGCAAACATAACATTTTTTTTAAAGTGAACTGCATAAAGATGATTCAGGGCATACAAACTGTCTTTCTTTGGAATTCACTAAGTATTCTAAATTCCAGGATCGTCTGCGTCATCTTAGAGATTGTCCATCGAACAAAGATAGCAAATAGCTTCACGAACAATGGTTAATGTGGAGGCTTATTTGTTCAAAAGGACAAGATTTGTATAAAAAATACCTTTCAGAAAAAGACAACATAGAGACAAGTAGAGATACTTCCAATCAGTGAACAGCACCCAGATCATTAAAGGCATTGTTACTGACTACCTTACTTTGGAATTCAGTATGTATCCTGACCCTGTCTCGTCAGCTTTCCATGGTAGGCTCTGCAAGTCATGATGACGGTAATGCAGAAATGTCCAGTAAGAAATAGTGAGGGAACACTATTTTGTAATTCAACATAACGAAGCAGCTCTGTGCGGCACCTAAATGTAGCCCGAGCCCTAAAAGTGGCCTGACCTAACTGTAGCCCCAAACATGTACCTAAATGTAGCCCCAAACATGTACCTAAATGTAGCCCGGACCTAAATGTAGACCAAAACGTATACCTAGATGTAACCCGGACCTAAATGTAGCCCCAAACATGGCTCGGGCTACATTTAGGTGCCGCACACAGCTCTAATCTCGCAAGGGTACTGACCACTTTTGAGAAGCCTTTATTTTCAATAGGCAGGAGATAGCTCCCTCTTTTGAATCATCATCCTGTTAATTTCCTATTATGGGGGACAGAGTCTCCGGGGACAGATGTTCCTGTGACACCGGATGCCGAATTAAAAAAAACTGTTTCAAAGGAATTTACTAATTCTTGTTTTTCTTTTTCTACACTACTTCATACGAGAATACTACTTTGGAGAAAAGACTATGCAAATCGGGTGCATAACGTACACGAGAAAGAAAAATCATGAAAGAGGACTATATTTTTATGAAATCTAAATCTTATTTTCAAATTATATTTTAAATTAAGACCTTGAAAACAAATATTCATAGCAAGTTGCTTTTAAAATGTTCTTTCATTCTGTATATAATATTAACAAAAAAGTGTAATTATTGCTGAAACGAAGTTAAAATTTGGGACGAGGATGCTTCCAGAATTTCATTCGCCAATTAAATTAGGCAAGATTCTAATTGTGTATAAAGTTATCAGGAAACAGAGTTTATGTGTATTTTTGTTCGTTTGTTTTTCAATTGAATGTAATATATATATAAACAAATATTAATAGTTGTACTTTCATTTTCAGAACCAAAAACTCCGTTAAACTAAAGTATTTGAAGAAACACAATCCCGCACACGTGAAAGTAAATAATATGGTCGCGGAATTAAGTTAGAACACGCGAGAGACTGGCAAAGTCTACGAAAGTATACGACCTCTCACATCACCCCCCCCCCCCCCCCTTCAATGACAAATCCCGCACTACGTATTTAGGGATGATTTCTTATAATTACAATGTAACAGTCAAGAAAAGCTGTTTTGAGTGGATGCAACTTCAAGGTTTCCTTTAAAACAGTAACAGTAGTTCCATAACAACCACATTATATTTTGCAGTATTTTCTGGTAATCTTTATTCATTACAAACTTGCTTGATAACTTCTTTGAAAGCTTTTAAACAATTAAATTGAAAGCTTTCGAATGTGACTGCACGCGAGTAAAAATCAAAACCTTGAACAGTTTGTTTCTGTATAAAATTGTAAAATTTAGAATTGCGCTTGCGAAAGATCGTGTTGTTGTTCTCATCACGCGCGGACGCCATTTGAAACGATGGGTATTAAATACAGTGAAGTCTGACGTGCTCTGACAAACTTTAGTCACATCTCCAAACTTTGAGTAAAAGCATGACAATTTAAATTAAAAAAATCCCCTTGTAAACCACGATTTGTATCTTATGACTTCGTGGAATCATTATGATTACTCGGCACAGAGAGGGAGAGATGGATAAAAACAAATAAAAACAGACGGCCAAAGAATTTTTTCTTGTAGATGTCTCAAATTTTTATCGGCTTCTCAGAGAGCACCGCACGCACAAATCTGATAAACAAGGATTAAACGAATTTGCATTGTTGTTGGGTTATTGTAAAATGAAAATCAAATTTTACTCACTAAAGACGGAAATCTGAAGTTATTCCAATTTTGATTAATTAATAGCATACTGCTAGAAAAAAACAAGTTATATGATTATCGTCAAACATTGATTACTTTCAATTTGATTACGAAGGTTATTTCTTAACCAATCTTCAAGGGCAAAATTATTGAGATATTTTTCAAAAAACAGCATGTAGCCACAATTAGTTTTCACTTGGGGCATTGCAGGTGAACTGGGGTTATTATTTGTCTTTGGGTGTCACACAGGGGCTGGTATTGTTAAAGGAAAACGTTGCCTTGATTCGGGTGAGTTGGTCTACTTTATGAAAAGCTTTTGAAACCGTTTGTTATGAATTGCATACGGTTAGAAAGATGTTCTAAAAGTAGAATATAACAATCCACCCCAAATTTGCCTTTAAATGGCACGGTTGTCTGTTTACTTTGCGAACAAAACATAACTATACTCAGCCATTTTTTTATGGAAAACCATCATTTTGCGGCATGCTCGTGTGGATCATTATTTTCTACTTTTAAAACGTCGTTTTATTAATATGCATTTGATAACACACTTCGAGAATGTGTCATAGACCAACTCGCCCGATTCAAGGCAACGTGTCCCTTTTAGTTGTTGGGTTACGTCGTACTTTTATGAGGGCACTGGATAATGTTTTCACCGTAATATTATACAAAACCCGGGGAGCACTGGATAGTGTGGATGGGGCATGTGCCACAATCAGCTCACATGGGTTGCTTATAATTAGGTCGTTGTAATAAAAGAAAAACAAATTCAAGCCTCGTATGCATATTTACCATAACAACAAATTTCTTTGGCGTTTTCACAAGAAACGAGAATCACAAATGGCTATTTACAGTGTGTCCGTGCACCCATTATAAATAACTGTTGATTTTTAGCTTCAGGGTTCCAGAAAAGTGCACCACTTAAAAAGTACTGAGTATACAGTGCTAACACACATCGGTGTATGCGTAAAAACCAAAGTTAATATACTTTATCCCCGATGCAAATTTAACATCTTTTATATCGTTGCGGTACCCGCTGCCAAAACATAGGATTCGAACTGCCTCCTGCCGGGCAACCTCGGTAGTCTAGTTGGTAAGACACTGCTCTAGAATTGCAAGGGTAGTGGGTTCGAATCCCACCCGAGTAACATGCCTGTGATATTTTTTTCACAGGACTCGGGAAAGTACTGAGTATACAGTGCTAACACACATCGGTGTATGGGTAAAAACCAAAATTAATATACTTAAACTTTAACATGTTATTTCCACTCTCTGCGAATTCAGAAAACCACGATTATTAGTTTAAACCGATAGTTTTTGCACAACTTAAAAATACTTTCTTAAAATTTCCACAAAAAAAGTAATATTATGTAAACTCCTTTGACATTTCATTTCCACTCTCTGCGAATTCAGAAAACCACGATTATTGATTTAACCTGATGGTTTTTGTACAACGCCTGGGGGATTCAAAGTGGATCATTCTCCGTTTGCGGGTGGCTCTTTTTATTACAATTTTGCAAAAAATTTGTATGGTCTCTCCCTCTTTCGGTCTCCCTCTAACAACGTCTACCTCGAGGGCATGTTATTATTATTTGTCAATCTATTTTGGCATTTTTCAGATCGACGTTCAGCCATGGTTAAAGGAACATTACAGAATTATTTTTTTGGAGAACAAAAAATGTGGCAGTGTAAACACTTTATGTTATCAACCATAATATAAACTGAAAAACATGTAGAAGTTTGAGATCGATCGGCCATCTGTGTCACGAGGAAAAAAAAACTTATTAAACATTTTGCATGACTTGTTACCAATTAATGCCCTACAATCGTTTTGAGTAATTACCGACAGTGTCCAGTGCCGACTTTTAAGTAACAGGGGTTCAATTAACAGTTATACTCGGTAGGCCTACTTGTTTTTACGATGTGATTTGCCTCTGTGTGGAAGGTGCATGACTCCCACGGGGCTAGCTTGTGCAACATTTATTCATAACACCGCTGCCGAACAGAAATAAAAATAAAATTTCACAGATTAACAAATAACTTACAGGGATTACAGAAGGTTATGGTGAAAGACTTCCCTTTAAATATTTTTCCACGAAATGCTTTACTTTTTTAGAAACATAAATTTTTTGTATCAATTCTCGATATCGAGAATTACGGATTTATTTTTGTCATGACACGCCAAAACGTGCGGAAAAAGGTTTTTTTCTCCCGACTCTGATGACCGATTGAGCCTTAATTTTCACAGGTTGTTTGTTTTATATATAGGCTGTGATGTGTGGGCCTTTGGACAATTACTGTTTATCTTCAAGTACGCGCTAATCCTCCAATCAGATTGGCAGAATGGAGTGGTGATAAAAACCTTCAAAACGACCCTTAGCCAATATTCTGCCTTTTCATCGGTTTAGAGCGCGTCACATGATATGTCTTAGTTATATAACTAGACGTGTGATAGTGCATCGGTTTGCCGTGCGCTAGTCCGAAGACTATCACACTGCGTGCAGTACCCATACGGCCGTTGCGTGTACGAGGATGACAAATCAATAGTCTGTAACCATTTCGGATTACATGACACTACATACAGCACAGTAAAAGTTTTCGCAATCTGTATTCGCGTCGTCCGTGGATTTGTAGCATTCAGGTCTGTAACTTAATAGTACAGTATTTAGAAATGTTTAGGGTGTTATAAAACAAGTATTGACTGCTTTTACTCGTGCAGTGGTTTAAACCATGACTCTTCGCCGAGGGAAAGTAGAACGCTCCGGGGATCACCTCGGGAGTCAAAGTTTTAACCAGAGCACTCGAAGCAGTCAATATTTTTATATTACCGAAAGTGTCCAATGACTTTAAACAGTACGGCTGTTATGAAACTTAGGTAATACCACATTAGGACTATAATTTAAAATTAACTTCTCAACCTTAAAATCGGAACCCACAAATTGGCAGCCGTAATCCCTCTGGCGGTACAAAGGTACACTTCAAAAGTACGGTTGTACGCTACACAGAAGTGTAACTCAAAATTAAATACTTTTAAGCCTGAACATGGGCACCCAAAATTCGCCCTGCCACCCCCTCCCCCCACCACACACATACACACAGACACAAGAAAGCTAGCTGTGCGATTGAACTGATATTTTCTTCAAGAGATCACACAGAAGTTGGGAAGTTGTTTGATGATTGTAAGGAGCCTGCATTCCCACTGCGCATGTTTTGTCTATGTTTCTAAACTGACCACAAAACAACATGCAATGTCAAATTACGGCTAGAAAAAGTCACGCCACTAATCCGTGATTTTCTCGCACGCAAAAACTGAAAAGGGAAGGCTGTCGCTAATCAACATCGACCTTATCGCAAATACTCGGCACCCACGCGTTTACACACGTGGACTGAGGTGCATGCTGGTCTAGCTAGCAAGCATGCACAACATTCAGCGGTCAGCTCATGCGCAATGGGGTATTTAGCGATATTGTCTGGTGGGAAAACGCCCTCCAGTGACCCTTTGTTGTTTTCCACAAGACTGATTGTTACCTGCCGCTGGAAACAAGACACTGTCAGTGAATGATTTGACATCAAGCGGTTGACTTGTAGATTATGACTCCTCTGCAGCACGCCGGGGTTGTGTGTGTTGGGTTTTAGCTGTTTGCTTCGTGAGAACTTTGAAATAATTTCCAAGATGCTCTCGACGATTACCAACCGCGTTGCGCCGTCGGATAACGACCGGCTCCACTTGAGTGAGAGGAATCCTTCACAGCAACCGTCCGATACAATCAGCCGGACCTCAATAACCACACCCGGTGGGGAGAGGCAAAAGATGAAAACGGCTTTAGAGAAGGCTACGAACTCCAATAGTAACAGGCGTGATATGGTAAAGATGTTGGCTGTTATAATCATCCCCCTCTTGGCACTGACGGTCATGTCGACCCTATCGCTAATAAACACCATCTCCAAACTACAAGACTCCGAGAATACGCTCAAGGCGATCGACTCGAGTGTTCAGACAGGTGAGGTCATCCAGGCCATACAGGTCGAGAGGGGCCTGACGGCAACCTACGTGAGTTTTAACGGCACCGATGTGAGCTTGGTGAGAAAACTGACGGAGCGCAGATTGACGACGAGCATAAACATCGACAATTTAGAAACATACAGACCGTTAAACGTCTCCGGCGTATACTACAGGACCAAGAATGACCTTATCGATGCCATAGAGGCGTTCAGGAATACTGTTGATGACAAGAGAGGTAGCTTAAACACCGCACAAACCATTAGATTTTATACGGAGATTAACCAAGAGTTTCTAAAGCAAGCTTTGACGGAGAGCACCAACCTTAAAGAAGGAACAATATGGCCCCGCATCGTCTCCAAAGACGGTCTGCTACAGCTCTCTGATCTGTACGGGATTCAGCGTGCACTGGGCAGCAGTTTCTTCGCTGGATGTTCCTTAAATGATGCCAACATGGAGTGGTTCACGAACATAGTAACAAGCAGCGACTCTTATAAAGTGACAACATTTTCATACTCCCAGTTCGCTGCGGTCGAATTCGCGGTACAGGAACGGAACTCCTACCCATCCGGTATCCACATTGCAGAAATGCGCGATGAAATCAAACACGGAGCTGATCCTTGTGTGACTCACGGGAAAGTAGTAGCCTCACGAATGTCTCAATACTGGTTCGACAACATGACCAACTATATTGAGATCATCTCCGACGTTCACGATAAGGAAGTCGCATTTATCCGTAACACTATCGACGCGATTATTTCCTTCGCACTCCGGGATGTGATCCTCAACATCACCGTGCTGGTTCTGACCGTCTCCGTCTCGCTGTCCCTGGGTATCTTCCAGCTCGTCCAAGCCAAGCGTCTCATCGGGACGATCGGTAAGTACGCCAGGGGGCTCAACCAGAAGACAAAGGAGCTGGCCGACGAGAAACGCACCACGGAGAAAATTCTCTATCAGATGATGCCCCGCAGCGTGGCCGAGCAGCTCAAACAAAAGAAGTCTTTCATCGCGGAGGAGTTCGATGAGGTGACTATTTATTTCAGCGATATCGTGGAGTTCACCACTCTTGCTGCACAGAGCACACCGATGCAAGTCGTGGAGCTACTCAATGACTTATACAGGTAGGATAGGCATATTATTTGCACTGACTGCTTATTTAAAAACGTCAATATTGTTATCAAAATGAATTTAAAAAAAAGGAGCCTGAATGAATAAATCATTGAACAAATTAATAATAAGACAAGGCAATGACACGTTCATAAAACACAGTCAAGTCGTCATAACGTTAAAGGCAGTGGACACTATTCCTCAAAATAATTATTAGCATAACCTTTCTTGGTGACGAGTAATTGGGAGAGGTTGATGGTATAAAACATTGTGACAAACGGCTCCCTCTGAAGTGACATAGTTTTCGAGAAAAAAAGTAATTTTCCACGAACTTGATTTCGAGACCTCAAGAACTTGAGATACACCAACTGTGAAGGCTAGTCTTTGACAGTTACCAATTTTGTCCACTGCATTTAAGTGTTTTTTTTTATTTCTTTTCACAAAACATCGAACATCTCAATTTTCTTTCTCTCACTATAACTTTATAATAGCTCAGACACTTAAAAGCCCGAATTCTGTTTACTTTAGGGTTCTGAATGTTTTCCTTAGTACACAAACTTACTTGGTAACGAGCAATCGAGAGCTGTTGATAGTACAACATATTTTGCGCAAAACGGCTCCCCCTGAAATAGTTTTTGAGAAAGAAGTAATTCTCACTATTTGAACCGAATTCGAGTCCTCAGTTGAGGTCTCGAATTCAAACTATCTGAAAGTTCACACAACTTGTGCGACAAGGCTATGTTTTCTTCCACTATTTTCTCGCAACTTCGACGACCAATGACTTCAAATTTTCACAATTGTTATTTTATGCATTCGTTGAGATACATCGAGTGAGAAGACTGGTCTTTTGCAATTAGCAGAGGTGTCCAGTGCCTTTAAATACAGTAAAAGTAAGCTCAGAAACAGACTCATCATGATTAACTTTACGCTGGTACCCTGGACCTTTCTGGTATTTGTCATAGACCAGTCTTCTTACTTGGTGTATCTCACCGTTTGCACACAAAATTAACAAACCTGTAAAAAAATTAAACTCAATTGGTCGTCAAAGTTGCAAGATAATTGCAATGAAAGAAAAAACACCATTGTCACACGAAGTTATGTGCTTTCAGATGCTTGATGTCGATACCTTAAATTCTAAATCTGAGGTCTCGAAATCGAATCCGTGGAAAATTACTTTTTTTTTTCTCGAAAACTACGTCACTTCAGATGGAGCCGTTTCTCACAATGTTTTATACTATCACCCTCTCCCCATTATTACTCGTTACCAAGTAAGGTTTTATACTAATAATTATTTTTACTAATTACCAATAGTGTCCACTGCCTTTAAAAACAAAGTACGCACACACAGAAGTTGCTCTGTAAAACAGAACACCCAAACCGCCTCGCAAAGTTCACCGATGAATTGTTGTAACCGACGCGCTGCATTAGCGCTACATTGGGACGAGGAAATTGCCAATGCCGCTGATCAGATCGCAGGGAAACCTCCATGAATATAGTCATTGAAAAACAACAAACACGTCAGCGCCATTCTGCATCGATGTAAGGAACAATCCTAAACTAACAAAGGCAATACATGGGTATGTATTAAACATACTTAAACAAAAAGTCCAGTACAAAAACATGTCCCTTTATGGGGGGGGGGGGGGTGAGGGGTACACTTCGTCTATGGAACAGACTTGAAACTAGGAGACCAGTAT
Organism: Asterias amurensis; assembly: GCF_032118995.1. Lineage (NCBI taxonomy): Eukaryota > Metazoa > Echinodermata > Asteroidea > Forcipulatida > Asteriidae > Asterias > Asterias amurensis. Next base: position 15,032,513 of record NC_092650.1, read on the forward strand.
CTCGCCAGTAATTGTCATACTGTAGGGTCAATGTACACCGCTAATTGAGTTGAGGAAAACACTGTGATATCTTACCGAGATAGCGATAGAAGATTATGCCTTTTTTTTCGTTTTATTTTTGCCGTTTCTTGTTTCTTCTATTTAAAAAAAATATGCAAGGTTGTTCTATTTGCAAAGTAATGTTTTCTGATTTTCACGGTGCTTTGGGGAATTGGTTCCAATAATATCAATGCCCCTAATGCAAAATTACGCTGTAGTTATCTCCTTGCTGCACTCTACTTAATGAGTTATACAAGGTTCACAAGATTGTCCAACTCTCCCTCTCTCACTCTCTCTGCTCATTGTAGCTTCCACATCAGAATAAACCACTGAAAAAGCCTTCACCCATAAAGTACACTTCATTATGTTCAGGATGTATGCAGTGCGCACTTAATGTTATATATTGACGAGGGGAGATCAAGTGTTCAAATAGATTGACATCGAAGGTCTATACTCCTCGTGGGACACCTTTATTTATAATTTTCTTTGGGCCAAAATACAATATTAGAAAATATGTTTCGCGTCCCCGCCCCTACAGAGACCTTTTTTTTCAAACAAGAAAAACATCCTTCTTATTTTTCCAAACAAAAAAATATATATACATTTTAACGATCACAGAATTATCATTATTGGGACTATTTTTTTTGTACAGAGCCGGCTACCTTTATAATTTTTTTGCGCGGTCATTACAAAAAAATGTCCCTCCTTCCTTTTTTTCAAAAAGACAGGACGCTAAACATTCTTTTTTTTTGTTTTCTTCTTTTTTTTTTTTTTTTTTTTGGGGGGGGGGTGTTTTTGTTTGACTTAGACTAAGGTCTCATCGACGATTCAAACTAAATTATATTATAAAAGTTTGTGCCCCAAACAAGGATTGTTCGCGCAATAAGATTCGACAAGGAATGAGAATCAGGGTGTATAATGATTGGTGAGCAAGAAGCATCTAAATACAATGTAACTAAAAAGATTTATTGATGTGTGGCTTTCTTAATGGACGATTATTCCCTTGGTAATAACTCCAATACAATATTTACCATAAAAACCTTACTATCGTTGAAGCACTGCTGTTATATTAAAGACGCAGGACACTATTGGTAAATGTCAAAAACCAGTCTTCTCACTCAACACATGCATAAAGGAACAAACCTGTGAAAATTTGAGCTCAATTGGTCGACGAAGTTGCGAGATAATAATGAAAACAAAAACACCCTTGTCACACAAAGTTGTGTGCTTAAATTCTAAACTTGAGGTCTCGAAATCAAATTCGTGGAAAATTGCTTCTTTCTCGAAAACTATGTCACTTCAGAGGGAGCCGTTTCTCACAATGTTTTATACCATCAACCTCTCCCCATTACTCGTCACCAAGTAAAGGTTTTATGTTAATAATTATTTTGAGTAACTACCAATAGTGTCAACTGCCTTTAATGTCGCATAACATTTTGAAAAAAGAAAAACGACTCCGTTCTAAGAAATTTGGCTTAAGAGATTAAAAAAAAAAATCTGAGAATGTCTTCATGCATGATGAACTAGTCTTGCTACGAGAGCTCATGCAATGCAGTTTATCTACTATTTTTTATATAAGTAAGTCTTTAAAGGCAGTGGACACTATTAGTAAATGTCAAAGACTAGCCTTCACAGTTGGTGTATCTCAACATATGCATAAAATAACAAACCTGTGAAAATTTGAGCTCAATCGGTCATCGAACTTGCAAGATAATAATGAAAGAAAAAACACCCTTGTCACACGAAGTTGTGTGCGTTTAGATGGTCGATTTCGAGACCTCAAGTTCTAAATCTGAGGTCTCGAAATCAAATTCGTGGAAAATTACTTATTTCTTGAAAACTATGTCACTTCAGAGGGAGCCGTTTCTCACAAAGTTTTATACTACCAACCTCTCCCATTACTTGTTACCAAGTAAGGTTTTATGCTAATAATTATTTTGAGTAATTACCAATAGTGTCCATTACCAATAGTGTCCACTGCCTTTAAGAGATTTAATAATAACAAAATCTGAGAATTTCTTCATGCATGATGAACTAGTCGTTGCTACGAGAGCTCATGCAGTTTACTATTTTTAGTATAAGTAAGTCTTTAAGTGCTATCATTAAAGTTTGGTATTCCTGCATGAAACAATTCTCATAATAAGGGAATCTTTTCATGCATGGATAAAACACAATATTATGTAGTAGAATTACGGACTGTTCTAGCTGCGCGAGCATTTACTACATTTATCTTCGGCAAAACAAATCTGAAAGAGGTTAGACTTTAATAGTTTGGGAGCTTCCGATATGAAATAATTATTTAAAAAATAAAATAATAAAAATTAAAAAAAAAAAACATTTTGAAGAATTTTCGAGTATAACTGATGAAAACTTCTCGCAGTTGTAGACGTTTTGACCTTCAGAACAGTGACGTTTCTTTGCACGTTCTTTTTAGATTTTGACATTTCAATAAACAAACCTCTCAACCGTAATCAATTTCCGTTTCCAAGTTCAATTTCCGGTTCAGTTTCCAAGACCAGTTTTTCGTTTTGAGTTCTTAAAGGCACGATTGATTTGCAGTTAAGATCAATTTTAGCTCTAATTCTGAACTCGATCTCAGGCTTAACTAATTTCTCAACCCCACCATCTTACCTCTTTGCTTATTGCAGTACATTCGACAATTGTATCGACATGTATGATGTGTACAAGGTGGAGACGATAGGTGATGCTTACATGGTGGTGTCGGGTGCCCCCCAGCCCACGGACTGCCACGCATGGGAGATTGCGTGCATGGCTCTCGATCTACTCAAAGAATGTCAGTTGTTCCGTATTCCTCACATAGCGACGGAGAAGTTAAGTCTGCGGGTTGGATTACACACAGGTAATTTTATATTTTTATTTAAAAAAAACTCTCAAAAAATGGAGAAGAAAAAAAGTATATTAATTTTGGTTTTTACCCATGAACCGACGTGTGTTAGCACTGTATACTCAGCACTTGTGTCCAGTGTCTTTAACAATTGAAGTTATTCTTTCTGTACATTATCTACTTCAATCTTGTTATCAGATCAGCACAGGCACAATTGTAATCATAACAAAATCTATGACTTGACAGAAGATCTCTTTATCAAATAAGTTTTCCCGCAGCCGCAGTTTTTTCCTACAATCGTAAATCATAGAAGAAGTCATGTGGCAACGATATCTTCCTATATTGAGAATTTGACAGTTTATAATGTTTTGTATGAAGTAATTGTGTTTACTGGCTCGGCATTGGGCTTGACTTCTTTACAATTAAATAAACGAGTCATGACTAAGTAACGTAGCATTATATACAAGGTCATCCTAGAATACAGTATAAGTTGAAGAGTTAAGTAGAAATTTTGCAGCTCGGCTATTAATTCCGGGAATATGCATTGTCAGTCAGAGTGCTGATGTTAAATTGTCCGTTAAGGACGAAGTGGCGATCTTATAATTCTACCAAATCCAAGGCAGATCCAATAGTGTCTAGTGTCTTAAAAGTCAAGTTGCGGCTACAACATTATGCCGGCCTCTGCTTTGGCATCCTAGCAAAAATTTAGTTTGTTAACTTTCACAAACATATATGGGGTTTCCGGTAACACCATTTGATGTTCTGTATACTTGTCAGGTAGAGTTTGTTCTAAAGAGAACTGTCTTGCTATAATATTCCACAACCGCGGAGTAGATTTACGGATTTCGGGAGAATTCTCAATTCTGAAAAGAACTGTCTTGGTTACTAACTATCACCTGTGTGAAGGAAGCGAATCGGCTGGGACTATACTACTTTAGCTTTAGACGATGTGACCTATGTTTACATTCAAACCGTCCGTTGTTGAAAAAACACTGTATACGTCATGTTTCGCTGGGCAAAAAGACACGTAGCCATGGTACGAGTGCGTAAACTTTCTAGCTGGCTGCCAAAACACAAAGGTTTTGCCCGGCTGTATGCGCGCGAATCATGTTATGGTTTTCGTGTGACGTCAGAGGTCACATCGTCTATAGAGGGACATTTTTAACGTCATTATCGCGGAGTGAGCTCTAAAAGGCAGTGGACACTATTGGTAATTACTAAAATCATTAGTATCATAAAAGCTTACTTGATAACGAGTAATGGGGATAGGTTGATAGTAAAACACATTGTGAGAGACGGCTCCCTCTAAAGTAATTTAATTGTCTACGATTTAGAATTTGAGGTCTCGAAATCAAGCATCTGAAAGCACACAACTTCGTCTGCATTGGTGTTTTTTTCTATAATTTTTATCACGCAACTTCGACGACCGTTTGGGCTCAAATTGCCACAGCTTTGTTATTTTGTGCATATGTTAAGATACGCCAAGTGAGAAGACTTGTCTTTGACATTGACATTTACCAATAGTGTTTACTGTCTTTAATTGGTCTTAACGTTCGGACTAGCTTATTCAAGAAGATGATTACATGATGATACCTCACCATGAAATGTTATGAAAGTGGATGTAGTGTGCGATTTACGTTAAAATAATCTTCTCGTCTGATTTTAACACCTAACAGGTCCATGCGTTGCAGGGGTAGTGGGTACTAAGATGCCGAGGTATTGTCTCTTCGGGGACACCGTAAATACTGCCTCAAGAATGGAGTCTTCTGGAAAAGGTAAAATTATCTCGGTTGAGCAACTTAACTCCACTAACCCTTTCCGTTCGTTCTTCGCATTTTCAAATGTTATGATCTTGAAACCATGAAACTTCCAACCAGAGTATTATCTCGGCAATTCAAAGTTTGCCAAACTCCATCGCTACAAAAATTTACTTAAGAAGCAACGTACTTTCGCGAAAAGAAACTCGGTTTATCATTGAGGCAAGTGGCTCCGCCGTCTCAGTGTTCATGGATAAATTCTTTGTCAATTGTTCTTCTTTTTTTGGTTAGTGTTTTCTTTTTGAATTTACATAAATGTTCGAAAAGTAAAAGGAAAACCACGCAATTTTGAGGCAAATTTGTGTGGATCATTATATTCTACCTTTAAATCATCTTTCTAATCATATGCATTCTATAACAAACGGTTACAAACGCTTTTTATAGACCAACTCGGCCGATCCAAGGCAACGTGTTCCTTTAATTCCGATACGCAAAACCACGACCGGGTACGGAATAATATACCTGTGGACACTCAGGTCCGAGTCGTTAAGGGCGTTGACCCTTTGTAGACCATTTTGGCCATGATATGAATCCCTACTCACTTGAATGAAGATGTACGTACAATAAATTACCTGTAGAAGCTTCAGCTTCGTAGTCCTAACGTTTCTTTTTTTTACTAAGAACAAAAGTGAAAACCACAAAGCAATGTTTAAAGAAGGGTCGCGTAAATCCGTCGTGCATGCTAAAACAAGTCATCAGCCCGCTATGAGACTAATTTTGGTTCGTGAAATTGTTATACACATTATTTTTATGAAGCAAAAAACGACAGCACCTCATCAGCAAGGTAAATGTTTTTAAGGAAGCCTTCTTCTATCATTATCTTCAAACTGTGTGAGTTTTATGTACATCTGTGGATGTTTATATTCCTCGCGATAGACCTACTTCTACTGCTCCCTTTACTACTATTCGCATTTAACGACTTGTTAACGAGTCTAGCCGCCACTCTCACTAAACGACTTGTCCACAAGTCTAGCCGCACACCAGGGCCCAATTTCATAGAGCTGCTAAGCACAAAAATTTGCTGAGCATGACATTTCTCCCTTGATAAAAACAGGAATGTCAACCAAATTTCCATGCGATTTTCAGGACAATCAAACAGCAGCTGAACACCAACAAGAAGCAACATGCAACGAATGGACATTTAGTTGGTAATCCTGTTTTTATCAGGGAAGAAATTTCATGCTAAGCAAATTTGTGTGCTAAGCAGCTCTATGATATTGGGCTCTGTTTGGAGACAGAAACCTAATAGTGTTGGTTTGGAGTCTGATGGCACGTCATCAGTGATGTAATGACAAATCTGTAACAACCAATCTGTCACGAAGTTTTTAAAACAACACAGTCTAAATAAAATAAACACAAAGACAAACCCTCAATCAGTAATACGATCTCTAAGAGAAAATTCAGTGAAGATACACAAACAAAGTGTATCTATTTTGAGAGCACCTATTTCTACAAACCAAATCAAACACTGCGCTTTTTTTTTTCTACACAGACACTTTTAGAAATCCCCTGCTAGTGAATGTCACTGCTGTTTTTCTTGCCGTCGTCCCGAAGAAGCGACCTACACAATCTTAAAGGAACACGTTGCCTTGGATCGGTCGAATCGGTCTTTGAAAAGCGTTTGTAATCGTTTTAAATAAAATGTATATGGGTAGAAAGATGATGAAAAAGTAGAATTCAATCATCCACGCAAACACGCCTCAAAATTGCATGTTTCCTTTTTAAACACGGTCGGCCATTTATGGGAGTCAAATTGTTGACTCACAAATGGCCGACCGTGTTAGTTCGCAAAGTTAAAGGCATTTTATAACAACTCGTCCGATCCAAGGTAGCCCTATATAGGACTCTTTCTATTTACACAGTCACTGTAGTACAAAAGGAAAGTGTAAGGCCACCAGGGCTAGATCCAAGCCAACGTCTTCCTTTAAAATAACATGACAAACTGGACAACAAATAATGACCTTACCCTATTGTGATTGTTGTTTATGAACATGATGTTGGCAAACCTACTTATAATAACATATGGAATTGATGTGATCCTTTCAAATCCTTGTAAATTGGATTTGAAATGCATGTTGTTATTATATGAGAGCCAGTGTAATTTGTTATTACTTAGAAATACTTCTCATCTTTTGTTTGATTTGTGCAAGGCATACCAGTCTACAGGCTTTTGCTCTTATCAATGGGTCATGTCTACATACAGCTTCAGTCTTTTTCAATATCATAGTGTTTCTTTTTGAATGTATGGAAATCACAAATAACTAAAAAAAATTGACGACTGCATGTGTTATACATCTAGTTTGTCAATTTTATAGCTTGTTTAAAGACAGTGGGCAATACGCAAAATAATTATTGGCATAAACCTTACTTGGTGACGAGTAATGGGGAGAGATTGATGGTATAAAGCATTGTGAGAAATGGCTCCCTCTGAAGTGCCATAGTTTTCCGAGAAAGAAGTGATTTTCCAGGAATTTGATTTCGAAACCTCAGATTTAGAACTTGAGAACTCGAAATCAACCATCTAAACGCACACAACTTCGTGGGACACGGGTGTTTTTTTCTTTGCATTATTATCTCGCAAGTTCGACGACCGATTGAGCTCAAATTATTAAAGACTGGTCTTTGACAATTACCAATAGTGTCCACTGTCCCTTAATTTAAAAATTCAGCCTGAGGCACTTAACATATCATTATGCTGAAGAGGATCGAGGTTGCCTTGCCAAGAGCTTATACTGAACTTTAGTTACAAAACAACAATGTAGTTATCCCAGAGGAAATCGAATTGCGATTTCCACTTGTGATTTTACGGGGAGAAATCATCAAAACAGACGCGTTTGAAATCTAAATAGTAAACATGGCTCTCTTGCAGCGAGCGTGTGTGAGTAAAACGTGGCTAACTGCAGCTGAAATTTTTACCACGGTATAGTATACAACAAAACTACAAATGAAGCACAGAATTGTCGTCTGTGAAAAAAAGTATGAAAATGTATTTCCTGAAAAAACATACATGACTCTTTGCAAAGTTGTGTCGACCGCAGACGACGGAGGTTTTTTTTACCGATTCGCCGCTACGCAACTACCTTTAACCTTAAAGGGACACACCGGCCGAATTGGGATATTTGGGCTACAAAATAGACACTAAGAAATGCATTTAACGGGTTTCCAGGAATGAAGAAGAACAGTCCCTAAAAAAAGTCATCAAATTTGGCCGTTTTTGAGCATTTAAAAACAAAAACGAAGGTCGCGTGATTGTTCTAACCAAAAAGTGGTAGAAACATCACGTGATCTTCCAGGTTAGTTTTACTTCCAGCCGTCTAAAAGTAACTTACCAAACCAAATTTAAATCTTTTTTTTACAACATTATTAGTGAGTAATTGACGAAAAAGATCATGTATTTAAATTATCGCTACAAAATGTAAATAATGGTGAAAAATCTAACGTAATATTCGCATTCAAAGAGTCCGCGTAACGGAGCAATCGGAACGTAGCGTGGAGCAATCGGAACGTTAAGCCTCGGGGCACATCACGTACCGCACATGCCGTGTCTCGTGGGGGGCTGGAGGTGTAATCCCGGGCGCTATGAACTCCCAGCTTGCGGGTCTCGCCGTGAGCTTGGGAGGGGTTGGGAGCCAGACATCAGAGTACATGTTTGTCATCGTGGGTTTGTCAGTCGGTACACCTTGTGTCAAATCCGTTATTTCTTATGATCGCAACGTTCAAATATTATACTCTGTTTGGTTTCATGGCTCCTAATTTCTTTTTCCTAGGAGTTTTCAGGAAACAATAAAAAAAGATTGACGATGTCAAACGTAGGAATACCGCATTTTGTTATATTGACAGTGTTATTGTGTGAGTAGCTTAAAAAAATGTTTTATGTGAAGAAAAAAAAAGGATTAAAACAACCGGATCACCCGGTCGAAAAAAGAACAGGTGAAAAGTAGTTTTGTATAAAAGGTTGAACAAATATTTAAAAAAAAAATCCCTCAAAGCATAATTTTGTCAAAAGAATTGTTTTTAAATTCTGTGAATTAAGTGTTATTTTTGAGATTGTTGAGGTATTATTTGGTTACGTTCCAAGCTACGCAGCTTCTCAGCTACGCTTACGTTCCTTCAAGTTATGCTACAATATAAAAGGTACGTTTTCAAGCCCGAGTCAAGCTACGCTTACGTTCCATATGCAGCTACGTTTACGTTCCAAGATATTCAGCTATGCTTATACCTTCCAAAATATGACGTTCCAAGCTACACTTACATTACAAGTTTTGCTTTACGTTCCTTCTCAAGTTACGCTATATATACAAAAGGTACGCTTTCAATCCTGAGTCAAGTTACGCTTACGTTCCATACGCAGCTACGTTTACGTTCCAAGATACCCAGCTACGCTTACGTTCCAAGATATGCTTACGTTCCAAAAGATAAAATTACGTTCTAAGCTACACAGCTTCTCAGCTATGCTTACGATCCATACGCAGCTACGATTACGTTCCAAGATACCCAACTATGCTTACGTTCCAAGATATGCTTACTTTCCAAAAGATATGGTTACGTTCCAAGCTACGCATCTACTCCATATCCATACAATCGATACACATCATTTAGGTTTGTTACGCTAAAATAAAAAAATACGCTTTCAATCCCGAGTCAAGCTAGGCTTAAGTTTCAAGATTTGCAGCTACGCTTACATTTCAAAATGCATTCTTACAAGGACGCTTTGGAATCCCTCACGATTCCCATTGGGCGCGTTCGTTAAGCTTCCCTGGGTTGTCCCCGGTGTGTGGCGAAGTATTTTTTCCAGGACGAACGTGGGATATGCACACGTTCGTCCTGGAAAAAGAAAACGCCACACACCGGGGTCGACCCGGGGAAGCTAATCGAACGCACCCATAGGGTGCGTTCGTTTAGCTTCTGTGGGTCGTCCCGGTCTGCCCCGGTGCGTTAGAATAGCTTTTGACGTCATTCCATGGGATCAACATGGCTGCTTCTTGATAGAGTTCTAAAAATGTGCGGTTGAACGCCCTCGCAATTCTTGATTTTTGTTTCTCCATGTAACGTAACCAATATGAGTTTTTGAGTGTCGGGTGTAGCATGAAGAGGTGCTATAAACAAAATGAAAAATGAAAAGTGTTGATTGATTATTTAAACATGTTGGAATCCAATCAGCAGGTTGATGAGACAACAAATCATGAGACCGAACTACATGTACTTAATCAATTTCCAATGGGTTTTTTCGAATGGATGTAATTAACGGCTACTAGCGATTGGATCTCGAGGGTATAATTAAAGATCGTACACCTCAGGCACTTGACACAGTTGGTAATATTGTCAAAGACCAGTATTCTCACATGTTTTTTTTTTTTAGGGACACAAAATGGCTTTTATTCACAAGGTCTTGCAACTCTCTCAATGAACAGCTCTGGGGTAGATCAGCCCAGGTTGGACTCCTCCGTTGCAGGCAACGCGACGGAGTCCAGGGTATAAAGGTCCCGTACCATTGCGACATTTTTTTCAAAAAATCTGTGAAAAATATTTCTACCTAACTCACATCTTCCTTGTAGTTTGAACTCCAAGTTCGCATTATGTGAAATTGTTGAATTTGCTCCTTTGGTGTTTATACTTTGTGAAAAGAAAATTGAAATTGGCGCTTTCCGATCCCACGTCGTGCACTAACTTCTGTGTAAATACTTTATTTGCACTGATCACTGTCGGCCTACTATTTGCAGCCAATCGCCATCAACTTGCGTTAACCAAACACTACGCAGATGAATAATAGTCAGCGAGCAATTTACACAAAGCGCAGAACTATGCAATACCGAGCATTGACTTCTTGTTCCAAGACTCCATGTGCTGGAAGCGGTTTTTTTTTCATAGGACTAATGAGGCCACTTTTTACCATAAATTAGCGCATGCTAACCGTCCAAAGAAAAAAATTCACGCGCGCAGCCCACATGTACAAGAAGCACTGTGAAAAAAACAAGATGGCGGCAGACGGCTTTGCTGCTTAGATTTTTTTTTTTTTTTTCGCAAGAAAAAAACTTGGTATTTTTAACCGAAATTCAACCTGAAATTTATAAAAACTCTATTTGAGCTGAATATTTTTACAGTTTTATGCCTCCTGGATTTTAAAATGTATATTGGAGGAGTTAAAGAAGAGTTGACAGCACCAACACAGTTGACGGTGAATAGCGGCAAGATAATGCACTGTACTCAAAGCCATGCGCACTTGGGCTCATCAATTGGTACAAGATGATCACATCGTCAGTGCAGAACTTCGACATATTTTCGGAAATAATTTCTTTCATGGATATATTTGTTAGCTGTGAACTCGTTGAGAATGTAGTGAGGGACACTATGAATATATGAACGGAATTTCAGCTTCTCAAATCAGGTAAAAAATAAAAAAAATTGTAGTCAAATTTTTGTTCGCATTGTAAAGAACCTTTATACCAGGACGTCAGTGCAGTGGGCACTGACTGACGTCCTACCAGGGCTAAGCTCTGGCGTAGATACAACAAGCTTTAAAAAAAAAACATGAGGACGGGACGTCTTCTATCAACCAAAATGTAGACAAAATGCAGACCAATATTAGGAGATATCTTTACGTATCCTGCCAGCACTTACAAGTATTTACAAAAAGGTATATTTCATTGAGGCAAATTAAACTTACAGTTTTGGCTGCAGTTCAGTCGTATCTCGCTGTGGGTTCGAGTTTTGGGTCCTGTGAACGAATCATTTTTTGGCCATACACCATAATGCAGTTGGGTACATACAATAGTGCGTAAAACTGTTAAAGCTATACTCGCAACAACCACGGAGAAAGAATGTCTAGTAAACGATGAACCATCTCTGATCAATGGCCAGCTGTGGTCAACAAAGACACTTGTTCCAATACTTGCCAGTTGTTCTTTTCAGAATTTGTTTAGAAAGTGCAGCATACTTTAAATAACTAAGTATTGCATGCAAAAAAGCAACAATGTGCTACTAAATCACTGGTGCTGGCGGCGGTGATCGTGTTCATTTGATGATGGAATGTTTTAACTCTTCCCTGGTCCTTTATCTATGCTAAAATACGTCCCAATGAGAATATCCCCTTAATGTTCCCATACTTTAACCACGCTTTTTCCATCTTAGTCCCCCCCCCCCCCTCCTACTCGCGCCTAAAATTCTATGAATATTCCCGAGACTCCGCCCACACTATAAGGGTACAATAGGGGGGTACACCATGCTTTATTTTGACCATGGTGTGAAATTCCCCGGTTGTTGGGTAGTCAACCAGCCACACCATCCACAAAAGTGTTGGGTGCACGCGTAAAGGTGTCTCTCCAATCTAGTTTACAGAAACATTGGCGTCAAGGCACGGTTGCCATTGAAGATTAGACTGTTTGGCCTTTGAATGTGTTTAATTAATTGGACAATCAGCTCAATCAGTCATTTTTTTTTTAATAACGAAGCTGTCATGTGTAAGGAAATCAGTGTCTGGTGTCCTTGGCAGATTGGCTGAATACTAAAGCCATGCTATAGATATGGAAGAGTTTGCGGTAACACCATGTAATGACTATCTCTAAATGAGTTGGGGGTGGTTCTGAAAAGAACCGTTGTATTAACTCGACGTTTCGATCAGTATGCTCTGATCGTCTTCTGGAGAAAGAGCATACTGATCGAAACGTCGAGTTAATCCAACGGTTCTTTTCAGAACCACCCCCAACTCATTTAGAGATAGTCATTACATGGTGTTACCGCAAACTCTTCCATATATTATTTCCACCATGCAAAGTTTCAAATCCTACATAAAGCCATGCTATTTATAAATTATGTGCAGTGGCAATAACAATATCGCTATCAACAATAATAACATAAACGTCAACAACAAAAGCAGCAACATGCAACAACAACACCAACAACAACAACGACATCTATTTCATGCTGACATGTACAACAATTACAACGACATTGACATTGACAATGGTAACGACCACGACAAAGGCAATCATTGGTTTTATAGGCCGTTATACTCTAAATGGGAGGGATTTAAATGGAGTGGACACTATTGGTAATTACGCAAAATAATTATTAGCTTAAAACCTTTCTTGATAACGAGTAATGGGGAGAGGTTGATGGTATAAAACATCGTCAGAAACAGCTCCCTCTAAAGTGCCATATAGTTTTCGAGAAAGAAGTAATTTTTTTCACGAATTTGATTTCGAGACCTCTCAGATTTAGAACTTGAGGTCTCGAAATTAACAATCGTAACGCATACAACTTCATGTGATAAGGGTGTTTTTTCTTTCATTATTATCTCGCAACTTCGATGACTGATTGAGCTCAAATTTTCACAGGTTTGTTATTTATGCATACGTTGAGATACACCAACTGTGAAGGGTAGTCTTTGGCAATTACCAATAGTGTCCACTGCCTTTAAACGAAATAAAAGTTGATCATAATTGTAAATAGTGACCAATTCATTTAAAGATTTAAAAAATTAATTTGTTATATTATTTTAATTTTAAATGCTCTTAGTCTAGTGACTGTATGAAAACGGTCGATTTCACAATTCTTGCGAGACGAGATTGACACAAATTTAAGTAGAAGGCACATTAAGTTCACAACTTTTTAAACAGACGCCAAATAATCCGGGGTTTTCAATAAAGGGTGCATTCGTTTAGCTTCCCTGGGTCGACTCCGATGTTGCGTATTGTATTTTTCTTCCAGGACGAACGTGGGCACACAATTACCCCACGTTCGTCCTCGAACCAGGAAAAAATCCCAGACACGTCACCACGTGAGCCTTCCCGTGGTGACGTCAGTGCACCTCGGGCCAGCCCCAAGAGCCCCACTTGTGGATAGGGTCATTTAGGGCTGGCCCGAGGTGCACTGACGTCACCACGGGAAGGCTCACGTGGTGACGTGTCTGGGGTTTTTTCCTGGTTCGAGGACGAACGTGGGGTAATTGTGTGCCCACGTTCGTCTTGGAAAAAAATAAAATACGCCCCATCGGGGTCGACCCAGGGAAGCTAAACGAATGCACCCAAAAACAAATACCACTTTAAACTAACTTGGCTCTCAATAATCAGATTATAGACAAAGAGGATTAACGGTATAATTACTGCCAGAAGGACATTTCTGTTTTTATCAGTTGAAGCGAAACATAATCCTTTTAACATTGCGCTCAAGTATAGTTTGTCTTAAAGTTTTATATAATCAATCTGCCCATTATCTTGGAGATTTGAAGAAGATGCTATTTTTTTTTTTTTTTTTTTTTGCAACGGTTCTAAACCTTGTACCCGTGGCACGGGAGACTGACCACCAATATTTCCGGCGGTAAGTCGCCGTGAATGGATTACACATCCAGAATACATACCGGGAATCACTTAAAAGGTTTTGATGCCGTTGTAGATCAGGGTTTTTTTGTCCGTGACTTGAATTCCTAGTCACCGTGAATGAAGATGTGTGTTTAATTTATAATTTACCTGTAGAAGTTTCAGCTTCATTAATTGCCAAAAGTTGTTGAGAAAAAGATGAACGTTATTGAGCAATTTTCGGAAGGGTGGCGTAAAACCAGTTGTACTGGTTAAAATTCTGGTTAAAAACTGGTTAAATTTCGTCTTTTTAAACGATTTTTTTTTTTTCTAGTTTCTTAGCAAACTACTGCACCTCAGCCAGCATAATATTTAAATTGAAGCTTTTTACCATCATTATATCTTCAAATAATATACGCATCATTTATTAGGCGCTTAAAGCCATTGGACACTTTCGGTAAACAGTTTTGTTCAAAGGCCCACACTTCCTTTATTTTTTCACAACTTGTATATTCAATTTCATACCTGTGAAAATCTAGGTTAAATCGTTCATCGGAGAAGGGAGAAAATAACGGGAAACCCCAACCTTGTTTCCGCACGTTTCGCCGTGCCGTGACATGTTTAAAATAAATCCGTAATTCTCGATATCAAGAATTGAATATTGTTTTAATGTTTTCCCAAAAAGTAAAGCATTTCATGGAATAATATTTCAAGAGAAGTCTTTCACCATTACATTCAATTTAGTTCTCTTTCACCATTACATTCAATTTAGTTGAACAACAGCTTTTGAATAGTCATAATAACCATAAGCGGTACGAAACTTAACTACCATATTGGCAAAACTGCCACAACAGAATAACTTACCAAGCACTAAAATGGGGAATGGACTTGCAACCAAGGACAGGGAAGATGAAAGTGGAAGACGGCACTTGGCACTAAATGTTAATAACTCAAATTAATAAATACCTTGGACGGTTTCAAGTCTCTGATTGGTCAAAACCCGGTCACTTGTGGGAGTGTTACCGGTGGTATAAAGACCGGCTTTGGAAAATAGCGGATAGGTGGCCACTAAATCAGCATACATTGTGTAAAACTTGCGCGTTGCACTGTATCGCACGCTTATTTATATCCCGGTTATATCGACCCGGCTCAGTCCGTTAACAGCGCCAGCCACCAGCCCGGTCATTACCACGCAGTGAAGACCGGGTACTCGCACTGTTATTCCCTAAATAGTTACTACAGGGAAAACTTACTGAGTATTGAGCAGTTTAGAGCTGTTACAGTATTATAACATTGTGTGAAACGGCTTCCTCTGATTTTTCGTAGTTTTTGAGAAAGAGGTATTTCCTCACTAAAGTAATTATTTGAATTGAATAAGAGACCTCTTTCATTCTCTCGCAACTTCGACGACCAATTGAGTTCAAATTTCCACATGTTTGTTATTTCATGCATATGGTGGAGATAAAGTGAGAATACTGGTCTTTGACAACGAGTAAAAGGTGTCCAGTGCCTTTGAACTCGTTTTTTTTTTTTACAGTGTATGGAAGTAGATATACACATGTGATACAGCAAACTATATAACACGTTCACTTATTAATCTAATAGTGCCTCGTCATGCAATGCCTCAAAACACATTTGCCTTTAGGTCTAATCCCCTTGTACCTTTAATTCGGCTGTCCTATTTTCCAAAATTATTTTGGAAAACAGACGTTAATGTCACATAGAGGTGCTAATGATGAAACAAAATCCCCAAACTGCAGGTAATTTTGCTCGCCACTGATTAGTTCCCGTTTTTTCAAAGATTAAATTAAAAAAAAAGAAAAAAAAAAGAAAAAAAAAAAGGGAACTAATCAGCGAGCAAAATTACCTGTAGTTTGGGGGTTTTGTTTCATCATGCCATCTATTAAATTTTAGTATTTTATCCATTTTTTTCCGGTAATAAGAGGAAGGCCACTTTTAATGGTATTTTTTTAACCCAAATGCAGAATGCGCAAAGCAGTTCGAAGTTATGAAACGTGTACCCCGCTGTTTCCATGAACTGTGTAGTGCCACTGTTCCCTGGGCAATGTTGTGGACGTCATAGATTAAAACCCCATAAGCAAAAGAAAATTAATTGGCCGTCAACAGACCGAGCTTCTTTTAAAAAAAGGCCATTATGAAAATGAAAAGATGCCTAATAATTTTATAAATTGAGTTTCGGGGAGCGCAGGGACGTGAAAAAGCTTTGTCACAAGAATTTTTGAACTTACAGTTTTAAGCAGACCTTTTTAGATTATGTCTTGGTTTAGCGGCTTTCTTCTCTACTATTCCGCTAGGGGACGCAATGGCGGCAACAGCACATTCTTCAAAGTCGAAGATATACAATTCCTTAAGTGACCCCTGGTGAAATGACAAACGTTCCGGTCGGGATAAATTGAATTTTGATATTTTTGAACAAGACAGCGCTATCGTTTTAAAGAGTTAGCATTTGAATTATTTTGTATTCATTTGTGTTTTTTGTGTTCGTAAATTGTCAGTTTTATATTTCCCGGGCTCCGTAAAGTGGTCCATGTACTGCGCAATTATTAAGAAACTCCCCAATCCGCTGTAAATTCTGCGTGTTGTTATATATTTCTGGGTTTGTTTGCATTTTAGGATTTGGGCATACTCTGCTCAGTGTCCACTCGCCATTGTTACTGTTAGGTTAAATAATTCCTAATCCCTTTCAACATTTTCTCTTCTTGTAAACTATTTGACTTATAGGCTACATGAAAACATGAACTTAATATAAGACAGCAACAAAAGTAACGCAGCTGTTGTAAAAGCACCTATAATTTATAAACTACTACTCGTATTCTAAAAATGAATACACCAGGAGACGGAATATTTAATTATGGTGATTTTGACACGTTGTTTCTTATACAATCGATCGAGTATGTGTTGAGAGGTGAAAAGTGCACATTTACATTAATATTGTTGCAATAGCTCCTCTTGATATGCTTGATCTCTCCCCTGATTCAGCGTGAAGCTAATAGCGGGAATTTTGAAAAGCGGTTCCTCTTCTTCCTATACGAGTACAAGCCTCACGTGTGAGTAATATCGTACTATGAAGTGCAAAAGTAAGCAGGCCGCGGTAACATGTCGGTTAAAAAGCTCACAGAAATACGTGAAATAAGGTGTTTTCAATAAGCCTCTTTGAGGTATGGCGGACGTGATAGGAGCCTACTGTTTGGTATGGGTGTACACACAAATTTACCCAAACCTAGTTGTAGCATTGTGTCCACCATGAGGTATGGCGGACGTGATAGGAGCCTACTGTTTGGTATGGGTGTACACACAAATTTACCCAAACCTAGTTGTAGCATTGTGTCCACCATGAGGTATGGCGGACGTGATAGGAGCCTACTGTTTGGTTTGGGTGTACACACAAATTTACCCAAACCTAGTTGTAGCATTGTGTCCGCCGTATCTCACAAAGGCTTATAGGAGTTACTACAACAATGGAAATGAGCACCAACATATTGATTCTAAACAATTATTTTGTTCTTTTATTCCAGCTTTGCGGATACACATCAGTGAGGCCACACGGAATGAGCTGGTGGAGAATATTCACAGGTACAAAAGAAAGCTCGTGATCGAACCCAGAGGTTCAACAGAGATCAAAGTAAGTATGGATTGTTTAAAGGCAGTGGACTTCAAAAGAAATAATGTCAAAAGAAATAATGTTTACTTTCTCATTGCTCTTATTATTATGCTAACTAAACACTTATTATACGCTTGTTTTCAGGGGAAGGGCTCGATGCAAACTTATTGGTTGAGCGAAGACCCGACGCAAAACTTCGTCACAAACACTTTGGTCATCTCGCCTGCGGCACGTCACCACTGAAAGTATCGCGAGAGGGCGCTCCCGTCAATTCATTTTTAGAGATGTATTTTTGAAGAATTGCCACGACTTGCTAATAGAAGCCTTTTTGTGTCCTTCTAGTCTTCCCATCGGGTTGAGTTGCATTTGGAGACAAAAAATGGCGTCCAGCAACCACGTGATCAAACAAAACTGGTCATTCTATGGCGCAATACTTTTTACACAGCACTGCTTATAATGAAAGGCTGGATAGCCTGAACATGTGACGTCACACTTCGAGGCTCTTGAGTCACGCCAGTAGAGAGAAACGTCAATTCCCGTCCATAATCACCTTTCACTCACTTTCATGCGCCACATGTAGAATGGTGCATAAACAAATGTGTACATGCATGTACATAGGCCCATATGGTACACACACAGTGCACACTGCATAGCAGACGACCGAAAGTAAGCTTTCTATATCCGGCGACCATAACATAACGGACCAATTATAGCAGATCAAATAGCTTACGTCATTGCACGTTTATCCAATGAAATCATTGTATCCAATGAAATCACTAGTTGTAACCTTTATCATTGCGGATAAAAACAACCGTCGATTTCACCAAACTCTTCCTAACTTAGGATTAATCTTGGGACTCAGGATGAGTCCCAACCCTGCACTGTAGCATGCAGACCTTAAGATTAATCCTAAGTTAGGACGAGTTACTCGTCCCGAACTCGAGATAAGACGAGTCCTAATTCTTTGTGAAATCCACCCCAGGTGACTTAATCCATGCGGTACAACAGCTCTTCCCAGAGTGTATTTACTAGTTTTATTTATAGCAATGTGTCGCTAGAGGGGTGGATGGATAAATTAGGATTTCTCAGCCCATGAATGCAGGTTTAAGAGGGTGGTGAAAGATCCGTTTGTTGAAAAATACAAGTTTAAAGCCATAAAACACAAATTAACAGTTCACAGATATACAAATAACTTTAAGGGTATACAGAAGGTAATGGTAAAAGTCTCCCCTTAAACTTTTTGAGAAAACATTTACATAACCATTATCGATATCGAGAATAAAGGATTTATTCTAAACAAATGTCATGACACGGCGAAACGTGCGGAAACAAGGGTGGGTTTTCCCATCATTTTCTCCCGACTCCGATGACAGATTGAGCCTAAATTTCCACAGGTTTGTTGTTTTATATATAAGTTGTGATATACGAAGTGTGATATAAGTTGTGATATACGAAGTGTGGGCCTTTGGACAAACCTGTTTACCAATGTTGTGCGATTGCTGTAAATGAGTTGAATTCAGTTGGAAATCTGTTGTTCAAGTGAAATCTGACGATCACAAAGTATCTTTTAAAAGTGTCCGTGTTTTATATCACTTTATGATTGAACAGAGTCGGCTTTTCTAAAGAACCAAGGTTTGGACACCACAAAATGGCGACCGTGTGTTCGGCTTTTCGAATTTCCTAGAAACAAGTTTAATAATAATGTTCTTTGTAAATCTCCACTCACTTATAACGGATACAGTACAATGTATGTATTCCAATTCTATTAAGAATACTAATAACTGTTTTTGCTATATAGAGCTAATCACATGAACAACTTTATTTTTGAAGGGTAAGAATTCATTCAACACAGTAATGTTTGGGGAGTTGAAGGAGTTACACGTTTGTCCTGGGAAAAATACGCGCACGGTCGGGGACAATCGGCATATCGGCATTAGCGGTAAAAAGAGCAGTAGTTGAGAACATTCACAGTCAAAATTAATTTGATTTTTACTCAAAACCTGTGATTCCTATTTGAACAATTCCAAGTGTAGGGGGCTATCTGCAACTTCTGAAGCATTAGATCGGTAAGTTTCATGATGCAGATCGTTGCATATGGTTTTTCAAGGAAGCGAAATATTTTAATATTAGACGTGCTGGGGCCAAGGATACGGAGTGGATTGGACCGATTTATGGGGCTAATCCGCCACAAGCCTCGGCTTTTAGGATGATACCTCCATGTGATGTGAATGTCGAAATAAAGGTTTTATTGATGGATTGACTGATAGTGATTGATCCGATTTGTGCAGTTGCCGCTACGCGGCAAGTTGTCAGTAATTTGTGTGATTTTTCATTATGTTATACTTTTAAAATACATCAAATTACAAGGATCTATACTTTACCGAGCGATAATATTCCTCTCATTCCATTCTGAGCCACTCAATATTTGTATAAAAAGCCACAGTTTTCATCCGTGTGAGAGAACTTGTATTTTCTGACATGCAAAGAAAACAGGAAAAGCCTTTGCAACAAGAGAGTGGTGTGTGTGTTTGAATGAAACTGGCAAATATAGTGGGTGCGTTCGTTTAGCTTCCCTGGGTCGACCCCGATGTGGCGTATTTTATTTTTTCCATGACGAACGTGGGCACATTACCCGCGTTCGTCCTGGAAAAAATAAAATACGCCACATCGGGGTCGACCCAGGGAAGCTAATCGAAAGCACCCAGTGTAGGCGACACCGAACTGTGGGTGCGTTCGTTTAGCTTCCCTAGGTCACACCAGTCTGCCCCGGTACGTTCGAATAACTTTGCTTTGACGGGGCTCACCCGGGTGAGCCCCCACCCCCCCCCCCCCCAGTGCCCTGCTTGTATGGAGTGGGTCACTTGGGGTGACCTGTGGTGCATGCCGTCACCATGAGAGGGCGAGTGTGGTCGTTCGTTTAGTTCTTGTCAGGGGCTTACTCGAGTGAGCACCGCGGGGTAGACCCAGGGAAGCTAAACGAATGCACCCTGGGTGTGTGTTTGAATGTAACGAGCAAGCAAATGAGCCAGGGAACAACAGAGTTCCATACAATACAGGTAACACAAGGCATGTTTTGTTTTTAATAAAGCTATAAGGAGTTATGTACGTGCACATAGTTTCTGTCAAGTGCACAGAGAGCAAAGGAATGTCCTGAAAGGCAGTGGACACTATTGGTAATTACTCAAAATAACTATTAGCATAAAACCTTACTTGGTAACGAGTAATGGGGAGAGGTTGATAGTATAACACATTGTGAGAGAGGGCTCCCTCTGAAGTGACGTGTTTGAGAAAGAAGTAATTTTCCGCGAATTTGATTTCTAGACCTCAGACTTGGACTTAAAGGTCTCGAAATCAAGCATCTGAAAGCACACAACTTCGTGTGACAAGGGTGGTTTTTTTTCTTTCATTATTATCTCGCAAGTTCGATGACCCATTGAGCTCAAATTTGCACAGATTTGTTATGTTATGCATATGTTGAGATACACCAAGTGAGAAGCTGGTCTTTGACACAATAGTGTCCCAGTGTCTTTAAACTGTATGCAGAACAGAGTTGTGTGTGTTTGGTGTAGAATGTAGCGTCTGCAAGGGTAGAGAGAATGAGATTTCTAAGAGAGAGTTTGGTTTCAAGAAATTGACCTTCGTAACACGAACTTATTAGTTTGGACAATAATCGTATCTTTTGATGATGAATGTATTAGAAGGAGAAAAGAATAATGTAGACAAACAATTATTGGACAAAATATGACACCTGCAGTCTTATATCTTCATGGCCGACCTATAATGGAAAAATCCTTGTCTTATGCCACTTCCATTCATTTTTTACCTCTTATGTTTAATTTTCAAATCACATCAAAATCGACACAAGAACGATGAACAGCCCTTCATATCTTAAAGGCAGTGGACACTATTGGTAATTACTAAAAATAATTATTACCATAAAACCTTTCTTGACTACGAGCAATGGGGAGAGGTTGATGGTATACAACACTGTGAGAAACGGCTTCCTCTGAAGTGCCATAGTTTTCGAGAAAGAAGTAATTTTCCATGAATTGATTTCGAGAACTCAAGTTTGGAACTTGAGGTCTCGAAATCAACCATCTAAACACACACAACTTCGTGTGACAAGGGTGTTTTTTCTTTCATTATTATCTCACAAGTTTGATGACCGATTGAGCTCAAATTTTCAAGGTTTGTTATTTTGTGCACATGTTGAGATACACCAACTATGAAGGCTAGTCCATGACTATTACCAATAGTGTCCACTGCCTTTGAGTCTATCAGGTTTTTTCCACAAGAATTTATTACAATAATTATTATATCGACAGTCTTTCGGCAAACAATTTACTGATTTTCTTTTCATGAGCAGTGAAGAGCAGTGTTTGAGTGTGTATGACTCTGTAAGTAAATTTGTCCGTGTTGACCTAGACTTACCTCAAGTCACCGATCCCGTGAGAGTCCTGTTATTGTCAGTCTCATTGCCTATAGCGTCAACAACTTTTGCAACCTTTTTCAGTACCTCAATAGCTAGATTTTGACGGTGAGTGCGAACTGCAGCTATACGGCTTGTTTACTACTAAGCGTGATATGCTTATAGGGACATCTCGAACGAGAACGGGACTTGAATCAAGTCTATAGTGTTGACCTAGTGCACTTCTTTTGTTACTTTCTATGTTTCATAGTGAGTTTTGGAAATTCTGAAAAAGAAACCAAGTAAAACAACTCAACAGTGACCCAATAGACGATGTGACCTAAGTTTACATTCAATCCGCCCTCTGTTGACAAAACACTATAATTATTATACGTCGTGTTTCGCCGGCCGGGCACTGAGTTGCGTATACACTTTCTAGCTGGCTGCCAAAACACAAAGGTTTTGCCCGGCGATATGCGCGCGAATCATGTTATGGTTTTCGTGTGACATCAGAGGTCACATCGTCTTGACAAAATCTACATTTCCAGAGAATGAGCTACTTTTTTGGTCGGTACCTTTTTCAAAGGAGCCACAAAAAGGACAGTTATTGTCTGCTGCCGCCAGCGTCTCAAAAGTCTCCCATTAAATTGTGTTACTCTAAACCTTAAATTATCTAGGTTGTTGTTTTGTTGTTTTCTACCACCACAGAAATTGTTTTAACCCTCTTGGGGAAATAGTTTGCACTAGTTCCCGTAAGATGCTGGTTAGAGCCTACAAACAACAATAATCCGAGAAGAAGAAAAAACATTGATGAAATTTCAAATTTCAAACAAATTAACTTTTTGAAACTTTTGAAGAAAAAAGATAAAAAATGAACGCACACTATTCCAAAAGGAAAGAAAATCGTCTGATTCCGAAACGATCCTGAAATGAAAGTCACCTGGAAATATAATTTTTTTTCTTTCAAACATAAGAGTATATGATTACGAACAATAAAACAATTTTTTTAGTAATTGTTTGTCACGATTTATATGTTTAAAAAATATATAAAGTTGTTAGGGGGCTGACTCCGCCTACCCCTTTTGTGACGTCAATCGAGGCAGACTTTGCCTGCAATGCGTATAGTAAACACACGTTCAAAGTACATGTACGTCTAAATCGTGAGTTGGTACATTTCAAAAAGTGTTTTTCTGCATACAGCAGCAATACACCTGGTCGACATTGCCGGACAAAAAACAAAACAAAAATCTTTTTGAAACTTATAAACTCACGACTTGGTCCGTACATGTTCTTTGCAATTGTGTTTACTCTACGCATTACAGGCAGAGTCTGCCTCGATTGACGTCACAAACAGCGCCCTCTCGGGTCGGGGTCTACTCTTAAATTTGTAAATAACATAAGAACTGATTTTTTTAAACCTTAGTTAACTGCATGTTTATTCACATTCCACACATCAAAACACATAATATTAGTGACAAAAGCTTTATTTTGAAAAATTACCGCTTCCAGGTGACTTGAAATGTTTTTTTTTTTTTTTTTGCTTTCAGGTTGTAAGTGTCTAATGTTGATATAATTATGTCCAATGTTAAAATTAGGTGTTTCACAAATGAAATGCTGCTTCGGATGTAAACCATTATAAAATTGCCTTCTTACAGAAGAACAAACATTTCAAAAAAAAGGGTTCCCGGGGAATGTATTTACGTTTGGTTCATCACTCATAGAGAAAACTGGAATACAAACTTACTTGATTAGAAGTACATCAGCTTTCGATAGTTTAAAGCCATTATACGCCTTCGGTACAGACAAAAAATTAAAAGTTCACACCTAGATTTACAAATAATTTACAGGGTTTACAGAAGGTAATGGTGAAAAACTTCTCTTGAAATATTATTCCATGAAATGCTTTACTTTTTGAGAAAACATTAAAACAATATCAATTCTCGATAGCAAGAATTACGGATTTATATTAAACACATGTCATGACACAGCGAAACGTGGGGAAACAAGGATGGGTTTTCCCGTTATTTTCTCCCGATTCCGATGACCGATACAGCCTAAATTTTCACAGGTTTGTTATTTTATATTTATTTATATATAAGTTGTGGTACACGAAGTGTGGGCCTTGGACAATACTGTTTACCGAAAGTGTCCAATGGCTTTAAAGCATTTAAAGGAACACGTTGCCTTGGATCGGTCGAGTTAGTCAAAACAAAAGCGTTTGTAACCGTTTTTTATAAAATGCATATGGGTATAGAAAGATGTTGTAAAAGTAGAATACAATGATCCACACAAACATGCCTCGAAATTGCACGGTTTTCCTTTTACCTCGTCGACTAACACGTCGGCCATTTATGGGGGTCAAAATTTTGACTCCCATAAATGGCCGACCATGTTAGTTCGCATAGTAGAAGGAAAACCACGCAATTTCGAGGCAAACTTGTGTGGATCATTGTATTCTACTTTTAAAACATCTTTCCAACCATAATGCATTTTATAAAAAGACGGTTACAAACGCTTTTGTTTTGACCAACTCGTCCGATCCAAGGCAACGTGTTCCTTTAACATCTCATTGCACTCTTGTGGTTATGGAAAACGATTTAAGTTTTCATCTCTCAAATTTTTAATCTGAGAAACGTTACTGCCAGATGTGTTTCCCAGATTGTGTACAATACCAATACGGATTATTTTTCCTGCGTGAACAAAATCACTCAAACTTTTCGGCGATATCTCAAGATCTCGACCACTGTTTGAAATGAAATTGTCATAGTTTGGTTTTTCCGTATAAATCTATAAGTTTTAACAGGTGTTTATAAGATCAAAATGATGATCTTATCAACACTTGGAAGATGCAGGACGTGTACAAGGTAAGGTATGACGTAAGCATCTTCACACCCTTCTGAAAGCCACGCTTTGTCCCGCCATATGGAAGCTCTGAATCTTGCCACAATCAAGACAGAAATAATTAGGCTGTTATTTTTTCACAGCCAAACACCTTTTGATCACATTGCATTAATCAATTTTAAAGGATGCCTTTGTTTTGTGTGTTTAGAACTGTTCGAGTGTTTTAATAGTGTGTGTGCCAGCTCACTCACCTAATTCAAGACACTCCTTAAAGCTCACCTGTTCCAGCAGGCTTACTAACCATTCAACTGTGCCTCAGCGCCTTAGAACAAACTCTTGATTTTGGCGCTCTACAAATGACCTTTGATTGATTGATTGATTGTGTATAACAAAACTAACCTGTGAAAATTGTATTTGCCAAAAGTGTTCGTGTGTTAGATGTATCGCCGACAATACGGAGCGGTAACGAACAAGGAGGAATAATAATCAGTATCTGTAACAAACAATATGAGATAATGTTGCGACATTAACGCCATTGGACACTTTCGGTAAACAGTATTGTCCAACTTCGTGTACCATCACAACTTATATATAAAATAACAAACCTGTGAAAGTTTAGGCTCAATCGGTCATCGGAGTCGGGAGAAACTAACGGGAAAACCCACCCTTGTTTCCGCACGTTTCGCCGTGTCATGACAGTTGTTTACTATAAATCCATAATTCTCGTTGTCGAGAATTGATAATTGTTTCAATGTTTTCTCAAAAAAGTATAGCATTTCATGGAATAATATTTCAAGAGAAGTCTTTAAGCACCATTACCTTATGTAAACCCTGTAAGTTATTTGTAAATTTGTGAACCTTTATTTTTTGTTTCTGTTCCGAAAGTGTATAATGGCTTTAACGCTTCTCAGATTTTTTTCTGGGGGGCAATATCGTTTTTCATTATCGTATTATTATAACTTCGAAGACTAAGTAAGCTCTTGTTGCGATTAATTTTAAGAGTAAAACATCAAAATATTATCTTGCTAACTTGCCATTTAAAAAAAAAAAAACAGTTTTCTAGTGCTCAACCAGCACATGTTAACTTCTTTAATCAGATAAAATAGAAAATAAAAATAGTAGTTATATTAATAAATAGTAATTGCAGTTTTAAAAGGAATGCTGCTCTTTCGCTAATGAAAAACCTTTTTGAAAACACTTTGCGTGTTTCTACTATTTTTACACATTTCTGAACAGTAAAATAAAATCGAAAATCAGTTGAAAGAGCACGTTGCCTTCGGATTGGGACGCTTTGTGTTTCACACGGCGTTCGATTTTGATGATTGAAGATGCAGTGTTTAAGTATAAAGATTCACATTATTTTCCTTTAAAATTGTGTGATTTCTGTGTAATTTCATGACAAAGCACACGGTCCGCTATTTTGTAAAGACACAATTTCGGTTTTGTTAACAAAGTGGCGGACAGTAGATTCCGCTGGTTGTTTCTCAGGGGACAAACTTAAGATTGTTTAAAGACAGAGGACACTATTGGTAATTTTCAAAAACCAGTGTTATCACTTGGAGTATCTCAACATATACGTAAAATAACAAACCTGTGAACATTTAATCTCAATTTGTCGTCAAAGTTGCGAGATAATAATGAAAGATAAAACACCCCTGTCGCACGAAGTTGTGTGCTTTCAGATGCTTGATTTCGAGACCTCAAATTCTAAACTTGAGGTCTCGAAATCAAATTCGTGAAAAATTATTACTTCTTTCTCGAAAGCTACGTTACTTCAGAAGGAAGCCGTTTCTCACAATTTGTTATACCATCAACCTCTCCCCAGTACTCGTTACCAAGTAAGGTTTTATGCTAATAATTGTTTTGAGTAATTACCAATAGTGTCTACTGCCTTTAAAGGGTACGGGTACTTTTTACATGAAACAAAACACAAACGTCCACATTATTTACATTAAACTGACACAGTTTAGTTTGAAGATGATGATGGTATAAAGCTTTCATTAAAATATAAGTACTTGCTTAGGTGTTGTAGTTTTTGAGAAATGAGTGAAAACATGTCACGAAAATAATTTAAGTATGTACAACGTTTTGGTATGAATCTCAGTATATACTGGCATTGTTTTCTAAATGAGTTGGGGTGGTTCTGAAAAGAACCGTTGGATTAACTCGACGTTTCGATCAGTCTCTGATCGTCTTTTGAAGAATGCTGCGTCTATAGCTCACTGCAATCGCGCACCCTCCGAGAAGATGAGATCTCCAAAATATAGAAGAGTTTGCGGTAACACCATGTAAAAACAATCTCTAAATGAGTTGGGGGTGGTTCTGAAAAGAACCGTTGGATTAACTCGACATTGTTTTCCAATCCCAATATATTCTCGACATTGTTTTACTCATTTCTTAAAAACAAAAGCACCTCAGCAAGTATTGTTTCAGGGACAATTTCTACCGCCATTATCTTTAAACCATATAGATCTGTCGACAATGTGTTTCACCGTTGAATTACTACACACTGGTGACGAAGCACTGTCGGTGCTTTTGTGTAAGAACAATTTTTAAAAATGATGAGGGAGCAACTTTAAACAGCAATATTATGTCAGGTACGGTTTAGTGCATTACGTCCTTTAAAGATACATGTACGCACACATTTTCTATTTAGTGTCATGTTCTTGTTAGTGAAGAGGGAGAGAATGGAATATTAATCAGTGAATAAGTAACAATTTAAAAAAAAAAAAAACTGTAATACATTCTTATATTTTTCAGCACACATTCATATATTAAAGGCAGTGGACACTATTGGTAACTACTCAAAATAATTATTGGCATAAAACCTTACTTGGTGACGAGTAATGGGGAGAGGATGATGGTATAAAACATTGTAACAAACGGCTCCCTCTGAAGTGCCATAGTTTTAGAGAATGACGTAATTTTCCACGAATTTAATTTCGACACCTCAGATTTAGAACTTGAGGTCTCGAAATAAACCATCTACACGCACACAACTTCGTGTGTAATGGGTGGTGTTTTTTCTTTCATTATTATCTCGCAAGTTCGATGACCGATTGAGGTCAATTTTTTAAAAGGTTTTTTATTTTTTGCTTATGTTGAGATACACCAACTGTGAAGGCTAGTCTTTGACAATTACCAATAGAGTCCACTGCCTTTAAATACAATTTTTAAAAAAATCACTTGTATTTTTAAGTAAATCACCTGTTTACACAAGTTGTGATTTTTTTGTTGGTAACGATTTAATATATGCAGCTAGTACGTCATGTGAATTTATAGCAGGAGACCAATTAAAGGCAGTGGACACTATTGGTGATTTAAATAGTTGGTCGCATAAAAACTTACCTGGTAATGAGAAACGGAGAGCTGTTGAGCTAATGAGAAATGGAGAGCTGTAAACATTGTGAGCAACGGCTTCCTCTGAATTAACGTAGTTTTTGTCAACGAGGTAATGTCTCATTGAAACATTGAATGACTTCGACTGAAGTTTGTTTTTATGCATCTGAAAGTATATAACATTATACAAAGTTGCGCAACAAGAGTTTGTTTTCTTTCGCTATTATCTTGCTATATTATGCAAATGTTGGGATACACCAAGTGAGAATACTGGTCTTTGACTGTTACCGATGTCCAGTGCCTTTCAGAACTAGCTCCGTTACGACATACAGAAACGTGCCTACAATAATATAAACTGTCAGTAACAATTATTCGTTAAACGTATAAATAAAAAATTACATTAACTCGAGTTGACGGCGAGCTTTTTTGCGTTTCTTTGTTTCCAGATCATATATATATTTCTTCTGCCCGGGGACGTACTAAATGTAAAGGCTCTTTACATGTCAATAGTCTTCGTTCGAGTCTGAAGACTTGTCATAATATAGATCACATGGGCGTTATCAGATTTTGTTTTCTCTCTCTCTGGGTGATGGACTTATTCTCTCGTGAGAGGTAGACTTGACTCAATTCCCAACCCCGTGCCATCTCTAGGAAAATACTGTTCCGTGATGCTCTGCATTCCAAAACCTGTTCCGCATGCGGGACAGGGACTTGACGATGTCGCAGTCACCAGGGCCCAATTTCATGGCTCTGCTTACCGCCGAATTCTGCGCTTACGAACACGATTCTCCGCTTACGTGCAAGCGCCGAATTTCTGCGCTAGCCTTGTAAGCGTAGAATGCCTAATAAAGTGGAGTACGCACGCGCAGAAGCCCAAATTCGCTTGCCGTAAGCACATAATTCCCTGCTTCCGTAAGCGCCGATTCTGTGCTTACGGTAAGCAGAGCCATGAAATTGGGCCCTGGTATGTAAATGTTTTCAGTTATGAATTTGTAACAATGCTGCGTGATTCGTGATTCTCGGGACCACATTTTGACGGCGAGCGCACTGTACTGTAAATGGCGTGATATGCTTAGGGATCTCTCACACGAGAATGGGACTTGAATCAAGTCTAGTGAGAGGTAGGTTACTCACTAGTAAAAATCATGTTATAAACCGTTAACATTTCCCATGAAAGTTTTGCCCAGGCAAGCAAGAGCAGGAACTGCTGAAAATAAAAACATTATACAATTGGACGCCGGTTGTGTGGCAGGGGATTCAGTCGCTCCTCCACCTACTTATAATAGCGCCTTCTTTTGAAACATTTTCCTTAAGCCCGTGGTTTCCGATAATAATGTGGGGCGGAGATACCGTTGGACAGATTTCCTTTTACACAGGTTTAAATTTACTGTCACGTACTGCCCCGTTGTGCCATCGAATCGACGCAGCTACTCTGGTTGACACTAACTTGCGCCACTGTGGGAGTAAAATTGCAAACTTAATGTCAGGTGTGTGTGTATTCTATTCAATTCAAACGTAAATGGTTTATTAAAATATGTATCGCAGTTAAAAACTGAATTGTACATGTAAACATCAAATAATATGTTAAAAAACACATCAAATTGAAATTAGCAATAAGGAAATATAAATATCATACAAGTGCCACATAAAATGTGCAAAACGGTGTCTAATACGGCACGGGTATATTAACACCCACAGAGACGTGCCCCCCCCCCCCCCCTCCCCAAGAGTTGGACCGTTGTAATCATCATATGAGATAATTGATAAGCCACAACAATCGAATCGTCAACACCCTTTACCCTGGTAAACATTCCATCCTAATAATCTGTATCACCAGAATTCCCATCACACTCGGTTCAACTCTACATGGTTAGTCAAACAAAAGTTTACCGCGATTGTTGATAACTTCGCTTAAAAACTAGAGAGAATACGGAGCCCCTAAAGGGACATTCCCACCCCCAATGTTTTTATATTTATTAATATTATCTCGTTCACACGAGATAAAATGTCGTGCGCACGAGATAATATGTCGTGCGAACGAGAATATGTCGTGCGCACGAGACAATAAGTCGTGCGCACGGGATAATAATGTCGTGCGCACAATATATCATCTCGTGCGCGCGAGATAATTCAACAATTTTTTTGGATTGTCCCCTGAGGGACTCCGTATAAGAACTAGTTTCATATTTTTTTGTCAGATAACTGGCCATTAATGCTTGTTTATGAGTGCTTTCCTTGGGTTTTGAGTGCAGTTATAGGTGTTTTGTAAATCATAAATCTCGGTCAACTGTTTTTTTACTCACCCTGTATAAACCCCCCATCGTTAAAGGCAGTGGACACTATTGGTAATTACTCAAAATAATGATTAGCATAAAACCTTTCTTGGTGACGAATAATGGGGAGAGGATGATGGTATAAAACATTGTGAGAACCGGCTCCCTCTGAAGTGCCACAGTTTTTGTGAATGAAGTAATTTTCCACGAATTTGATTTCGAGACCTCAGATTTAGACCTTGAGGTCTCGAAATCAACCATCTAAACGCACACAACTTCGTGTAACAAGAGTGTTTTTCTTTCATTATTATCTCGCAAGTTCGATGACCGATGAGCTCAAATTTTCACAGGTTGGTTATTTTATGTATACGTTGAGATACACCAACTGTGAAGTCTAGTCTTTGACATTTACCAATAGTGTCCACTGCCTATAGATAATTTTATATTCACTTAATGGTTCCCTCGTGTTCGTTGACCTCCATGGCATTTGTGTTTGGTTTTGTTTGTGTGGATTTTTTTATTATTGTTTTTATTTTGTTTACCAGTCATACACTAATGCACTGTTATCCATGTGGAACGCACCAACCGGAACATGGAATTTATAAATCAGAATAAATGTCTCGTGTTCTTTGATCTCCATGGCATTTTGTGTTTTTTTTTTTTTTTTTTTTTTTTTTTTTTTGTTACCAGTCATACACTAATGCACTGTTATCCATCAACGCACCAACCGGAACATGGAATTCAAAATCAGGAAGTTTCGAGGTTATGTGCGCATTACAAGTCGTATTATTATTATTTATTACTAGCACACAATTATTATTTCCAAGCCTTCTCGATCGATGATCTTTTGACTGCTGTATTTTCTGTCTCAGTGATTTGTTGGTTAAGTGTGGGCTTACTTTCAAAAGAAAAACGTTCTTAGTTGCGGGGTAGTGCGATAATCATTAAACTGTGCAAAATTTGATGTAAAAACTTAATATTATGAAAACAAGCTGTAGCGCCCTCTGTCAAACTATCGTCAAAATTACATTTACATCAGCACCCTCTGTACCTCGATGTGGAGACCGAGGACAAAACATAAAATGACAAAAACAATGGACTCCATTCATAATTTTTAAGACTGGGGTCCTCCACGTGGAAATGTGTGTAAAATGTGCGATACGAGTTGCCCACTTGCGAATAATTATTGCTGCGAAAGGAGAATTGTGAGGTCAAATTCGTTGCGCATTCGCATTCGCAGGAAGTAAGTCTATGGCAAACTGGTGCAGAGACAAACGGATGCTCCACAAAGATGCTCCACAAAGATGCATTTTTGAGCATGTGTGCATCGTAAGTGATTTTATTTCCCAATACTAGCCGTTATGGGTGATTGTTAGGACAATTCTGATGTTTGCATGCACTTTGTACCAAGCGGATTGCCCGAGTAGTGTGTCAAGTAAAGCCATGTTCATACTTCCTGCGAAGGTGAGTGCGAAGCGAATTTGACGTGAATTTGCCCTCACAACTATCCTTTAGCAGCGATATTCGCAAGTGAGTTGCCCAGAGCTGAACTGCTGCGAATATTCGTTGCGTTTTTGTGACGTCAACATTCGCTTCGTTTTCGCATTCGCAGGAAATATATGCTATTTGGTAGTCAATTGTGGAAAACGTTGATGGGTTTTTAAGTCGAATGGTCACCGAATGTAAAAGCTAATGATATCAATACAAATATTTTAAGGGATTATTTTTGTCTGAATGACTGTCAAATTCCAGGTTGACCTTTTGGTGACCTCTCAAATAAACTTTGCTTAATCCTTCGAGCAACCCCCAGGGGAAAAAGATGTACCGGTTGGACCCATGGGCGCTATCGGAAAGCAAAATTGTATTACGGGTGCATATTACTGTATTGTGTGGGCACAGTTCTTGTTCTAATGTTCTGAACAGAGAAAAGATGAATTATCTTCCCTGGACCCCCACACACTACAGACTGAAGCAGTCTGAAGATTACTGGTCCCCTAAGTTCAAAGGATTAAGTTTGCGTGCACAAAGTGGAATGTTTTCGTTTGTGTGCACATTATAATTGGTCCACACATACCAATCTGACGTCCCACACCATTAATGTAATCCTCGGATTTTACAAGTACGGATGGACGGGTAAACTCAGTGGTTGTCAACCAGAAATCATTACAGTTTTATGAAAGAGTAATGTTAAAAGTCACCCGGAAAATCATATAAAAAAAATTTAAACATGAGTATTATGTATTATGTTTTAGTAATTTTTTGTAACGATTTATATGTTTAAAAAAAATAATATATAAAGTTGTTTGGGGGTTGACTCCGCCTACCCCTTTTGTGACGCCAATCGAGGCAGACTTTGCCTTGATGCGTAGCGTACACACGCGTGCAAAGTACATGCAAATCCAAGTCGTGAGTTTGTACGTTTCGAAAAAAAGTTTTTTCTTGCATTTTCCGGCAATGCCGACCAAATGTATTGCTGCTGGATGCAGCAAAACAACGAAAGATGGGGTCAGTCTGCATGGCTGGTCAGACTCAATCGGTCGTCGAAGTTGTGAGATAATAATGCAAGAAAAAACACTTTGGTCACACGAAGTTGCGTGCTTTCAGATTTTTGATTCTAAATCTGAGGTCTCGACTTTATAAAAAAAAATCAGCGGAACTGTTCGACACACTTTGTAATTGTACCAAGAGTGTGTTAAAATAATGTATTGGTGTTATATGAACAAAGATTAATATTGACTAGAGTGTGATTCGAACCCGAACGACCTCCGGATTAATGTGCCGGCGCTCTACTAACTAATCTATCTAATAGATAGCCCCCAATGAAGGCGGTCTCCCTATTTTGTATTGTTCGGGTGCCATTTTGAATCGCACCACAAATTACGATGATGCATCCTGGGAAACGTCAGCCTTGGGACCATCTTAAAGACAGTGGACACTATTGGTAATTGTCAAAGATTAGCCTTCACGGTTGTTGTATCTCAACATATGCATAAAATAACTAACCTGTGAAAATTTGAGCTCAATCGGTCATCGAAGCTGCGAGATAATAATGACAGAAAAAACACCCTTGAAACACGAAGTTGTGTGCGTTTAGATGGTTGATTTCGAGACCTCAAGTTCTAAATCTGAGGTCTCGAAATCAAATTCATGGAAAATTACTTCTTTCTCGAAAACTATGGCACTTCAGAGGAAGCCGTTTCTCACAACGTGTTATACCACCAACCTCTCCCCATTACTCATCACCAAGTAAGGTTTTACGCTAATAATTATTTTGAGTAGTTACCAATAGTGTCCACTGCCTTTAAGTAAGGATGCGGCTTTTTTATTTCAGATATTTATATTTATAAACTACCATGGA
The DNA here is from genome assembly GCF_032118995.1 of Asterias amurensis. Classification (NCBI taxonomy): domain Eukaryota; kingdom Metazoa; phylum Echinodermata; class Asteroidea; order Forcipulatida; family Asteriidae; genus Asterias; species Asterias amurensis. The sequence goes on from NC_092650.1 coordinate 15,066,348, forward strand.
AACTGACTGGTGGAGCGCCGGGACGTTAATCTGTAGGTTGTTGTTCGATTCCCACAGTTCTATAGACAATGTTTCTTTGATCAACCCAAAATAATTGGGAATATTGAGGGGTAGGTCCACTCTCTGCCTTCAACATTTGGCAAGATTTTTTCCCTGGCCTCGTCAAGTTGCGGAAGTGTCCATGCCCGAAACACTCCTCGCAGTTAAATATTATTTGCATACAATCATTGTGTACGTGAGATGATAACATAACGGATTGTTAGCATCTATCGAAAAGTATCGTTGTGTAACATAAAGGATTGTACACAATCTCTTTCAACAAATGGCCAATAAGTATCAGATTCAGCCCCCATAAAATAAGTTCACTCCATCTGTAATCATGTGGTCGTTTCCCGCAAGGAACCGACCGAATCCAGCAAGGAATGGTTTGAGGGCCACTCACATGACAGTACAGGCCCACATCATACCTTAAAGAGCCAATAAAGGATGATCTCAATATGTCAACTATTACCTTTTTATGGCCAAATAGACATCGCAGATACCGGTTAATAACCATTTTACTCTCAAAATTTGCATTTAGTAATACATATCGCGAGTCAAAAATGCACCCGGCCGCGCGGCTTTTTCAGTCAAGAGTCAAAAACGGCCTATCTATTATAATGAACCTGGACGCCAGTGACGAATTTCCCCTATTGGTTTAGAACACAGTTCTCCAGCTTTTGCATTTCCACACCAAATAGCCGCCACTGACGTCACGATTTCTTTGTCGCGCGGGTTTGTTTGACCCCACGTTTTTCAGAAATTTGGCTTGGAGCGTTCTGAAGAAAACCCATTTTACCATGTTTTAACGTGAGGTAAGAGACTCGTTATATTTTTTATGTTTCCTGGATGGACTGCAGCTGTAGGAAAACTGTATTATCTATAACTTGAGATCATCCTTTATTAAAACGCACATGGTAACAAGCAATGGGAGCTATTGATAGGTATACAAAAATTACCAAAGGTGTTTAAAATAAGAGAACTGCTGAACATTGACTGAACAAATATGTGCAACAATGTTATTGTTTTTCCTTCCATTGTTCTGTTGCAACTTCGATGACTAATTGGGAATACTGGTCTTTGACAATTCCAAAAGGAAATAAACTGGACATTAGACCGTGGAGGTAGCGATAAGACCCGGCGAATGAAACTGATAATAGACCGATTACGCAACGTGCCAAAACGTGACTTTACTACAGTTCAGTGGATTGTTTTTAACTCAGCTGAAGGCACTATGACATGCGAATTCTATGCTGTGACAGAGCTAGCAATGGACAAAGTGAGTACACCGACTATCGGCAATAGTTTTGGTAAAATAGTATAGGTTTTCTCGGGCAATTTCGGTAAATGACCAGCCAATTTAACCACCAAGCTATTTTATTTCGCGCGAGATCGAATGCTACTGAAAATGGTCATTCGATTTCGTTTTATGATTAGTCAAATGCAATGTTGCGTCATGCGACTGAACAAAATAATCATTCAATTTAACAATTCATCAAAGCAGCATTCAAATTCGTAGACGCTTCTTGAGGCGTGTGTGTCACGAAAAAGAATGACGCTACGCTAAATTGAACAGAGTGCTAAAGAAATTTGACTCGACCCAAAACGAAATTGAATGGCCGAATTCTGAATTTGAAACGCAGTAACAACTGGAGAGGCAAAACAGCTTAAATTCGAACGTATGAAAATGAAATGGACTGCTCATTTGCCGAATTTGACCGAGAAAACCTATAGTATAGGTTTTCTCGGGCAATTTCGGTAAATGACCAGCCAATTTAACCACCAAGCTATTTTATTTCGCGCGAGATCGAATGCTACTGAAAATGGTCATTCGATTTCGTTTTATGATTAGTCAAATTTAATGTTGCGTCATGCGACTGAACAAAATAAGCATCCAATTTAACAATTCATCGAAGCAGCATTCCAATTCGCAGACGCTTCTTGGGGAGTGTGGCACGAAAAAGAATGACGCTACGCTAAACTGAACATATAGTGCTAAAGGGATTTGACTCGACTCAAAACGGAATTGAATGGCCGAATTCTAAATTTGAAACGTAGTAACAACTGGAGAGGCAAAACAGTTTTGCCGAATTTGACCGAAAAAAACTATACAGTTACTTATTCCTTTTATTTTTATTAAAGTTGTGACATGAATTTTAATCACATAAAATTGTGTGTCGACAATGACGACTATATTAGTAAGCATCTCTCGAACAATTGAGAAAGGTGACTTGATTTATGAACAAAGTCCATGAAAGAACAGCGGACGATTTCAAGAGGCACTATTATAGATAAATCCTATCTCGAGTTCAAACTTAGGACAAGTTCAATACGTCCCGACGTCTATCATACGGAACACGTTGCCTTGGATCGGTCGAGTTGGTCTTTGAAAAGCGTTTGTATCCGTTTGTTGTAAAATGCATATGATTAGAAAGATATTGTAAAAGTAGAATATAATGATCCACACAAGTATCACTCGAAACTGCGTGGTTTTCCTTTTACCTCGTCGACAAACACGGTCGGCCATTTATGGGAGTCAAAACGTGACCTCTCAAAACTGGTCGATCGTGTTAGTTCGCAAAGCAAAGGTAAAACCACGCAATTTCGAGGCAAATGTGTGTGGTTCATTAAAACATCTTCCCAACCATATGTATTTTCTAACAAACGGTTACAAGCACTTTGTCAAAGACCAACTCGACCTATCCAAGGCAACGTGTTCTTTTAACTCGAAGGTGGACTGGTTTAAAGTCACCTGGAAGTGGTATTTTTTCAAAATAAAGCTTTTGTCACTAATATAATGTGTTTTGATGAGTGGAATGTGAATAAACAGTTAACTAAGTTAACTAAAATCAGTTCTTATGTTATTTACAAATTTAAGAGTAGACCCCGACCCGAGAGGGCGCTGTTCGTGACGTCAATCGAGGCAGACTTTGCCTGTAATGCGTAGAGTAAACACAATTGCAAAGTACATGTACGGACCAAGTCGTGAGTTTGTACGTTTCAAAAAAACAAAATGTTTTTTTCCGGCAATGCCGACCCGGCTTATTGCTGCTGAATGCAGAAAAACACTTTTTGAAATGTACCAACTCACGACTTGGACGTACATGTACTTTGCACGTGTGTTTACTATACGCATCGCAGGCAAAGTCTGCCTCTATTGACGTCACAAAAGGGGTAGGCGGAGTCAGCCCCCAAACAACTTTATTTATTTTGTAAACATATAAATCGTGACAAACAATTACTAAAAAAATTGTGTTATTGTTCGTTAGCATATACTCTTATGTTTGAAAGAAAAACAAATTCTATTTCCAGGTGACTTTAAGGATTCTCTCCCCCTCAAGTCCTTTCATCGAGACGTCTATTGTGACGGCACATCCATTTTTAATGAGCCTCACTCTCCTCCTGTTTGACCTCTTGAATACGGAGTATATGAACCACAAGATGTCCATTCATAAAACTTTGTCATGTTCACTTGCCGTCAACTCGCCGACTTGCCGTCAACTCGCCGTCAACTCATTTTCGTGCCGTCAACTCATTAAATTTACATGAAAAATTTATAAATGGGGCACGGAAGTGTTAAGTCTGGGCTAAACTACATATTTCTCATGGTTTTCGGTAAAATTTCTTTCACAAAAACGACTTTGTGTTGATAAAAAAAGTACAAATTTACGGTGGCTGATCTCCGCCAACAAATAAACACCTTTTCAGTAGGGCATTATAACGCCCTATAACGCCCTATTAGGGCGTAATAACAGGGCGTTATAACGCCTTAAATTACGGCGTTATAATGCCCTAATTTAGGGCGTTATAACGCCCTAATTAGAGCGTAATAACGCCCTATACGATGGCAGTAGGACCCGATGGCAATACCTTGTTGTGCCTCGTGTACACCGCGGTACATCAAGGTATTATTGCGTGTTAGAATACGAGGTCCTCCCTAACATCGATAGCTCTATATTGCTTGTTGCCAAGTGATTCTTAACGCTAACAATTATTTTGAGTAATTACCAATAGTGTTGCTGCCTTTAATTGCAGACTGAGGAACAGTGGATATAGAAACAACTTTTTACTGCAAATATTGTGCTTGAAAATGGCCGACTCCGGTGAGTCGAGCACTATTCGCAATGTCCTGAGGAAGTACCAGCGGTATTTGATGGTGTACATTGCCTTTGTGGAGTTGTTCATCGTATGCGGACCTCTTTACAACTACAGCATTCTGTTTTTGAGTTTCCAGAAAGAATTTCACACCAGTGCTGCTCTAACGGGTAAGTCGTTATATTTTACTGAACCCACCCGAGTAACATGCCTGTGATATTTTTTTCACAGGACTCGGGAAAGTACTGAGTATACAGTGCTAACACACATCGGTGTATGGGTAAAAACCAAAATTAATATTCTTTATCCCCGATGCAAATTTAACATCTATTATCATTGCGGTAACCGCTGCCAAAACATATGATTCGAACTGCCTCTAGCTGCCGGGCAACCTCGGAAGTCTAGTTGGTAAGACACTGCTCTAAAATTGCAAAGGTCGTGGGTTCGAATCCCACCCGAGTAACATGCCTGTGATATTTTTTCACAGGACTCGGGAAAGTACTGAGTATACAGTGCTAACACACACCGGTGTATGGGTAAAAACCAAAATTAATATTTTTTATCCCCGATGCAAATTTAACATCTATTATTTACTGAACACTGCAGCTCGTGCTCTCGCTCAAGTGATAGGCATGGTACAATTCTACATAATCTCCACGTGTGGTGTGCCATGCCGTAGTGGTTAAAGGCACTGTGGATACTCTTGTTAATTTACTCAAAATAATTGTTGGCATAAAAACTTACTTGTAAAAGCAATGGGGAGCTGTTGGTTGTACGAAACATTTTGAGAAACGGCTAGTAACGTAGTTTTCGATGAAAAAGTAATTGTCCACGAATTTGTTTTCGAGACCTCAAAATTAGATGTTGTGGTCCCAAAATCAAGCTTCTGAAAGCAAACAACTTCGTGTGACAAGGGTGTTTTTCCTTCATTATTATCTACATCTTCGACGACCAAGTGAGTTCAAATTTTCACAGGTTTGTTATCTTGTGCATTACGTTGAGGTACACAAAGTGAGAAGACTGCTCTTAGACAATTACCAAACGTGTCTATAGTGTTTTCATGAGCACCAAAAACCGTTGTGTTTCTAATCAGCAGAGTGTTGGCTCGATCCCAGTCGTGACACTAAAGACACTTAACCTTCGGGTGGGACGTAAAGCCGTCGGTACCGTGTTTTGTCTACGACGTTAAAGTGCACTTTCGAAAAAAAGAAGGGGTTCGCCCCGATGTTCGCTGGTTCGATTTGCAGCATATTGCTCCATAGAACCTTGTAAACCACCCATGGTGATACAGAGAGTCGGTGATTTCATAATGCAAACTTACTCCAACATACCTTACAGGAATGTTTTCTTTTGACCTAAAATAATTAAAGTTTCCAGAAAAGATTGGCACACACAAAACCGGCCTCATTTGTGGTAGTTTTAAGTAAAAATGTAATAGAAGTAAAGTAACAGAATCCAGACCTTATCTCACGTCCATCAGCCATGTACAAACAGTTGTATGCATTGAGTGAGCGTAAAAATTCGTCTTTTTTTTTTTGTTTTAAAGCAGCATCGTTTGGCAAATTTCATTCAAAGAAAAACTTCACCAGAACACAATGTGTGTGTCGGCTTAAATTATGGCCATGCAACTACGTGCATTGCCCGCTGCCCATCAACTCTTCGCCCCCATCCATTACAACATTCAAGACACGGATCTCATCTCACCTATACAAAACCTAACTAATTCAGATAGCACTTCTTCCTCGAGTGCAATAAGCAATTGTCTATAGGTGAATACAGTGTACAATAAAAACTTTATTTTCCCGCTTCTTCATCAAATTTATTCAATATTATACAAATATTGACTGCTTTGAGTGCTATGGTTAAAACTATGACTCCCGAGGTGATCCCTGGAGCGTTCTATTTTCCCGAGGCGAAGCCGAGGGAAATAGAACGCTACGGGGATCACCGAGGGAGTCATAGTTTTTAACCATTGCACGAGTAAAAGCAGTCAATATTTGTTTTAAAACACCCCAAACATTTCTAAATACTGTAATATTATTATTAAGTTACATACCTGAATGCTACAATCCACGGACAACGCGAATACAGATTGCAAACACTTTCACTGTGCTGCATGTAGTGTCGTGCAATCCATGGTTACAGACTATTAATTTATCATCCTCGTACACGCAACGGACGTCTGGGTACTGCACACCGTGTGCTAGTCTTCGGACTAGCGCATGGCAAACCGACGCACTATTACACGGCCATCGTCTAGCAAAACTAAGACATGTCATATGGCGCGCTCTAAACCAATGAGCAGGCAGAATACTTGTAAGGGGTGTTATAAAACTCAACATGTGTGTATATCAGCACGGTGGTATCAGACCCTGTTATTTTGAACTACTCCGTGCCCACAGGGGTCGGTACTAGGGCTGACAGTGGTTTGCGCTGTACACTTAACCGGTTCGTGACATCATCCTTCTCTTTTATTCGGTACCTTAGAACTCCATAGGGAAATTCTGAAGACAGGGGTGCTCCACAAGAAGTTCGGTGTACAAAGTCTAATGGAAAATCATAAGTGCAGGGACAATGGAAAGAACAAAAGAAATCTCCACATGGATGCATATTTGAGAACTCTGTGAATTGCCATGTGCACGCAGATGACACTTTGCCATTCATCACGATTAGTTTTAGTTTGATTACACTTTACACTGGCATACGAAAATAAATTACAAATCGATACATAAACATACAAAGAAGCAAAACAGAAAAAATAATACTAAGCCATTGAGTGACAAGGAGGAATAGGTGACCAGCCGTCGATTTCACAAAACTCTTCCTAACTTAAGACTAATCTTAGGACTTAGGACGAGTCCCAACCCTGCACTGTAGCATGCAGACCTTAAGATTAATCCAAGTTAGGACGAGTTACTCGTCCTAACTCGAGATAAGACGAGTCCTAACTCTTTGTGAAATCGACGGCCAGCACATCCACAAAGCCTTCCTGCCACATCTGAAAAAATATCCACCTTCTCTCCTATGTTTTCGGTCCGGAGTTTTGTGCATTCTGGCTTCGTTTGCAGCGCTCCAAATTACAATCGTTTCCAGTAAGTTTTCTGTAAGTATCCATAAACCAAACGTTAAACAAATTGGCGTGTCGTGGCCAAGTGGTTAAGAGCGCCCAACTCAAGTTCTGGTGTTTCTGATAAGCAGGGTGCGGGTTTGAGTCCCCGTGACACTTGTGTCCTTAAGCAGAATACACTTAGCCATAGCTGCGTCCTTCGGATGGGACGTAAAGCCGTTGGTTCTGTGTGTTTGAAAATGCACGTAAAATAACACAGTGCCCGTTAAGAGAAGGGGTTCGCCCTGTTGTTCCTGGTTTGATTGGCTGCATATTGCGCTATAGCACCTTGTAGTAAAATAGTCAACACGATGCTCCAGTACATATTGTCAGAAAATACTGAAAACACGTAGGGATCTTACGGTGATAATGTGCTGTTTGAGAATGGTTAATTAGTTAATGTATGCATTTATGTAAAGTGCACAAGAGTCCATTTTGTGACTTTGTAGCAGAACCCTGCCATTCGATAACTTGCACTGCGTATCTCATGTACTAGTCATGTAACGAGAGATATAACTAAGAACAATAACTCAGTCTTGCGCTTAGAGGCTTTTGCATTAGGCGCTTTACAAATGTCTTATTATTATTATTATTATTGTAGATGGTCTTAGAGATTATGTTTCATTTTTCCAGGGGTGGACCCATACAATATTTGTTCAATATTGTATTATTACTACACGACGGACAAGGCTCATTTGTGTAGGAGTCAATTCCCTTGAGACAGTGGACCGGTCAATGTTGTAATCACTCCAGCGGATGAACGACCACTTCTGCTTTAAAAGTCACAGACGCATTCTCTCGGAAATAGGGGGAAATTGTATTTTACCTAGTAGGTTTAAAACCAGAGTAATTGGGGGAAAAAATAGCAATGCTTATGTTATTATACTACACCGAGGGATGTACCTATTTGTATCAATCCCCAAACAGCCAATTAATGATAGCGATTTGAACGCGAAATGCCCCTTTAAGAAGATTGGGCCAAAATATTCAATCATTTACCTACTCAGCAAAATGTGGTACTACAACATACAATTCCTATGAAAATGGTGACCAGAAATCACAGATTAAACGTTGTTTCTTATTTTCTCACAATAATTTATTTCCGTCTCTTTTTTTACTTTACTTTTCACCATGACAGGCGTACTCACATTTGCGCCTTTGTTCAACACTCTAACATCAGCATACGGCTGGCGAAACGCTCTACGCATTGTCAGTGGTGGGAGTTTGGTGATAACTTTAGTTCATGGCTGTTTCATTGTTGAACCGGCACAAGTTGAAACTTCGAAGATCATTACCGAAGAAGGAGGGAGCTACAAAATGGTAGAGACCAACATTGGGGAGAAGGACGACGGTGATCAGCCGCGTGACGTCACAGAGACTGTAGGGAAGAGAATTTATAAACTTTTCCATCAATCTGAAGCTTGGCTGTGGCTCACAGCTGGTGTTCTCTACAACATTGGATGGACTTTTGTCACAATTAATTTCGTAAGAGACAGAGGTTAAATGCAGTGGACACTATTGGTAATTACTCAAAATAATTATTAGCATACAACCTTTCTTGGTGACGAGTAATGGGGAGAGGTTGATGGTATAAACCATTGTGAGAAACGGCTTCCTCTGAAGTGCCATAGTTTTCGAGAAAGGAGTAATTTTCCACGAATTTGATTTCGAGACCTCAGGTTTAGAACTTGAGGTCTCGAAATCAACCATCTTAACGCACACAACTTCGTGTGACAAGGGTGTTTTATTCTTTTATTATTATGGCGCAAGTTCGATGACCGATTGAGCTCAAATTTTCACATGCTTGTTATTTTATGCATATGTTGAGATACACCAATTGTAAAGGCTAGACTTTGACAAGTACCAATAGTGTCCAATGCCTTTAAGATAAAAAGTAAAACAATTATAAATACATGTTGCAAAACTCCACGAAGTGCTCTGCTTAAACCCTAGACTTGATTCAAGTCCCGTTCTCATGCGAGAGGTCCCTGTATCCACCGTCAAAATGTAGCTCTGTGGTCCCGCGGCACAGGTTAGGGAGTTTTCTGATGTCAGGCGATGCGAATGAAAGTGAAAAAAGGGATGTAACGGGATTGGGACTTGAGTAAAGTCTACGCAAATCCGTACTTTCGTGACCATTTTTGTCCCAACTGCATTGCGTTTTAAGTGCACACGGTGTTTTTCTTCGTGTGATATGGCTATAAACATTATGTTTACCCTAGCTTAAAAAGCTCCGTTTTCGGTTTCTTTGTAAAAAATTCAGAATTTTGCGTAGATGACGTTGACGCTATCGTTAATAAATCTATTTTTCGCACTAACAGACGAACGCGATTGCCAATTGGGTTTCTACAACCTCGTTCCCATGGGTTATTGGTCTCGTCGTGCTATTTTTGTCACAGCATGCCTTGCTCGCTCCGCTTATGGACTAGCCAATGTACTTTCAAGGGTTTCAAACAATAGACCATTACCATGCTGCCTCCATCTTGTTCAGTCATGTTCATCGTGTCAAATAGCAATATAATAAATGCTGATAATCATTTTGCAAACTGGAACCAGACTGCTTTACTCTTCCGGCCTCGGTTTGGTAACATTGATATCAAAGGATTGGATAATTTCAAGATGGCTGCACCAAAGGTCTATTTAGTGTCTCAACTTGACTGTGACAGTCCCAAGCAGAATTGAACCTTTGCAAGACTGACACTTATAGAAACAAGAAAGGGTGTGGTCATGTCTCTATGCTTTTAACGAAGGGCGTGGTCCTTTCTCCAAGGGTGTGGTCCTGTCTCTATGCTTATAACGAATATTATTAACCTTTCAAATTATGTTTCATCTCCCCTTGACAGGCGAGCTTTATGGAGTACGACCTGCACTTCACGGCTAATCAGATTTCAATTACTTTTGTTCTCTTTGCTGTCGGTGAAATTATTGGGAAATGTTGCTTCTCTGCCTTCGGAGGCCGTCTTCCTTTCCTGAAACTGTACTGTGTAGCTGCCGGTAGCTTACTCGGTGGAGCTGCCTCTGGTGTCATGATACTCCTGCGGACAGTTCCCCTCATGTATACAGTCGCAGCATGTGAGTAGTTCATAAAGTAAAAACATTCTTAGGGCTGATCAAGCACAAAACGCAGATAAGCATAGTATAATTTTGCTTACCAGAGTATAATACTATCCAAACTACCATGTCACAATGTACAATCATCTGTGGCTGTTATTCAGCGTGTTTATGCTTATGAAGAAAGGTCCGCAATAAATAGGTTGGCACTTGTTTTTAAAGCCATTATACACTTTCGGTACAGAAAAGAAGAAAAAAAGTTCACAGATTTACAAATAACTTACAGGGTTTACAACAGGTAATGGTGAAAGACTTCTCTTGAAATATTATTCCATGGAATGCTTTACTTTTTGAGAAAACATTAAAAAAATATCAATTCTCGATAGCGAGAATTACGGATTTATCTTAAACACATGTCATGACACGGCGAAACGTGCGGAAACAAGGGTGGGTTTTCCCGTTATTTTCTCCTGACTCCGACCGGTTGAGCCTAAATTTTCACAGGTTTATTATTATGTTGTGATACACGAAGTATGGGACTTGGACAATACTGTTTACCGAAAGTGTACAATGGCTTTAAGAAATTTAGTGTGAAAGTTTGATCGCTTTACACGGGCTGAATGGGGTTGATTCTACAGACGGCGCTATATCCACGAAATTTTGACGGGGACATAATTTTATTCCGCACTGGAATCCGACCCATTGCAGTCATTTTAGGGTGAGCTTGACCGGGAAGCAAGCATATAATGTTTGCTTGCAACTTAAATTTTGCCTCCGTTTGTCAAATTAATGTCACGAGTAATTTCGACACAGATTCCGGTGTGGCAGAAGATCATTCTCTGTGCCCCCCCCCCCCCACCCCACCCCGGAGATTCTGTGCCCCCCCCCCCCCGCCCCCATTATAGCAAACTGTGTTAAAACTTCTCCCGGTATTACCGCCCTCTTTTGAATAATCCTCCTCAAGCTTACATTAATTTCCCGTTATGGGTAACCGAATCTCCTGCGGACATAATTCACTTGGACACCGGCTAATACTGACCGAGAAAATGGGTCAGGTCCCACGGTACACGGTACCCGAAATCAGTGTCATTTCTGACCAGGAATTTTATGTGTAAAGAAAGTGGAAAAATTGGTAATAATTGTCTAAGACTAGTCTTCACCAGTGGGTGTATCTCAGCATATGCATTAAAATAATGACAAACCTGTAAAAATTTGAGGTAAATCGGTCGACGAAGTTGCGAGATAATAATGAAAGAAAAACATCCTTGTCACACGAAGTTGTGTGCTTTCTGATGCTTGATTTTGAGACCTCAATTTTAGAATTTAAGGTATCGAAATCAAACTCGTGGAAAATTACTTCTTTCTCAAAAACTACGTCACTTCAGAGGGAGCTATTTCTCACAATGTTTTATACCATCAACCTCCCCCTATCACTCGTAATCAAGAAAGGTTTTATGATGATAATTATTTTGAGTAACTACCAATAGTGTCCACTGCCTTTAATGTTTCTTTTATTCGTTTGTTGTAGTAATGGGCCTGTTCCGTTCTGCATGCTTCACGATGGCCTACACAACTGTTCAAGAGCTCTTTGGGGAATATGGTGCAGACATCGTTGTTATGTTTGCGCACGCACCTTATGCCTTCGGGGTTCTTATTGGTGCACCGATTTCAGGTATTATTATTGTTATGAATAATTGTTTAGTCATTTCCGTGACGGACATAGACCCTGCAGATTGCCATCACTGTGGTACGTTTGTGTGGCTCCTAAAAAATAGCCAGAGCCCTAAGTGTAGCCTAGCTTAATAACAGATGGCCAATCAATATGGGTCGGTGGTTAAACACAGTCTAACCGACGCTCGATGTTTAGAATTAGAAAGACGAAAAGAGTTTGATTCATTCATTAATTCATTTTTATAAATAAAAATAAAAAACTGACAGCACAACGCTGAGTGATGTAGCATTACAAGGTAAAAGTATTGAAAAAATGCACATAAAAAAAGATACAAAAGTTTCACCACTGTGGGGAACAGGTTCATATTCAACTGTATTTTTTTTTAGTTTTGGTTATTTTTCAAATTTCATTATGGTCTGAGAATTGCTCTCGAAACAGGATTTTAAAGCAATAAGTTTTTGGGTTACCATTTTATCCTCCAAATCGTGAAAAACATGCTGTAGATTTTACGTATCAGTCTTATGTTGCTATGCTAACGTTTAAAAAATAAATCCACATATTTGTTACAATATATCGCACATTTTGACGTATCTGAGTTTCAAGGGATAACAAATCTACCCCTTTCTTCTTTATGGTTGGTTTTGAGCAGCAAAGGATAAACAAATCTATCCCTTGAATTTTCAGTTTGATTTGAGCACCAAAGGATAAACAAATCTAACCCTCCTTGCTAAGTTTGTGCACCCGATACTAAATTTGTTCTCCCAAAAATATTTTATGGAGAAAAACAGCATAATTTCAACACTTTGAAAACATCTTCAAGAAAATTTGCTATATATTACCGAAAAAGGCAAAAAATAAAAAATCGTTGTTAATTATGAACCTGTTGGGGGTACATGGAAACATTAAAACAAAAAGGACCCAAAATAGACGAAAAGATGACAATTGTCTTCTTAAGAAGGAAATTTGCATGGTAAAAAAAAGGGATTAGGTTTGCGTTTACACCATGTAATGATTATCTCTACATGAGTTTGGATGGTTCCGAAAAGAACTGTTGGTTTCAACTCGATGTTTCGATCAGTATGCTCTGATCGTCGTCTGGAGAAAAAAAAACACATTTGTCAGACATAGTCCCACACAACGTGCTGAATAGAAAAAAAAAGTTCCGTTCAAATGTCTGAAGATAACATATTCCAAGTTTTACGATTTGCTTTTTTTAACAAAGATCACATACTCTTGACCATTAGTGTTTTATAACTTGATAAGCTGCTTTTTAAAGCATCAGAATGTCTGTACAGTACTTTGTTTTGTTGAAAGGTGTTTGCAATAGCCAGCTTCATTTTTTCACAGTGCTTTATAACGTACTTGTTTGAATTTTTTTTTTTCAGGAGTTCTTTACGACTTGACCGGAGACTATACACTGAGCTTGCTTATCGTACTGGCAACATTCGCATGTTCTGTTGGTTTGATGTTGGCAATACCAGTCCGTAGACGGATTAAATTGAGGTGGAAAAAAACAAGGATACCCGAAGAAGAAACAACCGAAAAGTGCCTTGAACTTGCCAATGCATAGACTTGAACAAGTCTTGATCAACCAAATATCGTAGCAATTTTGTTTTATGCAAGTCGCCAGACACACGAGGCCTGAGAGTCACTCTATGTGTGTGCGCTACAAACAAACTTTTTTTGTCCCCTTTATATATTATAGTCCATACGGAAGTATGCTTGAAGATGCATCCATCAGAAGCCTAGATCGTAGAGCAGAAAGCACTGCCTTCACAACTTTTGCAAAGCAATCATGATTAAGTGGTCATGACCGGGACTCGAACCCTCACTCTGCTGATCAGAAACGCCCCAGCTTGGTTCCGGGTATGTTAACCGCTAGGCCATGACTAGCTGCATTGATACGTACTTTGGCCCCAGTCGCGCGGCTCAGCCGATCGTTTTTATGGGGGGGGGGTAAAAAAATAAAACCTTGGTGACAAGTCTATTAAAACTGTTTGACAAAATCCAGTGGGTCCAGGTAACTCTGGAGGAAAGCCGCGTTTAAACAAAAACTCAAATCCCTCTGTCGAAACAACAATTTGTCATTTTTTATGCTGGGGCTCTTTTACTGATGAATAAGTATGTGTATAGTGTAGAAAAAGTATCTGTATAATTTATTTTAAAAGAGAAGAAGAATGTGATAAAGTGAACGGGGAACTAACGCTGGATAGGCCCAATTTATATTCCGTAACTATGGGTGCGTTCGTTTAATAGCTTCCCTGTGTCATCCCCGGTCTGCCCCTTGTGCGTTCGAATAGCTTTAACGTCAATCCAGGGGCTCACCCAGGTCAGCCCCCAGTGCCCTGCTTGTGGAGTGGGTCACTTGGGGGCTGGCCCCAGGTAAACGACGTCACTACGAGAGCGGTAAATGGTCGTTCGTTTAGCTCTTGTCAGGGGCTCACCCGAGTGAGCACCGCGGGGTAGAACCAGGGAAGCTAAACGAACGCACCCTATAGACGACGTGACCTGTGACGTCACATGTTTACAAAAGAGACACAGAGCCTGAACTTCCTGCAGGCAGGATTTTACACAGCTCAACGGAAGTAAATATACAATCCTTTATTTCATGGAGATTGCACTGTCTAATTCTTTGTAACCTTTGATATGATGAAAGGGTGCACATCTCAAAACTTGTCCCAGTTTTTACTTTCATAACTCTTGGATTTATGTGGAAATTAAGACACAAAATGTCAACTTTCTCATATGATCAGTGAAGTATCTTGCCTGCCAGAAAATCGAAAGAATAGCAAGGTCAAACTTATTGTAAACAAAGGTAACATGGTCTATGTCATTATCTTACCGGTATGTCAAGTACAATACAATACAATACAATACAATACAACACAATACAAAAAGGCAATTATATGCCGCTGTTTTATTAAAGGGACACGTTGCCTTGGATCGGTCGAGTTGGTCTTTGAAAACCGTTTGTTGTAAAATGTATATGGTTCATAGAGCTATATATATTGACTAGAGCGCTAACTCCCCGTTATACACGCACTAAGGTTTTGAAACCGTGTGGGCGCATCCATGTTTATGCACAAACCAATACAAAAGCTTGAAATTTTGTACGGCAATTGTACGGCTATTTGCATGATCGTGCGTCTGTTCTTTTTTATGTGCCATCGAAGCAAAAAATGCAGTAAATGTGAACGCACAATCTGCTGATCGGCGCACAAACTGCGAGCGTCATGTGCGTCTTTATTAAAACGCGCGTTTACTTTCTTTTAGTACGGCAACCAAGTCCAAGTTACGGTTTTCGTAGCGCGGACGTACGCGAGTGGACAGTTGCGTACGTATACGCACACGCCGAATGTAAAATAATCGCGGCAATGTGTGTTCTCTTAAAATTCCGAACTCACGCAACACATCAAACATGTCTGCGCCCAGGGTGGCTTCAAAACGCAGAGCAAGTTAGCGCTCTAGTCAATATATATATAGCTTTATAACACCCCTTGCAAGTATTCTGCCTGCTCATTGGTTTAGAGCGCGTCACATGACATGTCTTAGTTTTGCCAGACGACGGCCGTGTGATAGAGCGTCGGTTTGCCATGCGCTAGTCCGACAGACTAGCACATGGCGTGCAGTACCCAGACGTCCGTTGCGTGTACGAGGATGATAAATTAATAGTCTGTAACCACTTCGAATTGCACGACACTACATGCAACACAGTAAGTAAAAGTGTATGCAATCTGTATTCGCGTCGTCCGTGGATTGTAGCATTCAGGTCTGTAACTTAATAATAACAGTACAGTATTTAGAAATGTTTGGGGTGTTATAAAACAAATATTGACTGCTTTTACTCGTGCATTGGTTAAAAACTATGACTCCCTCGGTGATCCCCGTAGCGTTCTATTTTCCCTCGGCTTCGCCTCGGGAAAATAGGACGCTCCGGGGATCACCTCGGGAGTCATAGTTTTAACCATAGCACTCGAAGCAGTCAATATTTGTATACTATGATATGGTTAGAAATATATTGTAAACGTAGAATACAATGATCTACACAAATATGCCTCGAAATTGCATGGTTTTCTTTTTACCCTTTCGACTATAACACGGTCGGCCATTTAAGGGAGTCAACATTTCGACTCCCATAAATGGTCGACCGTGATAGTTCGCGACGTAAAAGGAAAACCGTGCAATTTCGAGTGATACTTGTGTGGATCATTTTATTCAATCTACTTTTAAAACATGTTGCTAACCATATGCATTTCATAACAAACGGTTACAAGCGCTTTTAATAGACCAACTCAACCGATCCAAGGCAACGTGTTCCTTTAAGGTCACAGTGGTAGTTGGAGCACATGACTCACTAGAAAACAAAGTAAGAAATTGAGGAAAAGGGACAAACACGGCACAAGATATTTAATTTGGTGAAAAAGTGATGATGAACCCTTCCCATGAAATATGCTAATTACATTCACGCATGCATACAGACCCTGTTGGTTGGCAAACGCTACAGAGTTGTGTCCTAAGCAGACGCGCCATCGCGTCTGCGTCACGCACCCATTAGCCGTGTACAAAACAGTGCGATGTTCTCTCATTTTGCCAACCAAAACGTTAGTGCGCACGCGCTATGTGCAATTTGCATATTTCATGGGAAGGGTCTATTATTTGAGGCCTTATCTTGAACATTTGAAGTGATGTTGCTGAGAGCAGATAGGTCAGGAGACTGTTCCGAAATTGTGGAGCCGCAAATAATAAAAAAGTAATGGTTCAAGCTATCTAATGCCCTATATACAGCTTTCCTAAAATTATTATGTGGTTCAGTCTTCGAATATTTTCGTTCGGTTTTATATGATGCATGTAGGCAATTATAAAGTCACCTGAATGTGGTATTTTGTCAAAATAAAACTTTTGTCATTAATATATGTGTTTTGATGAGTAGAATGTGAATAACAGTTAAATATTGTTCTAAAAATCATGACACGGCGAAACGTGCGGAAACGTTTTCCCGTTATTTTCTCCCGACTCCGATGACCGATTGAGCCCTAATTTTAACAGGTTTGTTATTTTTATATATAAGTTGTGATACACGAAGTGTGGGCTTTTGGACACATTGTTCAGTTAGGGTCCAGTGTCTTTAAAGTCACCTGGAAATATATTTGTTTTTTCTTTCAAACATAAGAGTATATGCTTACGAACAATAAAACAATTTTTTTAGTAATTGTTTGTCACGAATTATATGTTTGGGGGGCTGACTCCGCCTACCCCTTTTGTGACGTCAATCGAGGCAGACTTTGCCTGCAATGCGTATAGTAAACACACGTGCAAAGTACATGTACGTCCAAGTCGTGAGTTGGTACGTTTCAAAAAGTGTTTTTCTGCATTCAGCAGCAATACACCTGATCGGCATTGCCGGAAAAAAAATAATAATAATCTTTTTTTGAAACGTACAAACTCACGAATTGGTCCGTACATGTACTTTGCCGTTGTGTTTACTCTACTCATTACAGGCAAAGTCTGCCTCGATTGACGTCACGAACAGTGCCCTCTCGGGTCGGTGTCTACTCTTAAATTTGTAAATAACATAATAACTGATATTTTAAAAACCTTAGTTAACTGTTTATTCACATTCCACTCATCAAAAAAACACATAAATTAGTGGCAAAAGCTTTATTTTGAAAAGTACCACTCCTAGGTAACTTTAATGCAGGCCTAGAAACAATAATTCAGAGTGTGGATACAACACACTATGTTTTTTTGCTGGCACAGTAGCCTTGCTCAAGGCAGTCGAATTATTCACTCCGAAAAAAGACCGCCGCTGTATAAAAACCCACCCGTATTCACTGTGCGTAAAACCCACCCGTATTCACTGTGCGTAACATCGCACGACACGATGCCCCCGTACACTATCCGCATGCGGAGGCCGTCAGGCCGACAGCCTTGTAGGATCTGTGTTGAAGACCACTGACCTCATTACTATAATAAGCGAAGAGTTCCCACGGTCAGCTCATTACCATAATGCCCGCGAAAGACGAGACATGTTTACCTCACACACCACTACCACGGACGCATGATAGGGTCCAAAGGTCGTGATAAGGGAAGTGCGTGATTGGACGTCAAAATGAATAATTCATTTGCCTCACATCCTGTGTTGTCTGATAGGTCTGACGAACGATATACATATTCATGAGCTGCATACTAGCATATCCTCGAGCCCCCCCAATTTCGTCCACTATTGGAATTTTTTCAATACAACACATTAAAACGGGAAGATACAGATCCGACAAGGCTGTCGGCCTCACGGCCTCCGCATGCGGTTAGTGGTGTACGAGTGCGATGACTTGTGTGAACAGTATTCGTGCGATGTGACAGTGGTCACGATGTGACGGGTTGGTCATTCGGTGTGATCGCACACACCATGCACAGGGTATACGGCGGGTGGGTTTACAGCTGCGTCTTTTCGGAGCGAATAATGCGACTGCCTTGAGCAAGGCTACTGGCACAGTTGAATTTGTCACAAATGCATGCACCTGTGGCCCACAGGTGGATCATAATAATTTAAAAAAACTACAGTCTAAAACGTTTGTAAATAACGTTGAGTATTGTGTGTGGGGGAGGGGGGGGGGCATGTAGCATTATGTAATTATGACAAGATGACATGACAAGGTGGGGGCTCTGAGCTCCAACTTTTTAGAAGACTGGACAAACATTACATATTGGCTTAAACAGAGGGAGCCGTTTCTCACAATGCTTTATACCCCCATAACCTAAAGCTTTTCGCTTATAATTTATTATTTTCAGTAATTTTACCAACTGCATAATAATTTCTCAGTCACGCGCTATCAAATCGATTTTGAAAAAAACACACACATTAATTTTGCAAAATGGGTTTTGGGTAGGCAAATTAATAGCAAAAATTCCGAACGGTTAACCTGCCAAAAGTTTAGAAGAATTTTAAAGCTTAGTTGTCCGAAAATATGTTTGATTTGGTTTTTAAAAAGCCGAGGGATACTCCATGTATAAATATATTTTGTTGAGTATGTTTTTGAATAGCTTCATTGTACGATTTGTTTCCTTTTATGATGTTTGCTGCCCTCAAGAGTTGGGTATTAAAAATAAGGGAGAAAAACTTCACATTACGTCAACATTGATGTGACCGTGTCTTGTGCACGGTTCTGTGTGGAGATTCGAGTTCAATTTTGTATGATTATCTTGTTATCTCGAACATGGAGACTTCCGTGGAGATAGAAGGCACTCAGCCTAGTAAGTTAATCGAGGCCGTTTTGGATCTTGAACGAATTGACCTCAATTTGTACAGGTGAGTAACGATTTAACTATAAAACGTTTTTTCTTTTTTCTTTTTTCTTTAAGTTTAACACTACAGTCATTTGACCAGTTCGGGATCATTGACCGGTTCGGGATCACTTCAACTTTGCAATAACCAAATAATTATATCACTTCTCATTATTACCAATTTCTGTTGATAAAGGTGAAGATTAACACCCATTAAACCAACAAACCTAAAAAAAAGGTGCCAAATATCATCAGCAAATAAATTATGACCGTTTTCCAGAAGGTTATCTGCGAAATTGATCATTTTTTCGTTTAAAAATGTTGGTTGAAAAACACTGTTTCAACTTCTTACCTTTAGAATTGGAGTGCCGGGGCAACAAATATTTATGTAAAATGATAAGAATGTGTACAAAAACATTCCTGTTAATACTGTGCAGTCATTTTGTTTTTTTGAGGAGACGAAGTTACCAAAATCTTCTTTGTGGGGGCAATTTACCCTTGACCAGTTCGGGATCACTCAACACCTCATTGCGTCAAATGGTGCCGCAATAACTTACTAAGTAAGGTAAAATCATACTACTGCAGTAGAAAGTTTATTTAGCTGCTTTTGAGAAACATTACTTCAACAAATTCTTGTAGAATTCTTTTTTTTAGAAAATTAAACTTGGAGGGGTCAATAATGCTTTTTAGGTTCGCTTCACTTTTTCATTTGCCTTTGCTGTTGTTTTGTGGTTTTGTCGCTGGGATTTTGCGCTGCTATTGAAGACACTTGCATGACATTCGCTAAAGAAAAGGAAGTCCAAGTCCATGCCAACACACCCCTGAGGTTTCGTGTCCTTGAGAGGCAGTTTTATGAATGGGAGTATGGGTTTGCAATAAAGGGCACTCTTCTGATTCAGAATAGATTCAACTGATCCTGAACTGGTCAAACCGGTGACGATACTTTTCTCAAAGCCTCTTCAAAAGAACTAATCTTTTTTTGTCAGTGAATACTTTTTAGGTGAGTTTTATGACATGTTTAGGTAAACTGATAAACTTTTTTGTTTAAGATATCAAAGAGATTGCAACAAAAAACAATGTGAATTCAAAAAGTGATCCAGAACTGGTCAAACGACTGTATCATATCCAAAGATTCAGATACGTACTACATCATTGTAGTAATTAGTAGGCCTAGTCCATCGCGGTGTATTGTTTTATAACGGAGGAATTCAACCCGCATATTTTTATGCCATAATGATATAGAAACACCTTTTAAACCATGGTGCTATCTTTGGAGTGGTTCTGCAGCACCAACTAGTACCAGTACACAATGGTACATAAATGAATGTTTATGAGTGCTACGGTCACTGGTGCGAATAATTATGTTCATGATGAGTTGAAAGGTGGAATGTTCTATTCAACGAGGCGGAGCCGAGTTGAATGGAACATTCCATCTTTCAATCAACTCATGAACATATTTGCACTAAATTTCACGAATGAAAAACATTCCTAAGGGTAGGGGGGCCTATTTGTTTTATAACATCCAAGTAGATCTTTCCTCCAAGTAGACATGGTACATACAATACAACTTTCAAAATAAACAAAGTGTAGGCAGGGGTAGGCCTACAAAAGTAAAATTTCAAACTGTGAAATTACACCCGTTTCTTTTGGGTCGGCCTGTTTGACAACGTGCGTTCTGTACAGCTATTTTGAGACATGCAGTTGCGGAATGCTAGTACATGTAGTATAAGGCCATGAAAATGAAAGTTTTAGATTTGCGTGTGGGCATTTTTGAAATGATGTGAGGCTTTTTTTCATTTTTCATTATTCATTATTTTGCACACAAAGATGCGCAATCTGAAGCTCGATACACAAATTTGCCTATTCTGCATAGCGCAAATTGAAAATTTAGCAAAATATTTTTGCGCAAATTTGTTGATTGCGCTCGACAGACGAACGACAGCAGATGCGTGTTTTACTGCAAATAAAACGATCGCAATCACGATCGTGGCGGAATGTCTGCCTTGTATAGTACTACTACTAAAATGCATAAATTATAACCTTTTACCCTTGTTCGATGATTTGAACTTGAACATTTGTGATGGCGATGCAGAGTCTTTTTTGTGAAAATAATGAAATTTTTCAGCGGTAGCTTTCAGAGCATGCTGGCGGTGGACGCAAATCTACCATTTTCATTCTCATGGCCTAAGTTAAGTAGTGCCTTGTACAAGTTGTAGTAACAATTGCTGTGTTACCAAAGACACGCCATAGTGAAGTTTTTTTGCTCAGCGTGCAATAGTACTTTTATTTGCTAACACGTGACGGAAGATCCTCCAATCATATGGCAAGGATCTGCTTGGGTGTTTTAACACCAAGCCTTGTAAGAAAATACTGGCATCTCCACCAGACCGCACTAGGGATGGACCATGCCTTGTGGTAGGCTAGGCCAGGGGCCTTTCTCAAACCACGGCTTGGGCTCTGGCTCAGGCTTAGGCTCCGCACGCTGTGTACACAGCTCGGCCTTTAACCTACATTTTCAGCGCGTATTGCTGATTGTACCAGCATGCGGAGCCTGAGCCAGAGCCTAAGCCGAGGTTTGAGAAAAGCCCCTGGTTGGACTCCTCCTTTGCAGTGGCACTGACTGACGTGCTACCAGGGCTAGGTGGTAGTAGACCAACCAATGCGCTAGGGCGAAGCCAACAAGAATGACAATTTCCAGTTTTTCCATGGCAACATTTTGTTTTATACAGCATACAGGTTCAAATGGCTTATCATTCATTTCCCCACCATACTCTACCAAAATAGGAAAAGAAGCAAAACTGTCCGTGGGTATTATTTTTTTATGAATGATTACAATTTTGCCTGATTATTTTCCCTGTAAACTGAACCAGAGCCAACGATCACTGGAAGGAATTCAGGTCTAAACAGCTGTATGGAGGCCAGGTTGTGAGTCAAGCAATGGTAGCCGCCAGCAAGACTGTCCAGCCACAGTTCCACATACACTCACTCCATTGTTACTTCACACGCAAAGGTCAGTTGACAACCCAGGGGTAATCGGCCTCCCTGCGCCATTTTTTTGCCAGCTTGTCTTGCTCAATTGTAGCCCCTGGAATTTGTTCAAAAATATTAAAATGTGCTAGAATCTAGCACGCCTGTAATCAATGGTTTCTACGCATGCACACATGTCTTTCATCTTGAAGAATGTTTTTATTTTATTTTTTTATCTAATGCATTCAACCAATTCCATGAGCCAATCAGCGATTATTCTCAGTTAATCCCTTCCAGGGATTAGTGACGAGAGGTACAGCGATACGGCGTGTTGCGCATGGTAGCGAGGCTGGTCAGTTGACATGTTGAGTATCAATGGATGCCTACAATACTTACTTTGTCGAGCCGTCGATTTCACCAAACTCTTCCTATCTTAGGATTAATCTTCAGGACGGGTTCAGTCCCGTATCAAAATACGTACATGTAGATGACGCATTGAACCCATCCTAAGTTAGGACGGGTTACTCCTAGCGTGAAATCGGCTGCAACGGTCCATTTCGCAAAGACAGTTCATGTAACTTACATTGTATAGGACTAGTCTTAAAGCCAAATACACTTTCGGTACAGAAAAAAAAAAAATAATTCACAGATTTACAAATAATTTACAGGGTTTACAGGAGGTAATGGTGAAAGGCTTCTCTTGAAATAGTGTTCTATGAAATGCTTAACTTTTTGAGAAAACATTAAAACAATATCAATTCTCGATAGCGAGAATTACAGATTTATTTTAAACACATGTCATGACACGGCGAAACCCGCGGAAACAAGAGTGGGTTTTCCCGTTACTTTCTCCTGACTCCGATGACCGATTGAGCCTAAATTTTCACAGGTTTGTTATTTTATATATAAGTTGTGAACATAAAGTGTTGGACTTGGACAATACTGTTTACCGAAAGTGTATAATGGCTTTAATAGGAGTTATTAAAAACTTGAGGCTAGTCCTAAGTTAGGACGAGTAACTCATAATGAAGAAACTAAAAGCACAAGCACTGTACAACAACAAGAAGCACTTAGTTATGTAACAAAAAAAGGGGAATTTAAAATTGAAATTGTAAGTTATCACTAATATCAGGAACAAAATTAATGTAAACAAAAATTTAAATAATTGAGCTAACATTTGTTCTATAAGTACTAGAACTCTACACGGCGCTCCTGGTTTGATTGGCAGCATATTGCACCACAGAACCTTGCAAACCTCATAATTCCACTTTTTTCTACGTATACCTTGCTGCAAAGTACTTGATGTTAAAGTGCCTTGTGCGTCACTAAGTGACGGCTATTATTATGCGCTATATAAGAAGCCACTATTAATAATATTATTGATGTTATGACTTTTATCATTCCCCATATGCAGGTAACACTGATATTCCTGTGTTGTACCAAGTCGAGAATCTAAGAGATGGGAAAAGTTACGCCACTCGATTGGTACACGCCATACAAGAAGGGAAGACCATCCTCATCATGGTCTTATCGTTTCATGTCAGGGAAGAGTCCCCGTTTCATCACCAGATTGAAATGCCCAAGGTACCGTTCCCTGAAGAACTTCCAACTTTGATTGAGCTGATGAACCAGTACAATTTCAGGTACAGTCCTGACAGTCAATTAAATGCGCAGTATTTTTGACTGCGTGAGGGCGCTCTCAAACAAGTTTGTATCACCGTATCGTACCCAAAACAGTTTCTTAAAGGCACTGGACACGTTTGGTAATTACTTAAAATAATCGTTAGAATAAAAACTTACTTGTTTTCAAGCAATGGAGAGTTGTTGGTAGTATAAAACTTTGTAAGAAACTGCTCCCTCTGTAGTGACGTAGTTTTCAAGAAAGAAGTAATTATTCACAAATTTGATTTCTAGACCTCAGAACTAGATTTGAGGTCTTGAAATCAAGCATCTGAAAGCACACAACTTCATGTGACATGGGGTTTTTTTCTTTTATTATTATCTCGCAACTTCGACACCCAAATGAGCTCAAATTTTCACAGGTTTGTTATTTTATGCATATGTTTAGATACACCAATTGAGAAGACTGGTCTTCGACATTTACCAATAGTGTCCAGTGTCTTTAAGACTAGAACTTATTACCACTCACCATGGACAATAAGACCCTTAAAGGAGCCATTACAATCCACCTCTTAAAGGCAATGGACACTATTGGTAATTACTCAAAATAATTAATAGCATAAAACCTTTCTTGGTAACGAGTAATGGGGAGAGGTTGATGGTATACAACATTCCTGACATTGTGAGAATCGGCTCCCTCTGAAGTGCCACAGTTTTTGAGAAAGAAGTTATTTTCCACGAATTTGATTTCGATACCTTAGATTTAGAACTTGGGGTCTCGAAATCAACCATCTAAACGCACACAACTTCGTGTGACAAGGGTGTTGTTTTTCTTTTATTATTATCTCGCAAGTTCGATGACCGATTGAGCTCAAATTTTCACTGGTTTGTTATTTTATGCATATGTTGAGATACACCAACTGTGAAGGCTAGTCTTTGACAATTACCAATAGTGTCCATGTCCAGTGCCTTTAAGCAACTTATAACTAACAGTGAAACAAAAGTGAAAGAAAGGCAATTTTATACACTGATAAAATACTCCTACTTTCTAACTTAGGAACAAAATACTATGTCTGAATATTACTATCATCTGTCCATACCTCTTGAACAAACAATATGTTTTGATAGGTTTGGTATCACCTGAGATTTTTATTTTTTTATTTTTTTTTATTTCTTTTTATCAGTCATGCTTCTGAAAAATGGAAAGCCAAAATTCAGGAGGTGGAAGGCTCAGGCCAGTTGTTAGAGTACAGACACATCGATGTAGCAAACATCTTAGGGAACAAATCGGCGAAGGCGCACCGGTTCATTTGGGCACGCGTGCTAGGTCATTTAGGTAAGTCACTGTTTATTAAAGTAGACCAAGCAAGTCAGCGGCCACTTTCTTGGTTGAGCCTTTTTCACACTGCTCTATTCCCCAGGGGGTAAACCCAAGTAAAACTGGCAAGCCCTTTCATACTTCTACCATTTTCCTCTACCCGTACCCCTGATCCATCCTGGAAAATAAGCATACCCCAGGCAACTGCCATGGTTTAACATGTATGCATTCACCAAGATTTTATCAATACGTAGGCCAGCATAGTGCATTTTCATGAATCAATCAAACCCCAGAAGATGTATTGATTGGTCAGGCAGTAGGAGGGTTGAGTGTGTACTGTGTAGATAAATACACAATATGGGATCATCTTCTTTTTTTCGTAATCACAGATGATGGAATTTAAGGTTCAGGCTATTATAATGAGCATGTCCATAAATTCTGGTGAAAAACTATTTATTTTATTCATTTGTTTTTTTATTTTTTTTTTTGTTGAGTTCTCCATGTTTACTGATATAATTTTATGTTCTGGGGTTCTCAATGATTTATTGAAATGTGTTTTTGAGTTCTCCCCAATTTATTGAAATGTGTTTGGGGTACTTTTTGATTTATTAAAATGTGTGTTTGAGTTCTCCATGATTTATCGAAATGTGTTTTTGAGTTCTCCATGATTTATTGAAATGTGTTTTGGGGTTCTCCACAATTTATTGAAATGTGTTTTTGAGTTCTCCATGATTTATTAAGATGTGTTTTTGAGTTCTCCATGATATCTTGAAATGTGTTTTGGGTTCTTTTTGATTTATTGAAATGTGTTTTTGAGTTCTCCATATGATTTATTGAAATGTGTTTTTGGGTTCTCCATGATTTATTGAAATGTGTTTTTGAGTTCTCCATGATTTATTGAATCGTGTTTTTGGGTTCTCCATGATTTATTGAAATGTGTTTTGGGGTTCTCCATGATTTATGAAATGTGTTTTGGGGTTCTCCATTATTTATAGAAGTGTGTTATGGGGTTAAATATATTATCATATTGATATGGAAGTCTCAAAGTATATACAAACTTTCAGAAAATATTTATTTATCTCAATGATTTGGTTATTAAGTAACACTTTTCATTACAGATGACTCTCATGAGAACATCCATCGCTGTTCCGCTGCTTTTATCTCCGATTCCTTCATTGCCTGGACGGCCTATATTCCTCACAAAAACATTCGACTTGGTCAGATTGCTTCGTTGGATCATAATATTTGGTTCCATGCACCGTTCAAAGCAGATGAATGGATGTTGTACGAGCTAGAAAGTCCCAAAACAGGTTAGTCCAGTTGCTTTCATCATCACTAGCGATGTGCTTTCTTCATTTTTAACCAAAAACTTGGGCTTGTTTATACCACCCCCAACCAACACTTATAATATGCGCACGTTTATAATTGCCAAACAACGGAAAGTTACCTGGTAAGTCTACTGCCACCATTCTTCAAATCAAAGGTCTTTAAATCAAGCATCTGAAAGCACACAACTTTGTGTGACAAGGGTGTCTTTTTTTCTTCATTATTATGTCGCAACTATGATGACCAATTGAGCTCAAGTGTGCACAGGTTTGTTATTTTATGTGTATGTTGAGATACACAAGTGGGAAGACTGGTCTTTGACAATTACAAATAGTGTCCAGTGACTTTAAACTTGAAACCTATTCCACTGTATACTTACAAAAAATATATTTTGCATTGTGTTTTTTACAGGTGCTGGGCGGGGAATGGCTTTGGGTCGAATTTGGCGGAGGGATGGTGTCCTAGCAGCGACCATTGCTCAGGAAATCCTCTTAAGACCTCAACTCCAGAAACCAAAGAGTCAACTCTAAACAAGGCTAATCAAATAATAATAGTAATATATACATGTATACTTATAAAAACAAAATGAAATATATGATACGTGTAAGCGCACTGTATCCTTCTAACAAGTAGGCGACATATGGCACGACAAAAAGGAACAACGCCAACAGAAGAAACATTTTGGTATAATTGTAAGTATACCTGCATGTGTTCTTAAGTCCTTGTTGTCCCTTGTCTGTGTCTTATAGATGCTATGTCAGATTTTTTGCCAATTTGACCCAAAAATTTTAGTTGTGTTGATGGGGTCGAGAAAGTTACAAGCTTTCGTTCGAGCCAGTGCTCGAAAAAGTCCGCCAAATGTTAGTAGAAGTGAAATAAAGTGCTCGAAATTAGTTTTTGTCTGGATCCCAACAATATATCACATGACCAATTCTTATGTGTTTTATAAGAAACGTTTTAAAGTAAAAGTTAATTTTTTTTTTCGTTAGAGCGAGTGATACTCTTTGAAATACCATTCACTCAAAAAAATATTTTTTCTTACGTTTGGGGCCAAAAATCTGACATAGCATTTGCCCTTTTGACTTGTTAATAATGTTGGGTACTTTTTATAACTGTCACTTTTAATATTTATGAAACACCAATTATGTATTTTTATCATGTGAAGGCAATACCAAAATAATATTGAATTGAATTGAATTGAATTGAATTGAATTGAATTGAATTGAATTGAATTGAATTGAATTGAATTGAATTGAATTGAATTGAATTGAATTGAATTGAATTGAATTGAATTGAATTGAATTGAATTGAATTGAATTGAATTGAATTGAATTGAATTGAATTGGAAATTGAATTGAATTGAATTGAAATTGAATTGAATTGAATTGAATTGAATTGAATTGAATTGAATTGAATTGAATTGAATTGAATTGAATTGAATTGAATTGAATTGAATTGAATTGAATTGAATTGAATTGAATTGAATTGAATTGAATTGAATTGAATTGAATTGAATTGAATTGAATTGAATTGAATTGAATTGAATTGAATTGAATTGAATTGAATTGAATTGAATTGAATTGAATTGAATTGAATTGAATTGAATTGAATTGAATTGAATTGAATTGAATTGAATTGAATTGAATTGAATTGAATTGAATTGAATTGAATTGAATTGAATTGAATTGAATTGAATTGAATTGAATTGAATTGAATTGAATTGAATTGAATTGAATTGAATTGAATTGAATTGAATTGAATTGAATTGAATTGAATTGAATTGAATTGAATTGAATTGAATTGAATTGAATTGAATTGAATTGAATTGAATTGAATTGAATTGAATATAAATTGAATTGAATTGAATTGAATTGAATTGAATTGAATTGAATTGAATTGAATTGAATTGAATTGAATTGAATTGAATTGAATTGAATTGAATTGAATTGAATTGAATTGAATTGAATATAAATTGAATTGAATTGAATTGAATTGAATTGAATTGAATTGAATTGAATTGAATTGAATTGAATTGAATTGAATTGAATTGAATTGAATTGAATTGAATTGAATTGAATTGAATTGAATTGAATTGAATTGAATTGAATTGAATTGAATTGAATTGAATTGAATTGAATTGAATTGAATTGAATTGAATTGAATTGAATTGAATTGAATTGAATTGAATTGAATTGAATTGAATTGAATTGAATTGAATTGAATTGAATTGAATTGAATTGAATTGAATTGAATTGAATTGAATTGAATTGAATTGAATTGAATTGAATTGAATTGAATTGAATTGAATTGAATTGAATTGAATTGAATTGAATTGAATTGAATTGAATTGAATTGAATTGAATTGAATTGAATTGAATTGAATTGAATTGAATTGAATTGAATTGAATTGAATTGAATTGAATTGAATTGAATTGAATTGAATTGAATTGAATTGAATTGAATTGAATTGAATTGAATTGAATTGAATTGAATTGAATTGAATTGAATTGAATTGAATTGAATTGAATTGAATTGAATTGAATTGAATTGAATTGAATTGAATTGAATTGAATTGAATTGAATTGAATTGAATTGAATTGAATTGAATTGAATTGAATTGAATTGAATTGAATTGAATTGAATTGAATTGAATTGAATTGAATTGAATTGAATTGAATTGAATTGAATTGAATTGAATTGAATTGAATTGAATTGAATTGAATTGAATTGAATTGAATTGAATTGAATTGAATTGAATTGAATTGAATTGAATTGAATTGAATTGAATTGAATTGAATTGAATTGAATTGAATTGAATTGAATTGAATTGAATTGAATTGAATTGAATTGAATTGAATTGAATTGAATTGAATTGAATTGAATTGAATTGAATTGAATTGAATTGAATTGAATTGAATTGAATTGAATTGAATTGAATTGAATTGAATTGAATTGAATTGAATTGAATTGAATTGAATTGAATTGAATTGAATTGAATTGAATTGAATTGAATTGAATTGAATTGAATTGAATTGAATTGAATTGAATTGAATTGAATTGAATTGAATTGAATTGAATTGAATTGAATTGAATTGAATTGAATTGAATTGAATTGAATTGAATTGAATTGAATTGAATTGAATTGAATTGAATTGAATTGAATTGAATTGAATTGAATTGAATTGAATTGAATTGAATTGAATTGAATTGAATTGAATTGAATTGAATTGAATTGAATTGAATTGAATTGAATTGAATTGAATTGAATTGAATTGAATTGAATTGAATTGAATTGAATTGAATTGAATTGAATTGAATTGAATTGAATTGAATTGAATTGAATTGAATTGAATTGAATTGAATTGAATTGAATTGAATTGAATTGAATTGAATTGAATTGAATTGAATTGAATTGAATTGAATTGAATTGAATTGAATTGAATTGAATTGAATTGAATTGAATTGAATTGAATTGAATTGAATTGAATTGAATTGAATTGAATTGAATTGAATTGAATTGAATTGAATTGAATTGAATTGAATTGAATTGAATTGAATTGAATTGAATTGAATTGAATTGAATTGAATTGAATTGAATTGAATTGAATTGAATTGAATTGAATTGAATTGAATTGAATTGAATTGAATTGAATTGAATTGAATTGAATTGAATTGAATTGAATTGAATTGAATTGAATTGAATTGAATTGAATTGAATTGAATTGAATTGAATTGAATTGAATTGAATTGAATTGAATTGAATTGAATTGAATTGAATTGAATTGAATTGAATTGAATTGAATTGAATTGAATTGAATTGAATTGAATTGAATTGAATTGAATTGAATTGAATTGAATTGAATTGAATTGAATTGAATTGAATTGAATTGAATTGAATTGAATTGAATTGAATTGAATTGAATTGAATTGAATTGAATTGAATTGAATTGAATTGAATTGAATTGAATTGAATTGAATTGAATTGAATTGAATTGAATTGAATTGAATTGAATTGAATTGAATTGAATTGAATTGAATTGAATTGAATTGAATTGAATTGAATTGAATTGAATTGAATTGAATTGAATTGAATTGAATTGAATTGAATTGAATTGAATTGAATTGAATTGAATTGAATTGAATTGAATTGAATTGAATTGAATTGAATTGAATTGAATTGAATTGAATTGAATTGAATTGAATTGAATTGAATTGAATTGAATTGAATTGAATTGAATTGAATTGAATTGAATTGAATTGAATTGAATTGAATTGAATTGAATTGAATTGAATTGAATTGAATTGAATTGAATTGAATTGAATTGAATTGAATTGAATTGAATTGAATTGAATTGAATTGAATTGAATTGAATTGAATTGAATTGAATTGAATTGAATTGAATTGAATTGAATTGAATTGAATTGAATTGAATTGAATTGAATTGAATTGAATTGAATTGAATTGAATTGAATTGAATTGAATTGAATTGAATTGAATTGAATTGAATTGAATTGAATTGAATTGAATTGAATTGAATTGAATTGAATTGAATTGAATTGAATTGAATTGAATTGAATTGAATTGAATTGAATTGAATTGAATTGAATTGAATTGAATTGAATTGAATTGAATTGAATTGAATTGAATTGAATTGAATTGAATTGAATTGAATTGAATTGAATTGAATTGAATTGAATTGAATTGAATTGAATTGAATTGAATTGAATTGAATTGAATTGAATTGAATTGAATTGAATTGAATTGAATTGAATTGAATTGAATTGAATTGAATTGAATTGAATTGAATTGAATTGAATTGAATTGAATTGAATTGAATTGAATTGAATTGAATTGAATTGAATTGAATTGAATTGAATTGAATTGAATTGAATTGAATTGAATTGAATTGAATTGAATTGAATTGAATTGAATTGAATTGAATTGAATTGAATTGAATTGAATTGAATTGAATTGAATTGAATTGAATTGAATTGAATTGAATTGAATTGAATTGAATTGAATTGAATTGAATTGAATTGAATTGAATTGAATTGAATTGAATTGAATTGAATTGAATTGAATTGAATTGAATTGAATTGAATTGAATTGAATTGAATTGAATTGAATTGAATTGAATTGAATTGAATTGAATTGAATTGAATTGAATTGAATTGAATTGAATTGAATTGAATTGAATTGAATTGAATTGAATTGAATTGAATTGAATTGAATTGAATTGAATTGAATTGAATTGAATTGAATTGAATTGAATTGAATTGAATTGAATTGAATTGAATTGAATTGAATTGAATTGAATTGAATTGAATTGAATTGAATTGAATTGAATTGAATTGAATTGAATTGAATTGAATTGAATTGAATTGAATTGAATTGAATTGAATTGAATTGAATTGAATTGAATTGAATTGAATTGAATTG
The DNA here is from genome assembly GCF_032118995.1 of Asterias amurensis. Lineage (NCBI taxonomy): Eukaryota > Metazoa > Echinodermata > Asteroidea > Forcipulatida > Asteriidae > Asterias > Asterias amurensis. The sequence continues at coordinate 15,098,263 of NC_092650.1, forward strand.
AATTGAATTGAATTGAATTGAATTGAATTGAATTGAATTGAATTGAATTGAATTGAATTGAATTGAATTGAATTGAATTGAATTGAATTGAATTGAATTGAATTGAATTGAATTGAATTGAATTGAATTGAATTGAATTGAATTGAATTGAATTGAATTGAATTGAATTGAATTGAATTGAATTGAATTGAATTGAATTGAATTGAATTGAATTGAATTGAATTGAATTGAATTGAATTGAATTGAATTGAATTGAATTGAATTGAATTGAATTGAATTGAATTGAATTGAATTGAATTGAATTGAATTGAATTGAATTGAATTGAATTGAATTGAATTGAATTGAATTGAATTGAATTGAATTGAATTGAATTGAATTGAATTGAATTGAATTGAATTGAATTGAATTGAATTGAATTGAATTGAATTGAATTGAATTGAATTGAATTGAATTGAATTGAATTGAATTGAATTGAATTGAATTGAATTGAATTGAATTGAATTGAATTGAATTGAATTGAATTGAATTGAATTGAATTGAATTGAATTGAATTGAATTGAATTGAATTGAATTGAATTGAATTGAATTGAATTGAATTGAATTGAATTGAATTGAATTGAATTGAATTGAATTGAATTGAATTGAATTGAATTGAATTGAATTGAATTGAATTGAATTGAATTGAATTGAATTGAATTGAATTGAATTGAATTGAATTGAATTGAATTGAATTGAATTGAATTGAATTGAATTGAATTGAATTGAATTGAATTGAATTGAATTGAATTGAATTGAATTGAATTGAATTGAATTGAATTGAATTGAATTGAATTGAATTGAATTGAATTGAATTGAATTGAATTGAATTGAATTGAATTGAATTGAATTGAATTGAATTGAATTGAATTGAATTGAATTGAATTGAATTGAATTGAATTGAATTGAATTGAATTGAATTGAATTGAATTGAATTGAATTGAATTGAATTGAATTGAATTGAATTGAATTGAATTGAATTGAATTGAATTGAATTGAATTGAATTGAATTGAATTGAATTGAATTGAATTGAATTGAATTGAATTGAATTGAATTGAATTGAATTGAATTGAATTGAATTGAATTGAATTGAATTGAATTGAATTGAATTGAATTGAATTGAATTGAATTGAATTGAATTGAATTGAATTGAATTGAATTGAATTGAATTGAATTGAATTGAATTGAATTGAATTGAATTGAATTGAATTGAATTGAATTGAATTGAATTGAATTGAATTGAATTGAATTGAATTGAATTGAATTGAATTGAATTGAATTGAATTGAATTGAATTGAATTGAATTGAATTGAATTGAATTGAATTGAATTGAATTGAATTGAATTGAATTGGAACGAGACATATTAATTAAACTGTGCCGTTGTAGGCAATTAACATGAAGTTTGTTTTAAGAGAAGTTTTGGAGGAGTGGAGGGTTGACATTTAGTGAATGTTGTGATGAAGGCTGCTCCATAGATTGGGGGAAGCAGTGCGGAAAGATCTGTCTCCCCAGGAGCGATAAGATCTTGGTATATCAGGAGATGTTGACGTGCTAAACAAAGAATAAGGCCAGGGGTGGATTCCAAAGAGAGTTTAAAGCCAAGTAGTCTTATCTCGAGTTGGGAAGAGTTACTCGTCCTAACTAAGGACTATAGCCTTAAGTGTTTAACATCTCACTACACTAGGGACTAGTCACTAGTCTTAACTTTGTAAAATCTACCCCTGGTGTATTGTGTGACGTATTGTGGCCATCCAGCCTGCTCATGTAGTTTAAGGGTATGCGTCTCAGGGGGTTAGCCCTCAAGTTTTGTAGTGACTGACCTGCGAACCAATTACATGTAGCTTGTAATTTTTACTAGTCATTTAGCTATTTTTGGCGAGCTGCAAAGTAGTGCGAGCTTATGTAATACCAATTTCCGTCCGGCGTCCGTCTGTCCGTCCGTCCGTCCGTCTGTCCGTCCGTCCGTCCGTCCGGCCGTCCGCGTTAAAGTTTTTGAAAATGTTAAAGTTTTTTGGTTTAAGTTTAAGTCTTTGAGTTGAGTTGTTTTGGGTATATATACAAGCCAAAGTGAGATTGTATACAATTGCCAGTCATTTCAGTAATTTTCAGGGTTTTTTTCAAATAATGTTGAAGTTTTTGGAATAAAAAAATGTTAAAGTTTTTTGGAATAACAAAAAATGTTAAAGGTTTTTGGAATAACAAAAATGTTAAAGTTTTGTTTTCAGGCTCAAACATTGACATCTGGATTTAAAAGAAACAAACTCCAACAAAAATCAAACTCTCTGTCAGTGCTTCCAGTTGAATGAGCTGAAACAATGAAGAACATAAATGATCATAACTCCTGATTGCAATGATGTACTGACTTGAAACTTAAGTCAAACATTGCTTCTAACAAGTAGATTCATATGAAAAGATAAAACTCAAAGACCTAATCACTGGTTTCAGTTGAAAGATCTAAAACAATGAAACATTAAATAGACTTAACTCCTTATTTCAATGATGAACTGACTTCAAACTATTGCTTTTTATTATTCATTAGAAAAGATAAACCTCCCTTTGTGCATCACTGGTTCCAGTTGAATGAGCTGAAACAATGACAACCTTAAATGGTCATAACTCCTGATTGCAATGATGTTCTGACTTGAAACTTAAGTCAAATGTTGCTTCTTACATGTATACTAATATGAAGAGATAAAAATTAAAGAATTAATCACTGGTTTCAGTTGAATGAGCTTAAACAATGAAAACAAACGAATAGGCATAACTCCTTAATATTAATTTCATGATGTACTCACTTGAAACCTAAATCAAATATTACTTTTTACATGATGCATATAAAGATGCATATACAAAGGTGCATATGAAAGGATAAAACTCAACGAGTGCCTCACTGAAGAGTGCAAAGTTTTAATCAAATAATATACAAAGATAAAACTCAAAGATCACTGGTTCCAGTTGAATGAGCTAAATCAATGAAAACCTTAAATGTCATAACTTCGTACTTGTCAACATCCCCACCCCTTTGACCTTCAGTTCATCAAATGATTGGTTTTTCTATTAGTCATTGGTTCTATCTGGTGATCAGCTGCTCGCCATGGCAGCTTCGCTGTTCTAGTTATATCGTTGTTATCTTCAAACCGTGTATATAAGTTTAATGTGGGCATTGTGTTTTGTGTGCTACAAAAAGTACCCATTCTTAAATACCTCAGACAGCTTCGTTATTCATATTGGTGGAGAGCACGTCACGTGGGTGTGTATGAGCCTTTGTTTATGACCAGTAACAAGTGTTGATACATGGGCGTGACACGCGAGCTTGCACCTGTGCTTCATATTATCTGGTCGAGAGCAACGGCCGGGACAGTTGTGCCACATCACGCGATATGCGCGACGCGCCCACATCATCCTAATGAGATGTTTACCCGAGGGCCTGACCATTTCATAGCTGGAGTGTTGTTGTGTTGAAAGAAATCATTGAACAATTATAATTTATGCATTAATGTTACTTGTTGACCAAAAAGTGTTGATGTTTTTTGACCGAAAAGGTGTTTATGAACGGGAATTAAAGTGTGTTGAATCGTTTTTCAACTAATGGTTTAAACCCGCCGAGGCCTGGTTCTTGATAATTTACCTCTCTTTCGTCTCGGAACTATCAAGAACCAGGCTCGTTGGGTTTGAACCACTAGTTGAAAACCTCTTCACCAAACATTGATTCCCTTAATTAATTTAAGGGTTATCAACGTAGTGTTCATTCGGAGAATTTCACATTTAAAAGGACAAGGCCATTTTCATGTTGACGGCATCACGCCGGAGAACCATCTTGCCCTGAACATAGGACAATCTCAAAGTCAATGGGAAAATCTCAAAGTCAATGGGAAACTTTTGACCAGGGGCAACCATTACAAGGTCATAGCCTCCGTGTCGTGCGTGTTATTCCAGGCCCGAGTGTTAAAGGAACACGTTGCCTTGGATCGGTCGAGTTGGTCTTTGAAAAGCGTTTGTAACAGTTTTTTATAAAATGCATATGGGTAGAAATAGTCAGGCAGCTTAGCGAATGGATGTGGACATTCCGGACAAAAGCACCAAATTTTGTCCACGTGGTCCTTATTACCTAAGCTTTGCATTTTTGATAGGAACCACCTCACCAAGACGTATTATGGCGGCCATCTTGGATTTCCAAGATGGCCGCCATTTAAAAACCTGTTTTTGCCAGTATCTCACCTCCTGAGTCACCTAGGATCACAATTATGGTGTCTAGATATACATTTCCATGGTCAAGGAATACATCTTCACCACTTAGAAAAGCAACAGTGCTTTATTTCCTTTGTATGGCGGCCATCTTGGATTTTTAAGATGGTAACCATATGAAAAACCCATATTTGCCGGTATCTCGCCTACAAAGTCACATGGAATCACAAATAGTGTGTCCAAATATATATTTCCATGGTCAATGGATCCAACTGTACCACTCAGAAGAGCAGCAGTGCCTTCTTTCTTTTATATAGCGGCCATCTTGGGTTTTCAAGATGGCCGCCATACGAAGAAAACACATATTTTATCAATATCTCACCTTCTAAATCACCTATAACCACAATTATGGTGACCACATATACATTATCATGGTCAATGAATCTAATTGTACCACTCAGAAGAGCAGCAGTACCTTCTTTGTTATATATAGTGGCTATCTTGGGTTTTCAAGATCTACATGTAACTTATAAGTCACGTCAAATACATACATTTGCATGGCTAATGCATACAAATAGAACAGCAGCAATGTTTTCTTTTTTATGGTGGCTATCTGGGAGTTTTAAGTTTTAATGAAGGCCTTGAAAGCACCAGGTAAAAAAGTCCCCTAGGAACCAATAATTGGCTGTCATCATCGAGACTCACTCACTCACTCACTCAGTCGACCCAAGTTGTCGCGTTGCAGCATGTTTGAGTCAGGCTCTATGTCTGACACGCCACACAACTCTATCCTGCATACAGCTGATTAGCTCCTCCTTGTTGATTACTTCTGCGTCTTCAAACAGGGTCTTTAGCATAGTCTTGGTGGGTCTTCTAGGGCCGCACCTGCCGTGAGTGGGCTCCCACATGATGACTTTATTGGCTGGTAGCTCTCGGTGCCGTAGACAGTGACCAGCTCAAGGTTGGTGATGTGATCCCTCCAGGAGACATTCTGTGCCATCTGTAGCATCCTGGTGTAGCATCCTGGTGTAGCAACCACTGATAGATTTGGTCATCGCCTTGTTGAGAGTCCAAGACTCACACACGTACAGCAGGATGGTTTCTATTACCGCATGAAAGAATCTCAGCTTTAAACCATTTGGGAGCTGAGATGTCCAGATCTTCTTCATGGCATGGAGGACTTTCCATGCAAGCGCCTTATGGACTTTGATGTCTTTCTCTGTTCTCTGCATCGTGGAGCCGAGGTACTTGAAGTCGTCCACCTCCTTTAGTGATGAACCTCCTAAGGTCTTTTAGCGGAGCATGATCCCCAATGTTGTATACCATATACTCCGTCTTCTTGGCATTGAGATGGAGACCAACCTTCTCACACTTCGACTAAACTCTGCTGAGTAGCTCTTGCGCCTCTATGATGTTGTCAGACAGTAGGACTATATCATCTGCGAAGTCTAGGTCGGAGAGGATCACTGGGTCGATTCTTCTAAACTTTCTTGGGTGATGGTGAAGCCTAGATCCTCGTGTTCTTTGAGGGCTCGTCTCAGGGCGTAGTCAAGTGCAATGAAATGGAGCCAGCGTGTCGCCTTGCAGAACTCCAGCCAATATTTCGAACGAGAGTCCATCCTCAGTCACTGGAATGTGTGGGTTTTTTCACTCTGCTGTCACTCCAATCTTTTAGGCAACTCGTAATAACTTATAATCTGGGGATCTCCATTGCCTCTCTTCTGGCTCAACCCCTCTTTTGTTTCATTTACATGTTTAAGGTCACTAGCCGTATCATACTGTACAATAAGTAGTTTAAGAGTAAGGAGAGTCTTGGCATGGAAGGCACTTCATGGCATGAGGCGAGTGAGGTCTCCACGGTGACATCAACAGTTGCCACAGTTGAGTCTGTACTTCTGTAAGGAGCCGAGACATGGACTCTCGACAGCCAATCAAGAATGCGCACTAGATGCTCACCTGGTGTAACCAGACCTGGCTCAGATCTAACAACATCTCACCTTGTGTTGCCAGACCTAGCTCAGATCTAACATCATACCTGGCCCAGATCTACTATTATCTGGCCAAGACAATGCCATCAAATCACCTGCCACGTCTGGACCAGTGTGCTATGAAATTTAACCTTTTGCAGTTGTACTAGGTGGGGTATGACCCAAGTTGTCAAATATCAAATTTGTGATCCAGATCAACGAACGAAGGAGGTGAGATATTGAATGGGTTTATACTTGGCAGCAATATTGAAAGTGATCGATGGCCTGCTTTGCCAAGTGGTACAGTTGCACTCCTTGACCATAACAATATATATTAAGAAGCCATTATTGTGACTCTAAGTGGCTTAAAGGTGATATATTGGCAAATACGTTTTTGTCTTCTTATGACGGCCATCTTGAAAACCCAAGATGGCCACTACATAAAAGAAAGAAAGCACTGCTCTTCTAAATGGTACAGTTGGATTCCTTGACCATGAAAATGTATATTATTTGGTCACCATAATTGTAATTGTGATTATAAGTGATTTAGGTGTGATATTGATAAAAAATATGGGTTTTCTTCACATGACGTTAATCTTGAAAACCCAAGATGGCCACCATCCAAAACAAAGAAGGCACTGCTGCTCTTCTGAGTGGTACAGTTAGATTCCTTGACCATGAAAATGTATATTTGGTCACCATAATTGTGATTATAAGTGATTTAGAAGGTGAGATATTGATAAAATATGTGTTTTCTTCATATGGCGGCCATCTTGAAAACCCAAGATGACCGCTATATAAAAGAAAGAAGGCACTGCTGCTCTTCTGAGTGGTACAGTTGGATCCATTGACCATGGAAATATATATTTGGACACACTATTTGTGATTCGATGTGACTTTGGAGGCGAGATACCGGCAAATATGGGTTTTTCATATGGTTACCATCTTAAAAATCCAAGATGGCCGCCATACAAAGGAAATAAAGCACTGTTGCTTTGCTAAGTGGTGAAGATGTATTCCTTGACCATGGAAATGTATATCTAGACACCATAATTGTGATCCTAGGTGACTCAGGAGGTGCGATACTGGCAAAAACAGGTTTTTAAATGGCGGCCATCTTGGAAATCCAAGATGGCCGCCATAATACGTCTTGGTGAGGTGGTTCCTATCAAAAATGCAAAGCTTAGGTATTAAGGAACACGTGGACAAAATTTGGTGCTTTTGTCCGGAACGTCCACATCCATCTCAAATATGGTCATAAGCTGCCTGACTAAAAGATGTTGTAAAAGTATAATACAATGATCCACACAAACATGCCTCGAAATTGCACGGGTCTCCTTTTACCTCGTCGACTAACACGGTCGGCCATTTACGAAAGTCAAATTTTTGACTCCCATAAATGGCCGACCGTACAGTAAAAGGAAAACCATGCAATTTCCAGGCAAACCTGTGTGGATCATTGTATGCTACTTTTAAAACATCTTTCCAACCATATGCATTTTATAAAAAAAGGTTACAAACGCTTTTTATAGACCAACTCGTCCGATCCAAGGCAACGTGTGCCTTTAATGTATGTGACATTTTTAGACAACCTCAAGTTACTCTCTTCTCGATCATCACGGCATCCCAGTCGTTTATGAAGAGGACTTCATCCCCGTCCTTTTCCGAGCACTCACCGCTTAGCATGTACTCCATCACTTCCTTATACTGGGCATCCGAAGCCGTCTCCTTAAACTTCACAATATGGATAAGGAAATCCACCAAGAGATTCCCGTGATGAACTGCGTGAGGTGATCCTGGTATCCGGGGAAACGGTTCCATAGCCGCCAGGAACCGCTGTCGTCTGGTGGGGATTAAGGCAGGAAACAAAAATCTACATTAAAGGCACTGCCGTCGACTTCTTTAAAACTCTTCCTCACTTAGGATTGATCTTAGGACGAGTTAAGTTTCGTGTCCATTAGACGTTAATACGCTTTTAACTCATCCTAAGTTAGGACGAGTTACCCTTCCTAACTCGAGATAGGATTAATCCTAGACTTGATTCAAGTCCCAATCCCTGTGAGAGTCCTTTTATTTTTAGTCCCATCGCCTATATCGCCAGAATACCCCCGCCCAATCCCCGCCCACCCCCAACATAAATATTTCCACTTCAATTTTACTTCCTCATCTTGGTTGTTCAGAAAAGCGGAAGTGGTTTTTGACAAAGAGTACTTAAAATCGAGGTCCAAATAAGTTTTAAGTCGAGTATCAAGTACCATGACTCAGAGAACAAATTAACTTTTCAATCGAGAGGCCCAAGGACTTCTAATAAACATAACAGTGGCTTCTTATAGACGATGTGACCCATGTTTACATTCAAACCGCCCTCTGTTGTAGCTTATGTATGCAGCTGCCATAGATATATTCTATATGGCAGCTAATGGCTGTGTGACTGACGCAGACGCGATTGTGCATCTGCTTAGTGCATTTCTCTATCGCGTTTGCCAACCAATACGATCTGTACGCATGCGTGAATTAAATCAGTTTAAGGCCTACCTGAAATGGTAATAATAAGCAATTTGCCACCAGGTTCTAGAAGGTCGTACAGATACATCAATGAACTGTCTAACTCAACAAAGTACAGGGAGTGTACAGCATTGATGAAATGAAATTTGGCGCCATCCCTTGCAGCCTCTCTGTATTGCTCCATGGTTTGCTGCCGCCAGTCAAAGTTAACTCCCTGTAGTTCGTGTCCCTTGGATTGAACCAATGCCTTGTACTGGACTATCTGATCCGATGCAGGCTCAACTACACGGTTGGTAATGCGAGGGTATTTCGACAAAAGCATAGATAACATCCTGCTCTCCACCTCACCTTTTTTTGATAGAAACAGATTGAATGAATGTGAAAGTAACAGTTATTAATTCCTTTCTAGTGCACCCTTGATGATTGAAGATAACTGCTAGGCCACACACACACTGGGGGTGAATCCCTTCTCTTTGCGATAAGGTATTTTACATGCGTTGATAGTTTGTATGAAAACACACGGGACCTACAAACGTCCCATCCGAAGGACGAAGCAATGGTTAAGTGTCTTCTCTTTGCGATAAAGGTATTTTACGTGCGTTGCTAGTTTGTATGACAACACCCAGGATCTACAGCTTTACGTCCCATCCGAAGGACGGAGCATACCACAGGTTGATTTATGGACATGGGTGTATCCCACAAGGATTTGGACTGGAAGCTTAATAAACTACTTTGGTATAATTGGGTTTACCAGGGTTAAGGTCGGATGGAGGCTGTGTTTAAGAGAACAATAAGTAAATACATAAATACTGGTAACAACAGCTGGATTCAGGGGGTCGATTTCACTAAGAGTTAGGACTCGTCTTATCTCGAGTTAGGACGAGTTACCCGTCCCAACTTGGATTCATCTTAAAGGCAGTGGACACTTGGTAATTACTCAAAATAATTATTGGCATAAAACCTTACTTGGTGACGAGTAGTGGGGAGAGGTTGATGGTATAAAACACTGTGAGAAACGGCTCCCTCTGAAGTGCCATAGTTTTAGAGACGTAATTTTCCACGAATTTGATTTCGAGACCTCAGATTTAGAACTTGAGGTCTCGAAATCAACCATCTAAACGAACACAACTTCGTGTGACAAGGGTGTTTTTTTCTTTCATTATTATCTCGTAAGTTCGATGACCGATTGAGCTCAAATTTTCACAGGTTTATATTTAATGCTTATGTTGAGATACACCAACTGTGAAGGCTAGTCTTTGACAATTACCAATAGTGTCCACTGCCTTTAAGGTCTGCATGCAACATCAGTGCAGGGTTGGGACTCATCCTAAGTCCTAAGATTAGTCTTAAGTTAGGAAGAGTTTTGTGAAATCGACGGCAGGGCTTATAATAGTATGAAACATTGTGAGAAACGGCTCCCTCTGAAGGGAACGTAGTTTTCGAGAAATAAAAAGAGTTTTCCACTAAAATATTTTAAGTTGATTCGAGACCTCATAATTAGATTTTGAGGTCTCGAAATAAAGCATCTGAAAGCACACGGCATCTAAGAAAGACCACCACCATATGAAAACACACTTATATGCCTATAGGTTAGACCAACAGGAAATTGAAAAAGGTTATATTCACTCCTTATATGCAAATTAGTAGTTATAACAAACCTACTGCCGACCAATCACGACTTAGGACTATGATAACGTCATAGACATTTAAAACCATCGAATTTAAGTATCCGAAACCCCATACAACCAACTTTACATCATAAATATGTTGAAATATAGATTTCATCAAAAATATGTTAAAATATAATCTGGCCCACTATGCATCAGTCTGACAGATTCGATTATTTCATTATTAAACATACATGTATATGTACAAGCAATGACGCAGAACTTCAGGGGTGCGTTTTTGCAGTTATAACAATAACTGTTTTTATTCAACTGGCCATAATCACTGGCCGCAATTTTGAAAAAAATTCCCATTAAAAAGCACTGCGATCTACGACCGCAACAACGTACCCCAGACTGTATAAGTGCATAATTAGGTTCAATGGTGTTATTCGCATGGAAGGTCAAGTTGAAACTGAAAGATTAATTTTGCCGCTTTTTAAATGCACTTGACACATTGGTTTGTCAAAGACCAGTAAATATACATGCATACATGCATACAATAAAAAAAACTGTGAACATTTATTGTGCTGAGAGTTTGTCATCGAGCAAGAGATTAATGAAAGAAAAAAACACCCACTTTCTGTGCTTAATAGTCAGATGCATATTACAGGCTTCAGCTGGGCCCAATTTTATGGCTCTGCTTACCGCCGAATTCTGCGCTTACGATCATGGTCCCCCTATTACGTGCAAGCGCCGAATTTCTGCGCTAGCCTTGTGAGCGTAGAATGTCTAGTAACGTGGAGTACGCACGCGCAGAAGCCAAAACTCGCCGCTAACCCGTGAAATACGCTTGCCGTTAGCACAGAATTCCCTGTTTCCGTAAGCGCCGATTCTGTGCTTGCCGTAAGCAGAGCCATGAAACTGGGCCCCGATGTATTGTGTGAGAAACGACCTCTTTTTTCGAAAACTAAGGGTGCGTTCGTTTAGCTTCCCTGGGTCAACCCCGGTGTGTGGCGTTTTTTTTTTTCCAGGACGAACTAGGGTAATTATCTGCACACGTTTGTCCTGGAAAAAAATACGCCACACACCGGGGTCGACCCAGGGGAGCTAAACGAACGCACCCTAAGTCTCTCCAGAGGCAGCCGTTTCTCACAATGGGTGCGTTCGACTAGCTTCCCCGGTTCGACCCAGGTGTGTGGCGTTTTCGTTTTCCAGGACAAACGTGTGCAGATAATTACCCACGTTCGTCCTGGAAGAAAAAACCGCCACACACCGGGTTCGACCAAGTGAAGCTAAACGAACGTACCCATAGTTTTATGCTATCAACGGCTCTCACTTGCTCGATACCAAGTAAGTTTTTGTGCTAACCATCCTGTGAATAATTACCAAACGTGTCCCAAACTGAACATCATTCCTACCTGATCCACTTCCTATACCCAACACACGGAGTTCCTCATTCTCCTTCAGCTTGAAGGGAAGTTGCTTTACAACCTCGTTGGAGAAATGGTTATCTCCCCAGTTGGCCAGTACTTTGTACTTAGCCGAAAGAGTAGCAAAGACTTGAAACGCCTTCACATAATGTTCCCGGTCGTGGAACAAACTCCGTAACTTCAATTCCGCCATTACTAAAAACCGGATCAGGTCTTTGAGGCCTTGGCAAAATATTGAGCGACCCCCCGAAGTCCGGTAAAATCCCACAGTGCGATAGCAAACCCACAGTCCAACAAGCGACGCTTACTATTGACTCCTTGACCAATGCTATAGCCTCCTTAAGGCTGTGAAGTTTTTATTTGTGAAATAAACCAATCAATAAAAGTCAATAACAATATAGCCCCTCTCACACGACCCACATTGTTCAAACATACTTGTGCAAGCAGTCCACTTTGAATTCACCATGGGCCCAATTTTATGGCTCTGCTTACCGCCGAATTCTGCGCTTACGATCACGATTCCCCGCTTACGTGCAAGCGCCGAATTTCTGCGCTAGCCGTAAGCGTAGAATGCCTAGTAACGTGGGGTACGCACGCGCAAAAGCCAAACTTCGCTGCTAACCCGTTAAATACGCTTCGTAAGCATGGAATTCCCTGCTTCCGTGAGCGCCTATTATGTGCTTACGGTAAGCAGAGCCATGAAATTGGGCCCTGGTATATTTATTGCATGATCATTACACGTTGGACGACGAACTGCATAAAATGCTGACACGTATACTTCCCTCCCCAAATCCATAAACCCACACGTACCGTAGTCACTGATTTTAATTTCCGATATTTCAGATCAACTGCAAATTTGTTTGTTATACAGGCTTCAAATTCAAGTTGTTTTCTTTAGTATAGGTTTTCTCGGTCAATTTCTGAAAATGAGCAGCCAATTTAATTTTCAGGCGTTCGAATTAAAGCTACTTTCAATTTGCCTCTCCGGTTTTTACTGCGTTTCAAATTCAGAATTCGGTCATTCAATTTCGTTTTGAGGCATTCAAATTCCTAGCACACTCTTTCTTTTTTTATGACACACAATCATCATTCAATTTAGCAAAGCTGGTTCGACTAGAGAATTTGCTGATTTTATCATTTTCAATTTCGTAAAGAGGCAATCAATTTCACTAAACGGGGATTCAAATATTAAGTATAATACGACTAAAGAAATACGAATAAACAGATAAACTGTAATTTTAAAGGCAACTGTTTCGTACCTTCCCTTTTAAATCAAGCGAACCTTATTTGTTTGTTTTTATGTTTCCAGTAGACTTTACCTGGGACTGGCCCCATCAGGTTTTTTTTTTCCTTCTTTATTTTTTTTTCGGGAGAGATTTAATGGTTAACTGAGCAAGACCCGATTTGAATGTGTTTGAATGATTTTTGTTTTGATTTTTTTTTTTTTTTTTTTTTTTTGGGGGGGGGGGTAAATTTTCGCCAACCATCAATCTGTTGGCGTGCCAGACATCTTGGCATATTATGTTCAAGAGTGCCAAAATAATGAACAACATGCCTTAAACATTCGTATGGAAAAACAAGTTAACCAAATTTACTAGCTAGCTAGACCAGCATGCACCTCATTCCACGTCTTTTGTGCACGTAACGAGTATGCGATAAGGTCCAAGGGTGCGTTCGTTTAGCTTCCTGGGCCGACCCCGGTGTGTGGCGGGGTTTTTGTCTAGGACTAATGTGGGTTATTATCTGCACACGGTCGTCCTGGAAAAAAAAACCGCCACACACCGGGGTCGACCTGGGGAAGCTAAATGAACGCACCCTTAGACCTCATCGCAAATACTCGGTACGCGCACAAAATACGTGGAATGAGGTGCATGCTGGTCTAGCTAGCTATCAAATTTGGGTACTACCTAGACCAGCATGCACCTCATTCGACAGTTTGCGCTAGCGCAATGGTATTTGCGAAAAGGTCTATGAGAGTATACGATATTGAACTATTTTACAAAATCAGACCTTCCCTTCAATACAGTTTACAAAGAAGGCATTGTTTACTTTTACGCAATGGAATAATGGACCCCACAGGGAAATTCTTCGGTCAGCTTGCACACATGCAACAGATCTGATAAGCGGGGTCTGTTATAAATTTAGTTGTCCTAAATATTCCCTTTTCTAAAGAATTCTCTTGTGAGGTACAGGTTGAACTGTAGTGTCCATCGTTCCATCGTCTGTGTAAAATACCCCTCCTATATAAGGTGGCCCTGAAGGGACATTGAACATAAAATATTTACCTAAATATTGACGTCAATATTAAAGGAACACGTTGCCTTGGATCGGACGAGTTGGTCAAAACAAAAGCGTTTGTAACCGTTTTTTATAAAATGCATATGGTTGGAAAGATGTTTTAAAAGTAGAATACAATGATCCACACAAGTTTGCCTCGAAATTGCGTGGTTTTCCTTCTTCTGTGCGAACTAACATGGTCGGCCATTTATGGGAGTCAAAATTTTGACCCCCATAATTGGCCGACGTGTTAGTCGACGAGGTAAAAGGAAAACCACGCAATTTTGAGGCATGTTTGTGTGGATCATTGTATTCTACTTTTACAACATCTTTCTACCCATATGCATTTTATAACAAACGGTTACAAACGCTTTTCAAAGACCAACTCGACCGATCCAAGGCAACGTGTTCCTTTAATGGATTTTGCCCTAAATCGCAAATATTGACGTCAACATTTATGCAATATTTGCGAATTTGGCACAAATCGTGAATATTATTCACGTGAATATTTACGTAAATATCATAACAGAACGCTGTCCCCGTACCAAGTTGATAGAACATGAACGGTACTGTGGTCACCAGTGAAAAATACATACAATTCGATGATGATTTCATCTAGTATCTCTTTAAGTTATTGTCAGTTGTTGATCTGTCAAACCCATAGATTATGAATAAAATGTATTACTGTTATTATTTTAATTTGTGTTATTCTTGTCAACTGTTTATATAACCATATGGTATTACCAGGGGAGGTACGGGGATGGACGAAATAAAGAAAACAAGTTGACCAATCAATAATTATGAATCCAGAGGTTTTATTAACAAACCACATGTTGTGCATGAAGGAGTCACACAATGAAAATAAATGTGGACGATGTAGGAAATGTCGACGGCATCGCGCCGGAGAACCATCTTGCCCTGAACACAGGCATAAAGCCTTTATAACTAATTTTGCAATGTCACAAAATATTCAACGGAAACGAAACAAAATTTGTGACACTGTTTATAACACATTTCTCAAAAACTACATCACCTAAAACCGACTTTAGCAAGTAATATTTTAAAGGCATTGCCGTCGATTTCACAAAACTCTTCCTAACTTAGGATTAATCTTATGACTTAGGACGAGTCCCAACCCTGCACTGTAGCATGCAGACCTTAAGATTAATCCTAAGTTAGGACGAGTAACTCGTCCTAACTCGAGATAAGACAAGTCCTAACTCGTTGTGAAACCGACGGCTGGACACCTTTAGTAATTGTCGATGATTAGTCTTCTCACTGAATGTATCTCAACAAATGCATAAAATAATAAATTGGACTCGATCAATTGGTCGTCGAAGTTGCAAGTCGCACATGTCGTGTGCTTTCAGATGCTTGAATATGAGAGCGCAGCTGAGGAATGACTTCTTCTTTAAAAAAAACTAAAACAAACAAGGTCACTTCAGAGGGAGCCGTTTCTCACAACGTTTTATACTATCAACAGCTCTCCATTACAGCTCTCCATCAGCAGCTCTACATTGCTTGTAACCAAGTAAGTTTTTATGCTAACGATTATTTTGAGTAATTACCAATAGTGTCCAGTGCCTGTAAGGGAAGCTCCCTATCGTCGTTATCTTCAAACCGTGTATAAGCTTAATGTGGGCATGTGTATAAGTTTAATGTGTGTTTTGTCCGTACAAAAAGTACTCAAACCCTGTTAAATACCAATTAATTTAGGGTTATCAACGTAGTGTTCAGTCCCAGAATTTCACCTATAAAAGGACAAGGCCATACATCTTTATGTTACAAAGGACACTTCCATAGGAAACTCTCAAAGTCAATGGAAAACTTTTGACCAGGGGCAACCATTAAAGACCATGGCTTCCGTGCCGTGCGTGTTATTCCAGGCCCGAGTGTTATTGTATGTGACATTTTTAGAACGACCTCAAGTTACTCTCTTCTCGATCATCACGGCATCCCAGTCGTTAATGAAGAGGACTTCATCCCCGTCCTTTTCCGAGCACTCACCGCTTAGCATGTACTCCATCACTTCCTTATACTGGGCATCCGAAGCCGTCTCCTTAAACTTCACAATATGGATAAGGAAATCCACCAAGAGATTCCCGTCTTCTGATGTCTCATCAAGACACTTGGTGATTTCCACCCTGGACTTCTGGTGACTCTGGGTGTAGGAGATGTTACGGCGATCTAATGAGCTACGAACATCGGCTGAGCTGATGAAGTGCATGAGGTGATCCTGGTATCCGGGGAAATGGTTCCACAGCCGCCAGAAGCCGCTATCGTCTGGTGGGGATTAACAAAAGGCAGTCAATGAAAATAGCACATCCGTAAAAGGGATTTTGCGCCTTTTGAAGATCAATTTCTTTGCCTTGACATGAATCGCAATTCGCAACTCACTGAATAAAAATTTCTGTTTTATAATTTACCTGTATAGATTTTAGCTTCATTAGCCGTCAATTTTCTTCTTTTTTAAGGGTGAAAAATCACAGAACAACGTTTCAGGAGAGTCGCGTGCTCTTAATAATTTTCGTGAATTTTTTTTACTCATTTCTCAAAAACTACCGCACATCAGCAGGTCACCCCTGTACTTGAAGGAAAGTTCTCTACATCATTATCGTTAAACCGTTTACGTTGATCGTTAACCCGGGGACGTTTGGGATTCGTGTTGTACCAGTCCCTTTAAATAGCTGCAACTGTCTGACTTGTTTTGTCCCAAAAGAGAATGATGTAATAAAGCAGCTTTCTGTGACGCTCTAGGCAAACTTCATAATCAATCAAATATATATATATCAAAAAAATTAAAAACAATATACGTTGCGAATTTATGACGTCAAAATTTGTATCGTATTCATATGATTATTCGCAGGAAGAATGAACCGGGTTTAAGGCAGTGGACACTACTGGTAATTGTCAAAGACTATAGCCTTCACAGTTGGTGAATCTCAACATATGCATAAAATAACAAACCTGTGAAAATTTGAGCTCAATCGGTCATCAAAGTTGCGAGATAATAATGAAAGAAGAAAACACCCTTGTCACACGAAGTTGTGTGCGTTTAGATGGTTGATTTCGAGACCTCAAGTTCTAAACTTGAGGTCTCGAAATCAAATTCGTGGAATAATACTTCTTTCTCCAAAACTATGGCACTTCAGAGGGAGCTGTTTCTCACAATGTTTTATACCACCAACCTCTCCCCATTACTTGTCACCAAGAAAGGTTTTATGCTAATACTTTTTTTAAGTAATTACCAATAGTGTCCACTGCCTTTAAGTTTCAATACCAGAATTGGTCGATGTTTTGCTGAAGACCTACCTGGAATGATTGTGCATCTGTTTAGTGTATTTCTCTATCGCGTTTGTATACGCATGCGTGAATTTTATTAGCATATTTTGGGCAAGGTACATTTATTGCCTACCTGAAATGGTAATAATAAGCAATTTGCCACCAGGTTCTAGAAGGTCGTACAGATACATCAATGAACTGTCTACGTCCTCAGCATAGTACATGGAGTGAACAGCGTTGATGAAATGAAATTTGGCTCCATCCCTGTCAGCCTCCCTGTATTGATCCAGGGTTTGCTGTCGCCAGTCAAAATTAACTCCCTGTAGTTCGTGTCCCTTGGATTGAACCAATGCCTTGTACTGGACTATCTGATCCACTGCAGGCTCAACTACACGGTTGGTGATGCGAGGGTATTTCTGCAAAAGCATAGATAACATCTTGCTGTCCATCTCACCTTTAATAGGAGAATCAGATTGAACGAAAGTAAAGTTACTTAGTTCTTCTTTTCTAATGCAGCCTTCACGATAATTGGAGATCACTGCCAGGGGCCAATTTCATAGAGCTGCTTAAGCAAAAAATGTGCTTATAAGCACGAAAATAGCTCGCTTGTTTTACACATGTTACTGGCCAAAATTTCATGCCATTGACATTGCTTGTAACGTGTATTTAGCTGTTGTTTACTTAGCATAACAACTGAGTGGAGTCTTGGCCGGTAATGTGATTTTACTAAGCAAGGATTTTTTTGCTTAAGCAAAAATTTGTGCTTAAGCAGCTCTATGAAATTGGGCCCTGCAGGTCACACACAGCAAAGAAAAATCCTTTCTCTTCGCAATAAGGTATATGCGATGGTAGTTTGTATAACAACACACGGGACCTACAGCTATACGTCCAATCCGAATGAAAATTTCCCCACTTGCGACAGTGCCAATTTCGTAGTACAGAAAAAGAAATTCCACTGCCCATGAGATTTACCGAAACAGTGGGTTATTTATGACCGCACAAACGCAATTGACTGTTCAAAGTGTATACGGTTCAAACACTGCGTTAAATCGCATTGAAGGTCAGGTTCAAACCGAATGCATGCATACAAATAATAACAACCCTATGGGCATGGGTTCAATCGGTCATCGAATTTGCAAGAGAATAACGCCAGAAAAACACCAGATTGCATCACTTTGTGTCCTTCCAGACGCATACAAAAAATAAGGCTTCAGCTCATGTTTGTTTATCATTTGAGTGAGAAATTACCTCATTCTAAAAAACTACGTTACTTCAGAGGGAGCCATTTCTCACAATGTTTTATACTATCAACCTCTCCCTATTACTCGTTACCAAGTAAGGTTTTATGCTAATAATTATGTTGAATAATTACCAAACGTGTCCAAAGCTGAACGTGTTCATCGTGGGTTTTTAATTGTTTATTTAATTCCTACCTGATCCACTTCCTACACCCAACACACGGAGTTCCTCATTCCCCTTCAGCTTGAAGGGAAGTTGCTCAACAACCTCCTTAGGGAAATTGTTATATCCCCAGTTGGCCAGTACTCTGAACTTAGCCGAAAGAGAAGCGTAGACTTGAAACGCCTTCACGTAATGTTCCGGGTCGTGGAACAAACTCCGTAACTTTAATTCCGCCATTGCTAACCAAAAATCGGATCGTGTTTTTCAGGCCTTGACAGTTGAGCGACCCCGAGCTCCGGTAAACTCGCACTGTGCTATAGAAAACTCACAGTACCGCAGCGACGCTTGTATTACTATCACTGCAGCCTATACGGATAGTTACTACAGCGACGAACGTTACACAGTGGAGGGCCACACCAGCATTCATTCGTGCAGGAACGGTGAAGGCTGATCAAAACTTTGAAGAAGCTTTAAAAAGACAGTGTACACTATTGGTAATTGTCAAAGACCAGTCTTCTCCCTTGGTGTATCTCAACATATGCATAAAATAACAAACCTGTGAAAATTTGAGCTTGACCGGTCGTCGGAGTTGCGAGATAACAATGAAAGAAAAAAACACCCTTGTCACACGAAGTTGTGTGCTTTCAGATGCTTGATTTCGAGACCTCAAGTTCTAAACTTGAGGTCTCGAAATCAAATTCGTGGAAAATAACTTCTTTCTCAAAAACTACGTCAATCCAGAGGGAGCCGTTTCTCTCAATGTTTTATTCTATCAACCTCTCCCCATTACTCGTTACCAAGTAAGGTTTTACGGCAATAATTATTTGGAGTAATTACCAATAGTGTCCACTGCCTTTAATGAAAGCTCAGCACTTCGTGAGTGTTCGTGTTTTTCTGCATGCCGTTCCCCAGACAGAAACATTTAGCTGATGACCCTTTCACCTGCTACACCTGGAAAACCTAAAATCTCCTCGACGAACTATGAGGGCGGATTCCCACTTATTGTAGAAGCTGCTTGTTGACAACATTGGGAGGGCAAACGGGCCAACCGACAGACGTGGACCCGTATTTATTACTAACTATCACACCTTTATGATACACCCTGACAGTTTATCCTATATTATTATACACTCTGCAAATTCTAAGGCTCAATGTTAACACATCAGGTGTTTGGGCAGATCGTACAATGGAAGGGACCAGAAATCGATTATAGACTTTCTTTTCTTCACACGAGTGACTGCATGTTCCCGCCGTGTGCTCGTATCGCCCCTAGGCGGTGACACAGCCGATTTCGCAACGCTCCATACGTCCCCATGAATCTACACGGAGGACGGGGTCCCGAAAGCACGGCCGAGGGGCAGGCTGGGTTTAGGGTCTGGGACAGGGCCTGGGTTACTGGTGCAAATGACGGCCTAGGTCAAAAGTGTAACGCCTCAAAACATTTTCGATTACAGCCTATCCGAAAGCTAAAAAAAATTGAAAAATGTAATACTTTTACATTTCTAAAATCAGTCATTCCCTTTAAATACAGAATTTAATCGGAAGCAAGTTAACAGTTTAATTAAGGTACAACATGTTATCCGTACTTTTAATCACCATAATTTACATACATTACACATGACAAGAAACAATTCTGTCAAGCAAACTAGTTTATCAACAATTGTAATCGCAACAACTTTTTCCTGGCGTTTGTTTAAAAGGTTGTTGGTTCAAAATATAACGTCTCACACCCACACAGAAGCTTTTACAACTTTTAGATTGACTATATAGACTATGTGGGCTTTTGCAATTTTGAAATGCGACCTTAAAGACAGTGGACACTTTTGGTAATTGTCAAAGACCAGTCTTCTCACTTGCTGTATCTCAACATATGCATCAATAATTACAAACCTGTGAAAATTTGAGTTCAATCGGTCATCGAAGTTGCGAGATAATAATGTAAGCAAAAACACCCTTGTCATACAAAGTTGTGTGCGTTTAGATGGTTGATTTCGAGACCTCAAGTTCTAAATCTGAGGTCTCGAAATCAAATTCATGGAAAATTACTTCTTTCTCGAAAACTATGGCACTTCAGAGGGAGCCGTTTCTCACAAGGTTTTATACCATCAACCTCTCCCCATTACTCGTCACCAAGAAAGGTTTTATGCTGCTATTTTTTTGTTGACTAATTACCAATAGTGTCCACTGCCTTTAAAAGAAGATGTCCAAGCCAAGAATGATCTTTACAAAGGGCTAAACCAACGGTGGGTGACTTGGCTCAATGGAGGGGTTTCCTTATTCATCCATGCTCCTCAGCCTTTGTTCAGAATCAACAATATTAAGCGATTATATGAGTCTTTGTTGGGCGTATATCTTTGAGAGCTCATTCACCGGTGTTTACGCGGATCTCTGGGAGGTGTTATGCCAAGATGGGAATTCCGTGTACTGGCTGGAGACATTGTGCATACGGTATACTACACTGAAATTTCAGCGAGCAACCTTGGATCTTTCTCGAGAGACTTCGAAGCTGTGTTTTCACTTCAACACATCAACTTTACACCAGGTAAATTAAGTATGTGTTTTTCTTTAATATCAGAGAGTTGAACAGTACATTCGTACAATTTGTTTGATTATTGGTTGCATTTTAAATTAGGCAAGTATTTAAGTAACTATTTTATTGGAAGGAAACTATCTAGTGAAATCCATGACCAGTCATACGTGTTAGATGTTCATCAGTGGCTGTCTTGGCTGTCGCAGAACAGAACATGGCGCTATTCAGTCGGACCACTTCTATACTGGAAAAGTTTCCGTTTGGCGCCAGCACTTTTCCATTCGACACGTAAACAAATTTTTAGTATCTAATTTACCTCAATGAGATATCCCTCTTTGTAAAAAACAAATTGTGATATAGTAGTGGGGCCATACGTAAAGTTATCCCAATTATGTTGTATACATTTTGACAACTCACATGGTTTATAGGATTCAAACACACACAAAAAACTTATTGTTTAAAGACACTATTGGTAATTGTCAAAGACCAGTCTTCTCACTTGATGTATCTCAACATATAAACAAACAAAAAACAGAAAATTTGAGCTCAATCGGTCGTCGAAGTTGCGAGATAATAATGAAAGAAAAAACAATCTTGTCACACGAAGTTGTGTGCTTTCACTGATGCTTGATTTAGAGACCTCAAACTCTAAACTTGAGGTCTTGAAATCAAATTCGTGGAAAATTACTTCATTCTCGAAAACTACGTCACTTCAGAGGGAGCTGTTTCTCACATTTTATACCATTAACCTCTCCCTATTACTCGTTACCAAGTAAGGTTTAAAATGCTAATAATTATTTTTAGTAATTACCAATAGTTCTGCCTTTAAGGTTATACCATGGAGGTAGAATTATTTCTACCTCCATGGTTTATACATGTGCATGTCGAACAAACTCATACATGTACTTAGAAATGTTGTGAAAATTTAATCAATGGAGAGCTGTTGGTATAAACAAAAAATTGAGAAACGGCTCTTTCTGAATAGCGTAGTTTTTGAGAAAGAGGTAATTTTCACTCTAATTTTAGAAGACTTCAGGCATGATGCATAATGATACAATGATTGTATCTACTATCTGCAAAGCACACACATTTTTGTGGAAAATTTGTGTGTTCTTCATTTTTATTCTCTTGCAATTTCGATGACCAATTGGGTTGAAATTTTCACATATTTGGTTAGTTTATGCATAAGGCTGCAATACACCAATTGAGAATACCGGTCTTTGACAACATTACACAACGGTGTCCGTTTTTTTTTTTAATATGAAAACACAATGTTATATTCATTTCAGAGTCGGAATTTTTAGGAAGTAAGCCTCCAAGGGTCAGCCGGTGGCATGTGAGCTCAAAATGGCGGGAGCGGTAAGTGAAGTATTATTTTGATAAAACACTTTACTCGAAATTGTATATTTTTTTCCATACGAAATTTATAATTTGGTGTTTGTTTTTTTTGGTTTTTTTAAGTCCATAGTCAATGGTTTTATTTCAAGAGTCAATAAGCAATATCTTACTATATTTCAAGCACGAAACGTTTGTGACCAGTCCGGCATCATTTGGTGCTCGGTTGTCAGAAATGCCAGTCAACACGCCTCCACAAGTTGCTTCCTAGTACAAACTAGCACCTATAGACAATCTATACTATTAAAAGCGTAACCCGCGCCATCTTGGATTGAAATTAGAATGTCCAGTGGCATGGCATCCTTGCGGAAATCAACACGGTTGTGTGTGTGGAATTCAACACGTTTGTGTCTTTTCAGACGTCGGGTTGCAAGTCTACAAAACCCTGATCCAAACTCCCACTTACGAGTCATCTGATTGGAGGTAGTTTGGGCGGCGACAGTGTGTCAACCACTGGTCGATGTTGTTACCAGACTTCCTAGAAATCTTTCTGACAGGTGACTCATTGGACAGTGTTTCGCAGATGGTTCTCCGGATTGGTTTACTCATTGCCCCTTGCCCGCCCACCTGCCATTCGATCCGCCCTTTTTGGTCGGGTTACTTTCGTGTTGTACTAAGCATGGTTCTCCGGATTGGTTCATTCATTGCCGCGCAGGGTCGAAGAGGCTGGGTGCCAGGACAAAACCCAAACAAATCTCACGAATTTGCATTGAATGAATGAAGTAACTCACAGATTGATGTTTCGCAGGCGACCATGTGTCAACCACTGGTCGATGTTGTTACCAGACTTCCTAGAAATCCTTCTGACAGGTGACTCATTTGTTGAAAAGATTAAATTTAAATGGAAAATATTTATAAAAAAGCAGTTACTTCCAAACGGCATGAGAATTATGGACAAGGCGGATGAGATCAAACGGAAGCTTTATAATTTGGACATATTGAGTATGGCTATAGGTTGGAAGGAGCCTGAAATGTGTCTATTTTTTTTTTGGGGGGGGGGGCGGGGGCTTACACAAATAAAGTAAGCATGTGAAATCAAGCCCAACCTCCTTCCATTCTGGTCAGTGTATTGTGAGTGGTGTGTTGTCTGGTTTTGAGACAGGCCACCTGTTGATTGGTGAAGGAGGTCGCCGTGGGACCACTTTAGGTTGAAAGTGGGTGGCGACCTCGGACTTACAAAAAATCTCCATACAGAAATTGCACTATTGATGCAACACGTATCTTGCTGTTTTTAAACTATGGACACTATTTTTATAAAACAAATTATTTACAAGAAGAGAGTTTATACATTCTGATTTTTTTTGCCAGTAAACTCAAATGAGTACATGAATACCGTTTTAGAATACGGTTTGTTCATGGAGGTTAGTGTTGCAGTTTCAGAGTTTACCCCATCATTGGTTCCCTCCGATGCGGCTGAATGGGGTACATTTTTAGGAGTTTGTCTATTACAAAATTGACCCAAACTGGACAAAACAAACCCTAAAATTAACTTGAAATGCTTTCTGAAAGTGCAATACGTCAGAGAAAATTAAGGAGTGAGGACGAATTTACCGTTTTTATTTAGTTTGTACGATATAGGGTTCCAGAGATATGGGATGAGGTTTGTTCCTTGAGCAGCGTGAACATGAACGGTCAGAAATTGTGTCGTTACAATTTCGCGGGATGCAAAAAGCCCAAAGTGACAATAAACAATACACTTATTGACGTTCACGTTCACGTTTAGTGCTCCCGTAACGCGCAGCCTATTGACCAGAAAGTTTACAGGACAATTTCACATGAGAATAAACTAAAAAGAGGCCTACGCTCTTACCGCCCCCCCCCCGAAAAAATCCCCCAAAACAGCGGTGGTAAAAAAAAACAGTAAATAGATTAGATTTTTGGCACACAGCATGTTCCGAAAACTCGTTTATTTAGTGATGTAACAACGCTTTGTATCGTGGGACGTGACACTCCATAAATCGTGATGAATAAGTAAAGGGCCCAAGATAGACTGGGTAAACTTTAAAAAAAAATCAACCCTGAAGGCAAATTGTGTTAATTTATGGCACACAAGTTTTTAAGAGGTATTGAGGGGTGCTGAGCTCGAATTTGCTGTATGCCAAGCTCAAAATTGTCCCATAATGCCTCAAAATCCCAAATCCAATATGGCCGCCACAGTGCGTGCAAGCTTTATGCGTGAACGGCGGGGTTTTTTAATTTCACTCAACAAAAAGGAAATGCAAGCATTATGAATGTATATTAAGTGTGTGTGGAAAGTGTTGGTAGTGAAAAAATGCCACAAGACGGGGTCGACCCAGGGAAGCTAAACGAACGCACCCATTCAGAGAGGCGTATAGCACCCTCACCCACATTATATTTCGTAATATTTGTGTAAAGGATTTTCATCATCTAGCGGGGTGCCGCGCGAAGCGCGGCATCCCGCTAGTGTATATCATGCACGTACCACGTAGAAAGTTGATCTAAAATACCTTTCCAGTTTCACACAAGATAATGAAAACCAGAGTAGCAATAACCATTATATTAAAGATAAGAGGAATTAAGGCAGGGCTTCAAATTTAAGACACTTTTTACAAGTATTTTACAAGGAAATATTTAGAAAATAAAGAAAATGGACTCCCTCTACATGACATTTCGGCATTGACATTAAAGCTTATGGCGCACCTCACTCAAGCACCTCACTAAATCAACTGACAAACAGTGCAAAATGCTAATATCAACATAATTAAAGCAAACTTTTTACAGTAGCGAGGAAATTACAGATTGACTCATAAACTTTTATCCTTTGCTCAATTTGATATGGGATTTATTGGCTCTCAAATCTGTAATATAGAGTCAATATTTTTTGAGGGCCTTTGCACAGTAATAATGAGGTAAATGCTATGGTGTTCTACCTCCATATCCCTATAAGGTGGTGCAAACTTAAAGCCATTGGACCCTTTCGGTAAACAGTATTGCCCAAAGTCCACACTTCGTGTATCACAACTTCTGTATCAAATAACAAACCTGTGAAAATGTAGGCTCAATCGGTCAACGGAGTCAGGAGAAATCAATAGGAAAACCCACCCTTGATTCCGCACGTTTCGCCGTGTCATGACATGTGTTTAAAATAAATCAGTGATTCTCGATACCGAGAATTTTATAATCGTTTTAACGTTTTCTCAAAAAGTAAAGCATTTCATGTAATAATATTTGCTAGAATGCACCATAGATATATAATAGAACAGTTATTATAATTCTATATCTATGGAATGCACCGAATTCCAAGCTTTACGAGCGCGCCCCAGTATTTGCGAAAAGGTCTATGGCCGAGAAAGTGTAGACTCCAATTGACTCCCGTCATTGTTCTTGATTTTTTCTCTTTAGAAAGAAATCTTCATGTGCGTGGTAATCGTCGGTCTGATTCTTCAAGGATGTTTCTTATTGATGGTTTCAAGCGTTCACAAACGTAAGAACATTGTAAACATGACGAAAATTCGGGCCATCACAAACGACATCAACCATCTTGCAATAGAGCGCCACCAGCGGTCAAATAACGAGAGTGAACCATTAATTGCGAACGATGTAGATAAACAAATTCCGCAGCAATTAAGGGTTGCCTCGACCAAGTTGTTGACCATTGATCAAGCGACTGTCAAGAAGACGCCTCCAAACTCGTCCACAGAGGGCCGCTGCCATTACAGGGTCCAAGTGTACGACAAAAATGGAAAACTTTCTGTACACAAACCAGTGCTTAAAAACGTTGTTAAACGATCTACAGGCGGAGTAGTTGTACGAACCACCATACCCTGCGACAATCAGTGCACTATTGAGCTCACTCTCGCTGATGAAAAGAACAAGTTTGAAGGAATGGATGCAGTTGTCTTTCATTTCATGAAACTCCTTATTCCAAAACCCCTTCCAGAGCCGGCACATCCCAACCAGACGTGGATATATCACTCGTGGGAGTCCCCGCGTTCAAACAACGGCGAAGGTTTAAAGATCAACCGTCTACCTGTCCACGCCACGTGGACATACCACCGGGGCTCTGAGATCGTCACTCCGTACGGATTCTACCGGCCAGGGGTCCCCATGACAAACCAGACGAAATCACCCCAGGAATGGGTTAAAGGAAAGAGGAAATTGGTTGCGTGGATGGCCAGTAATTGTGTTAACACCTTCTGGCCAAGGAGTGCCTTTGTGAGCGAATTGAAGAAATTGGTTCCCGTGGATACTTATGGAGCGTGCGGATCGTTGAAATGCACACCGAGCTGGTCGACGAAATGCACGGTGGACTTACTGCGACAGTATAAGTTCTACCTGTCTCTGGAGAATGCGGAATGCGGTGACTACATCACGGAGAAACTATGGCAGAAACCGCTGATGCAAGGAGTGGTTCCAATCGTCTACGGTCCCAACAGAAAAGTCTACGAGGATCTCACACCTCCAAACTCATTCATATACGTCGGTGATTACAAGAACGTGAAAGAACTAGCGGATTACCTGAAACTGTTGGACTCCAAACCCGAGCTGTATGCCCAATATTTAGCGTGGCAGTATAAGGGTAGCATTGGACTTCCTAAACCGATGCACGAGTCACATGAACCTACCATCTTCTGCAATCTTATACCGACGATAGATAAAGTTAAACGGGGGGAGTTGAAGAGAGTGCCGGTCGGACAAAGCAAATTTGCAAGAGCGTGTAGGGTTCCAAATAAAGGTCGATCGGTCTCAACTTACGGCGTACGGAAATGGGACCCTTGGTAAAATAATATTTATAAAAATTTATTGATTTATAGTGTGTACCTTCCATTAAAATATACACAAGCGCGTAACAAAATATAGACAATGCTTACAAAGCAACCAACTGGTAAAGGCAAGGAAATACGAAAATCCACCCTAAATAAGAAAGACATTATTCACAGGGCAAGGGAAAGCGGCCATCTTGGATTTATTAAAAACAAGAGTTTAAAAAGCAATTAGCTAAACAGAATAAAACTAATAATTATATTCAAAAAAATAGTTACCTGACGGTTCGAACATAGCAGAGTCTTATGAATATAAGTAACGTTTATTATTTCATTGTGATTAGTCTTCGTTTTTTTTTTTGTTTTTTTTTCCAATTCGGAAAATAAATCTTTCCGAGGAAGGTTTTAGGCGGCAAAAAAACCAGAGTTTACCAGTAACAGAACGCACATTAAAGGAACACGTTGCCTTAGATCGGACGAGTTGGTCCATAAAAGCGTTTATAACCATTTGTTATAAAATGCATACGGTTGGAAAGATGTTTTAAAGGTAGAATTCAATGATCCACACAAATTTGCGAACTAACACGGTCGGCCATTATGGTAGTCAAACATTTTATTTTTTTACTCCCATAAATGGCCGACCGTGTTAGTCGACGAGGTACAAGGAAAACCGCGCAATTTCAAGGCGTGTTTGTGTGAATCATTATATTCTACTTTTAAAACATCTTTCTACCCATCTTGATATGCATTTTATAACAAACGGTTACAGACGCTTTTCAGAGACCAACTCGACCGATCCAAGGCAACGTGTTCCTTTAAAGGCACATGACACTATTGGTAATTGTTAGCATAAAAAACTTACTTGTTAAACGATCAATGGAGAGCTGTTGATAGTACAACACATTGTGAGAAACGGCTCCCTCTGAAGTAACGTAGTTTTCGAGAAAGAAGCAATTTTCCACTAAAATATTTTTTTTTGATTTCGAGACCTCAGAATTAGATTTTGAGTTCTCGAAATCAAGCATCTAAAAGCACACAACTTCGTGCGACAAGGGTGTTTTTCTTCCATTATTATCTCGACGACCAATTGAGTTCAATAACAGGTTTGTTATTTTATGCATATAATAAATGAGATACACCAAGTGCGATGACAATACCAATAGTGTCCAGTGTCTTTAAGAATACACTGAAAAATAAACCCAAAGTAAATTTACATTATTCGTTTTGATATTATGATAAAGAAGAGCAAAGCATTACAAACATGTTCAACTATTAACAGCTGAGCGACAGGCAGGTTGACTCTAGGCAATATCAGTTTGGTTTTTATTTTAGCCAGAAATGTTCGGTAAAGTTAGGTACAGGCACCACGCAAGGCAAGTCACAACTTTATTAAAAGCGGAAGCCTAAATATCATATAAAGTTGTTGTTTTAGTTCAGGGCCCAATTTCATAGAGCTGCCCAAACACAAAACTTTGCTAAAGCAAAAAAATCCTTGGTTAGTAAAATCAGATTACCGGCCAAGACTCCACTCAATGGGGGACTTTTAAAACGCTTGGTGGCAGCAGACTTACCAGGTAAAAACCATTGTTCTCGGTAATGCGCGCATGCTCAGAACTACGTAAACAACGGAAATTTACCGGGTAAGTCTACTGCCACCTAGCGTTCCAAAGTCTCCCATTGTTATGCTAAGTTAACAACAGCTAAATACAAGTCACAAGCAATGTATATGGCATGAAATTTTTGCCATGAACATGTGAAAAATATTGAGCAAGCTATTTTCGTGCTTAAGCAAATTTTTTGCTTAAGCAGGTCTATGAAATTGGGCCCTGACAACATCAACAAACGCCAAGAATAAGGGTGCTACAAATATTCATAGCATTATGTAACAATTAAAAGTTTACAAAAGTGAGTTTTACCTGCAACGTTATTTCTTGATTTGTGCTGTCTATAAGCAAAAGTTGCAAATTTGGAAAATCGTTATATTGTAATTTTTTTTTAAGACAGTGGACACTATTGGTGACTAGCCTTCACAGTTGGTGTATCTCAACATATGTATAAAATAACAAACCTGTGAAAATTTGAGCTCAATCGGTCATCGAACTTGCGAGATAATAATGAAAGCAGAAAAAACACTTGTCACATGAAGTTGTGTGCGTTTAGATGGTTGATTTCGGGACCTCAAGTTCTAAACCTGAGGTCTCGAAATCAAATTCGTGGAAAATTACTGCTTTCTCGAAAACTATGGCACTTCACAGGTAGCCGTTTCTCACAATGTTTTATACCATCAACCTCTCCCCATCATTACTTGTCACAAAGAAAGGTTTTATGCTTAAAATTATTTTGTGAAATTACCAATAGTGTCCACTGCCTTTAAATGGTTAATGACCGTCAACGAAGTCGAACACTATCGACCAGTGATGAACCTGTCACATACTAAGGAATTTGTCGTAGATATAAGATATGTATCAAATGCAGTTATTTGAGATTATATTACACCCAAGCAGATCCTTGCCATTTGATTGGAGGATTGTCCGTCACGTGATAGCAAATAAAATTACCATTGCACGCTGAGTCACTCACCGTGCTTTTTCGTTCCATCCGAAATGTACCATTGCACGCTGCCAGCGTGCAATGGTACTTTTCAGATGGAACGAAAAAGCTGAGTAAAAACATCACTGCGTGCGCATCTTTGGTAACGCAGCAGTGTTACTGCAAGGCATATTAAATAAATTACTAGCATTCGGCTTCTACAATTAAAAATTGTAGGCCTACGCTTTGTTTGTTTTGAAAGTTGTATCTTTCAATCAAAATGACAAAGATCTACTTGAATGTTATATAAAACAAATAATGAATGTTTTTCATTCGTGCAATGGTGCGAATATGTTCATTCGTTGAAAGCTGGAATGTTCCATTCAACTCGGCTCCGCCTCGTTGAATAGAACATTCCATCTTTCAACTCATGAACATATTCGCACCATTGCACTCATAAACATTCATTATGTGTATATTAACTTGAAAATTAGTGAGAATAAATTTTACTGCGGTGGCAATATGGTTGTACTAAGTTTAGAGGGAATTTCTCACTCAATATTATGAAAAGAGTTCAGACTTAAAGCCTTTTATTGGCCATAATTTGTTTTATGAAAGCACAACAAATTGTTCAAAAAGGGTCGTTTTTTCTTGAATTATTCTCTTGCAGCTTCGATGACCATTGAGTCGATATTTTCACAGGTTTGTTACTATGCATAATGTTGAGATACACTAAGTGGGAATCTGGGTCCAATTTCACAAAAATTTCCTTAGCATGAAATATTTGCCTTGATAGAAACAGGATTACCACCCAAATTTCCACGTGATTTTTAGGATAAGCAAACAACAGCTGATTACCAGTAACAAGCAATATGCAACAAATGGAAATTTTGTTGGTAATCCTAGCTGTTTTTATCAAGGAAGTACAATTAACTACGATCCTATAAGCTAAAGTAGTAGTCCAAGTCTATTTTCTACATCATCCGCCCTGGTAATAGTTAAAAGCAGGACAGTTCTTTTCCGAACTTAGAAGTCTCCCGAACCCCCGAATATCTACTCTGCGGTAGTAGAATAAAGCAAGACAGTTCTCTAAGAACAAACTCTACCTGGCAAGTAGATACACACATGGTGTTATCGCAAACCAAATATACAAGAAATTTCGTGCTAAGCAATTTTTTTGTGCTTAGCAGCTCTATGAAATTGTGCCCAGGTCTTTGACAATTACCAAAGGTGATAGGTCTTTGTTGAGTGTATTCGTTTATGTGGACATGTCGGGGTACCGTATGCACATGAAGGCAACTTCGGTAGTGTGTGTACAGAGCCCAATTGCATGGCTCTGCTTACCGTAAGCATAGAATCGGCGCTTACGGAAGCAGGAAATTCTGTGCTTACGGCAAGCGTATTTCACGGGTTAGCGGCGAATTTTGGCTTCTGCGCGTGCGTACTTCACATTAGGTATTCTACGCTTACAAGGCCAGCGCAGAAATTCGGCGCTTCACGTAAGCGGGGAATCGTGTTCGTAAGCGCAGAATTCGGCGGTAAGCAGAGCCATGAAATCGGGCCCAGTACATATACATTGTACAGTACACTGAAAATTCCAAAGGTAGGCCATACATGTTAAACATGGTCTTCTCATCCCGTTCCGACCCCGTGGATCTGTCATTGCTGGAGCTAATGACTCCGAAATTTTCCACAAAAACGCCAGTCAAAATTGAGTAAATTTATTACAAAACACTACACTGTTGTATGGGCGCATGGCCATTTTAAAATGTGCGCGGTGCGTTTTTTTTTTTTTTTATGCCAATGCCTTTAAAGGGAAGGTATACGTTTGGTAATGTTTCAAAACAAGTATTAACTTAAAAACTGACTCGGTATTACAAGCATTGGAGAGCTGTTGATAATATAAAACATCGTTGGAAACGACTCCCTCTAAGTAACGTAGTTTTTGAGAAAGGGGCAATTTTTCACTAAAATAATAAAAGACTTCTGCCTAGAACTCTTCTATTACTATCTGGCTGAAAGCACACATTCAAATTCGTCCAACAAGGGTGTTTTTTCTTTCATAATTTTCTCGCAACTTTGATCACCAAAATGAGCCCAAGTTTTCACAGGTTTGTTGTTTTATGCTTACGGTGGGATACACCAAGTGAGAACACTGGTCTTTGACAATTACCAAACGTGTACAGGACCTTTAATTAGACGGCTTCGTAACGATAACTGTCTCCCAATCAATACTCATGAGGATTTTACTCCCGTCTTTCTTAGAGCACTCACTGCTGGCCATGTACTCTATCACCTCCTTATATTTGGACGCTGATGCCGTCTTCTTGAATTCACTCACTTGAAGACAGAAATCAAGCAAGAGATCCCCGTCCTCGGATGTCTCGTCAAAGCATTTAGTGATCTCCATTTCACAAGGGTATCGACTCTGGACATAGGGGATGTCATGGCGATCAAACGAGCTAAGCATGTCATGTGAGCAACGCTTACACAAGTCGGATGTACGACTCCAAAACTTCCACATACCACATAGGTCTGAAAGAGAAAACAATACATACCGAGTCTTATATTGTTTTTATTTGAAAAAGTGTTACGGGGCTTTATACACAACAAATTAAAGATGCTATGTCAGATTTTTGGCCCCAAACATTAAAAAATAGAATTTTTTGAGTGAATGGTATTTCAAAGAGTATCACCCGCTCTAACGAAAAAAAGTTTAACTTTTACTTTTAATGTTCAGGAACCATGAAAAAAATTGAAAACGTTTCTTATAAAACACATAAGAATTGGTCACGTGATATATTGTCGGGATCCCGACAAAAACTCATTTTGAGCACTTTTTTTCACTGCTACTAATAATTGGCAGACTTTTTTTAGCAATGGCTCAAATGAAAGCTTGTAACTTTCTCGACCACCATCAAAATACCTATTTAATTT
Source organism: Asterias amurensis (assembly GCF_032118995.1). Lineage (NCBI taxonomy): Eukaryota > Metazoa > Echinodermata > Asteroidea > Forcipulatida > Asteriidae > Asterias > Asterias amurensis. The sequence continues at coordinate 15,131,071 of NC_092650.1, forward strand.
TAAATCAAAATTTAAGGGTCAAATCAGCCAAAAATCTGACACAGCCTCGTTAACCTACATCCGTTTTCACGAAATGCTAGGATTAATCCTAGCCCTGGCGGCCTTACACTTTCGTTTTGTACTACAGTGACGTCCTGGACATCAGGGTACATTTCTGGGGCGGAAAATTTTCACAGCTTCATAACTCAAATCTTACCTGCAACAAGCCACAAATTTCAACAGATTCACATTCTATGGCGGCATACATTTTTCTGCGGTGGGTTTTGGTCCTCATATATTCCTCACAAATCCGTCATTTTCGTGAAATAATGCAGCTCCAACGTTAAAAAATTCCTGTTTCGATCGTTTTCTCACAGTGTTGTCTGTTGTCGTGCGTACGAGTATACATTCGCGTGCAAGACGCATGATGCAAGCTTAGACGCATGAGTTCTCGGTCACCGTATCTTGACTGCACAGCTTTAACACGCAACACAATTCAAAATTTGCGCGTCGTGCGTGCGTCTTGCGTACACACGGCAGACTGTGAGAGGAGTACGAACAAAAATGGGAATTCCTTAACGTTGGGAGCTGCATTATTTCATGAAATTGACGGATTTGTGAAAAATAACTTACGATCAAAACCCACCGCAGAAAAACATATGCTGCCATGGAATGTGAATCTGTTGAAATTGGTGCTTTCTTGCAGGTAAGATTTAAGTTCTGAAGCTGTGAAATTTTTCCGCCCCAGAGACGGGCCTCAATAGTTAGGACTCTGTTCCTGTGTACAGAGAAAGAGTCCGAATAGATGGAGTGCAATACGCGTCCACGACCGCCATCTTTGAAGTATTAACAAAGGACAAGTGCATGCTCAGCAGTGCGTACACGCGTGCAATTTTCCCCAACCCATTATAGAATTATAATAACTAGATCGGCCGCGCGTACATACGCGCCATTGCCTGTGTATAACAAGTTTTTGGTTCGCCATGGACGCGGTAAAAATTTACGTTCGAAAGGTTGCGCGCGAAAATGAACACGGGAGATAGGCATTTGACACGCTAAATGTCACGTGCTGACGGCAAAAAGTCACGTGCTGACGGCAACGCACAGCGAATGTACACGGGAGATAAGCAATGGCGGCCCACATGCAAGATCCCGCGTTTGTACGCGTGGCCGATCTAGTTGTTCTATTCTACATGTATATACCTATGCCCAACCTCGCTACAATGGTCAGCGCGCCGTATCACGCTAGCTCTGCGTACGTCTATGATCGAGCAAGGCATGCTGGGGAAAAATGGCGTGGCGAGATCGATCACCCCTGGGAACGAGGTTGAAGGAAAGATGGCGGCCGATGACGTGTGTAGACCTTTCTTTTGCAACGTCTCAGCCCGAGTTTTTGCCAACCCTGGTTGAAAAACTATGGAAAGCAATGAATGCAAATCAAAAAAAGATCGCTACTGTTGGTTACAATGTACAAAAAAGTTCAAACATTGTGCTGACTTTGTTGAAAACAAATAAATTAAGGGAGGTACTCCATTGGTAGCAATGCAGGCGGCGTTATCACTCTAAGTCGTGGCACTTCAGTTGGTTTCTCCGGTTCCCATCGCAGATAGCGGTCTCCTTGTGTTAGTACTTTATATTAACGGAAAGTTTGCAGATATTGTGAACTTGATTAAAACAACTGTTTATGCGATTGAGTGTTTTACAAACATTCGGCTGTCCATGCCAACCAAGGCGGTTTGTTTAATCAATAAAAGAAAGGTCTATCCATCTATTATAGGACGAGTAACTCGTCCTAAGGTCGTCTACGGAAACCAAACTTAACTCGTCCTTAAAGTCCTAAGGTTAATCCTAATTTAATAGACATAAGCATAAATTAAGTCTTGAGTGGCCACAGGGCTATAGGTCGTTTATCCGCTGATTTTTTTACAACATAGGCTGGTCTGCTGTCTCCTCAAAGGAATTCCATATTCGCTCGCACATTCTTGTGTGTTTACCTGATATGAGCATCGAAATCAATATGCCACCAGGTTCCAGGAGATCGTACAGATACATCAAGGAACTGTCTATGTCCTCAACGTCGTACAGGGAGTGAATAGCGCTGATGAAATGAAACTTGGTTCCAACTCCGTCAGTATCTCTGTATTGTTCAAGGGTTTGCTGTCGCCAGTCAAACTTCACACCTTGTAGTTCGTGTCCCTTGGTTTGAACCAGTGCCTTGTACTTGATGATTTGATCTTCATCTGGTTCAACTACACGATTAGTGATGATCGGATATTTCTTCAGTAGTGCGGTCAAAAATGGAAACTCCGTTTTTCCTGTGAATAGTTACAAAAAATAGCATATAATTATTGCGCGGGTCATTAAAATGATACTTATTATTTCTTGCAATTTATTACATTTACCATTAAATTCAACATTAATGATGGATTTGTTATGATGAGAAAACCACCTTGTTCGACTGACAGTATTCGATATGGATTTTGAGGCACTGTATGGTGAGGTATCAATGTTTTGTGGTAACACCATGTGTATATTTATTATCTACTTGCCGGAATGCCGGTTAGAATATGTTTTTTTTTAAGAGAGACAACTTGTCTTGTACAACTCTACTACCACGGAGTAGATTTTCGGAATTCGGGGGACTTCTCAATTCTGAAAAAAAACTATCATGTTATCTAACTTAACTAGGGCCTACTTTAATAGGCGGAAGGCAGAAAAACGGCTGGGAATTTACATTAGATTTGGATCGAGGGGATTTGTTATTATTATTATTATTATTATTATTATTATTATTATTATTATTATTATTATTATTATTATTATTATTATTATTATTATCATTGTTACTGTTACTGTTACTGTGACTGTGACTGTGACTGTGACTGTGACTGTGACTGTGACTGTGACTGTGACTGTGACTGTGACTGTGGCTGTGGCTGTGGCTGTGGCTGTGGCTGTGGCTGTGGCTGTGGCTGTGGCTGTGGCTGTGGCTGTGGCTGTGGCTGTGGCTGTGGCTGTGGCTGTGGCTGTGGCTGTGGCTGTGGCTGTGGCTGTGGCTGTGGCTGTGGCTGTGGCTGTGGCTGTGGCTGTGGCTGTGGCTGTGGCTGTGGCTGTGGCTGTGGCTGTGGCTGTGGCTGTGGCTGTGGCTGTGGCTGTGGCTGTGGCTGTGGCTGTGGCTGTGGCTGTGGCTGTGGCTGTGGCTGTGGCTGTGGCTGTGGCTGTGGCTGTGGCTGTGGCTGTGGCTGTGGCTGTGGCTGTGGCTGTTGCTGTTGCTGTTGCTGTTGCTGTTGCTGTTGCTGATGCTGTTGCTGTTGCTGTTGCTGTTGCTGTTGCTGTTGCTGTTGTTGTTGTTGTTGTTGTTGTTGTTGTTATTAATTGCAATTGCAATTGCAATTGCAATTGCTATTGCTATTGCTATTGCTATTGCTATTGCTATTGCTATTGCTATTGCTATTGCTATTGCTATTGCTATTGCTATTGCTATTGCTATTGCTATTGCTATTGCTATTGCTATTGCTATTGCTATTGCTATTGCTATTGCTATTGCTATTGCTATTGCTATTGCTATTGCTATTGCTATTGCTATTGCTATTGCTATTGCTATTGCTATTGCTATTGCTATTGCTATTGCTATTGCTATTGCTATTGCTATTGCTATTGCTATTGCTATTGCTATTGCTATTGCTATTGCTATTGCTATTGCTATTGCTATTGCTATTGCTATTGCTATTGTTATTATTATTGTTATTGTTATTATTTCATTTTATCACAGCATATTATTATTATTATTATTACTACTGCTACTGCTACTGCTACTGCTACTGCTACTGCTACTGCTACTGCTACTGCTACTGCTACTGCTACTGTTACTGTAATTGTTATTATTATTTTTATTATTATTATTATTATTATATTATTACTATTATTATTATTGTCGTCGTCGTCGTCGTCGCAGTCCCCGTCCCCGTCGCCGTCGCCGTCGCCGTCCCCGTCGCCGTCGCCGTCGTCGTCGTCGTCGTCGTTGTTGTTAATATTTCGGTCTCAACGTCTCGTCTAGCTTGCTTCTAAGCAGAGATTGTTACCCAATAATCTGCTCGCAAGAATGCTGTGTTCGTTTTTCACCACCTGAACGTATACACAAACTCTCCGGTTGTTTTATGCAAGGTAATTATTAGGTTGTGATCATCATAGTTTAATCGAAATTATCCTGTCAAGGCTGGGTTGTTTTTTTTGTTTTTTCTTTTTTAAATAGCGGCCTATTTCTTTTTTACTCAACACTTAATGGCCAAGTTTGACTAATTTCGAGTTTTTAGTGCAATTGAACTCACGGGCATTAATTCGTGGAGGATGCTAATATAAAATATAAAAAACTGTGCGGATTAAAATTTATATCTGGGTTTCGAGATTCATATGTTTTTGGTTTTTTTTAAATCCAGGTTGTTATTGCAGCGAATGATTTGAAATACTGCCTTACCAGATCCACTGCCTACTCCTAAGACACGGAGCTCATTGTCTTGGTCCAAGTTTGGGAGATGAGGGACGATCTTGTCTAGCACCGTCTTGGTACAAGTGTCCTGATGTTCGTACTTGGCAGAGTACACAACGAAAGTCTCATACGCCTTGAAGTAGCGGTCCCGGTTGGTAAACAAACGCATCATGGGCTTAGAAGCTGCCATAATGTCTACCCTTGTACTCCCCGATGCAACTTGCTGTCAAAAGAAAATACTCCTCAATAGTTCGTTATAACTATAGTTCATGACTTTAATAGTGCAAGTCAAATCAACAATGGTTCCCTTTTTGGTATGTTATTAGTAGTATGAGTGGCGTATATGACCTCCTTTTTATGAGGAGGGTCATGACCCTCAGTCATTAGGGTCTTCGAGCCACTCTAGCAGACTTTGGACTGGGTTTCTCGATTGCTGTGTAAGGGGTGTACTTGTCTAGAAAAATGGTTGTTTGTTTGTTTGTTTGTTTGTTTGTTTGTTTGTTTGTTTGTTCGTTCGTTCGTTCGTTCGTTCGTTCGTTCGTTTGTTTGTTTGTTTGTTTGTTTGTATTGTTCTCAGCTAACAATGGTTAAAAGAAGTACATGGGTCTTTCTCGATGCAGATAACTCGTTTCAGAATCACCCCTCGGTCAGGAGTGACGTGTCTGCCAGTTGTTTTGAACGTGTTCGAACTTGCTCTCAGTTGCCGGACCGACAACCGAGCGGAAGGCCCAATTATATGGACGTGGCCTACGTTTCTGTGTTGCGGTTCGATTAAGTGTTTCCTTTTTCTTTTCTCAAAAATAAAACGGTTCTGTTGGAATGCCGCCACAAACCATTATTTGAGTCTAATAATTGTTATTTATGTTTACTCTTTGTATAATATGCATCCCCAAATCGGCTTTTTGACAAACATGTTTGCATTTTTAATAAACCAAATAATAATAATAATAATAATAATAATACACCCTTGGTTTTTTTTTTTTTTTTTTTTTTTTAGGTTTAAATATTGTGTACATTACAGTAATAGTATCATAATTGAATATAATTAAATACTTTATTGGAAAATACGAAGAGAGGGTAACGATTTTACAGAAGCAATTTAGCGTTGCAACCAAAGACCGACGATATATAAACAAGGTCGTGTTTTATTTTATTTTATATATATATTACACATACAATGATTTAAACTTTTGACGACAACACCGGTGATCTACACTACTTTTCATAAATAAGAGCCCCAAAGTGTGGGTACAACCGAGTTAGCCATCGAGAAAAATGATTAAATGTTAGTTTGTTTTGCATTTACACCCCCCCTTTTTTGGGGGGGGGGTAGGCCTAAGCATTTTGCAATACAACAGATAATGTTCTATGCGTACGTTTCTGTACGGTGCATATCCAGGATATAGGTCTCTGCAAACGATCAAATTTCCATCGTTCTCTACAAAGATTAAACGTTAAATAGTTATGGTACCATAATAGAATCTAATAATTACTGTCCTAATCTGTAATTGCCAGTGGCCTTTACTTCGTATACAAACAAAAAGACCGGTGCATGGTTTACATGAAAACCTCAATGACCCTTGATCACTTAGCCTCATCTGGTAGTTAATAGATGACGTCACAACTGAAATGGTCTACCAGCCAAACGTGCCAGTTCTTGTTCCCCATACAGTGGAGCTATCTTTGTTTTCTATAACTCCAAGCTATAATCATGTACCACAATCACTCGGATACGGTATTATGTTTGTGTTTATTTAATTATAGATACTTAATTAATTAATTATGTATTTACTCATCTTATTATTATTAGCTGTTTCGTAGCGAAGCGCAGCGAAACAGCTATTGTTTTTGTTCGTTTTTTTATTTGGTTGTTTCAGGATTATTCAGTACTCGCATTCTTTTGCATGGTGCCTTAAGAGCAATTGCAATGAAACTTTCAGTGATGAAGGGCATTGGTGCAAGGAGGGTCCTAAACAAAATTCGCCATGATGACGTCATCACCAGTCACGTGACGTCATCTTAAAGGTGTTTTATTTAAATCTTTGAAAATCTATATCAAATGAACCACAAGAGACCGTAGATTTCTGTTAACGGGATTGGGTTGGGATAAATTAGGTCTTCATTTTATTTTGTGTGCGTGACCTCACATGACCTCTACTTCCGGTCGAAACGGGCCAAAAACGAAAGTGCCCTGTAACTCAAAAGTGGTAAAAGTTACGAAATTTTTTTCTCCGCGATAAAAGTGTCTAGCAAGGGTGGGCAATTCAAAAACAGTATTAATGACGTCATAAATTGCAAAATCGTCATCATCAGTTGATTCATCACTATAGTTTTCACAGAATCCCTCCTCCTCCTCCTCCACTTCTTCGCTTTCATAAATCTTATCATGTGCCGATTCACCACTATCGTCTTCAAGGAACTCCTCCTCCTCCTCATTTTCATGGCCATCATCATCTATTAGTCCATCACTATCATCATCTTCACGGTAGTCCCCTTCTTCCATCACGTCTTCATTTTCAAAATCATCATCATCTGTTGATTCATCACTATCGTCTTCATGAAGCGCCTCCCACTCCACCGCCTCGTCTTCAAAATCCTCCCCTTCAGTGGATTCGCCACTATCACCTTCGAGGAGGTCCCCCTCCTCCTCCTCCTCCTTATGATTTTGAAGGTGTTTCTTCAAATTGTTTGAAGTGGAAAACACCTTATCACAAATAGGACAAGCTTTCGGTTGGCTTCCGATACTGGGGTTCTTGTGTGTCTGTCGGTGTCGTTTCATATTGTCGCTACGCGAAAAGCTCTTCTCACAAATCGGACACGAGACCTTACCTGTACGGGTCTTAGCAAAGGGTTTAGACGCTTCGACTTCATTTTTATATCAGTCAGACGATCCAAGACGAATGATAAAGGCTTCAAACTTTAAATAAGTCGAACCTGTATGGGTCTTTCAAACCTAGATTAAAAGGTAAGGGCCCAGGTCGTTGTCAAGCTGATTCACTGTACCAAATGTCCACAATTGAAACAATCGTCCAACGAACTTGAAAACGACCTGAGCCCCATGCTACCTTATAATCTTCAGTTGTAAGATCCATACAGGTTCGACTTATTTAAAGTTTTCTGGTGGTCGGTGTACACTTTGAAGCCTATATCATTCGTCTTGGATCGTCTCACTGATATAAATAAAATGGAGTCGAAGCGTTTGAACACTTTTCTTAGACCCGAAAATGGCGCCCAGCAACCACGTGACCAAAAGAACTGGTCCCCCCATGTCGCAACTCTCCCAATATACGGCTCTGCTCGCGCTAAGCCTGGAGCGCCACCGCGCGATACCATTTCGTTACAATATGTTGAGATACACCAACTGTGAAGGCTAGTCTTTGACAATTACCAATGGTGTCCACTGCCTTTAATAAGTGAACTCACCACACATTAAAAAAAAAAATAATAATAATAATAATAATAATACTAATAACGGAATGAGTAAATACATAATTAATTCATTAAGTATCTATAATTAAATAAATTAATAACTAAAATATGCAACCAAAAAAAAAATAATAATAAATAAAAATATATATATACTATGAATGTCTTTGCTTTAGTTTCCGGGGTCCAATCAATCACCTGCATGCGAACGCAGTTCAGTCGACATATTTCAAAATTTTTGTCATAATGGGGGGGGGGGGTGTCTTCATCATGTATAACTATTTGTGAAGTATTGTGGCGGTTTGAAGCCGACGTTATTATTAATGGAATGTTATATACTGAACAAAGAGTTGTTGTTGTTTTTTTACGTATATCGACTGGTTTTTCCGTGTATACTCGTTTTCTCTGCAGCCCCTTTTCGCAAAGGTAAACGCAAACATAATACCCGTCCGAGTAATTGTGGTACATGATGTAGGTCTGGATTTATAGAAAACAAAGATAGCTCCACGGCATGGGGAACAAGAACTTACACGCTTGGCTGGTAGACCAATCAGTTGTGACGTCATCTATTGACTACCAGATAAGGCTAAGTGATCAAGGGTCATTGAGGTTTTCATGTAAACCATGCACCGGTCTTTTTGTTTGTATACGAAGTAAAGGCCACTGGCAATTACAGATTAGGATAATAATTATTAGATTATATTATGACACCATAATTCTATGTTTAATCTTGGTAGAGAACGAGGGAAATAATATGACCGTTTGCTGAAACCTAGGATGCACTGTAAGTTTATTAGTCAGTACAGAAACGTACGCTACGTATGGTATTATTGGGCCTTCCGCTCGGGGTCTTTGTAGTGTCTGGTCCGCAAACTGAGAGCAAGTTCGAACATGATCAGAAAACGCAGCAGACGACACTATACCATCGTTGGACTCCTACATTTTTGACCGGGGTGTTCTTGCTTAACACGTCTTTGTTTTCATCAAAATGACTTGTGTAATAGTTTAATTAGTTACACAATACACGCTACATCATCCAACTTATACAATCAAAAAGAAACTAGACGTTAGGTGTTTGTGAACAAACACAAAGCTGTTCCGTGTTCTTTTGCTTTGATTATGTGTTAAAATTACCAAGGAGTCTATAACTGAAAAAAAAGTTTGAAAAATACTGTACAGTGTCTTGAGTTACGGTGCCTCTTCATGGGGTCACGGTAACCTAAGGCTAATCTCTAACGCCCAAGGAGTCTGTAACTGAAAAAAGTTAGAAAATCGGTTGTGTAGTTCTTGAGATATGGTGCCACTTCTGGTTGACCCGGAAGTAGAGGTCAACTTGGGGTCATGGATTTTCAAAGTTTATTTTTAATGCCTTAGGAGGACAAAACTGAACAAAAAGGATTGAAAATCGGTTGTATAGTACTTGGCGTATGGTCCCACTTCCAGTTCACCCGGACGTAGAGGCCAACATGGGGTCACGGGTTTTCACAGTCAATATTAATGTCAAGGAGTCTGTAAGTGAAAACAAATTGAAAATCGGTTGAGTAGTTCTTGAGATATGGTCCCACTTCCGGTTGACCCGGAAGTAGAGGCCAAATTGAGGTCACGGTTTTTCCAAATTTTTCTCCTATCCCCTCGGAGTCTTATAACTACAAACAGTCGACATTCTTAAAGAAGAATGTCGTCTTCCTGCGATAATTTATCTCGGAATGTCGACATCCTAAAAGTAGGATGTCGCCTTCCTGTGATAATTTATCTCGGGATGTCGACATCATAAAAGTAGGATGTCGTCTTGCTGTGATAATTTATCTCGGTATGTCGACATCCTAAACGTCAGTTGTCATCTTCCTGTGATAATTTATCTCGGGAAGTCGACATTCTAAAAGAAGAATGTCGTTTTCCTGTGATAATTTATCTCGGAATGTCGATATCCCAAAAGTAGGATGTCGTCTTGCTGTGATAATTTATCTCGGGAAGTCGACATCCTAAAATTAGGATGTCGTCTTCCTGTGATAATTTATCTCGGGAAGTCGACATCCCGAAAGTAGGATTTTTTTGTTGAAATGATTTTACTTGTATACGTTTTGTTAACTAGTATTACATTTCCAACAATATTTCTAATATTCATGGTAATAAACTACGTTAAACTAAAATATTGGACGAAACAAAATGTCCCACGTAAAACTCCATAAGGTTTGGAACATAATGGTCCCGTAAGTTCAAATATGCGCGAGACTTGCTTAGTCTACACAGAAGGTAATAAATAATTTATTACATGTACAAGCAAATGCAATCGTACAATAATAGAAAACAAAAACTAACAATCAATGCAAAACACATGTAGGGGATGGAGGGGCCCATCAAAAGCAAACCTTAACGAGTACGGACCCCCCCCCCCTTTTTTTTCTAACGAAGAAAGCAATGTAAGCAATTTTATTTAGTGGGTGTAATCTTATGTAGCGGCAAAACAATTCAAAATTACAGGAAGAACAAACACAAAAACAGTTAGCGTAAAATAAAACTTAACCATATATTTAAATGAAACAGATAAACAAAATACCCAACATAATTATAAAACATAAAAGGGAACACTAGTTGTGTGATAAAAATAAATACTAGAGAAAATGGGCTCCACAACTCTTGCTGGGAAAAAAACCATGACGAAATATACCATTGTTATCCATTAGAGACGTTTTGTAGTCACTTTGGTTGGGGAGCGAGGAATCTAGCAAAAAAAAACGAAAATCCCATGGCTGGGACATCAGTTTATACACCAGACAAATCTATTATATGGATATTCTTTTGAATATTTTATTTTCTGCATATGGTCCGTGATTCATGGTCCGTTGAATATAAGTCGGCGGTTGTGTATCGACAACAGACTTGTATCCTTTTGATCACCATCAGCCCCATGTACAGTCGTTTGACCAGTTCTGGATCACTTCTTGAATTCACATGGTTTTTTGTTGCAATCTCTTTGATATCTTAAACAAAAAAGTTTATCAGTTTACCTAAACATGTCATAAAACTCACCAAGTATTCACTGACAAAAAAAGATTAGTTCTTTTGAAGAGGCTTTGAGAAAAGTATCGTCACCTGTTTGACCAGTTCAGGATCAGTTGAATCTATTCTGAATCAGTAGAGTGCCCTTTATTGCAAACCCATACTCCCATTCATAAAACTGTCTCTCAAGGACACGACACATCAGAGGTGTGTTGGCATGGACTTGGACTTCATTTGTTTAGTGAATGTCATGCAAGTGTCTTCAATAGCAGCGCAAAAACCCAGCGACAAAACCACAAAACAACAGCAAAGGCAAATGAAAAAGTGAAGCGAACCTAAAAAGCATTATTGACCCCTCCAAGCTTAATTTTCTCACAAAATAAAAAATCTACAAGAATTTGTTGAAGTAATGTTTCTCAAAATCAACTAAATAAACTTTCTACTGCAGTAGTATGATTTTACCAGACTTAGTAAGTTAGTGCGGCACCATTTGACGCAATGAGATGTTGAGTGATCCCGAACTGGTCAAGGGTAAGTTGCCCCCTCAAAGAAGATTTTGATAACTTTGTCTCCTCAAAGAAACAAGATGACTGCACAGTAATTACAGGAATGTTTTTTACACATTCTTATCATTTTACATAAATATTTTTTGCCCCGGCACTCCAATTCTAAAGGTAAGAAGTTTTAACAGTGTTTTTCAACCAACATTTTTCAACAAAAAAATGACAAATTTTGCAGACAACCTTCAGGAAAACGGCCATAATTTATTTGCCGATGATGTTTGGCACCTTATTTTGGGTTTGTTGGTTTAATGGATGTTAATCTTCACATTTATCAACAGAAATTGGTAATAATGAGAAATGATATAATTATTTGGTTATTGCAAAGTTGAAGTGATCCCGAACTGGTCAATGATCCCGAACTGGTCAAATGACTGTATAATAAACTTCAACGGCTGACGATTGCACTTTTGGTATTGTCATTGTTAAACTCCGGTTCCATTGTGTGCTGTCTGTTACCCTCCACACATAGATTTTCTTGTGAATAGTAGCTGTGTATGTTATAATTTTGAACTGAAGGCTTGATTTATTATGTAGAGGTCAGTGCTTGAGGCCAGTAAAAATATTGTGCACGTACACCATGTAGTTTTTGTTGGAAACCGTTTGCTAACAGCCATTTATGTTACCCTTTGAAATAAAATCAGAAAATTTATAAGTTTGCTTGTTGCATAAAATTAAATTGAAGATGATGCCTGAATTGATTTTTACAATCAGAGTTGGACTCTAGACTGACGTGTTGGACTCCTTGAACACTCCAAGTGGTTCAATAGTAAACTATTTGCACCACTGGCATTGTCTCTGGCGGCTGCGGTATCTACAAGGTTTAGATATGGGAGTTGAAGCTGTTCTGTAGACACCGCAGCCCGGAAAAGGGTCACACGGTTGAAAGGGGGTGGGTGGGTGTGGGTAAAATCAAAGGAAACTTACCGCCGGCCAGTTGTAAACGATTTGTGTACCTTTCCTTTGACTGCCTTGACTGGGTCGTCCTGGTCCATGAAACTCCTCACTCTCTGTCTTGCTATAACCGAGACTGCGAAGTATCCTACTCCGCCCTCAACGATGACAGTGGTGCAAATAGTGAACTATTTGCACCACTGGCATTGTCTCTGGCGGCTGCGGTATCTACAAGGTTTAGATATGGGAGTTGAAGCTGTTCCTCCAACGTTTGCCCCTTCTTGGGCGACTTTTGAGAGCTCCAACCCGCCTACCCCAAATCTCACCCAATTCTCAAAAGGAGCGCGCTGGACTCGATGAAAAGAAACAGGTCAGGCAAACATTTGAAAAGGAAGCAAAACTTTGCGTTTATTATTTTGAACAAAGTGAGAACCCCAACCAACAGATAACTATGTGCCACCGGCCCAACTGCTGCAGGATGAAAGGCCAGGAGGAGCAAAACCTAACCATGGATGCGGGAAATCCTTGCCACCCGGGTCTTGCAAGACCACAACATGGCATCGGAGGGAGTTTATATATTTTAAACAACTCGGCTGGGGATTTAAGGGGGGAATGTGAGCCCGCATAACCCCAATTATTTTTCAATTCCGAAAATTTGCTTATACTGTGGGCGGTGGGAAAGCTCTCTGGGCCCCAAAACCAGAGTTCAGTAGCCTGTAGAAATGGGCCGCCGCATCAGCAGCGGTGGATTGCTCATCGGGAGAAGCAACAGCATTTGACAGAAGTCGTACAGTTCGCTGCCGCCTCATTACCCTTTCAACCTCTGTATAGTGCTTGAAAGTCTTACGTGAAGCCCATCTGCAGTGGTCCATCACTTCTTCTTCTGTTGCGCCGAGGAACCGCTAGGTGATTGCGACTCCCGACCGTCCACCGTGGGCTCTCAGGAGTAGATCTTCGGGGTTGCTCGATGCAGAAAAGTACACTTTCAAACGAGAGTTAGGCCCATTACCTACGAAGGGCTTGCTTGCCAGGCTCTTCTTATTCGGTGCCAGGGGGCGAAAGAAATACCCATCAGTTAGGTCAAACTTGTGCGATTTTGCCAACTCAAATAAAACCTGTACTGCACCGGCTGGGTTCATGTCTCCTTGGTCCTTCAGTTGCGGGACTATGATTAAGGCAGAATCGCCTTCTCTTACTGTCTTGCCGATTGTATGATTGAAGATAAAATCGCCCCCTTCGATCTTGGTTATCTCACAGGTTCTGGCTCTTCCCAAGTCGCCAGCACGGTCGCCCGCCCACCACAGGCAAAGGAAGAAAGCCAAATCTCGCTGAAACACGTACTTATGCAAAAAGGGCTGTTGATCTTTTTCGGAGATTTCGATGCGTCTGACGATTTCCTTTACAAGTGATCGCAACTTGTCAGAAAACAGGGGAACAGCCTGTTTGGGGGTGACGTGGGACTCTGCCTGCTCCAGCTGAACTGCTTTTGCGTATCTGTGGACTTGATGTGAAAAACATGGATTTCCGAATTGGGCTCCCAACCGCCAGACCTCCGTTTTGCCGATGGAATTGAAATAGGCTCTCAGTTGTCCAATGTATGAGTCCACGGTGCCTGCGGCCAGTTTAGCCTGACATCCACAAGGAAAGAAACCGTGCTTGCCGAGATGAGTACATCCTAAGGCGTGAACTTGAGTGCGGCCCCTTGAGTCCCGATCAATAAGAAAGGTCACTATGTCTAGTGGCGTTGCCGAGTCCAAACCTTGCCCTTGAGTGTGGTATCCCTTTCCGTGGTGTGCTTGCAAGAAGACATCCAACGCCTTTACGAGTCTGCTCTTCTGTAAATCGTATGAACGGCTGTCCAGTTTGTTTTCCAACTCTCTGAGCCTGGCTGCTACCTTTTCCACCTTCAACAAAGAGAAAGGATTCCATAAATGCACAGATATTTGGATCAAGGAACCTCAACATTCTATTTGGATACCTGTGGCCACACCCAGAATTGATCTTAGAAAAAACTGCAGCTTTCGGTGGAGCTTGAGGTATCCCAATAAGGACAAATGAACCTGGTCGGTTAGATCGAGCTGGGTGATATGATCATTTGAAAAATAGAGCCAACCGACTTCGCAAGCTGCCTTCCTTAATGCAGAGTTGACAGCGGCCACTGAGCGGTTTGTGTCAACTAACTTTGTTTGGCACACCGATGAGACAACAAAAGTGCAAGCCGGGAACTCTTCTTTAAGTTGTTTCGCTGCTGTCCGGAAAACCCTTACAACTTCTAGCACATCGACTGATGGATTTGCTGAACGACTGAAGTCATTATTGCCTCCGTGCAGGACTGCAACCTCAGGAAGACGAGCTCGGCAGGACCAAGCAAGGATGCGAAACAGAGTGCTGATATCCCCTCCTCTGGTGACTGACAACTTTACGTCTAGCTTACCGGGCCAGCCGAAACCCTTTAGTCCCTTGAACATTGAGTCAGACACCAAGAGAACTTTGTGCTGCTTAGGCTGGGAAAATTCTACCTGAGGTATATTGCTCGGTTGGAAGTAGCACTTGAAGGCCCACAGCTCGAAACCCAGTTCCTTTTTGTTGGGGATATATCCAGCCGAAGACGGGTATTCAAGGACCCCTGTATGAGTGGACTCTGCCAAACAAATTGCCCGGCGCGCAAAGGATTTCAGATGAGGCCACCAAACCTTGGGAGGCCTGTGTTTCGGGACAACGATCGTGACCGAGAAATCTCCCCATTCCAGGAAAAGCCTGATGGGAGATGCTACCAGAACGAAAGGTGGGAAAACATAAACCACTTCACCACGTGGACACTGCTGAGCAAAGGCATTTACGCCTGCGGACCCTGGGACCGGGAACCTTGAAAAAAACTTTAGTGGAGCTCCATCCACGCCAACCTGTACATTTGAAGGTAGGGCCATTAAATCCATGGTGAAACCCCTTCGACCCCCTAATTGCATTTGCAGGTGGTCCCACACGCGGGGGGACAGACGAGCGTCAGCTCTCGAAGTTTCCCTCGACGGAGCGTCGGCTGGATTTGACTTTGATGGGACCCAGGTTAGATGGAGGGAGAAATTTGCTTCCAGTGAGAGTACAAAAATTAGCCTTAGAACCCTTGCCAGTGCGGCCGATTTCGCTCTAAGGCCTGACCAGGCGTCTACCAAGCTCCTGGAATCGCCGATGACGTCAACCCGACGATTCCAGAGCGAGTCTAGAACCGAAAGCAAAACAAAATACAGAGCTAGGGCTTCTTTGAAGCAGATGTCGTTAAGTTGTACAATATCTGCTTCCCAGTAGTCTCCAAAGGCGACACCTTCCTCTGGTGAAACCAAAGTACCGCCCCATCTATGGCCGGATGCATCTGCTGATAGAGCAATAGCTAGGTGGCGTTCTTGTTTCCAAGGAATTGGCTGTGAAAAGGAGTCGACGAAACGCCAAAATAGGACTTCGTCCCGTTCTTCCGCAGATAGAGGCGCCGGATTCAGGTCATCGAGAGCTGCCATAAAAATACAGCATTCCCTCAGAAACAGGGACGCTGCCGGAAATACCAGGGCAAAACTTCGAGCTTTGCCGACAAAGCTGTAACTGCTTCAGAACCACCTGGCCCTGGGTTAGGATGGTTTCTCTTACCTCAGCAAAGGATACTTTTTTCTTTTCTGGTATCCAGAAAGACAGCGAGCTAGAACAAATGCCGAAGCCCAGATGAACCATACTGGTGGAAGGGACGAGATGACTTTTCTTCAGATTGACGAAATATCCAAGGTGTATCTGCATGTAGGCAACCACATAAAGGGCCCGCAAAGCCCTCATGTAGGATGTCTCCCCGGTTGCGCCCAACGGCAACTATAAAAAAAAAAGTAACTTCAAAATTAGGAGTGTGACCAATCCTTCTAACTTTTGTTCGAGTAGCATTCCCCGATGAATCTATCATCGATCCAGAGTTCCGTATGTATGCCTCTATTTCTAAGCCATGTTGAAAGGCATGAGCCTATGGAAGTGTATATATAGGCACTGTTTTTTAAGCCAAAAGGCAGTGTGGTATCTGTGAAAAAGTAACCCGCCCATTCAAAACCGCAGAGAGTAGCTGACTCTTCTGACAGAGAAACTTGCTTGTAGCCTTGGCTATCGTCCGTCCAACTTGAAGGGCGTGTCCTTGCACCAGAGGTTTGGGCCCTTCATGGATAAAATTAAACGCGGCTTTTTGGGTTCGACTGTGAGTGCGTTTACACATCTAGGGGGTGTTACTTCGTGAATTCGACCCAAAACCGAAACTGAACCTTCTATCAAGCGCTTGGTGATTGTATCGTTGATAAACTGTACATACTCCTGACAAATCGGAGCGTTTAGAAAATACATCTCTGACGGACAGGCCGAATTGAAATGTCTCCCCCGGTACTCGCCCTTAAAAGGCTGGAAGAAATCAAACAGGTTGACTCCGTGATGAAGCCAGCCGCGGACCTCTTCTTTATTCACGGATTCCGATAAAACATCGTCCCAGGCATTTAAGTTATGGTTCAAGGAGCCGGCTACAAAAAAGTTTGGGTCTCGAAATCTAAGAGAATGCATATTTGGGGCTGCTCGACCCGCTATAACATCGTCTGGGCTCGGTGAATTAGGTACCGGGTGGTGGCTCGGGTTGCTATCGACGTTGAGCCATCGAAAAATTCCAGGCGTGCGCCTGGCTGCTTGTGCGTTAAAAGGGTCAAAGGTGGAGTTTTGAGACTTCTCCCAAGAATGACTGCCCAGAGCTCCCAAATACCGTCGGTAAGGATCCTCCTAAAGGAAGGGACAATGAACAACCTTTAAAACCATGGTGAGTATGTGATACGGCGAAACACACAAAAAACCTGGTGCTCTTTTTAAACAGTGTCCTCCTTACGCGGTGGCCTCACCACCGGATTTATTTCCACCGTAAACATCACGAAATGTGTTACCACGCTTTATGAACAAGATAAATATTTATTATAACTGTATGCTTAGTATAAACTTAAATAGCATCTAAACTTTTTTCTTTTTTTTATTGCTCTATGGACACCCTTTGTTGATTCTGTGTTCTCAAACAAAATCATGTTATCTCGACTCAACACCTGTGTAGTTCGTAAAGTACTCAAAATAACATTCTTCTCGCTGTATGCCAATTATTCATTTAAATGATGCCAACGCGCCTGAAGAGCGCAGCCTAGTCTGGAAATTGCTGTAGTAAATGTCTCTGTAGTGCATCTGACCATGGAGGTAGAAATTTCTACCTCCATGGTCTGACTAAGTTCGGAGCTATTGGTCTGCGTTCAGACCACCACTTATTTAACAGAACTTTGTCACACCCTGCACTCTCTGTAACCGCAAAACCACAACAAACATTTACCGCCAATACGATCGCGCGCGCGCGTTTCCATGCATTCCATGCTGCATAGGGCTTACTAGAATAAAAGTTTTCCTTTTTGCGGCAGCATTTTATGCAGCCTTAAACGATTTATATATTAGGCCTGTAAGAATATACTTTTCTCTGATTTCATATGGGGGGGGCAAGAGGGGGGGCAAAGGTTCTGAGCGGGGGGGGGCGCCGCCCCCCCCCTGCCCCCTGCGTTTAGATGGTTGATTTCGAGACCTCAAGTTCTAAATCTGAGGTCTCGAAATCAAATTCGTGGAAAATTACTTCTTTCTCAAAAACTATGGCACTTTAGAGGGAGCCGTTTCTCACAATGTTTTATACCATCAACCTCTCCCCATTACTCGTCACCACGAAAGGTTCGTACGGTGGCTGATCTCCGCCAACAAATAAACACTGTTTCAGTAGGGCGTTATAACGCCCTAAATTACGGCGTTATAACGCCCTATTTCTCAATTAGGGCGTTATAACGCCCTAATTTAGGGCGTTATAGGGTGTTATAACGCCCTAAATTACGGCCGTAATTTAGGGCGTTATTACGCCCTAATTGGGCGTTATAACGCCCTAAATTACGGCGTTATAACGCCCTAATTGAGAAATAAGGCGCTATAACGCCGTAATTTAGGGCATTATTTATAATGCCCTATTAGGGCGTTATTACGCCCTATTTTACCATTAGGGCGTTAACGCCGTATAGGGCGTTATAACGCCCTAATTAGGGCGTTATAACGCCGTATAGGGCGTTATTACGCCCTATTTTACCATTAGGGCGTTATAACGCCGTATAGGGCGTTATTACGCCCTAATTAGGGCGTTATAACGCCCTAAATTACGGCGTTATAACGCCCTAATTTGGGGCGTTATAACGCCGTTTAGGGCGTTATAACGCCCTACAGAAAAGGTGTTTATTTGTTGGCGGAGATCAGCCACCGTAGAATCAAGACTATAAGGCATACATGACTTTGTTGGCCTACGGGTTATTTTTTACTGTTGATAGTATAATGGTCTAAGCACGCGCGCACAATGTTTTACACTATCAACATCTCTTCATTGCCCGTTACCAGGTTTCTAGCTAACAGTTATTTTGAGTAATCACCAACAGTGTCCAAACCAACGGTTCATCCGACTACAGAATACTTATAGCTACAAAAAACACATCTGGCACTCTCGCAGCACAGATAGATAAGTGTTGGTTAGAAGACCTTAGTTTTTGTTTAAGTACACATGGTTTCCCCGCGAGAGGGCGCTATAGCATGAACCACTCTTAAAACACAATAAGCCGAAGCCAAGCCCCCCCCCCCCCGATCCACTTTGACGTCCAAAAAATAATATGTCAGACTCATAGGGCAGCACAATAATAATACACCATCGGATACAAATAAGACAACCAGATCTTAATGTATACACGTCACCACGGCCCATGGACATCTGATGAAGGTCACCACGTAGTTAGAAGAGTCGGTGGTCTTTTTTGTCAAGACGATCCTCCAGTCAGTTGAATCCAAGACCTGTATGTTGCTTTAAAGCCACGTTTGGACTTGGACCGTCCGCCCTGCTGGCCGTAATAAGATTAAGTACAGCAAACAACTGTTTCATTTATGACAACAAGGTGAGACGCAAGTATTTTGTATGTTCACATGAACAAAATGTCGAGTACCAATAGTGAATATTATGGGACAACCTACCAGTACGCATCAGAAATTACAACTCTTTGCCTTTGTTCAAAAAATATCACAAAACTCACTTGTATCAGATGTAATTTGTTGTATTTATAGTTCCATTGGTTTTGCTCTTTACAGCGCTTTGATCTTAATGCAAAGGCGCTTTATAAATATTTAGTTGTATTATAGTGCCAAAACTCTGGAATCCATTGGCCTTTTACCCTCTGCCTGTTGTGTATGTGCCCTATGCGTACCTTGACATTTCACGTCCAAGGTTACGGCTCACTGGGTTGGTGTTACAAAAAAACAGTAAGTAGTGTAATGTTTGCCTGGTGCAGAGACGTACCTTCTAAGCGGTTGGACCGACGACTTGTGAATTTGGATTTTAAAAAGCCACTGAACACGTCTGGTAACTGGACCATTATTCTCAAGGACCATTATTCTCACTTGGTGTATCCTAATGCAAATAACAAACTTGTGACAATGTGGGCTCAATTAGTCATCGAATTTGCAAAAGAATAATGAAAGAAAAAACTGTTTTGCATCCTTTGTGACTTTGCTTTCGGATGCATAATAAAATGCTTCAGCTGAAGTCTTCATTTTAAGTGAGAAATTACTTCTTTTTAAAAAACTACGTTACTCAATAGAAGGAGCTGTTTCTCACAATGTTTCATACTATCAACAGCTATCCAATGATGGTTCCCAGGTACATTTTAATGCTAACAATTACTTTGAGTAAGTACCAAACATGTCCATAGTGTCTTTAAGCCTTTGTTTGGATTGTCTGAAGTTACAACAAACAACGTTGTTTATATTTTGACATCAAGGTGAGTTAATTTCAGTATTTGTTTGTGTCCATATTATTATAATGGTACCAATACTCTGGATTCCGTCTAATTGAGCCCAATTCGTCACAATTACTGTCAGTTAAAGGCAGTGGACACTATTGGTTAATACTCAAAATAATTATTAGCATCAAACCTTTCTTGAAGACAAGTAATGGGGAGAGGTTGATGGTATAAAACATTGTGAGAAATGGCTCCCTCTGAAGTGCCATAGTTTTCGAGAAAGAAGTAATTTTCCATGAATTTGATTTCGAGACCTCAGATTTAGAACTTGAGGTCTCGAAATCAACCATCTAAATGCACACAACTTCTTGTGACAAGGGTGTTTTTTCTTTCATTATTATCTCGCAAATTTGATGACCGATTGAGCTCAAATTTCCACAGGTTTGTTATTTTATGCATATGTTGAGATACACCAACTGTGAAAGCTAGTCTTTGACAATTACCAGTAGTGTCCACTGCCTTTAATCATCCACACCACAGGTGAAGTGGATTTTCCATGTTTGTGTCCTATAAAGATGTGAAAAGTTAGAAAACGGCTACCCAAATACACGTTCAATGTGAAATATTATGATTTTAAATGTCGTTTTGATTATTTTACACCAAGTCCCTACCATTTGGTACCTTTTCAAAATGTTCATAGATTTACATTTAACTTACAGGGGTTTGAAGATAATGATAGTGGAAAGCTTCCCTTCAAATGTTACTTGACTGAGGTGCTGTAGTTTGTGAGGTATTAGTAAAACAATGTCATGAAAATAATCACTGAA
Source organism: Asterias amurensis (assembly GCF_032118995.1). Lineage (NCBI taxonomy): Eukaryota > Metazoa > Echinodermata > Asteroidea > Forcipulatida > Asteriidae > Asterias > Asterias amurensis. Next base: position 15,152,084 of record NC_092650.1, read on the forward strand.
ATGATTAAAATAATTTTCGTATCCTGAGACGAAAATTATTTTCATTACATTGTTTTACTCATTTCCCCAAAACTATAGCACCTCAGCACGTAATATGTGCATACTGCCTAGGCCTACCAAAAAAGGGGGGGTGTAAATGCAAAACAAACTAAGCATTTAATCCTTTTTCTCGGTGGCTAACTCGGTTGTACCCACACTTTGGGGCTCTTATTTATGAAAAGTAGTGTAGATCACCGGTGTTGTCGTCAAAAGTTTAAATCATTGTATGTGTAATATATATATAAAATAAAATAAAACACGACCTTGTTTATATATCGTCGGTCTTTGGTTGCAACGCTAAATTGCTTCTGTAAAATCGTTACCCTCTCTTCGTATTTTCCAATAAAGTATTTAATTATATTCAATTATGATACTATTTATTATTATTATTATTATTATTATTATTATTATTATTATTATTATTATTATTGTTATTGTTATTGTTATTGTTATTGTTATTGTTATTGTTATTGTTATTGTTATTGTTATTGTTATTGTTATTGTTATTGTTATTGTTATTGTTATTGTTATTGTTATTGTTATTGTTATTGTTATTGTTATTGTTATTGTTATTGTTATTGTTATTGTTATTGTTATTGTTATTGTTATTGTTATTGTTATTGTTATTGTTATTGTTATTGTTATTGTTATTGTTATTGTTATTGTTATTGTTATTGTTATTGTTATTGTTATTGTTATTGTTATTGTTATTGTTATTGTTATTGTTATTGTTATTGTTATTGTTATTGTTATTGTTATTGTTATTGTTATTGTTATTGTTATTGTTATTGTTATTGTTATTGTTATTGTTATTGTTATTGTTATTGTTATTGTTATTGTTATTGTTATTGTTATTGTTATTGTTATTGTTATTGTTATTGTTATTGTTATTGTTATTGTTATTGTTATTGTTATTGTTATTGTTATTGTTATTGTTATTGTTATTGTTATTGTTATTGTTATTGTTATTGTTATTGTTATTGTTATTGTTATTGTTATTGTTATTGTTATTGTTATTGTTATTGTTATTGTTATTGTTATTGTTATTGTTATTGTTATTGTTATTGTTATTGTTATTGTTATTGTTATTGTTATTGTTATTGTTATTGTTATTGTTATTGTTATTGTTATTGTTATTGTTATTGTTATTGTTATTGTTATTGTTATTGTTATTGTTATTGTTATTGTTATTGTTATTGTTATTGTTATTGTTATTGTTATTGTTATTGTTATTGTTATTGTTATTGTTATTGTTATTGTTATTGTTATTGTTATTGTTATTGTTATTGTTATTGTTATTGTTATTGTTATTGTTATTGTTATTGTTATTGTTATTGTTATTGTTATTGTTATTGTTATTGTTATTGTTATTGTTATTGTTATTGTTATTGTTATTGTTATTGTTATTGTTATTGTTATTGTTATTGTTATTGTTATTGTTATTGTTATTGTTATTGTTATTGTTATTGTTATTGTTATTGTTATTGTTATTGTTATTGTTATTGTTATTGTTATTGTTATTGTTATTGTTATTGTTATTGTTATTGTTATTGTTATTGTTATTGTTATTGTTATTGTTATTGTTATTGTTATTGTTATTGTTATTGTTATTGTTATTGTTATTGTTATTGTTATTGTTATTGTTATTGTTATTGTTATTGTTATTGTTATTGTTATTGTTATTGTTATTGTTATTGTTATTATTATTGGTTTATTAAAAATGCAAACGTGGTTGTCAAAAAGCCGAATTTCTGACTCAAATAATGGTTTGATGGCGGCATTCCAACAGAACCGTTTTATTTTTAAAAAAAAAAAAAAACAATTAATCCACCGCAATACAGAAACGTAGGACACGTCCATATAATTGGGCCTTCCGCTCGGTTGTCGGTCCGGCAACTGAGAGCAAGTTCGAACACGTTCAAAACAACTGGCGGACACGTCACTCCTGACCGAGGGGTGATTCTTAAACGAGTTATCTGCATCGAGAAAGACCCATGTACTTCTTTTAACCATTGTTAGCTGAGAACAATACAAACAACAACAAAGGAACATTTAGAGCAGGTTCAGACACGATACGATCAAAACTTGGTAGACGACATCAACATTACTGGCCTCGCACACTCTTGAAGGGATGAGTTACTAACGACGGTTGTTTGCATCGAGAAATATCTTTTTAATTTCCTTTATCTCACCATGCTAGTTGATACAAATTAAAAACACATCAAGAACAAACAAACAAAACCAAATAAACAAACAAACAAACAAACAAACAAACAACCATTTTTATAGACAAGTACACCCCTTACACAGCAATCGAGAAACCCAGTCCAAAGTCTGCTAGAGTGGCTCGAAGACCCTCATGATTGAGGGTCATGACCCTTCTCATAATAAGGAGGTCATATACGCCTCTCATACTACTAATAACATACCAAAAAGGGAACCATTGTTGATTTGACTTGCACTATTAAAGTCATGAACTATAGTTATAACGAACTATTGAGGAGTATTTTCTTTTGACAGCAAGTTGCATCGGGGAGTACAAGGGTATACATTATGGCAGCTTCTAAGCCAATGATGCGTTTGTTTGCCAACCGGGACCGCTACTTAAAGGCGTATGAGACTTTCATTGTGTACTCTGCCAAGTACGAACATCAGGACACTTGGACCAAGACAGTGCTACTCGACAAGATCGTCCCTCATCTCCCAAACTTGGACCAAGACAATGAGCTCCGTGTCTTAGGAGTAGGCAGTGGATCTGGTAAGGCAGTGTTTCAAATCATTCGCTGCAATAACAACCTGGATTTAAAAAAAACATATGAATCTCGAAACCCAGATATAAATTTAAATCCGGACAGTTTTTTTATATTTTATATTAGCATCCTCCACGAATTAATGCCCGTGAGTTCAATTGCACTAAAAACTCGAAATTAGTCAAACTTGGCCATTAAGTGTTGAGTTAAAAAGAAATAGGCCGCTATTTAAAAAAACAAAAAACAAAACAAAAAACCAGCCTTGACAGGATAATTTTCGATTAATCTATGATGATCACAACCTATAATAATAATAAGAAGAAGACATACCCTCGATCCAAATCTAACGTAAATTTCCAGCCGCGTTTCTGCCTTCCGCCTATTAAAGTAGGCCCTAGTTAAGTTAGGTAACAGGATAGTTCTTTTCAGAATTGAGAAGTCCCCCGAATTCCGAAAATCTACTCCGTGGTGGTAGAATTATACAAGACAAGTTGTCTCTCTTAAAAAACATATTCTAACCGGCATTCCGGCAAGTAGATAATAAAATATACACATGGTGTTACCGCAAAACATTGATACCTCACCATACAGTGCCTCAAAATCCATATCGAATACTGTCAGTCACACAAGTTGGTTTTCTTATCATAACAAATCCATCATTAATGTTGAATTTAATGGTAAATGTAATAAAATTGCAAGAAATAATAAGTATCATTTTAATGACCCGCGCAATAATTATATGCTATTTTTTGTAACTATTCACAGGGGAAGTGGAGTTTCCATTTTTGACCGCACTACTGAAGAAATATCCTATCATCACTAACCGTGTAGTTGAACCAGATAAAGATCAAATCATCAAGTACAAGGCATTGGTCCAATCCAAGGGACACGAACTACAAGGTGTGAAGTTTGACTGGCGACAGCAAACCCTTGAACAATACAGTGATACCGACGGAGTTGGAACCAAGTTTCATCTCATAAGCGCTATTCACTCCCTGTACCACGTTGAGGACGTAGACAGTTCCTTGATGTATCTGTACGATCTCCTGGAACCTGGTGGCATAATGATTTCGATTCTCCTATCAGGTAAACACACAAGAATGTGCGAGCGAATGTGGAATTCCTTTGAGAAGACAGCAGACCAGCCTATGTTGTAAAAAAAATCAGCGGATAAGCGACATATAGCCCTGTGCATGGCCACTCAAGACTTAATTTATGCTTATGTCTATTAACTTAGGATTAACCTTAGGACTTTAAGGACGAGTTAAGTTCGGTTTCCGTAGACGACCTTAGGACGAGTTACTCGTCCTATAATAGATGGATAGACCTTTCTTTTATTGATTAAACAAACCGCCTTGGTTGGCATGGACGGCCGAATGTTTGTAAAACACTCAATCGCATAAACAGTTGTTTTAATCAAGTTCACAATATCTGCAAACGTTCCGTTAATAAAAAGTACTAACACAAGGAGTCCTCTATCTGCGACGGGGAACCGGAGAAACCAACTGAAGTGCCACGACTTAGAGTGATAACGCCGCCTGCATTGCTACCAATGAAGTACCTCCCTTAATGTATTTGTTTTCAACCAAATCAACACAATGTTTGAATATTTTTGTACATTGTAACCAACAGTAGCGATCTGTTTTTGATTTGCATTCATTGCTTTCCATAGTTCTGTTTTCCAACCAGGGTTGGCAAAAACTCGGTCTGTGACGTTGCAAAAGAAAGGTCATCGGCCGCCATCTTTGATGCATAATAAGAGAAAATTCAACCTCGTTCCTAGGAGTGATCGATCTCGCCAAGCCATTTTTCCCCAGCATGCCTTGCTCGCTCATAGACGTACGCAGAGCTAGTGTGATACGGCGCGCTGCCCATGGTAGCGAGGTTGGGGCATAGATATAATTAATTTTTGTCATGGTTCCTGAACATTAAAGTAAAAGTTAAACTTTTTTCGTTAGAGCGGGTGATACTCTTTGAAATACCATTCACTCAAAAAATTCTATTTTTTAATGTTTGGGGCCAAAAATCTGACATAGCATCTTTAATTTGTTGTGTATAAAGCCCCGTAACCCTTTTTCAAATAAAAAAAATCTAAGACTCGGTATGTATTGTTTTCTCTTTCAGACCTATGTGGTATGTGGAAGTTTTGGAGTCGTACATCCGACTTGTGTAAGCGTGGTCTGCTGCGTTGCATTAGCTCACATGACATGCTTAGCTCGTTTGATCGCCATGACATCCCTTATGTCCTGAGTAGACACACTTCTGAAATGGAGATCACCAAATGCTTTGACGAGACATCCGAGGACGGGGATCTCTTGCTTGATTTCTGTCTTCAAGTGAGTGAATTCAAGAAGACGGAATCAGCGACCAAGTATAAGGAAGTGATAGAGCACATGGCCAGCAGTGAGTGCTCTAAGAAAGACGGGAGTAAAATCCTCATGAGTAATGATTGGGAGGCAGTTATCGTTACGAAGCCGTCTAATTAAAGGTCCTGTACACGTTTGGTAATTGTCAAAGACCAGTGTTCTCACTTGGTGTATCCCACGTGCACCGATAAGCATAAAATAACAAACCTGTGAAAACTTGGGCTCATTTTGGTCATCAAAGTTGCGAGAAAATTATGAAAGAAAAAACACCCTTCTAGCCAGAAGTCTTTTATTATTTTAGTGAAAGATTACCCCTTTCTCAAAAACTACGTTACTTAAGAGGGAGTCGTTTCCAACGATGTTTTATATTATAAACAGCTCTCCAATGCTTGTAATACCAAGTCAGTTTTTAAGTTAATATTTGCTTTGAATAATTACCAAACGTATACCTTCCCTTTAAAGGCACTGGCAAAAAAAAAAAAAAAAAAAAACCGCACCGCGCACATTTTAAAATGGCCATGTGCCCATCCAACAGTGTAGTGTTTTGTAATAAATTTACTCAATTTTGACTGGCGTTTTTGTGGAGAATTTTCGGAGTCATTAGCTCCAGCAATGACAGATCCACGGGGGTCGGAACGGAATGAGAAGACCATGTTTAACATGTATACCTTTGGAATTTTCAGTGTACTGTACAATGTATATGTACTGGGCCCGATTTCATGGCTCTGCTTACCACCGAATTCTGCGCTTACGAACACGATTCCCCGCTTACGTGCAAGCGCCGAATTTCTGCGCTGGCCTTGTAAGCGTAGAATACCTAATGTGAAGTACGCACGCGCAGAAGCCAAAATTCGCCGCTAACCCGTGAGATACGCTTGCCGTAAGCACAGAATTCCCTGCTTCCATAAGCGCCGATTCTGTGCTTACGGTAAGCAGAGCCATGCAATTGGGCTCTGTACACACTACCGAAGTTGCCTTCATGTGCATACGGTACCCCGACATGTCCACATAAACGAATACACTCAACAAAGACCTATCACCTTTGGTAATTGTCAAAGACCTGGGCACAATTTCATAGAGCTGCTAAGCAAACAAAATTGCTTAGCACGAGATTTCTTGTATATTTGGTTTGCGATAACACCATGTGTGTATCTACTTGCCAGGTAGAGTTTGTTCTTAGAGAATTGTCTTGCTTTATTCTACTGCCGCAGAGTAGATATTCAGGGGTTCGGGAGACTTCTAAGTTCGGCAAAAGAACTGTCCTGCTTTTAACTATTACCAGGGCGGATGATGTAGAAAATAGACTTGGACTACTACTTTAGCTTATAGGGTCGTAATTAACTGTACTTCCTTGATAAAAACAGCTAGGATTACCAACAAAATTTCCATTTGTTGCATATTGCTTGTTACTGGTAATCAGCTGTTGTTTGCTTATCCTAAACATCACGTGGAAATTTGGGTGGTAACCCTGTTTTCTATCAAGGCAAATATTTCATGCTAAGCAAATTTTTGTGCTTAGCAGCTCCATGAAATTGGACCCAGATTCCCACTTAGTGTATCTCAACATTATGCATAGTAACAAACCTGTGAAAATATCGACTCAATAGTCATCGAAGCTGCAAGAGAACAATTCAAGAAAAAAACGACCCTTTTTGAACAATTTGTTGTGCTTTCATAAAACAAATTATGGCCAATAAAAGGCTTCAAGTCTGAACTCTTTTCATAATATTGAGTGAGAAATTCCCTCTAAACTTAGTACAACCATATTGCCACCTCAGTAAAATTTATTCTCACTAATTTTCAAGTTAATCTCCAATAACTGCATTTGATACATATCTTATATCTACGACAAATTCCTTAGTATGTGACAGGTTCATCACTGGTCGATAGTGTTCGACTTCGTTGACGGTCATTAACCATTTAAAGGCAGTGGACACTATTTGTAATTTCACAAAATAATTATTAACATAAACCTTTCTTTGTGACAAGTAATGATGGGGAGAGGTTGATGGTATAAAACATTGTGAGAAACGGCTCCCTGTGAAGTGCCATAGTTTTCGAGAAAGAAGTAATTTTCCACGAATTTGATTTCGAGACCTCAGGTTTAGAACTTGAGGTCACGAAATCAACCATGTAAACGCACACAACTTCATGCGACAAGTTTTTTTTTTTTCGTTCATTATTATCTCGCAAGTTCGATGACCGATTGAGCTCAAATTTTCACAGGTTTGTTATTTTATACATATGTTGAGATACACCAACTGTGAAGGCTAGTCTTTGACAATTACCAATAGTGTCCACTGTCTTAAAAAAAAAGATTTTTTTTTTTTTTACAATATAACGATTTTCCAAATTTGCAACTTATGCTTACAGACAGCACAAATCAAGAAATAACATCGCAGGTAAAACTCACTTTTGTAAACTTTTAATTGTTACATAATGCCATGAATATTTGTAGCACCGTTATTCTTGGCGTTTGTTGATGTTGTCAGGGCCCAATTTCATAGAGCTGCTTAAGCAAACAATTTGCTTAAGCACGAAAATAGCTTGCTCAATATTGTTCACATGTTCCTAGCAAAATGTCATGCCTACACATTGCTTGTGACTGGTATTTAGCCGTTGTTAACTTAGCATAACAAATTGAGTGGAGTCTTGGCCGGTAATCTGATTTTACTAACCAAGGATTGTTTTGCTTTAGCAAAGTTTTGTGCTTGGGTAGCTCTATGAAATTGGGCCCTGAACTAAAACAACAACAACTTTATATGATAATTTAGGTTTTTAATAAAGTTGTGACTTGCCTTGCGTGGTACCTGCACCTAACTTTATAGAACATTTCTGGCTAAAAAAACAAACAAACTGATATTGCCTAGAGTCATCCTGCCTGTCGCTCAGCTGTTAATAGTTGAACATTTTGTAATGCTTTGCTGTTCTTTATCATAATATCTAAACGAATTATGTAATTTACTTTGGTTTTATTTTTCAGTGTATTCTTAAAGACACTGGACACTATTGGTATTGTCATCGCACTTGGTGTATCTCATTTATATGCATAAAATAACAAACCTGTTATTGAGCTCAATTGGTCGTCGAGATAATTATGGAAGAAAAACACCCTTGTCGTACGAAGTTGTGCGCTTTTAGATGCTTGATTTCGAGACCTCAAAATCTAATTCTGAGGTCTCGAAATCAAAATCAAGTATTTTAGATGGAAAATTACTTCTTTCTCGAAAACTACGTTACTTCAGAGGGAGCGGTTTCTCACAATGTTTTATACTATCAACAGCTCTCCATTGAATGTTTAACAAGTAAGTTTTTATGCTAACAATTACCAATAGTGTCATGTGCCTTTAAAGGAACACGTTGCCTTGGATCGGTCGAGTTGGTCTTTGAAAAGCGTTTGTAACTGTTGGTTATAAAATGCATACAAATATTATGGGTAGAAAGATGTTGTAAAAGTAGAATATAATGATTCACACAAACACGCCTTGAAATTGCACGGTTTTCCTTTTACCTCGTCGACTAACACGGTCGGCCATTTATGGGAGTCAAATGTTTGACTCCCATAAATGGCCGACCGTGTTAGTTCGCAAATTTGTGTGGATCATTGAATTCTACCTTTAAAACATCTTTCCAACCATATGCATTTTATAACAAATGGTTATAAACGCTTTTATGGACCAACTCGTCCGATCCAAGGCAACGTGTTCCTTTAATGTGCGTTCTGTTACTTGTAAACTCTGGGGGTTTGGCCGCCTAAAACCTTCTTCGGAAAGATTTTTTTCTGAATTGAAAACAAAAACAAAAAAACGAAGACTCATCACAATGAAATAATAAACGTTACTAATATTATTAAGACTCTGCTATGGTCGAACCGTCAGGCCATTAACTATTTTATTTTTTGAATATCATTATAAGTATTATTCTGTTTAGCTAACTGCTTTTTAAACTCTTGTTTTCAATAAATCCAAGATGGCCGCTTTTCCCTGCCCTGTGAATAATGTTGTCTTTTATTTAGGGTGGATTTTCGTATTTCCTTGCCTTTACCAGGGGCCAATTTCATAGAGCTGCTTAAGCAAAAAATTTGCTTAAGCACGAAAATAGCTCGCTTATTTTACACATGTTACTGGCCAAAATTTCCTGCCATATACATTGCTTATGACTAGTATTAAGCTATTGTTTACTTAGCATTACAATTAAGTGGAGTCTTGGCCGGTAATCTGATTTTACTAAGCAATGAATTTTTTGCTTAAGCAAATTTTTTTGCTTAAGCAGCTCAGTCTATGAAATTGGGTCCAGTTGTTTGCTTTGTAAGCATTGTCTATATTTTGTTACGCGCTTGTGTATATTTTATGAAAGGACACACTAAGTACAGCCAGCCGCCGGTGTCGCATGCGGATATGTCCTTTATGCAATACTATCCGGAGGACATTATTGCATATGCAATAATGTCCGCCGGACAGTTTTGCATATGCAATCGTGTCCGCCCGGACGCTGCTGCATATTGCAATGTGTCCGCCCGGACACATTTGCATGTGCAGTTGTGTCCGCCCCGTGTAAAATCATCCTTGCAGTAAATAAAACGCCCTTAGTCGACGGAACACGTTCCCCTCTTTTTTACAAGCTATAAATGCATGTAATAAAATGTTGGGCTGCTGGGTATTCGCTGCAATCATAAAATACGTGAGTATTCATGCTGCATATGTACGTAGGTCCAGTGCATGCACACTCGCTTACGCGCGCACATACATGTACATGTCCACCGGATTGTTTTTGCATAGCCCCGGACACGATTGCACCGGCGATCAACAATGTACAAACAAGCGATTAAATCTGGTAACGTACTACGAGATTATGACGAAGATGTGAATTTCGAAAAGTAACCAGACTATTTTATTTGCAAACGTATCCAAAATTTGTGGATATGCAAATGATCCAATTCAATGGTGAGAGAGCGATCAACCTTGTAACTGCTCGACACACCCTGTGGCGAGGTTGACACAACCGTTCACCTGGCAGTGTGCGCGTGCGCAGTGGCGTTTTGGGACCCCCATCACCAGACCCTATAGTTGAGAGTGGCACCAAAACGTTTTAGGATACACCAAGTTAGAATAATGGTCCTTGACAGTTACCAAACGTGTTCAGTGACTTTTTTAAAATCCAAATACACAAGTCGTCGGTCCAACCGCTTAGAAGGTACGTCTCTGCACCAGGCAAACATTACACTACGTACTGTTTTTTTGTAACACCAACCCAGTGAGCCGTAACCTTGGACGTGAAATGTCAAGGTACGCATAGGGCACATACACAACAGGCAGAGGGTAAAAGGCTGATGGATTCCAGACTTTTGGCACTATAATACAACTAAATATTTATAAAGCGCCTTTGCATTAAGATCAAAGCGCTGTAAAGAGCAAAACCAATGGAACTATAAATACAACAAATTACATCTGATACACGTGAGTTTTGTGATATTTTTTTAACAAAGGCAAAGAGTTGTAATTTCTGATGCATACTGGTAGGTTGTCCCATAATATTCACCATTGGCACTCGACATTTTGTTCATGTAAACATACAAAATACTTGCGTCTCACCTTGATGTCAAATATGAAACTGTTATTTGTTGCACTTATTTGTATAACGGCCAGCAGGGCGGACGGTCCAAGTCCAAACGTGGCTTTAAAGCAAAATACAGGTCTTGGATTCAACTGATTGGAGGATCGTCTCGACAAAAAAGACCACCGAGCGTTCGACTCTTCAAACACTACGTGGTGACCTTCATCAGATATCCATGAGCCGTGGACGTGTGCATCAAGATCTGGTTGTCTGATTGGGCCTACGTCTTATTTGTATCCGACGGTAAATTATTATTGTGCTGCCCTATGAGTCTGACATATTATTTACGGACGTCAAAGTGGATCGGGGGGGGGGGGCTTGGCTTATTGTGTTTGAAGAGTGGTTCATGCTATAGCGCCCTCTCGCGGGGAAAACCGTGTGTACTTACTGAAGTGCGAAAGTGTCAGATGTATTTTGTTGTAGCTGTAAGTATTCTGTAGTTGGATGAACCGTTGGTTTGAAAACTATTGGTGATTACTTAAAATAATTTTAAGCATAAAAAGCTGGTAGAGAGCAATGAAGAGATGATGATAGTGCAAAACATTGTGCACATGCTTAGACCATTATGCTATCAGCAAAAAAATAACCCTTAGGCCAACGAAGTCATATGCCTTAGTCTCGATTCTAAGTGTGCCACAGCTATTCAAAATGGCACAGGAGTGAAAACACGGCACTTGAAAAGGTCAAACTGAAGTTGTACTTTGTATTCATTATATAGGGATAGTTATCATAACAGGCGATATACACCATAAACAACAACATATGTGTTGATACTTCTGCAGGGGTGGGAGGAATTAAGGCCAACTTTTAATGAAAGAGGACAAACATAAAAACAAAATAAAAATAAAAAATATATAAGAAAATCCACACGATGACGTTTCAAGTTAAAATATTTCGCTGCAATGACGTGTTCTTCATCACAGAGTACGTGCAGTTGCAGATACGCATACATCCAACGTGAACATCACAGGTCAACACATACGATGATTCTATTACCATAAACAACTTTGAAAACTAAAACATTTCAAACAAAAAATGTTTGATACAAACACAAGTGATCCTCATTTTTGGGGCGCATTACAGTTATCATACTCCCAGATGGCAAACTTTAGGAGCATGGCTTTTGAATGGCGGTAAGAGCCATGCTCTCTACAAATTACAGATAATGTATAGACAAAACTAAAGTTCTGTGCTCTCGAGTCCATTATAGCAAACAAGAAAGTTCTATCAGGTCCAACACTGAGGGCGCACGTTGTATCCCCATATTTATTAGCCTTATACTCTTATACGCAAGCACCGGCAAGCACCGGCCCGCTCTGATGTTGGACGACGAGCTGCACGGTAGGCTTATTTGACACCCGTGGGGTCAAAGCATGATTTTTCGAGATTTGTCTACCTCGTACAACAATAAAAATAATAATAATAATAAGCATCTACATAGCGCCATCTATCTAGAAAACTAATCCGAGGCGCTGGAGAGGAAAAGAAACCGAAACAAAGAAGTTTATACAAAGAAAAGGATCAAAAGAGTGCCTAATTACCGTGACTTAGGAAACAAATAGGTTTTTAGTTGCAACTTAAATGTGTCTAATGAAGAAGCTGTGCGAATGGCTATTAGTAGAGTATTCCAGAGGGTTGGTGTGTGTCCTCGGTGTCACAAGAAGACACTTGTTTGATGATCTGAGGCTGCGTTGAGGAATGTAATGTGAAATAAGTTCATTGAGATAGCCTGGTGCTATTCCATGGAGTACTTTCCATGTTAAAAGTAAAATTTTGAACTGAATACGCTCTTGTACTGGCAACCAATGAAGTTTCTGTAAAACCGGTGAAATATTATCAAATTTAGAGGTCTTAGAGAGGACCCTAGCTGCTGCATTCAGGGCAGGTTGGAGTTTATTTAGATTTTGTTTAGAAATATTGAACAAAAGACCATTTCCAATATCTAAACGAGATAAAACAAAGGCATGTACCAGGATAGAAGCTGATTTGTCATCAAGAGTTCTACGAAAACTGTTCAAGTTATGGATATTATAATACACAGACTTACAAACTTTCTTTACATGTGTATCCATAGACATATTCATATCAAAAATAACACCAAGATTACGTACAGATGTAGCGGGGGTAATCTGAGCACTACCAATATTTACATGATGGGTTTTTATCAAACGCTGCTGATACTTAGATGAAACAATGAGCAATTCTGATTTAGATTCATTTAACTTAAACTTGTTCACAAGCATCCAGGATCTCATATCTGTGATGCGGTTTTCCAAGCGATGTTTTGCAGACAGTTCACTTGCTGTGTCGTATGGATCGAATGGTACATACAGTTGAGTGTCGTCTGCATTAGATGAATCATTACGTCATGCCTTCGTGCAATGTTTGCGAGAGGAGAAGAATATAATATGATGAAAAACAAAGGTCAGAGGACAGATCCTTGAGGGACTCCGAAAATCAGTACAACGAAGCGGCTTTGTTTTGAACGAGGTTGAGAAAACCTCGAAAAACTATGCTTCGACCCACAGTACATCATTTATTTATTTATTTATATTGCGCCAATTCCCCCCCCCCCCAAAAAAAAAAAAAAATGTACGCAAGCGCATAACAAAATAATTTTAAAAATACCGTTATATGTATCAAGTACAGTTATGTACTAAATATGCAGTTCGTCGTCAAACGCTACGTGGACGCTGGACGTGGACGTAGCTTTGGACAAGGCGTCGTAAACTCTTAGAGTTTAAAGGCAGGGGACACTTTTGGTAATTACTGTAAAGAGAGAGAGACGGGAAGGTGAGAGACGGTCCTCTACTTAATAAAGGACGAGCATTCGCCAAAATACATGTCAATAAATGGAACAGTCAGTAAGCCAATGACGTTTTATGAAAATCTCTACTATACAGGTTTTAATACTTCCAACCCATAGAAAACATACAAAAAGTTATAACACTACAGTATACACTACATGTAGCCTACATAATGCAGTGCACGAAGTTCACCAAAAGGTCAGCACACCCAGAGGCTAATGGACGCACGTGTGTGACAGTGCTGCCTGGCATACATAGTGGTTTTACAAATAAAACGATCCAAATAGAGAGCTACAAAATCACAATGATTTGGGCATTAATGAGGGTAAGAACACAAAATAATACTCACAAATATCTCTACAACTCTATTGATCCCATATAAATAGATTTTGGAGCATGGCCAGAGCCGTGCTCCCTATAAAAATAGAGAGAATCACAGACCCAAATAAATTAGTTGCTCTTCCACGTCGAAGCTATAGAAAAAGAGAGTGATTGTCACGTGACAACACCAAAAGTTAACTTTGAACAAATCCAACAATGAGGGCGCACTTTGGATTCCTACATTACTCAATATAATTATTAACATAAAACCTTGATTGGTGAACTTGAGGTCTCAAAATCAACCCTACGCACACAACTTCGTGTGACAAGGGTGTTTTCTTTCTTTCATTATTATCTCGCAAGTTCGATGACCGATTGAGCTCAATTTTTCACAGGTTTGTCATTTTATGCATATGTTGAGATACACCAACTGTGAAGGCTAGTCTTCGACAATTACCAATAGTGTCCACTGGCTTTAAGTAACGTAGTTTTTGAGAAAGAGGTAATTTTTCAGACTTCTAGCTAGAAGATTTCTATAGATTTCTATCTGAAAGCACACAAATTCGTCCAACAAGGGTATTTTTTCTTTCATAATTCTCGCAACGTCGATGACCAATTGAGCCCAAATTTCCACAGGCTTGTTATTTTATGCTTACGGTGGGATACACCAAGTGAGAAGACTAGTCTTTGACAATTACCAAACGTGTACAGGGCCTTTAATTAGACGGCTTCGTAACGATAACTGCCTCCCAATCATTACTCATGAGGATTTTACTCCCGTCTTTCTTAGAGCACTCACTGCTGGCCATGTGCTCTATCACCTCCTTATACTTGGTCGCTGATGCCGTCTTCTTGAACTCGCTCACTTGAAGACAGAAATCAAGCAAGAGATCCCCATCCTCAGATGTCTCGTCAAAGCATTTGGTGATCTCCATTTCAGAAGTGTGTCGACTCAGGACATAAGGGATGTCATGGCGATCGAACGAGCTGAGCATGTCAGCTGAGCTAGACTCACGCAGACCATGTTTCAACATGTCGGGCATACGAGCCCTGAACTTCCTCAAGCCAGCTTGGTCTGAAAGAGAAAACAATACATCCCGAGTACGAGATTTTGTATTCTGAAAAATCGTAAATTAACCTCCAGCAGATATAACACCAATCTTGAGTTAGGATGAGTAAACTCGTCCTACCTCAATAGGTTGGACAAAGGAGGGTCCCCGATTGCAGGTGTTTACACACTTGCGTGAAGTGGGTGGGGGTGTGTGTGTAAAAAAAAAAAAAAAAACTCTTTATCCCCAGTGCAAATTTAACATCTATTATTAATTCCTAAGTTGGGAAGAGTTTGGTGAAATCGACGGCTGTGTCAGAGAGCTGGGAGCTTACATAAAACCCTATACATGTATGTTGCACTGCAAGTAAGCAACTGGCTATTAAAGGCAGTGGACACTATTGGTAATTTCTCAAAATAATTGTTAGCATAAAACCTCACATGGTAATGAGTAATGGGGAGCTATTGATAGTATAAAACATTGTGAGAAACGCCTCCCTCTGAAGTGACACAGTTTTCGAGAAAGGAGTAATTTTCCACGAATTTGATTTCGAGACATCAGATTAAGAACTTGAGGTCTCGAAATCAACCATCTAAACGCACACAACTTCGTGTGACAAGGGTGTTTTTTTTTCTTTCATTATTATCTCGCAACTGCGACGACCGATCAAGCTCAAATTTTCACAGGTTTGTCATTTTATGCATATGTTGGATACACCAAGTGAGAAGACTGGTCTTTGGATAGTGCTTCTTCTTTGTTATTACTGTGAGTACGAATTTAGTTAAAATACTATTTCCCATGACTTCTACAAGAGAATACGCTTAAGAAACACAATTGAAGTTTGAGTGGTCATGGCAAGGTCGTGTGCCCACTGATTTTATTTTTTTTTACAACATAGGCTGGTCCGCAGCTGTCTCAAAGGAAGCCCCATTGCGTCTGAAGCTGACCGTTGCTGTTGTTCAATGTTTGCCCCCCAAAAAAGTAATTCTACCGGTTTCAAGTCTGCAATAGCGGCCTTTAGTCTACTTTTTAAACTGTTCACTTATTGTATGTCATTTTCTTAATCTTTTGCAATTGTTACTGTCATGCGCCCTCGAACAAGCTGGTCCTGGAGAGAGCGCAATATAAGATCAATAAACTATTGTTATTATTATTGTTATTACCCCATATCTAGTACATTATTGCCCGAAGAAGCGCCCTCTTGTTAGATTTACCTCAGTCACCAGCCTGAGCTAATCAGTGGGGCGTTTTTCTTGGCTGATGCAGTGGTACAACCGAGATCTCAGACTTGAAATCAAGTCTGGTGCCAATGTAACTGCATGAATTCTTGTGTGTTTACCTGATAGGAGAATCGAAATCATTATGCCACCAGGTTCCAGGAGATCGTACAGATACATCAAGAAACTGTCTATATCATCCACGTGGTACAGGGAGTGAATAGCGCTGATGAAATGAAACTTGGTTCCAACTCCGTCAGTATCTCTGTATTGTTCGAGGGTTTGCTGTCGCCAGTCAAACTTCACACCTTGTAGTTCGTGTCCCTTGGTTTGAACCAATGCCTTGTACTTGATGATTTGACTTTCATCTGGTTCAACTACACGATTAGTGATGATAGGATATTTCTTCAGTAGTGCCGTCAAAAATGGAAAGTCCACTTCCCCTTTGAATACACAAAATAGCATATATTGCGCCGGTCAAATATAAGGACACTTATTATTTCTTGCAATTTTATTACATTTACCATTAAATTCAACATTAATGATGGATTGGTTATGATAAGAGAACCACCTTGTGTGACTGATAGTATTCTATATGGATTTTGAGGCACTGTATGTTCAGGTATCAATATATTATTTGTTTTGCGGTATAAAACACCATGTGTATATCCTCTTTCCAGGTAGATTATGTTTTTGAGAACTTGTCTTGCATGCTTTTATAATTGTACCACCACGGAGTAGATTTTCGGAATTCGGGGGGACTTCTCAATTCTGAGAACAACTTTCCTACTAGGGCCTATACTTTAATAGGCGGAAGGCAGAAAAACGGCTGGGAATTTACGTTAGATTTGGATCGAGGGGATTTCTGAAACTTTCACTGCGCGGAGTGAGTTCTTGGTCTTATCGTTTCGACTAGCTTGCTCTAGTCATCGTCAGGGGATTTCTATGTTAAAATGTATAGTACGTGTACACGACATCAACACTTTGAAGGTCAATGGCCAAGTTTGACTAATTTCGAGTTTTTTGATGCAATCAAACCCACGGGCATTAATTCAAGAAGGATCCTAAACATACTTTTAAAAAAAAATAATAAAAAATGTCCAGTTTAAATTTATCTAGGTTTTGAGATTCAAAAGTTTAATTCGTTATCAAAGAAGATTGTTATTGCAGCGAATGATTTGAAACACTGCCTCACCAGATCCACTGCCTACTCCTAAGACACGGAGCTCATTGTCTTGGTTTATAGTAGGGAGATGAGGGACGATCTTGTCGAGTAGCACTGTCTTGGTCCAAGTGTCCTGATGTTCGTACTTGGCAGAATACACAAGGTAAATCTCATATGCCTTGAAGCAGCGGTCCCGGTTGTTAAACAAAATCATCATGGGTTTCGAATCCGCCATGATGTCACACTTATACTCCCCGATGCAACTTGCCGTCAAAAGAAAATAAAAAAAAAATACTTGAAGTTGAAAGAAAGGCAAAGCAGCACAAATCAATCCACACTGTGAACTGAAAAATCGGAAATTAAACATATTTTTATAACTTAAACGTTCCTTTGATGATGAGTTTAGACAGAGGAACTTCATCATTCAAATATCATCAAGGATGACTAATAACAAAAATGTTTTGTTCCTGATGACCGTTCAAGAAAAAATATTTGTCTATTGCGTTTCAAAATATAGTTTCTTAATCAATGAACCGAAATGATTACACATACGAGTACTACCATCATTATTGGATTTTAGCCATTGCATGGTGAGGTATCAAAATTGGTCTGCGGTTACCATGTGTGTAAGTGGGAGAGGTTGATAGTATAACACATTGTGAGAAACGGCTCCCTCTGAAGGAACGTAGTTTTCGAGAAAGAATTAATTTTTCACGAATTTGATTTCGAGACCTCAGAATTATATTTTGAGGTCTTGAAATCAAGCATCACACAACTTCGTGTGACAAGGGTGTTTTTCTTTCATTATTATCTCGGAACTTCGACGACCAATTGAGCTCAAGTTTTCATAGGTTTGTTATTTTATGCATATATTGAGACACACCAAGTGAGAAGTCTGGTCTTTAATACGGTATCGTTGTTTGATGTAACTTCGGCCAATCCAAACAAGGCTTAAAGGCATGGGACAAGTTTGGTAATTACTCAAAATCATTATTAGCATAAATCCTTACTTGGTAACGAGTAATGGGGAGCTGTTGACAGTATATTAAAACATTGTGAGAAACGGCTCCCTCTGAAGTAACGTAGTTTTTGAGAAAGAGGTAGTTTGTCACTCAAATAACAAAAAACTTCAGCCAGAGCATTTTATTATGCATCCGAAAGCACACAAAGTAAAGCAAAAGGTTTTTTCTTTTTTCTTTCATTATTCTTTTGCAAATTCAATGACCAATTGAGTAAACATTTTAACAGGTTTGTTGTTTAATGCATACGTTAGGATACACCAACGTTAGGATACACAAAGTGAGAACACTGGTCTTTGACAATTACCAAACGTTTAAAATCCAAATACACAGGTCTTGGGGCCAACCGCTTAGAAGGTACGTCTCCGCACCGGGCGACTCTTTAAACATTACACTACAGTACTGTTTTTTTTATGCAAGTTGCCAGACACAAGGCCTGGGCTTCAAATCAACTATTTTTCCAGGGGCCGTTGCCACCTACTCATCCCTGGGAATAAAACAGGGTGACCCCCTTTGGCAGTCGTACGGATGTAGGCTTTGGGTACCATCAATCAAAAGCCTGGCTGGTAGAGCAGAGCACTACCTCCCTGTTCTGTAACACTATAACCAAGTGAGTCGTTAAATTCACTTGGAAAGATAATTTTTCTTTTCTTTTTTACATTTGAGTAAATGTTTCTGAACAATAAAATAATTTTTTGAGTAATTGGTTTTAACGATTATATGTTTAAAAAAATAAATAAAGTTGTGTGGGAAGGTGACTCCGCCTACCCCTTTTGTGACGTCAATCGAGGCAGACTGTGCCTCGATCGAACATCGAACACACGTACGTGCATTTTACAATTCAAGTCCTAGTCTCTAGTCCTAGTCTTTTCTTGCATTTTTCCGGCAATGTCGACCACGTGTATTACTGCTGGATGCAGCAAAACGAAGGGGTCAGTTTGCAAGTCTTTTCCGGTGCTGGGCAGCAAACACTTCGAGCCGTCGTGCTTCGATATCCGACATACACGACACATTTTGACATGAAGAGAAAAGTTCTTTTCCATAACATGACGCCATCCCATAATTTTTTCCAGCTAGTGGGGAAGTCGAATTGACGTCTCGATTGACGTCACGAACAGCGCCCTCTCGGCTCGGGCTTATTTTTAAATTTGTAAATAACATGGAAACCTTAGTTAATTGTTAATTCATATTCCACTCATCAAAACACATATTTTTAGTGACAAAAGCTTTATTATGACAAAATACCACTTCCAGGTGACTTTAAACCTTGAACGTGTTACGCATAGGGCCCACACTCAACAGGGAATGGCTGAGGGATTTCCGAGTGTTGGCACTATTGCCACTCGATATTTTGTTCATGCGAACATAAAAAATACTTGCGTCTCACCTTGATGTCAAAAAATGATACAGACTGTTGTTTGTTGTACTCAAACTTATTACGGCCAACAGCAGGGCGGACGGTCCAAACAAGGCTTAAAAAGCAAAATACATGTCGTAGATTAAACTGATTGGAGGATCGATCGTCTCGACCAAACAGACCACCGACTCTTCAAACATGTCTACCCCGGTATACGTGGTGACTTTCAGATGCCCCCCATGTATGGGGCGCCGTTTGTCAATTAATTGTTTGACACTTTTAAGGCATGTTTTTACCATGGTTTACAGCAATTAGATGTAAACCATAGAAACTGTTGCCAAATCCTGTTATGGTTTACATACCAGTAAAGTATTTGTCCTGTATAAGTTTATGGTTTACAAACCATGAACCTACAAAAACATTTACAAATCGTGGTTCATAAACCAAGAAAATTTACGCATCTCAAAAAACATGGTTAATAAACCATAAAAACTGAAGCATCAAATTCATGGTTTACAAATCATGGTTTATAAACCATGAAAATTGAGACATCTAAAACACATGGTTTATAAACCATGAAAATTGAAGAATAAAAATCGTGGTTTACAAATCATGGTTAATAAACCATAAAAACTGAACCATAAAATCATGGTTTGTGATCATGGTTTATAAACCATGAAAATCGAGACATCTTAAAAAAACATGGTTTATAAACCATGAAAATCGAGAATTCTTAAAAACCATGGTTTATAAACCATGAAAATTTACATGAAAACAATTAATTGACAGACGGCGCCCCATACCCATGAGCCGTGGTGACGTGTACATTCAGATCTGATTATATTGGTTATTTTTTATGATGATATATTATTATTGTGCTGCCCTATGAGTATGACATATTATTTTTTGGACGTCAAAGTGGGTCGGGGGCTTGGCTTATTGTGTTTTAAGAATGGTTCAGAACCGTATATTTGGAGAGTTGCGACAACTTGCGATTAGAAGCCATTTTGTATCCAAAGTGACGGTAAACAACGTTCGTTCATTACAAGCGTGTACAGTTTTTGCCGTGCGTTAAATCGGAACGTTGGTTGTGTACGTGTGTGACCGCGCAACACCAATGGTCTTGGAACCAAGACTAATAGTATACCGATCATAGCCCATCAATATTGTTTACATGGATGGAGGAAAGAAGTAGTTTCCTGTTTTTAACAGAGAGCCATTTCATTATACATCAGCTCAATAAGCTGGGCTTAGTTAGTTTGTGGAAGAGTCAATCCAATATGGACTCGGATCGGAAGTAAATGATCATTGATCAGTTCAATTCATAATTCTAATGTTTATCATTTACAAATTACTTATTTTCAAATTGCTGCATCTGATGAATTGCAAGTAAATGTTTACTTTTTAACACAAAGACAAACGTAGAAATACAGCAAAGCAATGCACAAATGGAACCACTGAAATTGCTCATAAAAATTAGGACAGTCAACCAGGGAGCATTTAGTTTGATTTTGAAGAAAGTTTAAATAAGTTCACACTAATTCTCTGGTTATTCTCTGGTTCTTCCACATAACAAATACAAATTTAACTATGGTTTGTGTTCCTCATGACTGTGATCATCTCTTTGGAATTGGGGTGACATGATTGATGAATTTGACTAGTTACTAATGTAATATTAATGAGGAAAGTTGATGTGTCATTAGTAGGCCATTTGGCTGACACATCCTAATCTTTTTTCCATAATATTTCAGAAAAGGGAATCTAAGCAATTATGTATTGTTACTGCTGCTTGTTTATTTTGTACAGCATTCTTTAATCCCGCAGAACTGAATGGATGAGACTCCTGTGCTTTAAAGGCCATTGTGAATGGGACCACACGAATGCATTGATGTACTATTTGTGGGACTTCTGCAAGAGCCAAGAAGTATCACGAAGGCGTACAATATATTTCTTCTTCTGATTATGAACTGCAAAGCTCATCATCACCTGCCACTACAATTACATAGAAGTCTGTGTCATTTGGACTACTTTGTGACAGTGTGCAGTTAGCCCCATGTTTTTGTAATGTACACGTTTGCATTAGGAAATTATAGATGTTACCTCCAATATAAGTATTAATCACACGAGCAGAAGTGGAATACGGAAAAATATTGCCTTCTGTGTCCCATATCCAACAAGGCCGAAGGCTGAGTCGCAGAAGCGTTAAATTTCCTCGTATTTCACGAGCGCGCGTGTGATAATGTATGGGCTGTGCAATTTAGGTTTATATCACACTCTTGTTGCTATGGAACGACCAATCAGAATCAACAGTTTAAGTCTACTTGAAGATAATGACCAATACATGTCTGGTATAACCAGTTACAATCCAGTACATTTTTGCTTTACCATTAGTTTATATGTTACATGGGGTGATCAGTCAACACTAAAAGCCATTTGCAAATCAGATTTGCATAATGTCTGGTAGCTGGTACTAATGGACCCTTCCCATGAAATATGCTAATCACATTCACGCATGCGTACAGACCCTGTTGGTTGGCAAACGCCATAGACCTTATCGCAAATACCAATGCGCAAGCGCAGACTGTTGAATGAGGTGCATTGTGGGATAGATATGAATCAAATTTTGCTGCCAGCTAGACCACAATGCACCTAATTCCAAGCTTTACGCGCGCGCCCCAGTATTTGCGAAAAGGTCTATAGAGTTGTGCACTAAGCAGACGCGCAATCGCGTCTGCGTCACGCACCCATTAGCCGTGTACAAAACAGCGCGATGTTCCCTCATTTTGCCAACCAAAACGTTAGTGCGCACGCGCTATGTGCAATTTACATATTTCATGGGAAGGGTCTATTAAGGTCAGCTGGTAGAATGACTTGCTTGGTCACAAGGGATTGTAAATGCTATTTTTGTATTTATTTATTTATTTATTTTTGTATTTATTTATTATATAAATGCTAAGCTTTTGTATAGCAGCCACTAGACCACCAAAGCCTTCTATTATTCTACATTGAAAGTCATGTAAAGGTTGGTGTTCACTGTTTCTTGAAAGAGCTTGTCCCAAATTATCTGACAAACACAGCACTGACTTCAGACTAATAAATTCCAATTGTAGTAAGTCACTGTACCAGACTTTAGGTCAAGGCACTTTGTCATACTTCCAGACCTAGAAATGCACCTTATTTGGGACCAGAACAGTTCAAAGGACAGGGATAACAACACGGTCAGTATCCACCATAGTGACATGGTGTCAGTGTGCCTCAAAATCTTAAACCAAGTACCGGTGGAATTGAACCACCCACAACATTACTCTGGATTGTACAAGCAAAATTGCTGTATAAATCAAAAGAACAGTGTGTCAACCTGAGATGCTTTCTGTGAATAGTTTAAAAAAAATTGAGTAACAACACCAACCATGCTTACATATCAACCGAATTTGGGGAAGATATGAACAATATTTTAAAGGAACACGTTGCCTTGGATCGGACGAGTTGGTCAAAACAAAAGCGTTTGTAACCGTTTTTTATATAATGCATATGGTTGGAAAGATGTTTTAAAAGTAGAATACAATGATCCACACAAGTTTGCCTCGAAATTGCGTGGTTTTTCTTCTACTGTGCGAACTAACACGGTCAGCCATTTATGGGAGTCAACATTTTGACCCCCATAAATGGCCGACGTGTTAGTCGACGAGGTAAAAGGAAAACCACGTAATTTCGAGGCATGTTTGTGTGGATCATTGTATTCTACTTTTACAACATCTTTCTACCCATATGCATTTTATAAAAAAACGGTTACAAACGCTTTTCAAAGACCAACTCGACCGATCCAAGGCAATGTGTCCCTTTAACGAGCAGGGGTCACTATAAGGTCTCTGAGTTCGCAGGCAGTGCTGACCGCAGACATCCGGAGCACCTGGGAATCCAGGCACAGGGTTTGGGTTCCCACGTGATCTGGAGAGGGCAGTCAGTGCTGATCTGGGTCTCTATGGTGTCAACAGCCAATGCAAATAGACCACTTTGCGATTGCTCCAGGCCGACTCCCCCATTTTGTGTTAAGATCAAAGAAAACGTAAGTCCCTGTGATTATAAAAAGAAGAAGAGACTCGAAGAGAATCAGAGACTCAAGGAAAACTGTTTTTGTGTCACAATTATTTATTCGTTATGGTTATCCTATTCCTGTCTATGTCTACAGCATTTAATTCTTGTCAATCAACAAACAACACAAGTTCTTGACCACGACAGCGTGTTACAATATATAAACAAGTAGCAGGCATCAGCACTAGGAACAGGATGTTACGAATCTAGCAAGTATCAAGAAGGGTTTTCATGACTAAGGTTTCAAACCAATCTGTAGCTGCTTTGCCTTTGTGTATTGGTAAAATGCTTACAGGTAAATCTTTAGGGGAAATTTGTTTGAAATTGTATTGCTAGAATCTGTAAATAAGTATACATTCGGCACACAACACATATTACAATCAGAAGAAGCCCAATTTACAAAAATACTGAAATAACTTGCCAGTAGCTTGAAGGTGTAAAGATCAAAGACAGCCAAATATAAATAATTAAAAAAAACTGCAAAATGTTAATAACAATAGAAAATACAAGCAAACCTTAATACTAACAAAGAGCAAAAAAAAAAGATCTTGAAAGTAGAACATAAGTCACCCAACTTAAACTGAACTCTTCATTCGTCATGCACCAATTTCCTTTCTTTTATCATGATGCCAGTTTGTAACTCGCAAATTCTGAACTAAGCACCAGTGGAATCAAACCACTCACATCTGCTCTCATGGTAGTACGTCCCCTAATACAAGAAAATTGCTGCTATACCAAGAGAACTGTGTGTCAATCTGAGGTGCTTTGTATGTTACAAAACAGTGAGTAACAACGGAACAAATTATTTGAAAATGACATTTTTATGAGCATGATATTGTTTAAAACCTGCTATCGGTCGTACGACCGATAATTTCAAAACTTCGAAAAAAGGAGTACAGTTACTGGGTCTAATACTATAGCCTATAATTATTATTACACATTTCCCGCGGTTCGTAGTAAAGCGGGAAATAATTGTCTTATAGGAATTCGAGTAATGCATTGTGCATATCAGGTGGGCATTATGTAATAGGGGTGAAGGGGGAGGATTAAAAGGAGATTACAAAGGGTATTGTAGTCAGTCTAGCAAGCACTTTCACAGCGTACTTCTCGTTAAGTTTAATTATTATGGAATTAGTAAGGTAATTTATTTAAATTTTAATTTTGGCAGCCAAGGTGAGGTCCAACACCTTCACGGAGGGGGACTCCGAATGTCTTTGGGCACAGGTTTCCAGAGTAACTTCTCTGGTTTTTCCTGGAAGTCGTGTTCCCCCAATGATGTGTTTTAGTGCAAAGTGCAAAGTGCAAAGTGCAAAGTGCAAGGTGCAGAGTGCAACATGTGCAAAATGTGCAAAATGTGCATAGTGCAAAGTGCAGGGTGCAAAGTGCAAAGTGCAAAGAAGGTACAATGTCAGCTTAATGGTATGACGTAAAGTTAATATAATATAATATGTACATACTTATGTTTTCTTACGTTTTCTTATATAATAAAAGAGTAGGCGTCGCTCCTTGTGCTTCGCTAACGCCACAACTGTGTATGGGAAGAGTTATTATTGTGTATTATGCAGTGGAGTGTAGTTAAGACTTACAATTTCTAGTGGATGAGAATGCATTGTGGTGCAGCAGAGTAGGAATGCTTAGCTGATGTTGCTTTGCTACCTTCCTTTGTCATGCAAGTCATGGTGGGCATGTGAACTCTATTTTTCGGAGACTTCCTCATTTTGGGGTATTTTACTTTGTGTGGGGACTCGACATTAACTGTCATGACTGTCACGAAAAAAAAACCTCTAACTATAGTCTAACAATCATGTCTAAACTCTAAGCCCTTGTGATGACGTGAGGAGGGTTATTACTTCTACTAGTACTAGAAACTATTATAAGGCTCCCGGGGGAGTAAATTTCTAGGGTAGAAGTAGGTTATTACCTTAGTCCTACACTAAGCGGAAGCCCTACCCTTTTTTTTGCCCGGGGCCAGATTGTGATAAAGTGTGTTATTTAAAAAAAAATGTTTCTAGTCCAATAAATTTTTTTATAACAGGCCCTGTCGACGTTCCCTCATGTTGATGTTCCCATCGGTCCAATTCTCTCAGAAACTATCGTTAATCATAATTTCCTAATTTTTTTCTCGTGGAAATCGATAAAATGTCAAGCCATTATTAGCTATTCGTGCAACCCCAAGCACTACATCCCGTATTTTTGCCTGTGAGATTACGAATCTACGAATTCCCATATGGTTTGACATATCCTCCTCTTACCAGTTTTCACGGTATTATGCCTTTTTCATTGAATTGGGAGACAAATAATGATGCCATAATATATCAACCGATGCCCTAATTATCTTCATTTGTTAATACGAAGTATGCAAACATGTATTAAAACTTGATGGACATTGAAATGTTCACACCACACACCGATCTTGGATGACTTCAACTGGCCCCATTTGTTTTCGGCAAACGAGAAAGTATGGTTTTCCGGTGAAGCCATACATGGAAGAAACATCTGCAGTGACTACAAGTGTTTTTTGACACTTTGTGTATGACTCTATAGCCAGCAGTTGTCTTCATTTTATTCAAAAAAAAATTATTAAATTTTAAAAAATACCATGGTATCTTGCAAAAAATAAAAAAAATAAAGAAATGAATAAAAAGTGTGAATAATTACTGGCTTTCAAATCTGATTTTTGTTTGGTTTTTTTTTTCTGTTTTTTTCTCTTAATATTTATAATAAAGCGTATAAATAAAAACAGTGATAATTGAATCAACAAGCTGATGTTTAAATTTTAATATCAATAATAATGTTGATATGAGGGTTATTAAACAAATAAATAAAAATCTCAAAAAAATTAGAAAATGATATAAGGCACATGGCTTCTTTAAGCCTCTGTATTTTTTTCCAGAATGCTCAGCAAAATATTCAGTCACACGATTTGATCATCATGAATTGTGAATTGAAATAGTGTTTGATGAAACTTTTTCGGTGGGCAAATATTTGTATATGGCCTCAACATTATGACATATTTTTTAACCTTGTAGAAATGCCTAAAATACAAAACTTATTGCATAACCAGTGGAGCCTTACGTGTTTCTAAAATTTGGTCAAGGGAGAGGAGACTTTTTGCTTGGCAAATAAAACCACACAATTTTTATCTAGGGACTGTTTACATCGCGCACAGAGAGGTAAAAGATTTGCCACGATTTTAGGGACACCTCGAAAACAAGACCTCCTACGATACACGAGCGCCCTCACAAAAGCACAAAAATCTATAGTGTGTGCGGTTTTGACGTCGCGTTGTGTGGTGATGTTGTGATGATGTGTGATTACGCCGAGGTTTTTTTGACACAAAATGGCGTCCAGCAACCACGTGAGCAAAATAACTGGTCCCCCCATGTCGCAAGCGCCCTCTCGCGGGGAAAACCGTGTGTACTTAAACAAAAACTAAAGTCTTCTAACCAATACATATCTATCTGTGCTGCGAAAGTGTCAGATGTGTTTTGTAGCTTTGAGTATTCTGAAGTCGGATGAACCGTTGGTTTGGACACAATTGGTGATTACTTAAAATAATTGTAAGCATTAAAACCTGGTAAAGAGCAATTGTTGGTAGTGTTAAGAGTGGTTCATGCTATAGCGCCCTCTCGCAGGTTAAACCGTGAGTACTTAAACAAAAACTAAGATCTTCTAACCAATACATATCTATCTGTGCTGCGAAAGTGTCAGATGTGTGTTTTTTTTTTAGCTATAAGTATTCTGTAGTCGGATGAACCGTTGGTTTTGACACTGTTGGTGATTACTCAAAATAATTGTTAGCTAGAAACCTGGTAACGGGCAATGAAGAGATGTTGATAGTGTAAAACATTGTGTGCGCGTGCTTAGACCATTATACTATCAACAGTAAATAAAAAAAACGTAGGCCAACGAAGTCATGTATGCCTTAGTCTCGATTCTAAGTCTTCTTTGTGCCACAGCTATTCAAAAGGGTACAGGAGTGAAACACTGTACTTGAAAGGTCAAACTGAAGTTGTTGTATTCGTTTATAGTTATCGTAACAGGCGATATACACCATAAATAACAACAGGTGTGTCGATACTTCTTCCGGGGTGGGAGGAATAGGAGACTTTGGGACGCTAGGTGGCAGCAGACTTACCAGGTAAATTTCCACTGTTTACGTAGTTCTGAGCGTGCGCACATGATCAGCACTCTGTGATGAGGAACACATCCTTGCACCGAAATATTTTAACTTCAAACGTCATCATGTGGATTTTGTTACTTTAAAAAGAAAAGTTTTTTCCTCTTTCATTAAAAGTTGGCCTTAATGGGAGACTTTTGGGACGCTTGGTGGCAGCAGACTTACCAGGTAAAATCCATTGTTCTCGGTAATGTACGCAGGCTCAGAACTACGTAATTTTGGAAATTTACCTGGTAAGTCTGCTGCCACCTAGCTATCCAAAGTCGCCAATTGTACTCAGTGGCCAAGTCACTGTTACTTGACTAAAACTTAGCTAGCCAAGGTTGGCAGTATTCGTTAATCGACTGAAAACTACTTGCACCGCTGTACTTTAATCCAGAACTGAACAAAGTGCAATCGTAAACTCAACCCGCGCTGCTCGTGTTGGAGATAAGTAACACACTAACAAATAACAGTTGACGTTTGGTATCATGGGCGGTAATAAAAATTACTAACACCATACTTTTACTTTACACCCCCAAATATTTAATTTACCTTTCTGGTGAAAAATTATACATGTTATTCTTTATACTAAACTATGAATGATTATAACACACCTCTGTTTTTTGTTTTTTTCTGGTTGGCTGAAACACGCTCACGTGGGTGAACTGTTATACACATTGACTGGCAATGGGGTATAGTGTACGTCTATTCCCCCAAGGGACTTTGAGTGACCAGAAGAAGGACCTAAATAGGCCCCTCGTCTGGTCACTCAGACCCGAGGGGGAAAGACGTACACTAGTTACCGAAATATGCCAGTCAACAGAAATCTGGAAAAGAAAGGAAGTTTTGTAGTTGCAATTCACGGTTCAAGTCAAGAGAGGGCGCTGTAACCGGGCACTATTTTCAAAGACTAGTGCCCGCTCGGGTACTAGTTCCTGAAAAACACATGCGCGCGATCACAAGACTATAGTTCATCCCACATGACCGTGTTTAGCCAACCAGAATACAGAACAAGCTAGAAATGTCATATAGTCCAGTGATCGCGCGCGCATGATAGTGCCCGATCGGGCACTAGTATCTTTGTTTTTGACTGGTTACAGGGCCCTCTATAGACTTGAACCGTGAATAGCAACTCTACAAAACTTCCTTTCTTTTCAATTTATTATATTTTATTTCACATTGAGGTGTGTTGTATGACCTGGCATAAGTCGGTACCTAGTGCACGTCTATTCCCCCTCGGGCATTTGACTGACCAGAAGAGGGACCTCCGCTAGTCACGTCACTCAAAGTTCCTCGGGGAATAGACGTACACTATTTACCTCGTTGCCAGTCAATAATTATGTGTATACAAATTAACCCGGAAGTGATAACAATAATGTGAGAGCGTCCTCGTGCGGTCACGGGCCATTCATTCGGCTTTGGGCTCTCAGTTATCAGACAGCCTTTTTAGTAACGATGACTGCATCCCATTCAACATTGATGATGACTCTACTCCCGTCTTTCTTTGAGCACTCACTGCTGGCAAGAAGCTCAATCACGTCTTGATACTGTGAGGCGGTTGCCTTCTTTTTAAACTCCGTCACGTGGAGGATGAATTCAAGCAAGAGTTCCCCGTCTTCAGACGTCTTGTCGAAGCACTGGGTGATATCCACTTCACAGTTTTGGTAACTGTGGGTGTATGGAATGTTACGTTGGTTGAACGGGCTCTGCAATGAAGCAAGGCTAAAGTACCGCACATCCTGTTTCAAGGAATCAGGAACACTTCTCCAGAGCTTGAACCAACCACACTCGTCTGAAAAAGAAAATATCAAATTATACCAAGAGAGTTCATCACAACATGTACAACAGTAAGTTTTGTGTGAATATGGATGGGCGTTTAATAAGGCTTCATTTAGCCTTCATTATGCAGAGCCCGAATCTACAGGTAAACAGGTAAAACAACAATACAATAATACAAGACATTGCTAGCTGAGAGTGTAGGATCGTTTCGTCAATTCATTGTCTGTAATTTGTTTAAAAGGCACTGGATACTATTGGCAAATTAAATTGCTCTAAATAATTGTTGCCATAAAACCTTACTTGTTAGCTATCAATAGAGAGAGGTTGATAGTATAAAACATTGTAGAAGAAACGGCTCCCAAAGTAACGTCGTTTTCGGGAAAGAAGTGGTTTTCCACTAAAATATTTTGAACTTGATTTCAAAACTTCAGAATGAGATTTTGAGTCGGATCGCTATCACCCACGACAGACATTATTTTGTAACGACCTGTCCATAAGTCTATTTTACCTGACATGATAATGACAAGCAATTTGCCACCAGGTTCAAGGAGGTCGTACATATACATCAAGGAGCTCTCTACGTCACCAACGTGGTACAGGGAGTGAATAGCGCTGATGAAATGAAATTTGGTTCCAACTCCGTCAGTATCTCTGTATTGTTCAAGGGTTTGCTGTCGCCAGTCAAACTTCACACCTTGTAGTTCGTGTCCCTTGGATTGGACCAGTGCCTTGTACTTGATGATTTGATCTTCGGCAGGTTCAACTACACGGTTAGTGATGATCGGATATTTCTTCAGTAGTGCGGTCAGGAATGGATACTCTGTCTCCCCTTTAGAGAACAGTTCAATTAGTTGAAGTTAAGAATAATTATTGAGGGTATTGATAAGTATACTGGTACGTAACTTCAGGCTGTTAATGAAAGTGTGCTCTAATTAAGTTCAAGCTTAAAACAGCTCAACTTTAAAGCCTTTTTTCCTAATTAAATTAATATACTTTTTACTGGTGTGTTGTCAACAAATAAATTGCTAGCATTGCCTTGCTCGTTCCCGCCCTGCCCAGTTTTCACCGTTTTCAAAGCTCAAACATGTCAATCTCCTGCTTATTTATCTGAACTTGTTTACCATTATTCCCTAACTCGGACCTAATAGGTTAAACTCAAAAGTCATTGTTTCTATAAGAGCTTTCTTTCCCTTTTTCACATGGCCACAGATCATTTTCTTACGCCGCCACCATTACTATATATATTTTTTTTACAGTATTCCATGTGCATAATCGCCAGACTAGTAATTTACACTGTTTTAAGTCGCTGTTGAAAACTCTTTTTTTTTTAAGCTGCTTATTTTGTTATTATGATTTTAATTTTGTATCTTTCACTCGCTGTGTTATTATTTATTATTTATTGTTCTCTTTGTGCGCATAAGGGTTTTTTTTTTTTGCATTAGGCGCTTTATACATGTCTTCATTTTGTTGTTATTATTAAGTTATTGGATTTGAAAATTCATATGCTCAGAACTGTAAATCATATTTCTGTATTCCAGCAAAATGATTATTTGAAACACTGCCTTACCAGATCCACTGCTATCATATTAAAAATGAAAAATAAACTGTCCAGTTTTAATTTATCTAGGTTTTGATATTCATAAGTTCAATTTGTTATGAAGACTGTTATTGTAGCGAATGATTTGAAACACTGCCTTACCCGATCCACTGCCTACTCCTAAGACACGGAGCTCATTGTCTTGGTCCAAGTTTGGGAGATGAGGGACGATCTTGTCGAGTAGCACTGTCTTGGTCCAAGTGTCCTGACGTTCATACTTGTTTGAAGATGCAATGAAAGCCTCATACGACTTCATATAGCGATCTTCGTAATGTAACTTAGATTCAGCCATTATGATCTGTCGTTTTCTCTCGCCGTCTGAAGAAGCACTGCCTGCCAACACAAAAACACCCGATGAATAAAAGTAGTCTCACACGAGACAATAACGTACAGGCAGGTCCGCAGGCAAACTCCATTGCTCAATATTTATTCATATTTCAGTTTTCTCATTATAGTTTCATGTGGTTTAGTTACTGCTATCTTCGGTTCGGTATCCGAAACGTGACCGAAACGGTGCTTTACGACCACCAAAACACACCCAACCGCAACCTCGTCCCCATGGTTTACTTTATTTTCAACCATATTTACAATAGTAAACCCTGGGATGGAAACTCCTATACTTGGATCCTGATTGGACAACTATTTTACATTGCTTGAATATGTTCCATATTCATAGGTACAGCCAGCCGCCGGTGTCGCATGCGAACATGTTCTCTATGCAATACTATCCGGAGGACACTATTGCATATGCAATCATGCCCGCCGGACGGTTTTGCATATGCAATCGTCCGCCCGGACGCTGCTGCATAATGCAATGTGTCCGCGGTGACACATTTGCATATGCACTTGTGTCCGCCCCCGTGTAAATCCGTCCTTGCAGTAAATTAAACGCCATTGGTCGACGGAACACGCTCGCTTTTTTTTACAAGCTATAAATGCATGTCATGAAATGTTCGGCCGTTGGGAATTCGCTGCAATCATAAAATACGTGAATATTCATGCTGCATAATGTACGTAGGTCCAGTGCATGCACACTCGCTTACGCGCGCACATACATGTCAACGTCCACCGGATTGTTTTTGCATAGCCCCGGACACGATTGCATATGCAAAAGTCGACTGACACCGCTACAACAGTGCCACCGCAACGACATAGAGACTTCTTCACCCCGAAGTCAAATCTTGTACAGTAACTAGATCATGAACATACTCACCTTATATTAAAATATGGTCAAAATAGATCGACTGGCAGTGTTTTGCTGAATTTCATTTAAGGGTCGGCTGAAACGATCCTGACGACAACAAATGAAGCAAAGCAATAACTTGGAATGTGCATAATTGTCTCTATTATACTCCACTCAAACAAATTGCACAATGACCAGTATTTACCTTCAATGACTAGGCATAGGCAAAATAGTGTAAAACTCACGGTCTGGAGGTCAACTGCATAAAATACTCAGATTCAGTCCTTCCCACGTAGTGCCCATGAACTCAGAGCAAGGTCGTGTCCTCTATTGTTGACTGTTAATAAAAACCTACACGGCAGTTAACGGTTGTATGGCTTCTGACTGGCACCCCGAACACTATTGACAAAGTAATAGGTACACCGCCAATGAATAGGGCTAGATAGCTCAGTTGGTAGAGCGCCGGCACGTTTCCGGTCATTCTTTGTTCTTTATCACACGGCAATTCGACCCTGCAAGGTTTTAAACGGCCGTAGAACTAGTATCTACCCTTTTATTCCCATTCATAAATAAGGGAATCAATGTTTGGTGAAGAAGTTTTCAACTATAGTGGTTTAATCCAAACGAGACTGGTTCTTGATAATTTTTACCGAGACGAAGTCGAGGTAAATTAAGAACCAGGCCTCGGCGGGTTTAAACCACATAGTTGAAAACCGATTCAACACACTTTGATTCCCATTCATAAATACCTTTTCGGTCAAAAAACATCAACACTTTTGGTCAAAAAGTAAAACAAATGCAAAAATTATAATTGTTCAATGATTTCTTTCAACACAGCACCCCTCCAGCTATGAAACGGTAAGGCCCTCCGCCGCCGCCCTTCGGGTAAAAAACTCCTTATAAGGGAATGCTGTGCGCGTCGCGCGTATCGCGTGATGTGGCACAACTGTCCCGGCCGTTGCTCTCGACCAATAGGAATTAAGAAACTGTCTTATAAGCACAGGTGCAAGCTCGCGTGTCACTCCCATGTTTAAACACTTTTTACTGGTCATAAACAAAGCTTTTTATACACACCCACGTGACGCGCTCTCCATCAATAGGAATGGCGAAACTGTCTGAGGTATTTATGAGTACCTTTTTGGTTAAAGACACTGGACAATATTGGTAATTGTCAAAGACCAGTCTTCTCACTTGGTGTATCTCAACATAATGCATAGAAATAACAAACTAGGAAAATTTCAGCTCAATCGGTCGTCGAAGTTGCGAGATAATAATGGGAAAAAAAACACCCTTGTCACACGTGCTTTCTGGTGCTTGATTTCGAGACCTCAAGTTCTAAATCTGAGGTCTCGAAATCAAATTCGTGGAAAATTACTTTTTTCTCGAAAACTACTTTTGACCACACTGCTGAATAATAATATGCGGTCATCTAACCGATAGTTGAACCTGCTATTTGGGGAAATACTTTGTTTGGTGCAGGCATTTAGCCATTTTTCGCATGTTCACATTTTTTGGACTAGATAGTGTTTATAGTGTGCATGATCAATATCGTTATGATTTATGATGATTTTTTTGAGGATCCGATTTTCTCCATTCTTGGATGAAGACCATTTTTATTGTAGACGGTTTATCACAGTGTAGCCTATAAGGCCCTTTTGAAACTGCGGCTTCGGCTCCAGAATCGGCTCATCAGCAGCGGCTAGCTTGAGTCCTCACGAGGGTTCTTACACAAGCATAATTTGATCTTGACGACTGCAATACAATCGACGACCTATCTACTCTTCAGTATGGTACTGAGAATGGGTAGACAGAACCAACAAGTTTGAATGAGTAATGCATAGTTCAGTGTGGCTTTGAAAATGATCAGAAGTTCACGCCAAATTTGGACATGACACTATTTGCTGCGCCGGCCAGTGCCAGCAATTAGTACGGATCAGGGAAGAAATGAAACAAATATCGAGATATGAATAGGCAAGTTTAATGGATCATGCATATTCAATGGCTTTGTAAGTATCCCTAGGATCCGAAGTTCGTGCCAAATTTGGACATGACAGTGATTTACGCCGGGGGCGGGGGGAGCTAGCAGCACAAGTAAACAACTTGCCTGCTTCTAATTCAGTTCATTCACTCTCATGCTCTGCTGCGCTGACCTCGTGCACACTGTGCCCAAATATGGGTTAAAGGCACCTGGAGAATAGCCTTGCTCAAGGCAGTCGCATTATTCGCTCCGAAAAGACGCAGCTGTAAACCCACCCGCCGTATACCCTGTGCATGGTGTGTGCGATCACACCGAATGACCCACCCGTATACACACTGTCACATCGCACGAATACTGTTCACACAAGTCATCGCACTCGTACACCACTAACCGCATGCGGAGGCCGTCAGGCCGACAGCCTTGTCGGGTCTGTATCTTCCCGTTTTGATGTGTTGTATTGAAAAAATTCCAATAGTGGACGAAATAGGGGGGCTCTAGGATATGCTAGTATGCAGCTCATGAATGAGTATATCGTTCGTCAGACCTATCAGACAACACAGGATGTGAGGCAAATGAATTATTCATTTTGACGTCCAATCACGCACTTCCCTTATCACGACCTTTGGACCCTATCATGCTCGTGTGTGATGTAAACATGTCTCGTCTTTCGCGGGCATTATGGTAATGAGCTGACCGTGGGAACTCTTCGCTTATTATAGTAATGAGGTCAGTGGCTTCAACACAGACCCTACAAGGCTGTCGGCCTGACGGCCTCCGCATGCGGATAGTGTACGGGGGCATCGTGTCGTGCGATGTTACGCACAGTTAATACGGGTGGGTTGTACGCACAGTGAATACGGGTGGGTTTTTGTACAGCGGCGGTCTTTTTCGGAGTGAATAATTCGACTGCCTTGAGCAAGGCTACCTGGAGAAATGTTGTGTAACTGGAGAAGTGTTTTGTTGTTTTAGTTTTTATGCTGGTGGTGGTGGTGGTACAGGTTTAATGTGCTGGAACACTCAGCTGACAGGAAGTGCAAATCTACACTTTGACCGGTCCTTTAAGAGCATAGATCATGCAAGGAATGGGAGCATTAATTTAGAGAGTTACAAGGCTACGTGAAGTCTATTATTTTTAGAGATTAAACACAAATGTTGAGCACACTTTTTTGAGCACACTTGCAGGCCTTTTCGGACATTGGGATACTGTATTCGAGCATTTGTAATAGGCGACTTTTGGGACGCTTGGTGGCAGCAGACTTACCAGGTAAAATCCATTGTTCTCGGTAATGTACGCAGGCTCAGAACTACGTAATTTTGGAAATTTACCTGGTAAGTCTGCTGCCACCTAGCGATCCAAAGTCGCCAATTGTACTCAGTGGCCAAGTCACTGTTACTTGACTAAAACTTAGCTAGCCAAGGTTGGCAGTATTCGTTAATCGACTGAAAACTACTTGCACCGGCCGTTGTACTTTAATCCAGAACTGAACAAAGTGCAATCGTAAACTCAACCCGCGCTGCTCTTGTTGGAGATAAGTAACACACCAACAAATAACAGTTGACGTTTGGTATCATGGGCGGTAATAAAAATTATTAACACCATACTTTTACTTTACAACCACAAATATTTAATTTACCTTTCTGGTGAAAAATTATACATGTTATTCTTTATACTAAACTATGAATGATTATAACACACCTCTGTGTTTTTTTTTCTGGTTGGCTGAAACATGGTCACGTGGGTGAACTATTATACACATTGACTGGCAATGGGGTATAGTGTACGTCTATTCCCCCAAGGGACTTTGAGTGACCAGAAGAAGGACCTATATAGGCCCCTCGTCTGGTCACTCAGACCCGAGGGGGAAAGACGTACACTAGTTACCGAAATATGCCAGTCAACAGAAATCTGGAAAAGAAAGGAAGTTTTGTAGTTGCAATTCACGGTTCAAGTCAAGAGAGGGCGCTGTAACCGGGCACTATTTTCAAAGACTAGTGCCCGCTCGGGTACTAGTTCTTGAAAAACACATGCGCGCGATCACAAGACTATAGTTCATCCCACATGACCGTGTTTAGCCAGCCAGAATACAGAACAAGCAAGAGGTGTCATATAGTCCAGTGATTGCGTGCGCATGATAGTGCCCGATCGGGCACTAGTATTTTTGTTTTTGACTGGTTACGGGGCCCTCTATAGACCTGAACCGTGAATAGCAACTCTACAAAACTTCCTTTCTTTTCAATTTATTATATTTTATTTCACATTGACCGAGGTGTGTTGTATGACCTGGCATAAGTCGGTACCTAGTGCACGTCTATTCCCCCTCGGGCATTTGACTGCAGAAGAGGGACCTCCGCTAGTCACGTCACTCAAAGTTCCTCGGGGAATAGACGTACACTATTTACCTCATTGCCAGTAATAATTATGTGTATACAAATTAACCCGGAAGTGATAACAATAACGTGAGAGCGTCCTCGTGCGGTCACGGGCCATTCATTCGGCTTTGGACTCTCAGTTATCAGACAGCTTTTTAGTAACGATGACTGCATCCCATTCAACATTGATGATGACTCTACTCCCGTCTTTCTTTGAGCACTCACTGCTGGCTAGAAGCTCAATCACGTCTTGATACTGTGAGGCGGTTGCCTTCTTTTTAAACTCCGTCACTTGGAGGATGAATTCAAGCAAGAGTTCCCCGTCTTCAGACGTCTTGTCGAAGCACTGGGTGATATCCACTTCACAGTTTTGGTAACTGTGGGTGTATGGAATAATACGTTGGTTGAACGGGCTCTGCAATGAAGCAAGGCTAAAGTACCGCACATCCTGTTTCAAGGAATCAGGAACACTTCTCCAGAGCTTGAACCAACCACACTCGTCTGAAAAAGAAAATATCAAATTATACCAAGAGAGTTCATCACAACATGTACAACAACAATATAACAATACAAGACATTGCTAGAGTGTAGGATCGTTTAGTCAATTCATTGTCTGCAATTTGTTTAAAAGGCACTATGGATACTATTGGTAAATTAAATTGCTCTAAATACTTGTTGCCATAAAACCTTACTTGTTAGCGATCAATAGAGAGATGTTGATAGTATAAAACATTGTAAAAGAAACGGCTCCCAAAGTAACGTCGTTTTCGGGAAAGAAGTGGTTTTCCACTAAAATATTTTGAACTTGATTTCAAAACTTCAGAATGAGATTTTGAGTCGGATCGCTATCACCCACGACAGACATTATTTTGTAACGACTTGTCCATAAGTCTATTTTACCTGACATGATAATGACAAGCAATTTGCCACCAGGTTCAAGGAGGTCGTACATATACAACAAGGAGCTCTCTACGTCACCAACGTGGTACAGGGAGTGAATAGCGCTGATGAAATGAAACTTGGTTCCAACTCCGTCAGTATCTCTGTATTGTTCAAGGGTTTGCTGTCGCCAGTCAAACTTCACACCTTGTAGTTCGTGTCCCTTGGATTGGACCAGTGCCTTGTACTTGATGATTTGATCTTCGGCAGGTTCAACTACACGGTT
The DNA here is from genome assembly GCF_032118995.1 of Asterias amurensis. Lineage (NCBI taxonomy): Eukaryota > Metazoa > Echinodermata > Asteroidea > Forcipulatida > Asteriidae > Asterias > Asterias amurensis. The sequence continues at coordinate 15,190,113 of NC_092650.1, forward strand.
AGTGATGATCGGATATTTCTTCAGTAGTGCGGTCAGGAATGGATACTCTATCTCCCCTTTAGAGAACAGTTCAATTAGTTGAAGTTAAGAATAATTAATGAGGGGATTGATATACAATATACTGGTAATTAACTTCAGGCTGTTAATGAAAGTGTGCTCTAATTAAGTTCAAGCTTAAAACAGCTCAACTTTAAAGCCTTTGTTCTTATTAATATACTTTTTACTGGTGTGTTGTCAACAAATAAATTGCTAGCATTGCCTTGCTCGTTCCCGCCCTGCCCAGTTTTCACCGTTTTCAAAGCTCAAACATGTCAATCTCCTGCTTATTTATCTGAACTTGTTTACCATTATTCCCCTACTCGGACTTAATACGTTAAACTCAAAAGTCATTGTTTCTATAAGAGCTTTCTTTCCCTTTTTCACATGGCCACAAATCATTTTCTTACGCCGCCAACATTACTATATGTTTTTTTTTTTACAGTATTCCATGTGCATAATCGCCAGACTAGTATTTTACACTGTTTTAAGTCGCTGTTAAAAACTCTCTTTTTTTAAGCTGCTTATAAATTCGTAATTATGCTTTTAATTTTGTATCTTTCACTCGTTGTGTTATAATTTATTGTTCTCTTTATACGCACAATTGTTGGCCTTTTTTGCATTAGGCGCTTTACACATGTCTTCATTTTGTTGTTTTATTAAGTTATTGGATTTGAAAATTCATATGCTCAGAATTGTAAATCATATTTCTGTATTCCAGCAATATGTATATTTGAAATACTGCCTTACCAGATCCACTGCCTACTCCTAAGACACGGAGCTCATTGTCTTGGTCCAAGTTTGGGAGATGAGGGACGATCTTGTCGAGTAGCACTGTCTTGGTCCAAGTGTCCTGACGTTCATACTTGTTTGAAGATGCAATGAAAGCCTCATACGACTTCATATAGCGATCTTCGTAATGTAACTTAGATTCAGCCATTATGATCTGTCGTTTTCTCTCGCCGTCTGAAGAAGCACTGCCTGCCAACACAAAAACACCCGATGAATAAAAGTAGTCTCACACGAGACAATAACGTGCAGGCAGGTCCGCAGGCAAACTCCATTGCTCAATATTTATATTCATATTTCAGTTTTCTCATTATAGTTTCATGTGGTTTAGTTACTGCTATCTTCGGTTCGGTATCCGAAACGTGACCGAAACGGTGCTTTACGACCACCAAAACACACCCAACCGCAACCTCGTCCCCATGGTTTACTTTATTTTCAACCATGTTTACAATAGTAAACCCTGGGTAAACTCCTATACTTGGATCCTGATTGGACAACTATTTTACATTGCTTGAATATGTTCCATATTCATAGGTACAGCCAGCCGCCGGTGTCGCATGCGGATATGTTCTCTATGCAATACTATCCGGAGGACACTATTGCATATGCAATCATGTCCGCCGGACGGTTTTGCATATGCAATCGTCCGCCCGGACGCTGCTGCATATCGCAATGTGTCCGCGGTGACACATTTGCATATGCACTTGTGTCCGCCCCCGTGTAAAACCGTCCTTGCAGTAAATTAAAGGAACACGTTGCCTTGGATCGGACGAGTTGGTCAAAACAAAAGCGTTTGTAACCGTTTTTTATAAAATGCATATGGTTGGAAAGATGTTTTAAAAGTAGAATACAATGACCCACACAAGTTTGCCTCGAATTGCGTGGTTTTCCTTCTACTGTGCGAACTAACATGGTCGGCCATTTATGGGAGTCAAAATTTTGACCCCCATAAATGGCCGACGTGTTAGTCGACGAGGTAAAAGGAAAACTACGCAATTTCGAGGCATGTTTGTGTGGATCATTGTATTCTACTTTTACAACATCTTTCTACCCATATGCATTTTATAAAAAGCGGTTACAAACGCTTTTCAAAGACTAACTCGACCGATCCAAGGCAACGTGTTCCTTTAAACGCCATTGGTCGACGGAACACGCTCGCCTTTTTTTACAAGCTATAAATGCATGTCATGAAATGTTCGGCCGTTGGGAATTCGCTGCAATCATAAAATACGTGAATATTCATGCTGCATAATGTACGTAGGTCCAGTGCATGCACACTCGCTTACGCGCGCACATACATGTCAACGTCCACCGGATTGTTTTTGCATAGCCCCGGACACGATTGCATATGCAAAAGTCGACTGACACCGCTACAACAGTGCCACCGCAACGACATAGAGACTTCTTCACCCCGAAGTCAAATCTTGTACAGTAACTAGATCATGAACATACTCACCTTATATTAAAATATGGTCAAAATAGATCGACTGGCAGTGTTTTGCTGAATTTCATTTAAGGGTCGGCTGAAACGATCCTGACGACAACAAATGAAGCAAAGAAATACCTTGGAATGTACACAATTGTCTCTATTATACTCCACTCAAACAAATTGCACAGTGACCAGTATTTACCTTCAAAGACTAGGCATAGGCAAAATCGTGTAAAACTCACGGTCTGGAGGTCAACTGCATAAAATACTCAGATTCAGTCCTTCCCACGGAGTGCCCATGAACTCAGAGCAAGGTCGTGCCCTCTATTGTTGACTGTTAATAAAAACCTACACGGCAGTTAACGGTTGTATGGCTTCGGACTGACACCCCGAACACTATTGACAAAGTAATAGGTACGCCGCCAATGTATAGGGCTAGATAGCTCAGTTGGTAGAGCGCCGGCACGTTTCCGGTCATTCTTTGTTCTTTATCACACGGCAATTCGACCCTGCAAGGTTTTAAACGGCCGTAGAACTAGTATCTACCCTTTTATTCCCATTCATAAATAAGGGAATCAATGTGTGGTGAAGAGGTTTTCAACTAGTGGTTTAATCCCAACGAGACTGTTCTTGATAATTTTACCGAGACGAAGTCGAGGTAAATTAAGAACCAGGGCCCTTTTTTATAGAACTGCTTAACGGTAAGCAATTGTTTTCGCTTAACGTAGCAAAAATAATTGCTTAAAACCATTCGGATTCCATGCTAACGTACACGAGCATAAGCACGTAAACAATCTGCGCGCGGAGATTTTAGATCGTTTGCTTAAAGTCACCTGGAAGTGGTATTTTTTTTAAATAAAGCTTTTGTCACTAAAATATGTGTTTTTACGAGAGGAATGTGAATAAAAAGTTAACTAAGGTTTACAAATATTAGTTTTGATTGTATTTACAAATTTACGAGTAGGCCCCGACCCGAGAGGGCGCTGTTCGTGAGGTAGTTCAAGGCGCGATATTTGAAGAGAAAATTTGTAGTCAGGCCCCCGTACATTACGTCTGGGAACATGGCACATCAAAACAAATTTAGACACGATTTTACACACATACGTACATTGAAACTTGAACATGTTGAACGCCTAGTGGTTTTTACAAAAGCTATTGCTGCTATTTTTATTTAACTATGCGACTTTTTAGTGACCAAATGGGTTGTAAGATGTGGGTATTACATGTATTATAGAAATACGGCCACGGAGCAGACTGCACGCACGCACTATGGCTGCTGTATAATGTGCGGACGGTCACATCCCTGCACGCACGGTGAATCGCATGCGGTACCCAAAAAAAATCGTGTCACTTGGCAAAAGCTAAAAACATACCCTCAAAGTTCAAATTTACCCGAATTTTTTCACGTTTAGCAAATGCTCCTCTGGGTTCGTCACGTCTTTCAGATACCTTCTTCTATTTCCCACTAGCTGGAAAAATTGTTGGGACGGCGTCGTGTTTAAAAATGTCTCTTCTCGTCATGTCAAATGAGTGGTGTATCCCGGACTCGAAGCACGACGGCTCGAAGTGTTCGCTGCATAGCGCTGAAAAAGACGTCGGTCCGGACCACTTTGCTCTGGTTAATCTGACTTTCGCAGCCCACAACCGCCTATACTTGGGATCTGCAGGAAATAGATGAAGACTGACCCCATCTTTAGTTGTTTTGCTGCATCCAGCTGCAATACACCTGGTCGGCATTGCCGGAAAAATGCCAGAAAAAAAACCTTTTTCGCAGCGTACAAACTCACGTCTTAGAATTACATGTACTTTTGCTCGTGTGTTTATCTACGCATCGAGGCAAAGTCTTCCTTTTCCTACGTCACAAAAGGGGTAGGCGGAGTCAACCCCCAAGCACTTAATAAATTTTTTTAACATATAAATCGTGACAAACAATTACTAAAAAAATTGTTTTATTGTTAATAAACATATACTCTTATGTTTAAAAGAAAAACAAATCCTATTTCCAGGTGCCTTTAAGCAAAACAGAAGAAGGCAGTGTATTTTGCACTGTGTGCATGACCTAGGGCGCTGCTCAACGGTAAGCAAATATGTTGGCTTAACGTAGCAACAAAAATTGCTTAAGCGTAAACCTATTTCACCAGCGGTTGCTAGCTTAAGCACGTAAACAAACTGCGCGCGCAACATTTTAGATCGTTTGCTTAAGCGAAAAAGAAGAAGGTGCTGACAAAATGGCGGCAGAAATAAATGCGGAGTGCACTCGAGTGGCGATAAAAAAATTCATCACCTTCTGTGTCTGATATGTATTATTTGTAATGGTTCAAAGTGCCCCTCAAAAAGGTTTACACACTAACTTCAAAGTAAACAAGAAGATAATACATTGTACAGCATGATTCTGAAGCATTTTAGACAATAGTTTATTCGCTACACCTACCATACAAACGCACGTACAGTCACCGCTGTGCCGGCACAATAACATCGTTTGCAATGAGTGTTGCACTATGCGCTGTGTGAATAGGGTGCTTAAAGCAAAATAGAGGCTTTAAGGACCCTTTTTGTTTGCTTACCTATGTAAGCAAAAAACCTTGCTTAAGCAAGGGTATGAAATGAAAATTTTGCTAGGTGCGCCCGTTAAGCACAAAATCGACCGTTACGGGATGCAGCTCTTTGAAACTGGGCCCGGCGCTTAAACAGGGTGCTCAAGCAATGGGGCTTTAAGGACCCTTTTTGCTTGCTTGCCTCGCCGTTTTCAGCAAAAAACCTTGCTTAAGCAAGGCTATGAAATGAAAAACTTGCTAGGTGCACCCGTTAAGCACAAAATCGACCGTTAAGCAGCTCTATGAAATTGGGCCCAGGCCTCGGAGGGTTTAAACCACATAGTTGAAAACCGATTCAACACACTTTGATTACCATTCATAAATACCTTTTCGGTCAAAAAACATCAACACTTTTGGTCAAAAAGTAAAATAAATGCAACAATTATAATTGTTCAATGATTTCTTTCAACACAACACCCCTCCAGCTATGAAACGGTAAGGCCCTCCGCCGCCGCCCTTCGGGTAAACAACTCCTTATAAGAGAATGCTGTGCGCGTCGCGCGTATCGCGTGATGTGCAGAACTGTCCCGGCCGTTGCTCTCGACCAATAGGAATGAAGAAACTATCTTATAAGCACAGGTGCAAGCTCGCTTGTCATTCCTATGTTTAAACAATAGGAATGGCGAAACTGTCTGGGGTATTTATGAGTACCTTTTTGGTTAAAGACACTGGACAATATTGGTAATTGTCAAAGACCAGTCTTCTCACTTGGTGTATCTCAACATAATGCATAGAAATAACAAACCTGTGAAAATTTCAGCTCAATCGGTCGTCGAAGTTGCGAGATAATAATGGAAGAAAAAACACCCTCGTCACACGAAGTTGTGAGCTTTCTGGTGCTTGATTTCGAGTCGACCTCAAGTTCTAAATCTGTGGTCTCGAAATCAAATTCGTGGAAAATTACTTCTTTCTCGAAAACTACTTTTGACCACACTGCTGAATAATATTATGCGGTCATCTAACCGATAGTTGAACCTGCTATTTGGGGAAATACTTTGTTTGGTGCAGGCATTTAGCCATTTTTCGCATGTTCACATTTTTTGGACTAGATAGTGTTTATAGTGTGCATGATCAATATTGTTATGATTTATGATGGTTTCTTTGAGGAACCGATTTTCTCTATTCTAGGATGAAGACCATTTTATTTATTGTAGACGGTTATCATCACAGTGTAGCCTAAGGCCCTTTTTTGAAACCGCGGCTTCGGATCGGCTCCAGAATCGGCTCATCAGCAGAGGCTAGCTTGGGTCCTCACGAGGGTTCGGCGCTCAATCACTCCGCTCGCTCGAAGAAATCTCACTCCTAGCTGATCTCTGAACTTGGCATCTCTGCAACAAGCATTTGATCTTGACGACTGCAATACAATCGACGACCTATCTACTCTTCAGTATGGTATAATGGGTAGACAGCAAGTTTGAATGAGTAATGCATAGTCACAGTGTGGCTTTGAAAATGATCAGAAGTTCACGCCAAATTTGGACATGACACTATTTGCTGCGCCGGCCAGTGCCAGCAATTAGTACGGATCAGGGAAGAAATGAAACAAATATCGAGATATGAATAGGCAAGTTTAATGGATCATGCATATTCAATGGCTTTGTAAGTATCCCTAGGATCCGAAGTTCGTGCCAAATTTGGACATGGCAGTGATTTACGCCGGGGGCGGGGCGGGGGGAGCTATAGCAGCACAAGTAAACAACTTGCCTGCTTCTAATTCAATTCATTCACTCTGCTGCGCTGACCTCGTGCACACTGGTTCTGGAACACTCAGCTGACAGGAAGTGCAACTCTACACTTTGACTGATCCTATAAGAGCATAGATCATGCAAGGAATGGGAGCATTAATTTAGAGAGTTTGTGGCTGATGGTGGTCGTCTGCAAATTGTTGCAGTATTTGATGACAGTATGGAGTTCTTAACGATAATGTTCTGTTTGGTGGTCTTGAGTTTGCTAGCGTACATAGCGGTAAACCTCGCCGTAACAGACCGGGGCACACTCCATGGGCTGTACGCTGTGCCCGGCCGGTGGTTCACGCTCAAGTTCTTGGTCATGAGGTGTTTCCTTGCGTGGACTAGCGACAGGAAATACAACATCCGTAAAAGGGCTTTCGATTGGCCTACGATGCGGATGAAAGCAAAAGAAGTGACAGAGATGGAGCTCTTCAGTGGTTATGAAAAGGTGGGTTTTTATCAAAGTAAACGTGCACTTTTGGGAACTAATGTTCGTTTGACTAAAAGTTAACCTCCATGGTTGGATTGGGTTATGTAAAAATGCTTACTTAGGGGTTAGGCTCATGGGCTCACGCACAGGGAGCCTGATAGTTTCTAGAAGTAGTGAAGGCTATTCCCCATGGTCGGATGACCATCGGACCATTGTTTCTGTCGTATGGATGGTTAACAAAAAATCAAGTGCAATACAACTTGTCTTGTACTTTCCTGGGGGTTCTCAACAGACAAGCAGTTGGCTATAATAAGAGGGCCTCCATGCATCCACACATTGCATGTTTACCACTTCTATCCAGAACCTATAGTTTACCTTTTGTCATGATCTCATCGAACAACTTTAAGACCTTGCCAACCTCGTTTCTTGTTATATGTCGCTTCAAGCTTCAAATTAAGGTCAAATTTTGACCATTGTTTACAAACTGTTTCACGCAATTTGACGAGAAGGATCGAGGCCCCCCTTTGAAGTTTGTACATTACCATTAGTTGCCATAATTATGGGGGGGGGGGGGGGGGTGGGGGGCACAGAATCTTAAGTCACACTGGCAGTCACACTGGCAGTCACACTGGCAGTCACACTGGCAGTCACACTGGCAGTCACACTGGCAGTCACACTGGCAGTCACACTGGCAGTCACACTGGCAGTCACACTGGCAGTCACACTGGCATCATGTTATTTAATATTTATCTTTTTCTTGTAGAGGGGTTCAGGCTGAGGTTGTTTTGGCATTGGGGTTTAATACTCCTAGAACTATGAGGTTTCACTCGGCTATCGTCTCCATAGCCGAATGAAACCTTATAGTTCTAGGAGTAGCACTGCATTGGGTAATCTTTTATTGTTATTACACTTTTGGTTCTGTTTTAAATCAGTTTATAAGTTACAGCTGAGATCCTTTGTTTTTATTCCCAGGGCCAGAATTGTTTGTACATCAACGGAAGCAACAAAGGCGGCACAACTCGTCTGACAGTCCGGGTGACAATCCATCCAGATGACAGGAGGGAGGCGTGGTTCCTGTTGAGAGTGCCTGGTGTTGGAGACCTGGTTCTACCAAGCCATCCGGACTGCATTGTAGACAACGTCCGCCCTGGGGACGGATTCAACGGAGCAGGACTGACCTGTACTGCCATCGATCCTTTAAAAACATGGAGAATCTCCTACAATGGGCTTTGTAGGTATGTCAGACAGTCATACAACAATTTTAAGTTGTGCAGGCTCTGTCTTTCTGTCTGTCTGTCTTAAATATGATCTTTCCGTCAAGGAAATTACTCGGCAAACTCCAAAAAGAGGATATAAACACCAAGCTGGCAACCGCCAATCTCTCTCATACAAACTTTGGTCTAACAGATGATTTAGTTTCTCAATTCAAGTACATGTAATTGTGATTCAGTAACTAGACGACAATACTTGTAAGTTGTAGTCATTGTGATTCAGCGGTTAGTGGTATTTATTCAAACCCTCAATCTTGTGATTGCAGGTCCTGCAGCCTGAACTCAGAACCCACCTAAAATTGAAAGACATGTCTGAGTGGAATGGGGGTTGAGAGTTTCTTAGAAAAAGTCTTTCACTATTTCAGATGTTTAGTTACACAATAGGCTTTTATAGGTATGTGTTTGTGTACACCATAGAGCTATATTGACTAGAGCGCTAACACCCCGTTATAATACGCACTAAAGTTTTGAAGCCGTGTGGGCGCATCCATGTTTATGTACAAACCAATACAAAAGCTTGAAATTTTGTACGGCAATTGTGCGGCTATTTGCATGATAGTGCGTTTGTTCTTTTCTATGTGTCATCGAACCAAAAAATGCAGCAAATGTGAACGCACAATCTGCTGATGTGCGTACAAACTGCAAGTGTCATATTTAAAATGCGCGTAGACTTTTTTAGGTACGTCAATCAAGTCGAACTTAAGGTTTTCGTAGCCCGGACAGATGCGAATGGGCAGTCGCGTACATAAGCACATACATGTAGCAGAGTTCTTGTTTTTAGCGCCAGCCGTCGATTTCACAAAACTCTTCCTAACTTAAGACTAATCTTAGGACTTAGGACGAGTCCCAACCCTGCACTGTAGCATGCAGACCTTAAGATTAATTCTAAGTAAGGACGAGTTACTCTCGAGATAAGAGGAGTCCTAACTCTTTGTGAAATCGACCCCAGGAGTGTCGTCATTGACGGACATGGCACACTAGAAATGTTCAATATTATTATTGTAAATGTTGTTTTCTTCAAAGGGTCGGCATACGTCAAGAATGGCATACCAAGGATGAGAGACCCTCAGTTCATGTTCGCTGCAGCCTGTTGTAAGTAGATTGTTTTGACTCCAACAAAATAAAATTATGCTTAATACACCATTTTAACTAAGGGAATAAAAGTGCACTGACTCAGTCTTTCATGGCCGTTTAGAACCGGCAAGGTCGTTGCCGTGCGATAAAGGCCTGCAGAGCCAAAGGCGAGGGCCTTTATCACACGGCAACAACCCTGCAAGGTTTTAAACGGCTGTGAAAGGAGTCAATACTCTTTTATTCCCATTCATAAATGCCTTTTTGGTTAAAAGGCGTAATAAAGTAAGAAACTCTGTAAAACTTATCCGTTTCCGACGTACTTGAGCTCTGTAGTACATACATGCTCGACGCTGTGTGTTGCATTGTTATGACTGAGACGCCTATTTCCGACAGTTTCCGGCTCCGTTTGTGCGTATGCGCGTATAGTCTTGGTGCAACATCATGTTCTTGTTTTCCTTTCACACACAGTGCGGCAAACTTACCAACAGCGCTCGCATCCCCCGTAACAAGAAACGTCTTGCACCAAGACTAGCGCGGAGTATCCGCTCACAACCGGTATAAACACTGTTCATTATCAAAGGTTTAAACACCCCCACATGACGCGCCCTCTACCATTAGGAATAGCGAAACTGTCTAAGGTATTTATGAATTGATCTTAAAGACTTGTCATTTGTTGTAAAACTTCATGAGGACTCTATCTATTGGAAACTCTATCTATCAGGGTCATATGTGAGTTGAGTTGTGAGTTGGTTCTCTGCTGTGCCACAAGGGTTTTCCAGACTATCTGGTTTTCCGCCCTCAGGAAAAAATCAAACACTTTCGAATTCGATCTTGGCTGTGCTCTGTGGTCATAATGGGTTGATGTGGCTGGCAGCTGAATGCGCCCTTGTATGCCTGCTTCTCGAACACGTTGTAGCCGCGTCCTTGGCAATTCAGCTCTAGCTGCGAGTAAGGACGATTATCCCCCCAAATTATTATTATTTTGACTGACATTCCTCTTGTATAGACCCATCGGTTTTTTATATTGTCCAATCATATCGCATTTAAAATTTTGATCTGAAAGAGTATCAAATAAATGATGCTTTACACCATTTTTCAACTTGATGTTACAGACTAGTCATTTTCCAAAAAATCCATGAGGACTCTATCTATATGTAAATGAGTGCATGACTCGAAAGCTTCCCTGAAAATATTACTTACTGAGACGCTGTGTGTGAGAAATGAGTAAAACAATGTCATGAAATAAATTTTCAGCTCGATGAGTTGAAAAATATTTCAGACTTATGCTGCTCAACTGAAAACCATTGCTCTGTGATTTGATTTTTGTTCTCACAAAATTGAAGTGTAATAAAGCTGAAACTTCTACAGGTAAATGTTTCATACCTCTTCATTCACAGTGAGTATATGGAATCATGTCATGGCCAAAAACTTGATCTACATAATGTATCAAACTCCTTTAAAGGATCAAAATGGATGTACTAAGATAAGATGTGGATTTGTTTTTTTCAGGTGGAGTACTTTCACAACATTTTATGATTTCGCTTCAGACTTCAATCCCAGTCTTGAAGCGGAGGGTCTAGCAAAAGAACAATGGACTCAAGAATGGTTCGCCAAGCTCAAAACGTAAGTTTGAGAAGCATTCCATCTATCAAGAAGGCAATGGGAGACTTTTGAACATAGGCAGCAAACTTATGCGGTAAATTTCCATTGTTTTAACTTCATTTTGAGCATGTGCACATTTCCAAGAACGGTGGATTTACCAGTGGTAAGTCATGTAAGCATGTTAACACAAAAACTTGCTTAGCACAGAAAACTTGTACTTAGCAAAAAATGTTGTTAAAAGGAAGGAGGAGGTCTATTTCTAAAAGGGGCGCCGACACATTTTTTAATACAAATGGATGGACTATTTTTCAAAATGATTTTGTTGTTGTTGCTGAGACCTTTATAATGCATTTTTTGTTTTAATTTATAAAAGAAAACTGGAGAAAAAAGGAACAGACGGGCATGCTTAAAACGTTTTTATTTTTATTTGGCTTATAACCCAATTTAGACACGGACATTGCTAAGTTTTGTCAGATAAAATGCCTGGTTTTAAGAATCCTGAGCTTGACTGGACTGGTTGATGTAACTTATCGTTGTTGACATGACTTGTACGGTAATGGACCCTTCCCATGAAATATGCTAATTACATTCACGCATGCGTACAGACCCTGTTGGTTGGCAAACACCATAGAGTTGTGCACTAAGCAGACGCGCAATCGCGTCTGCGTCATGCATCCATGAGCCGGGTACAAAACAGCGCGATGTTTCCTCATTTTGCCAACCAAAATGTTAGTGCGCACGCACTATGTGCAATTTACATATTTCATGGGAAGGGTCTATTAAATACTTTGATCTCTTCCAGCATGCAGCAGGATCACTATACCCAGTTTGGTATGATCCATGGAGTTGTTCAAGTTGACGATGGAGACGAGACTAAAGTGGTCATGCGTGGTGTCAAAGAACGTCTCATAGGTAAGTCTATTATTAGAAACGAAAATGCGATGTCTGTTTAACTCTCGTAATATTTTCAATATTATTGTTTTATCATGTAAACTTGTAAATATTATATTTTTGATGTAATTTTGTTGTTGACCAAATGCCATTAGTCTATGACTTTTTATTTGGTCTTGTATTTTTATATGAAAATAAACCAATTTGGAATTGAATTGGAGTATTGGTACCCGCTTCTAAAATATAGGGTTCGAGCTGCCTTTATATTTACTGGGCAATCTCGGTGGTCTAGTTGTAAGAAATCATGGTAATGGTTTCTAGTCCAACCAGAGTGATTTCCCTGTGGAGCCTTTCTCAAAGGTGAGAACTAGACTCTACTTGGGTAAGCATAATTTTGTTGTGCTAAACTACTTTTTGTGTTTGAGCAGCTCTATGAAATTAGGCCCTGTAATTATTAGGACTCATTCACAGTTGTAATATTTTGTGACATTATTTCTTTTTGTTTTTTCGCCAAAGGTCCTCAACAGTTTGGTGACTTTCATACCCGTATCTCAAACTACATTGTGTTGGAGGTGAGAAGTTTACTTTACTCATTTAAACTAATTCACAACGAAACTTTTTTAAATATTCCCTTCCCCCCCCCCAAAAAAAAAAAACCCAAAGCTGTTGACAAATAGCGAGACTGTCAATGTAAGGGCTAGGTACCTCATCATTTGCTGTAGTCTTGTAGACAAGTCGTTAAATTTCTGTCTTTATAAAAGTACATGCAATGCGTAGTATTTGCTGGTCAACATTTACTTGTTTTTCTATTTTTTTCACAGAACGGTAACTGTTTATACATTGAGGCCTCATGTGCACCTGGATACAAGTCAAAGTAAGTAGTTAAAGAGGAAGGCAAAAGACAAATTTAATTTTGTGATGAACTCTTTTTCTTCTTGTGACGATTTAAACATAAATGTGACCCACTCTGTGAAAATGAGTCAGATGCCGCCCAATGCAATCTTAAGTTATGCACAGTTTAATGTGGAAAATGTAAAAAAAAGAAAAGAAAAAAAAAGACAAAAAAAAATCTTTTTTAAAATCTTTAGTTGCATGGTTAGCATTTTGAACACTTACTTTTAGGCAATAAAGCTATGAATACAACAATTTTGTGATCATACTTAAGTCTAATTTGTATCCTTTTGCACACAATGTTAGTTTAAAATATCATTTTACTTGTAATTCGTTTTTCACAAAAAATGGTGTAGTGGCTAATTTCAAACGGGAGTAACTCAGTTACGCGATACACCCCAAAGCTTAGACACATACCAAATTACTGCTGCTGATGTGTTCTTTCCAGCCATGCATATAACTAAATTATTGAAATTGCCTACATCTGACTCATTTTCACAGAGCGGGTCACAAATTACAGGTCTCTATCCCTCCTTTCAAGACGGCATTCTCACTGCTTTACAATTGCAATTGCAAGAATGTGCTTTGCTTTGCTTTTCCTAATTTGCATGAAGGAGGAACCAGGCTGTACAAGTTGCTGTGCTCATGTTTACGCAGTTTTAATCAAATTACCAAGAGTTTATATTTGTTTACTTTTTCTTTTTCTTCAAGCGAACAAAAAGGCTTCTTGATGAAAGTGATGGGCGAGGTCGTCAATGCATCCTCTGTCAACCTCCCATTACCCGTTCTGATGGAGAATTCTGAAGAAATACCCAAGAACTTTACCTTTGACGTCCTTCTTGAGGGTAACACTTTTTTATTTTGGTTTTGTTAGTGAGGAAATAGAAGAGTGGGCTGAGGACTTGAACGTTTGTTTAAAACTGGCAGGGTTGTGGCCTTGGGATAAAGATAGTTACGCTTGTTTAAATGTTGCCATGATTAAATGTATATGTAAGGCGTGAAAATTGAGGTACCTACAAATATATACATACTTGCGATTTACACGGGGCTGGTAAAAATAATCACCAGAGCCAGGGTGAAGCAAGAGCTTTGTCCCCGTACCCATGGACAGACATTTCAACAAACAAACAAACAAACACATCAACGAACTAACTACAGTGCTATTCACACATCGGTGTATGGGTAAAAAAAAAAAAATTAATATTCTTTATCCCGATGCAAATTTAACATCTATTATATCGTTGCGGTACCCGCTGCCGAAACATAGGATTCGAACTGCCTCTAGCTACCGGGCAACCTCGGTGGTCTAGTTGGTAAGACACTGCTCTAGAATTGCAAGGGTCATGGGTTCGAATCCCACCCGAGTAACATGCCTGTGATATTTTTTTCACAGGACTCGAGAAAGTACTGAGTATACAGTGCTAACACACATCGGTGTATGGGTAAAAAAAAAAAAAAATTTTAAAATTAATATTCTTTATCCCGATGCAAATTTAAAGGAACACGTTGCCTTTGATCGGACGAGTTGGTCTATAAAAAGCGTTTTAAACCGTTTGTTATGAAATGCATGTAGTTAGAAAGATGTTTTAGAAGTAGAATATAATGATCCACACAAGTATAACTCAAAATTGCACGGTTTTCCTTCTACGTCGCAAACTAACACGGTCAGCCATTTATGGGAGTCAAAAATTTGACTCCCATAAATGACCAACTGTGTTTGTCAACGAGGTGAAAAGAAAACCGCGCAATTTCGAGGCATGTTTGTGTAGATCATTATATTCTACTTTTTCAACATCTTTCTACCCATATGCATTTTATAACAAACGGCTACAGAACGCTTTTCAAAGACCAACTCGACCGATCCAAGGCAATGTGTTCCTTTAATTATTATAACACTGACTAACATAAGAACTTGTAGAATCCGAACCAGGCTCATGCTTTACGAAGCATCTTGTGATGTGACATGTATGTCACAGGTTGTTTTATTTTATTTATTCTTACTAGAAAAGCACAATTCTCTGCTCTTGTTATTATTTATACTATCTTGCTACATGATTTTTCTCCTTACCTGTCGTGGTATACTTGGTACAGATGGATTAAGAATGGACATTAGGGTAACTACGGATGAGACTATGCACTTTAATATGGGCAGCGACTGGTGTGTGCAGATAGGCGAGGGAATGAGCCGCTTCACTGTAAACGGTATAGAAGGATGGGGCGTGTGTCAGACGCTAAGAAGGTACAATAGTTTTAAAGGAAGTATTGTTTGAAGCTTTGCATGGTGTGGATAACTGAGAGGAAACTATAAATGAATAGTTAACTTGAGGGTACAACCATGTGAAAATCTCTTTTGTGGGAGTGTTGGCTTCGAAAAGAGCCGGTGTGGTCTCGACAGAGTATACTCTTCGAAACGTCAAGACCACAATGGCTCTTTTCAGAGCCAACATTCCCACCAAAGAGAATTTGACATTGTTGTACACGCAGTGTTTCCTCTTAGTTTTAAAGGGTTTGGGTACCTACTTTTTGTTGGAACAATGTCCACAGATTTACTTTAAACTTACAGAGTTTGAAGATAATGATGATAGAAAGCTTCCTTTAAAATATTACTTGCTGAGGTACTGTATATTTTTTGAGAAATATTAGTAAACAATGTCACGAAACTCTCATGTTTTCGCAACTCTCCTAAAAACATTGCTTTGTGATTTTCACTTTTTTTTTCTCAAACATTTACGACTAATGAAGCTAAAAGCTTCTCAAACTAAAACTCACAAAAAGCTTGATATAACTATTTCAAACTATGGCTAATTTACCCAGGCAACAGAAATAAAATGTCTTCAGTAGTCCATTAATTCTGTATTATTTCAAACCGTCAATTGTCGACCCAAATTATAAATGTTGTGACCGGGGTGTTTTTTGTTCATTTTTGACCAAATTACTCAAACTCACAAAATTCTCACTATATATCAAACTAAGGCTGATTTACCCAGTCCGCACAAATCCTTTCAAAAGTTTCAAATTCTACTTGCATAGATGTTACTGCGAACCTTGTACTCGATTGTATGTCCACCATACAAGGTTTCAAATCCAACTTTATAATAAGGAATTTCTGTCGTCCATGAATAGATATGATGGAGTAAGAAACGAGTTAGTCCCAGCAAAGGAATCGATGCCGATGTTGTACAGAGAACCAGGTAAACACAGTGTGGTGTCGCTCATCACAAAATTTACTAGATGTTGATTTTTGCATTTTGGATAATGTTTTTTTAATTTTTTGCCCTAACTGAGCAAGATGCTTTAATGTAATTGTTCCTCCCCATAATTGCTTCTCCCCATGAGCATTAATGTGTACCTACGAGTAGCCCGGGCTGTTTACTCTGCTTAGAAAGGAATGTTATTTTATTGGCCTGTTAAACATGGCACTAATGTGAAGCGCACTGATACGGTTATGGTAAACTGCTCTTAAAGACACTGGACACATTTGGTAACTGTCAAAGACCAGTATTCTCACTTAGTGTATCCCAAAATATGCATAAAATAACAAACCTTTGAAAATTTGAACTCAATCGGTCATCAAAGTTGCAAGAGAATAATGAACAACTTTGTGTGTGTTTTCAGATGCATAATAAAAGGCCTCACAGTTGAAGCCTTTTATTATTTTCTTGAGAAAGTACCTCTTTCTCAAAAACTACATTACTTCAGAGGGAGCCGTTTCTCAGAATGTTTTATACTATGTATCAACAGCTCTCCTTTGCTTGTTACCAAGTAAGTTTTATGCCAACGATTCTTTTGAGTAATTACCAATAGTGTCCAGTGCCTTTAACAAGAACTCATAAATATTTTTATTGTTGTTCTTATTATTAAACAGACGCAGTGCCTCCTGAAGATTTGACGCTGCTTGTTGTGTCACTGTTGGAGAGGGCCTGCCAAGTGTCAGATTTGACTGGCGGGAAAGGATCACAACTTGCAAAACTAGTGGAGTTGCAGAGCCAAATGCCTGTCGAGGTAAAGTTTGCAGAGTATACCAAAAAAGTACACTTATCGCTGAAGGCAGTGGACTCAAAATAATTATTAGCATAAAACCTTACTTGGTAGTAAGTAATAGGGAGAGGTTGGTAGTATAAAACACTGTGAGAAACGGCTCCCTCTGAAGTGCCATAGTTTTCGAGAAAGAAGTAATTTTATCACAAATTTGATTTTGAGACCTCAGATTTAGAACTTTAGGTCTCAAAATCAACCACCTCAAAGCACACAACTTCGTGTGACAAGGGTGTTTTTTTTTTCGTTATTATCTCGCAACTTTGACAACCAAATGAGCTCAAATTTTCAGGTTTGTTATTTTATGCATATGTTGAGATACACCAAGTGAGAAGACTAGTCTTTGACAATTACCATTAATGTCCACAGTCTGAGAATGGTTATATCCAGTGTTTTTGTTTCATGTCGGCAGCAGATTGCACATACAGCACCTTGTTAAAACCTGCATAAAGCATGAAACAACAACTGCTTCAGACAGGCGCATCAGAGTCATGCCAGAGTCGCGCCGATCCAATAGATTAAGAGCGACTCTGCAAACCTATCATAAAACTAATATGTGAACATCAGCCTTGATTGCCAATCAGTCTCAATACGCCTCTCTTAAAGGCAGTGGACACTATTGGTAATTACTCAAAATATTTCTTAGCATAAAACCTTACTTGGTTACGAGTAATGGGTAGAGGTTGGTAGTATAAAATATTGTGAGAAACGGCTCCCTCTGAAGTGGAGTAGTTTTCGAAAAAGAAGTAATTTTCCATTAGTTTGATTTCGAGACCTCAGGTTTAGAACTTGAGGTCACGAAATCAAGCATCTGAAAGCACACAACTCCGTGTGACAAGGGTGTTTTTTTCTTTCATCATTATCTCGCAACTTCGACGACCGATTGAGCTCAAATTTTCACAGGTTTGTTATTTTATGCATATGTTGAGATACACCAACTGTGAAGGCTAGTCTTTGACAATTACCAATAGCGTCCACTGTCTTTAATACTTATGCATGACGTCATAATCCTTACCCAAAATGAGGCTATGGGCGCACGTCCCCCATCACTTGCAGTGGCTGCACCCACCGCCTCGTTTTGAGTTGGCATTGTGACGTACATCATGCATAAATATTAAGAAAGGCGTATGGATAATGAAGCTTCGATAGTGTTCATCATTATCACTGATTTTCATTATCTTTAGAATCATGGTCTAGTAAACAGATTTTTCAGGGAACAGACCACCTTTTCAGCTTCCCACCCAGAGTTTTAAATTTTGTGAAATCTCATTGTTGTGATATGGGACTACTTTATCCTGCTCATGTACATGTATATCGTACATTACTGTGTTATCTACCTTCTATTAAGTGGTATGAAAGAATAAAGTCAGGAGCTAGGAAATCAACCATCGTAATCGCCTTAATTACTTCCTAGACCCATATCACTTCACTCATCATCTCAGAAGTTTTTGTCATAATTGTGTTCATTTAGATCTATTGGCCCCAAACATTAAAAAATAGATTTTTTTGAGTGAATGGTATTTCAAAGAGTATCACCCGCTCTAATGAAAAAAAGTTTAACATTTTACTTTTAATGGTCATGAACCATGACAAAAGTTTAAAACGTTTCTTATAAAACACTCAAGAATTGGTCACGTGATATATTGTCGGGATCCCGACAAAAACTAATTTTGAGCACTTTATTTCACTGCTACTAATAATTGGCGGACTTTTTCGAGCAATGGCTCAAATGAAAGCTTGTAACTTTCTCGACCACCATCAAAATACCTATTGAATTTTAAATCAAAATTTTTGGGTCAAATCAGCCAAAAATCTGACATAGCATCTTTAAATTTATCTTCCTAAATCTACATGTAGTACACAGTTCCACCTGGTTTCTGCATAACGACGGCTGCATTCGACAAACATTTAAAGGTAGGCTGGAATTATAGAATATCTATCAAGCCAGGGTTTATAGGATTTGAGGCATTGCATGGTGAGGTATCAATGTGTATTTGGTTTGCGGTAACACCATGTGTTTCTCTACTTGCCAGGTAGAGTTGTTCTTAGAGAACTGTCTTGCTTTATTCTACTGCCGCGGAGTAGATAATCGGAGGTTCGGGAGACTTCTCAGCTCTGAAAAGAACTGTCCTGCTTTTTAACTATTACCAGGGCGGATGGTATAGAAAATAGACTGGACTACTACTTTAGCTTATAGGATCGTATTTAACTGTACTGCCGCGGAGTCAGTTCTGAATTGGTCTTAATGTTTCGACTAGCTTGCTCTAGTCATCGTCAGGAGACTGACATCGCCAGGGTTTGTTTGTCACACGGGAAATGTATACATTTTGTTTTTTTAACAGTTAATAATTTTGCATCATTATTAACAGTTAATAATTTTGCATCGGGATAAGGAATATTTTATTTTAGTTTTTGTTTTGCCTTATACACCAATGTGTCACCGGTGTGATTCGAACCAGGGTCCTGGTGGAAGAAGACGAGGAATGGTACCACTACGCCAACCTGACCATCCAAACACTGTAGCTTCAGTTTAAATACTATCCATTTGCATGTTGCATGATGGTACAACGATGTGAGTGATCGCAAGTTACCTCTTCAATTTGAATTCCTCAGACTATCCAGACATTGTTTGCCTGACCAAACACCCAACCATCAGAACACTCTCATCTGCTCACAACCGGACTTTCTCCTTTATTGCTCCGCGAATATGGAACAAGCTCCCTGTGCATCAGAAATTGTAACTCTTTGCCATTGTTCAATAAAATCTCTCAAAACCCACTTGTATCAGATGTAATTTGTTGTATTTTGTGGTTCCATTGGTCTTGCTCTTTCCAGGGCTTTGATCTTGATGTAAAGGCGCTTTATAAATATTTAGTTGTATGTACATGTATGTATGTATAGTTGCTATGTCATGGTTAGGAGCAAGCTTTTGCGAAGGTACTTAAGAGACGGTGAACACCCATACACAATTTTTAAATGGATGTGTATGGCACAATGGTACCAGGGTTAGCTCATCTGGAGGTCGCTATAGACCTTTATCACGGTGTGGTCATCTTGATTTACTCCATTCTAACTCATGGTAACCAAACTGAGGCTGGCCGAAAAAATAGTCTGGTGCCATGCGCAATGAATGTTAGCACTCATTACTGTTTTTGGAAACAGGGAACATGACCAAGGTGGTGACAGCGTGATAAAGGTCTATACCAAAGCTTGCCTTGAACCATTTGACATTTATAGAAACTGTCTCTATAGTCTGAGGAATTCAAATGTAAGCCGTACATTGAGACTAAGCAAGTCATTGTACCAGACATTATTCAAATCAAACTCGCTAATTGCTTATTGAAGACAACCTTTTTTCTTTCATCTGATGTAAACAGAACAACCCAAATATAAAGAAGGCTGTGACAGAACTGAGTGAAGTTTCTTGTACCATCAGGGAGGGGAATCTTAAAGAAGAATGTGAAAGGTGACTATAACTGGGTGCATTTCATTTCAATATTCAATTCAATTCAATTCAGTTGACATGTATTTCATTATGGCAAATAATTGTCAAAGACCATGTCTTCTCGATCACTTAGTGTATCTGAACATACGCACAAAATAACAAACCTGTAAAAAATTTAACTCAATTGGTCGTTGAATTTGTGAGATTATAATGGAAGAAAAACACCCTTGTCACACGAAGTTGTGTGCTTTCAGATGCTTGATTTCGGAGGACCTCACAATCTAATTCTGGGGTCTCAAAATCAAATTCAAATATTTTAGTGGAAAATTACTTCTTTGTCAAAAACTACGGTACTTCAGAGGGAGCTGTTTCTCACAGTATTTTATACTATCAACATTTCTCCATTGCTTTTACCAAGTAAGTTCTTATGCTTACAATTATTTTGAGTAATTACCAATGGTGTCCAGTGCCTTTAAACCTTAAACATGGGGCTTTAACAGCTTTTAAAGTGTAAAAAAAGTGTAAAAATTACCTGGGTTAAAAAATTCCTCATATTGCTTGATCTCATCACAAATGTATCTGGAGTCAAAGCTCATAATGAAGTCTCAAGTCGGGGTCTGGCATATAAGAGCACCGTACTCAAGCTCTTGTGTTACTGTTCAGCAGAGTGTGGGTTTGAGAGTCGTGTCCCAACACTTGTGTCCGTTAGCAAGAAACTTAACCATTGCTGCGTCCTTCGTCCTTCGGATGGGACATAAAGCCATTGTTGTCATGTGCTGTGTAATGCACATAAAAGAACCCAGTGCACTTAATCGCAAAAAGAAGGGGTTCCTGGTCATAATGCTTGCCCCGTTGTTCCTGGTCATAATGTTCGCCCCAGTGCTCCTGGTCATAATGCTCGCCCCAGTGTTCCTGGTCATAATGCTCGCCCCGGTGTTCCTGGTCATAATGCTCGCCCCAGTGTTCCTGGTCATAATGCTCGCCCCGGTGTTCCTGGTCATAATGCTCGCCCCGGTGTTCCTGGTCATAATGCTCGCCCTGGTGTTCCTGGTCATAATGCTCGCCCCGGTGTTCCTGGTCATAATGTTCGCCCCAGTGCTCCTGGTCATAATGCTCGCCCCAGTGTTCCTGGTCATAATGCTCGCCCTGGTGTTCCTGGACGTAATGCTCGCCCTGGTGTTCCTGGTCATAATGCTCGCCATGGTGTTCCTGGTCATATAGCCTTACAGCCACTTGTAAACCATTTCGTGGTGCTATTAAAGGAATAGGTCTTATACTTGAATCTGTAGCTCCACATACCTTGCTGAAATAATAATACCAAGCACTTTGAGACAACCCTAAGGGGTGTGATAAAGCGCCTTATAAGACCCGAGTATTATAACTATCCTCAACATCTTCCTCTTTTTTATTGCAGAGTGGTTGACTTGGTATCCAAGACTGATCTCTCAAAGGCTTTGAAGGATGACATCACTAAGATCTTCACGAAGATTTTTGGAGATTCTGAAAACTCAAAAACATTTGCAGTTCGCTCTTCGGCAGTTGGTATGCACATGTACATGTATAGCTAGAATAAATTGCTAGAGACTCGGTGGTCATCCAACAGATAAAACAATTGTTCCAAGACTAACTGAATTCTAAACTGTATCTGCCGCTGATTTCACGAAACGCTTGGACTGATCCTAACTCGAGTTAACACGAGTAACCTCCCAGGTCAAAATTCCAGTTGAACCTAGTTAAACTGGGTTTAACTGGAACTAGTTGAAACCAGTTGATAAACTAGTTAAACACAGTTAAAACCAGTTGGTTTAATATGGAAAATGGACAGAGACCAACTGGTTTATAATTTCAACCTAGTTGAACACAGTTAAACCTAGTCCAAACCAGTTGGTTAATATGGAAAATGGACGAGTTTGGTCACTATCCAGTTGAACCAGTTGACCCCAGTTAACTAGGTTCAACTGGAATTTTTACCTGGGCTGTCCTAACTTAGGATGGGTTCAATGCGTCCTACATATTTGGATGCGACACTTAACTCGTCCTAAGTCCGGAGATTAATCCTAAGTTATGAAGAGTTTGGTGAAATCGACGGCTGGAAACCTAAAAGAAAAAACGCAACAGCTGAGTTCGGTTGTTACAACCAAGAGTAATAACACTGTGTTGACATTTGTTTCGTTCTCTTTTCCAGGTGAAGATAGTTCATTGACCTCCTCCGCTGGCCAGATGCAAACGTTCCTTGGTGTGAAGAGCTTGGATAAGGTAAGGAGTATTGCAGTTTTGTAATTTACCAGAAACTCCTTTCATTATTATAAGTATGTATTTTTGGTGTTGAAACCAAAGATTCAACATACTGGAAATACATTTATCTTTCTATTGTAAACACTGTGATATGCTTTTACTATGAATAGCAAATGCATAATAAATAATAATAATTTCAATACTACATGTCATACATTTCAACTCCACTATCACCAAATTATACAATTTTGCAAATCGGGTTTGGTATAAAATACTGATAATTATACTCACCATATTTTTAAATATTTTCAGCAAGTTTCAGGACCTACACAGTAGTTTCTGCAAAATAAATTAGTCTCCTAATTAAAACTTGAGAACATAAAAACTTTAAAGCATAAAAACTTACTTGCTAACCAGCAATGGGGAGCTGTTGATAGTATATTACAATATAAGAAATTATTCCCTTTGAAGTAACTACATCTTTGTGCATAACATTGAGATACACCAAGTGAGATTATACTGGTCTTTTACAATTACCAAATGTGTCCAGTGCCTTTAAAGGCTCTATGTACTTTTTGTAGGACAAAAAACACAATGTCCATAGATTTACATTAAACTTACACAGTTTGAAGATAATGATAGTAGAAAGCTTCCCTTAAAATATTACTTGCTGTGCTGTAGTTTTTGAGAAATGAGTAAAACAATGTCATGAAAATAATTTTCGTCTCAGTGATCATGAGACAAAAATTACTTTAGCATATAAAAACGTATTTTCATGACATTGTTTTACTCATTTCTCAAAAACTACAGCACCTCAGCAAGTGATATTTTAAGGTACGCTTTCTACTAATAATATCTTCAAACGGTGTAAAGTTTAATGTAAATCTGTGGAAAATTGGTTTTGTGTTACAAAAAGTACACAAATCCTTTAAGACTTGCATATAATTATTATTATTTGCTGTGTGGTTTATTTGATAATACAACAAATCTAATTTTCTATAAACTTTCACCTGGTTGTAGATATTTCAGGCAGCACAAGATTGTTGGGCTTCCCAGTTCTCATTTCAAGCTGTACAGTATCGAAGGTAAGGGCACTATTTCAGTACTAGTAAAGGCTCCCAAAGTACAATTTTAAATTGTCAACATACTTTTTCAATGAGAAGATTGAAATTATTTTGTAAGGGTCCAGTAAATTTCTATCCTGGAGGGTGTTTATTTTTGGGGTTTTTTTAGTTGGGGGGGGGGGGTCACTGAGTATATAGTCCTGATGACATCTCAACAGTGTAAACAAAGAAAACAAAATTAATAGATCTCTGTGAATTGTTTTCATAGGACTGAAAAAAAACAAGACAAGCTGTACATATATCATACATAAAAATCTCAAATTCTTGAACTGTTAAAGTGGCAGGCAAAAGTTGCTTGAGTATCACAGTGGTTGGGGTCATTGAAATAATTTACTACACAAGTATCAAACTAGATTTGGATAAAGGAGGACTAGATTATTTTATTTATATTATTTTGTTGTGATAATAGGATGAATATGAAATAAGATGAAACCTTCAGTTTTAGATGTGGGAGGAAAACCCTAAAGGGTAAAAACTCAATCGGGTAGGGACTAAAAATCCAATCCACATGGACAGAGAAAGACTAGATAAGACTGAATCAAAAACGACCTTGGTGCCCAAAAGATTTCCTTTCTATGTGAGTTTTTTTGTGTTTTTTTCATGTTTTTTTTTTTTTTTCAAATTTATTTTTTTGGCAAATTGTTTTCCCCTACAGGCAGTACGGTCAACCAGTGGACTCCGCTATGGCAATAGTCGTACAAGAAATAGTCCCAGGAGAGAGTGCCGGTAAGACCTTGTTGTTACAGATTGCTTTTTAAAGATGTACTCCACGCGTTACAACACATAGAAAACTCCCATAGCTTACAGTGCAAACAAATAATTATTCAAAAATACCCGCAAAATACTTGCAGTATTCACAGCTTACGTGAAAATTATTTATTGACTTTACTTTATCTTCTGCTTACATGTATGCTAATATGGGGAGTCCCAGGGCCTGTAAATTTATTCTTCCTAAACCAAGCTGGTGTCATTTTCAAAATGCTCGAACATCAGTCTTGAACAAAATGTCCCTACACCTCTCAACAAATGGGAGCATTTAGTACAAGGCGTACATGTATGTTATCTGAAATATCTCAAGACGGAAGTCAACAACCCCCAGGTCACACAATTGGGCAAAACATGTACACTGTATTCCCCTTCCCATCAGGCTCTTAAATCTGTCCAGAATATAATATTTTGAGGGCCTACAAAGTGTTAATGAGGTTCAATTCAATATGAAGTTTATTCCATACTCTTTTTGGAAAATAATTCAATTTGAGAAATTTTCAGTACATAGAAAGGTACATGTAACAAAATCAAAAGCCAGAAAGGTTAGTGCTCTTGTCTTCTCCTAATTAGTGGGGTGCATTTTTCAGTAAAGTTTCAATCGGCAGGGGTTAAAGGAACACTGCCTTGGATCGGACGAGTCTGTCTTTGAAATGCACTTGTAACAATTTGTTTTAAAATGCATATGGTTAGAAAGATGTTTTAAAAGTAGAATACAATGATCCACACACATTTGCCTCGAAATTGTGTGGTTTTCCTTTAACTTTGCGAACTGACACGGTCGGCCATTTGACTCCCATAAATGGCCAACCGTGTTTGTCGACGAAAAGGAAAACCACAAAGTTTCGAGTGATACTTGTGTGGATCATTATATTCTACTTTTAAAATATCTTTCTAATCGTATGCATTTTATAACAAACGGTTACAAATGCTTTCCAAAGACCAACCCGGTTCCTTTTATCTTACCACGAATGAACTGCAAAAAATTAAAAATTCAGTATACATGTATCTTATTTTTAGGTGTTGTGTTCAGCCGCGATCCACTGACTGGTAACCCAACCAAGATTGTCATCAATTCCAACTATGGACTGGGAGAGGTAAGGAGTTGAACATTTTCTTAAAGGGTCTTGATACCAAGTTTGTAGAACGAGCTTTTGGCCATGACAAGAATCCATACTCACTGTGAATGAAACTATATGTATCGAGTCTCACTCCTCATTGTATTGTTCTGTATTTGTTCGTTGGTTGTTGTTTTGATGTGTTGTCTAGTTTTCTACTGAAAGGTACAAAATCTATGCTTATACTTTTTCCTGCGTAATGACAACGTAAAATGTTTTAGGTTTACAGTTAACTTTACCATTCAAGTAAAATTATATAAGCGTACTTCTGTAAACATTTTATATTGATTCGGCTGCAAATTACCGTTTAAATTTGTCCTGCTTTGTGTATTTACTGTTATTGAGGATGTAATGTGAAATAAATGGCCTATTGAATTGAATGTTTTACTATGTTGTGATTTCGAAAGTCTGTAGTTTCTGGAGTGGTAGAAGCAGACACGGTAATACTACGGGTTGACCTCAACAAGTCATTGACTGTAGAAAGCAAGGTGATTGGTCGCAAGGAAGAGGCCATTTACGTCGCAGGTAAGTTGTTTTGGAAAGTCAATGCAATCTGAACTCCCATCTGAAACCTTACCCATTGAAAGTATTAAAGATGAGTTATATTTATAATAATAATCAGTTTTTATATAGTGCTTTTTATACAGCCGAAGGGCGTCTCGAAGCACTTCCAATATATACCCCTGGTCACTGGGCCATATTTATTCCTTAAACCGTCTCAGCTCCCTGGGGATTATACAGCCTGTGCTGCCAAATTTGCAGCGTACTAAAGCTAAATCAATCACAAAACCATATCTGCCCTCACTACCTGCACCCATCTGAAACCTAGCTTGCCCAAATCAGTACTAAAGATATTTATGGCTGTGCAGCATACCTTTCCCAATGTTTCCTTGCCGTTCACCTACACTTCATAGTCCTGGGGTGGATTTCACAAAGAGTTAAGACTAGTCTTATCTCGAGTTAAGACGAGTTACTCGTCCTAACTTAGGACTAGCCATACAGTTTTTATTATCTCCTAGGACTAGTCCTAAGTTAGGACTAGTCTTAAAGCCAGTGGACACTATTGGTAATTGTCAAAGACCAGTGTTCTTACTTGCTGTATCTCAACATATGCATAAAATAACAAACCTGTGAAAATTTGAGCTCGATTGGTCGTCGGAGTTGCAAGATAACTATGAAAGAAAAAATCACCCTTGTCACACGAAGTTGTGTGCTTTCAGATGCTTGATTTCGAGATCTCAAATTCTAAACTTGAGGTCTCGATATCAATTTCGTGGAAAATTACTTCGTTCTCGAAAACTACTTTACTTCAGAGGGAGCTGTTTCTCACAATGTTTTGTACCACCAACTTCTCCCCATTACTTGTTACAAAGTAAGGTTTTATGCTAATAATTATTTTGAGTAATTACATGTACCAATAGTGTCCACTGCCTTTAACTCTTTGTTAAATTGACCCCTGTGCTCTTCACCTATGTTCCAGTGGAGGACTTTTTTGTTTCAATTCAATAAAAAAAAAATGTTTATTCCATATTCTTGTTGAAAAAAAAAAAATGTGAGAATTAAACAGTACATAGAAAATGCAGGACTTGCAACCACAAGGTTGTGGGTTTGAATCCTACCAAGCTAACCGCCGATTTCACAATGACTAGACAAAGTATTGTCGTCCATTTACTGAAACACAATTTCTTTATTTTATGAAATATATGATTGTAGATGTTTAGCCAGTGTTTGACTGAGAGAGAAAATTGTATGTCTTACTTAAAGGCAGTGGACACTATTGGTAGTAATTACTAAAAATAATTTTTAGCATAAAAACTTACTTGGTTACAAGTAATGGAGAGCCGTTGATAGTATAAAACATTGTGAGAAATGGCTCCCTCTGAAGTAACGTATTATTTTTGGGGGGGAGTAATTTTCCACGAATTTGATTTTGAGACCCCAGATTTAGAATTTTGAGGTCTCAAAATAAAGCATCTGAAAGGTGATCCCCTAGCTGCCGCTTCCCAGGTTGTATCGTAATTTGGGTGTGATCCCTGGCTACACGGCAGTTAACGGTTGTATGGCTTCTGACTGGCACCCCCGAACAAAGACATTGACAAAATAGGGACACTGTCAATATAGGGCTAGATAGCTCAGTTGGTAGAGCACCAGCACGTTAATCCGGAGGTCGTTGGTTCGAATCCCACTCTAGTCAATTCTTTGTTCAACCCCAAAAATCATTCACAAATTTACCCAGTCAGTTTCCCTTGTGGTTTATATTGATATTTTTAAATATCTCGCAAGTACCAATAGTGTTAGTGTCTTTAAAATAAACTGCGCCAATAAAGTATCTAAACACTTACAAATGGTCAGATATATCGGAACCTGAAATAGTATGCCAAAAAATAATTATTCATTTCTATTCACCGTTAATTTCTGCACATTTTGACACATCTTGTGTTGCGCTACGATGTTGTTTAGTGGATTTATGGACACTTGAGTGGCTTAAGGTCGAATTTCAAAAGTTGCAAAAGCCCCTATTCAAGCTAAATCGTTGTATTGTGACGAGTAAGATCAGCGTTTCTTTTGCCCGCCCTTAATAAATGATTTGTTTGTCGCGGTTTGGATAAATCGGTTGCGATGAACATCAGCAATAATTGTCAGTAACCAAGCAAAGGGGTCAAAGATGGGAGGCATACAACAAAATGGGTTAAGAGCCAGAATCCCTGATTATGGTAAGACAGGGAAAGGTGTTTCAAGATAACAGGAAAGATGGCTCAACTGACCAAACAGGAAAGAGGACGGATCGTTGGTTTGATCGAAGCCGGTATGTCGATTCGAGCTGCAGCTCATCAAGTTGGAACGTCACCAGCGACGGTCAGTAAAATGGTGGAATGGCTACCAAGCTCAGGGAAATGTGGACAACCTGCCAAGGAGTGGCCGCCCGAGTGTGACTTCTGCAGCAGAAGAAAGTGAACAAGTCCATCAAGCCTGACACCACTCTCGAGGGATTGCGACGCATCCTGATCAGGAAATGGCAGGAGATTGACCAGGGACAGATCAGATGTCTCGTTTGGAGTATGAGAAGACGACGCATTGCCGTTAACAGTGATGGAGGACACACCAAGTATTGAGGACAGGATATCAGCAGTTTTAGAGTTAAAGAGTTTGTGTCTTTTGTCTTGATTTTGTCTGTGTGTGAGGCTTGTGAGAGTTCCCTTCTGGAATTGGGGTGAATAGGGGCTTTTGCAACTTTTGAAATTCGACCTTAAGCCACTCAAGTGCCCATAAATCCACCCAACAACATCGTAGCGCAACATAAGATGTGTCAAAATGTGCAGAAATTAACGGTGAATAGAAATGAATAATTATTCTTTGGCATACTAATTCAGGTTCCGATAAATCTGACTATTTGTAAGTGTTTAGATACTTTATTGGCGCAGTTTATATGGGATTTGCAAACAACCTTTTTGCACTGAGTGAAATAAGATGTTATTCACAAGATCAATCTATTATTTGTTGTGCTAAGTTTATGGAAATGCATCTGTTGAAAGTGTTCTTCCTATGTCTTTTCCTGCTTTATTAGAGGAGGGCGGGACCCAGACCCAGCACCAGACTGACAGTAAATCAGCAGAGAGCTCGATATCCGATGAGCTGTGTCTCAAACTTGGACGAATTGCACTTATGGTAAGATAGCACCCTGTCAAAAGTGATGCGATCAGGCAAAATGAGTTGTGTCTTACCAACTAGAATAAAGAATTTTATTGTATACACGTACAATGATTATGGACACAATAGTGACAGTTTGATTGTGTTCATCTTGACAGTTGGATGAGTGTTTTTCTGATGCCAGGGACATTGAATGGGCCGCTATTGGGGATACCATTTATCTACTCCAGGTAATATAACTTAAATATTAAGAAATATTCAATTCAAACTCAAAGGTATTAGACAGGATTAGTAGGACTGACAAAAAAAAGAAGCAGAAAGTGTTCGTAGTTTGTTCATGAAATAAGAAACCTGTGTAAGTTTGGGCTTAAAGGCACTTTTGGTCGTTGTCAAAGACCAGTATTCTTACTTTGTGTATCCAAACATGCATATAACATATCAAATCTGTCCCCATTTTTACTCAATTGGTCATCAAAATTGCAAGAGAATAGTGAAAGAAAAAGAACACTTGTTGCACAAATTTGAGTGCTTTACGATGCCTTAAAAAAAGGGTTCCAGGCCTGAAGTCTTTTTATATTAAGTGAGATATTACCTCCACATTACTTCAGAGGGAGCCGTTTCTCACAATGTTTTATATTATCAACAGCTCTTCATTGCTTGTTACAGAGTAAGTTTTTATGCTAAGAATAATTTAGAGTAATTACCAACAGTGTCCAGTGCCTTTAACCCGTTGTAAATATGATCGAGACAGGAAAAAAAAAAGGTGTAATTTGTTGCGCTAGTTCTAGTTCTGTTCCTTTTAGCACAGTTGCGGAGAGAACATTTTTGTTTCATTTGATTTGATTAATTGTACTTCCAGGCTCGTGCCATCACAACGTTGGATGTTCCATCTCAATACGAGCTTCTTCATGAATTTGATTCTGGTGTAGCATCCGAAAACATCTGGTTGACCACTGCTAATGTCCAGTAAAAAAAACTATTACCTCTCTCGAATTGCGCCTTTTTTTTTTTGGCTGGTTGAAATGTATATTCTTATCTCTTCTGGTCTATCTCATAACCGGTGAGGTCATTTGGGGCATGCATCAGCGATAACTTCACAACTGTCTTCACAACTGTCTTTCCCTCTGTCTGCCACTGCCCTCCATGCGTCTCTGTGACTCTCTGTCCTACTGCCCTTCCAACTAACTGCCTTCTCCATGCCTTCCACTGCGCTCTGTCCACCATTTTCTCAGGCCTGTATGCTTCGTTTTTGAAAGAGGGCACCAATGCATTTTCTCCTTGGTATAGGGCACCCTATGAGGAAATTATAAACTTCCACTGCAGCATTTCAAGGGCACCAAGGCAATGCCCAGGGAGCATGAAGGTAGTCGCCTCCATGAAGTATAATGCCTGCTCTGTAAGTTGGCAAACCGTTTGGCAAACTCTAGTGCTGCCCACTCTTTGAAGTTCAATGTTGTCTTTCCCATCTCTCCTTCTCTCTACTTCTTTTACCATGCCATGCTTTATTTTTTTGCGGTGGTTTTGTTTTTGCCAGGTCACATTTCAAATAGCAAGGTTGCCCGGAGGTGCTGCACACTTCTTTAAATAACTGTTCAAACTCTAAGAAAGACTCTGCAAGGGTCAAAACTCGGAACATTAACACTTTTGTTCGTCTCCATTATTTTTTTTAGAGAGATGTGCCCTGGTGCGGTTTCCCCACTCACCACATCATTCGTTGTCGACTGTGACCTCATAGAGCAGGTATTTCTCTTTTCGGTTTTATTTACAAAACATTTTCCTGTGATGAACAACCATTTGAAATATTAGGATGCATGAGTTTTCAGTTTTGGGGTGTCGTGACTGAGCCTCCATTGTACATTTTATTTTATTTTCCAGTACGCGCTAATTCTCCAATCAGAAGCTCGAACCACTAGGGGGATAAAAACATATGCTACGACCTCTGTTTTATATCCTACTTCCTCTGTTTTTATTACACAGTGCGTATTGTGAAATGTCATTTTGTCACGCACCGTATACGGACAGTGCAAAAATTACATTCTAAACTTTGTGCGTGTGAAATAAAGCTCTGAAATTTCAAATTTTGCGCGTTGCAAGTGAGACTGGAAGATCAATTCGTTTTCGGCCGAGTTGGATATGGGACGCAGAAGCGCATTATTTTTCCATATTCCACTCGCACTTGTGTGATAACTTATAATAATTTCCGTCTCACTGAGATGAAAATTATTTATTTGAAATTGTTTTACTAATTTCTCAAAAACACTACAGCACCTCAGCAAGCAATATCTTCAGGGAAGCATTCTACTATCATTATATCTTTTAATCATGTAAGTTTAATGTAAATCTGTGGACATTAATTGTGTTTCGCGTCATACCTTGTCACCTGCTCTTGTAATAATAATAATAATAATAATAATAATAATAATAATAATATTGAGTTTTTATATAGCGCTTTTTCACTCCCTACGGGTGTCTCAAAGCGCTTCAAGATATTACCCCTGGTCACTGGGCCTTAATTCACTCCTTAAACCATCTCAGCTCCCTTGGGAGTATACAGCCTCGTGCAACAAATGCGCTACTCGGCTAAATCAATCACAAGAACCATCTCTGCCCTCACAGGTACCCATTTACCCCTGGGTGGAGAGGAGCAATAATAGTTAAGTGTCTTGCTCAGGGACACAAGTGTCACGACAGGGATTCGAACTCACACTCTGCTGAACAGAATCAGCAGAGCTTGAATTTGGAGCTCTTAACCGCTCGGCCACGACACCCCACAACCACGGTGCATAAAATGCATGATCAGGACAAACTGACAATACCACATCTGATAAGCACAATATTGACAGCATAAGCACAGAGCACAAATGGATTTTGCAGCCCACCCTCTCAAGGACAGCAGAGATGCTTTTTAGGAGAGTAGAACAATTCAAGACTTCAAGATTCAAGTGTAGAAAGGGTTTTAAGTAACTTTGTTTTCCATTTTGTTTCTTCTCCTTTTTTGTCTATAGATGCACGGCAGTGAGATACTTAATAAGGCCATATCTTTCCCAGCAGTTCGACAAATCTTTGTGTCCTGCAACCACCCATTTATGAGTCTAACGGTAAGTAGTACCTGTGTGGTTTGAAGGGATTAAATGTGTCTTACTTCATCCGTGGAGGAAGGAAGAGAAGGAGCTCGAATGAAGGGACTTCAAAAGTCGAACCTGTGTTACCGCGGTCGTTTAACGACACTTCGTAATCACCCACATACCTTATACCAACAATGGGCGACCTGGCGTATGTGAGTTTGCGCATTGGCACTTGGTTCTTCACTCAACTATGGTGTCGTATGTCGTATGTCGTATGGATATAATACAGAAAAAACAACTTTTTTTGAGACCTGATAAAAATTGTGTACACTTGTGCCCACCAAATCGAAAAACACAATTGAATACCAACCACCCTCGTGTGCTAATACCCAAATTTGGAACCACCACTAGTGACCGGAAAGTCACAAAAAATGTAAAACACTGTGAAACACCACAAACGGTATATAAAAACGTGTACATTCACAATTCTTGTCTCCAATGATTCAACTTTACATGAAGGCAACGGCGCAGTCTGGCGGTACCACACCCCACTGTACCCCTTCTGTCCAGCTGGAGGTCTCCTATCTTTTTCCATTGGTCAGACAGGGGCATTGTCAGGGTATTCTTTTGTTACTCTGCGAGCTCCTTCTCTTCCTTCCTCCATGCTTCATCCAAGATTTAACAATAGTTTTAATCCTTTATAAATGTAGATGTATGTACAATAAAACTAACACCTGAAATTTTTTTTTCAAAAGTTGGTCGCGTTTTTTAGGTATTAACCAAAACCCGGAGATAATTATGTCCACTTATGACAGTATACTGCTTCTCAGATTCAAATTTGTAGGCATAAAAACTTTTTATCTTTTTACATAATAATAATAATAATATCATAGTCTTATATAGCCCACATATCTACCAAACAAGGTACTCAAGGCGCTGAGTATATACAAACTTTCAGAAAGATAGGTTTATTGCAGTGATGAATTTTGAGACCCAATTAGTTAGCATCTGATAAGGGTTTACAAGGTGATATACGGCGCATTAAGCAGCCACAGCCAGGAACACCGGGGTGAACCCCTTCTATTTTCGATAAGTGCACTGGGTTCTTTTACATGTGTTACACAACACATGGGACCAAGGGCTTTACGTCCCATCCGAAGGACGAAGCAATGGTAAGGACACAAGTGTCACGGCTTGGGATTTGAACCAACACTCTGCTGATCAGAATCACCAGAGTTTGAATTTGATGATCTTAACCGCTCGGCCAAGACACTTCCATAACCACATTACTTCGGAGTAAAATGTTTCTCAAAATGGTTTATACTATTACTGCTTTAGGCTTCTAAAATATTGTCATTAATTTTAAGAGGGATCATTGAGCATATACCTTCCCTTCTGCTTCCCTTTAAAGGCAGTGGACACTATTGGTAATTAGTCAAAATGATTATTAGCATAAAACCTTACTTGGTAATGAGTAATGGGGAGAGGTTGATAGTATAAAATCTTGTAAATAACGGCTCCCTCTGAAGTGACATAGTTTTCGAGAACGAACAAATTTTCCACGAATTTGATTTCGAGACCTCAAGTTTAGAATTTGAGGTCTCGAAATCAAGCATCTAAAAGCACACAACTTCGTGTTTCAAGGGTGTTTTTTCTGTCATAGTTATCTCGTAAATCCGACGACCAACAATCGAGCTCAAATTTTCACAGGTTTGTTATTTTATGCATATGTTGATATACACCAAGTGAGATGACTGGTCTTTGACAATTACCAATAGTGTCCACGGTCTTTAAATGGAAAATATACAGGTGCATCACTTCATTGTCCCAGGTGAGAATATTTTCTTGAGATGGTGAGGCCGAGTTGAATGAAACATTCCACTGTCCATCTTCAATTACTATTTGTAATGCCAAATAAATGATCTGATTCATCCAACCGACAGTGCATCGTGACAACCATTATGAAGATGAAGAGAATATCCGAAAACAAAGTGGATGGAGTTCTCTTTGGCAAGGTGAATATTTTTTTCAAAATTGCAGGAAGGGGGAGGGGGTTATCCTGTCCTCTATCCACTTAAAATCCCTGTATTGAAAAGTCATTACAGGCTCGTCATTTAATTTTTGAAAGGGTAAGGCTGTTAGCATTTTCCGAAGGGCACTTCCATTGGGAAAATCATAAAGTCTATGAGAAACTTCTGCAAGGGCACCAGGGCCAAGACCAGGGGCAACGGAGGCCATGCTCTTGTGGCCTTTGTGTATTTCCAGCGGACTATCTTGGGTGGATGAGAAAGTTGATGTTAAGTTTTGATGAAGATTACTGATAATAAGGGCTTTCGGTCATCAGCCGGAAACACCTCTGTTTTTCGTTCAGATTCACTTTTGACAATACTAGTTGGATTCAAACCAACTGCACACCTTTCCATTTGCAAATCCTGCAGTCTAACCACTGAACCACTTAATCTTCCTACTGCAAGTTATTTCTTTTGCTACAGCTACTCTTTACTTAACGTCGATGTATTCTTTGGTGTCCGGATGGCGCATGACATGGAATACACTTCAATTTCTGGTGGTAAGGAAAAAATCGAAAAGGGAAAGAATCAGTGAACTATGCTGAAAAAAAGTTTGTTATCGAGGACATATGCAACTCTTTCAATGCGTGTAGTGTAACATGGCCAAGAAGTCTAGTTCTGGGCCCAACTTCATAGAGCTGCTAAGCACAAAAATTTGCTAAGCATGAAATTTCTTCCTTGATAAAAACATGATTACCAACCAAATTTCAGCGTGATTTTCAGGATAAGCAAACAACAGCTGAATACCAGTAGCAAGGAGTATGCAACAAATTTAAATTTGGTTGGTAATCCTGTTTTTACCAAGGAAGAAATTGCATGCTTAGCAAATTTTTTTGCTTAGCAGCTCTATGAAATTGGGCCCTGGTGTTATCAGAAGCAGAGTGTGGGATTCAAATCCTGGTCATGACATCTCGTGCCCTAGGAGCAAGGCAATCTTTGTATTAAGTTTGGAAGGAAGTATCATTCTGCTCAACCAACCAGGCCTCTAGCAAATGATATCCTTGTGGGGCCGAGCGGATAAGAGCACCGAATTCAAGCTCTGGTGATCCTGTTCAGCAGAGTGTGGGTTCGAATCCCGTGACACTTGAAAGTCGTGACACTTGTGTCCCTGAGCAAGACACTTCACTATAATTGCTTCTCTCCACCCAGGGCAGAGTTGGTTCTTTTGATTGATTAGCTTTGATTGCGCTACATATTTGGCAGCACAGGCTGTATACTCCCTCAGGGAGCTGAGATGGTTTAAGGAATGATTTAAGGCCCAGTGACCAGCCGTCGATTTCACCAAACTAGGGACGAGTTACTCCTCCTAACTCGAGAGCGTTTTGTGAAATCGGATGCAGGGGTAATAATGTTGAAGCGCCATGAGTGTCGCTGTGTGACGGACCTGAGCGCTGTATAAGAAGCCATTATTATTATTATTATTAAATTCTTACAGACTGTGAGGGGCCTGTTTCATCCCCAAAAACTGATTTTGTTTTTGAATGTGCCATGATCAGCGTTATGCTGGATGGATACCGGTGTGGTAGGAGATTCTGTCCCTCCACATGGCGAACTGTGTACAAACTTTTTCTGATAGTGCCCTCGTTTGAATCATCCTCCGCTGCCCTTGTTAATTTGCCATTGGGGGACTGAATCTCCGGTGGACAGAATTCCCCAGGAAACCGGCACCTAAAAGGTGTTCATTGTTGTTATTGTACATTATTATTACTTCACACTATTTATTAAAAACATTATTTCTTATTTTTCATATGTTAGTCGATCATATTCAATCGCGGGAGGTTAGAGAGAGAGTTTGCTAAAGAAGTCCAACATATGAAGAGCCACTGGGACACTGCGCAGGAGCAGTTGGAAGACATAAACAAGTACCCGGACGGTCGAGCTAGGGTATGTGTTTATCTTTTTTAGTAGTTCTGTTTACTTGTCCGAGTGGGATGGGGTAACTCAGTGGGTTCCTTGCAGAGATAAAACATTTCAGACTTTTGTCTGACTTCAGATTTTTAAAGCCATTGGACACTTTCGGTAAACAGTATTGTCCAAGGCCCACACTTCGTGTATAACAACTTTTATATAAAATAACAAACCTGTGAAAATTTAGGCTCAATCGGTCATCAGGGTCGGGAGAAAATAACGGGAAAACCCACCCTTGTTTGTGCACGTTTGGCCGTGTCATGACATGTGTTTAAAATAATCAGTAATTCTCGATATCAAGAATTTATATTGTTTCAATGTTTTCTCAAAAAGTACAGCATTTCATGGAATAATATTTCAAGAGAAGTCTTTCACCATTACCTTCTGTAAACCCTGTAAGTTATTTGTAAATCTGTGAACTTTTACTTTTTTTCTGTACCAAAAGTGTTCACTGCCTTTAAAGTCTGTCTAGTAAATAGAGTTGGTCTTTGAAAAGAGTTTGTAACCGTTTTTTATAAAATGCATATGGGTAGAAAGATTTTGTAAAAGTAGAATACAATGATCCACACAAACATGCCTCGAAATTGCATGATTTTCCTTTTACCTCGTCGACTAACACGGTCGGCCATTTACGGGAGTCAAATTTTTGACTCCCATACATTGTGGTCGACCATGGTAGTTCGCACAGTAAAGGAAAACCATGCAATTTCGAGGCAAACTTGTGTGGATCGTTGTATTTTACTTTTAAAACATCTTTCCAACCATATGCATTTTATAAAAAAGGGTTACAAACGCTTTTTATTGACCAACTCGTCCAATCCAAAGCAATGTGTTCCTTTAAAGGATGGAGGGTAACATATTTATTTATTAACCAAAAGCGGTTAACTGCCACTAACAGGTATCATCAAACAAGAAATAATAAAAAAGAAAATTTTAGTATTAAAAATGTGGTTTGTTTTGTTATCGTAGGTTTTTCTTCATCACGGTATAGAAACGCACAGGGCAGGTATCTGGCAGCAGATGGTTACAGGCATAATCAGCAAATACACAACCAGTAAGTGTTGTAAGAGATGTTAAACTTGTATCGGGGATAAATTTATATATATATTTATATTTATATTAAGGCCCCCAGTACCCCTACTCCCAATAACCTCCCCCAAGATGAGCGGCACGCCCTTACACAGCTCCGCCAATCACCAGACATAGTGATTAAACGGGCTGACAAGGGGTCCGCAGTTGTAGTCATGAACACACATGACTACATTGCCGAAGGCCTTAGACAGCTCAGTAACACTGATCATTACATTGAATGTGCTTCTGACCCCACTGAATCTTTCTCCCAAGATATCAGTGACACCCTGGTTAGGATTTATAACGCCAATGGTATTGAGAAAGATACATTTAACTATCTTCTCCCACATGACCCCCGTACAGCAAGGTTCTACCTTCTACCTAAGATACATAAGCCCAATAACCCGGGGAGACCTATTGTATCTGGGAATGGTAGCCCCACAGAGCGCATTTCTGAGTTTGTCGATAGCTTCCTCAAACCCTTAGTCTGCCGTATTCCTTCCTTCATCAAGGATACCAAAGACTTTCTCCACAAACTAGATGAGGTCAAGCACCAAATACCTGACTCTGCCATTTTGGTTACTTTTGATGTTTCATCACTGTATACTAACATACCCCATCATGAAGGCATGAGTGCATGTGTCTCTGCCCTCAATGCTAGTAATCAGTCCCGCCCCTCAGTGAGTCATATTAAGGAACTCATGAGCCACATTCTAATGAAGAATAATTTCACATTTTCTGACAGGCATTTTCTACAGGTACAGGGTACTGCCATGGGTACCAAGATGGCACCCTCATATGCCAACCTATTCATGTCTGAGTTGGAGGACAGACTCCTTTCCTCCGCCCCCAACCGACCACTAGTTTGGTGGAGATTTATTGATGATATTTTCTCCATCTGGGGTGGGGACCAAGACAGCTTGGATGAGTTTATTAACCATATCAACTCATTTCACCCCACCATAAAGTTCACTACCGAACAATCTCTCACCAGTGTGAACTTTCTAGATGTGACAATAACCAAGTCTCTTAATGGCCTTGTCACAGATGTTTACAGTAAACCCACCGACACCCACCAGTACCTTCTCTCCAATAGCTGTCACCCTAGTCACTGTAAGAAGGCCATTGCTTACAGTCAGGCCTTACGTATCAGGCGTATCTGTTCCACAGATACCCTGTACAAGAGGCGCTCATCAGAGCTAAGGAAACACCTTGTATCTAGGGGACACAGCGAACGTAGGGTCCAACTTGCTATCAACAGGGCTCTCAACGTACCTCGTCATACTCTGTTGGCTAACACGGGAGCTAAAAAAGCTCCGACCAATAGAGTTGCTTTGGTCACCACCTTCCACCCCAAACTACCCAAACTTCCCTCAATTCTCAATAATAACATGCCTATACTTCACTCCTCCAGCAGGTTACACTCAGCAATCCCTAAGGTTCCCATGGTTGCATTCCGCCGCCCTAAGAACCTTGGTGACATACTAGTCAGGGCCAAACTTCCCCCAGGTACAGTCCAAACACAACCCCCGACAGATATACTGGGCTGTCATAAATGTACCCGTTCCAAATGCAGAACGTGTCTGCACATTAAGCCCTCATTTAAGGTGAAGAGTCATACCACTGGCTCTTCATACAACATCAAGACCGACTCTGAATGTAGCACATCTAATGTAGTCTATGTCATATCATGTAAGAGATGTGGGCTACAATATGTGGGAGAGACTAAGACCAAACTTAGTCTTCGCTTTGCGAATCATGTCTCTTCCATAAAGACTAAGAAACTGTACCCAGTCTCTATCCACTTCAACAGCCCCAATCATAGTGTCAGTGATGTTGAACTTCTGGTGATTGAAGCTTGCAATGGTGATGACACACACCGCAAGAGTAGAGAATCACACTGGATTCACCAACTCAAGACAGTCAAACCCTTTGGACTTAACATAAACACTGGTGTTAAATAACTTCTCATTAACCTCCACTTCAATTCGGCCTAAGTACTTATATGTTGTATATATTCTGTACATAAAGTATAAATTAATCTTGTTTAAAGTTGTTTTTATAAATTCATCACTGTAACTATCTGATGTAAGTAACCCCCCCCCCCCTTTTTTTCCACAGGTCCCTCATACCTATTTTTCAAATCATCATACCTTTGATCTTGCTATTCTTATTAATTGACCATTGTTAGTTGCATCATGGTGCAACTTGCTCTCTAATCCTACCCTTTCATGTCTCCCTGCATTGTTGTCGAACAATACATTTACCACTCTTATGGTCCAGTAACCCATCCTTTCATTCTAAACATCCTTTGTCCTCGCCACTTCACTCCTATTGGTTCATAGCCACCAACATTGTCTCTGAAATAGAAACTTTGATTGGCTGTTATTTTCCCGCTTCTTTCTGGATCCTTCCCTTAATCCCTTTCCCCCTCTCTCTTTCTATAAATGGATATGTATTTGTTTGTACTTGTTTTATGCCTCTGAAGAAGGTCCGGATTGGATCGAAAGCTAAGGCCATCTACCCTATTCATTATATATATATATATATATATATATATTTTTTTTTACCCATACACCTATGTGTGTTAGCACTCATGTATACTCGTTACTTTCCCCGAGTCCTGTGAAAAAATATCACAGGCATGTTACTCAGGTGGGATTCGAACCCTCGACCCTTGCAATTCTAGAGCAGTAAGTGTTGGTTAGGGTTAGGGTTAGGGTTAGGGTTAGGGTAATTCTTCTATTTATATATGTAACAAGGGAATAAACAGATTTAGCCTTTGTTCTACCACCAACAGGGGATACCTTTGGTGGCTAACCTTGACTTTCACTTGCCAAACCTTATGGAGTTCCCTGGTCAGGGATTACTTTCACAAAGAGCTAAGGTTTATTTTGATTTTTGATTTTCTTTTGCAAGATCGCCCATAACAAGTATAAAGGCACTCTAGGTTAAGGGCATTAAGGAAGAAACATAGAAATGTAGTAACTCAGTGGAGCTGAAGGTAGGAATTGACATTCCTCTTGAAGGATGGAAGATCGTAGGATGAAGGGAAATATGCACGAGGCAAGGAGTTCCAAAGAGATGCAATACTAGGGAAAAAGCTACTGGAGTAGCTCTTCGTTCTACATCTCGGCACAGCCACAGTATACGGATGACAAGCAGAAAGCCTGGTCACACGCCCAAACACCCTGACAGGAGGAACAAGGTAATCTTAATTGCCAAGCAAAGTGGAATGTCACAATACAAATCACTACGGCACTACTGACAACTCATCTTTATGATGAATCTTAGTGCTATGTGAACTTGAGCACCGGTCTTGGTATTACTATTTTTACTGTAATTATTATTAAATTTTGTGTTTGTATTTCAGAGGAACTGCTTCCAGGCCACCATGCCCTGTTGTTGTCCTCCTGTCCGAACATGGAGAGTGCCCAGGTGCCCTTAGCAATGGAGGTATAATAAATAGCAGTATCTTTGCTTTCAACCCTGACATAGACTAAGCTTTGTCCAAGGCCTTTCACTAAAGCACACTAAGAACTTGTCTTTGGTTTTTGCAGTGTTTTGTTTTTTGAATGTTTTTTGTTTTTGTTTTTTTTTTTGGGGGGGGATTGTGTTTTGGTCTTACTATGTCAATATGGATTGATGAGTAGCCTTGCTCAAGGCAGTCGAATTATTCACTCCGAAAAAAGACCGCCGCTGTATAAAAACCCACCCGTATTCACTGTGCGTAAAACCCACCCGTATTCACTGTGCGTAACATCGCACGACACGATGCCCCCATACACTATCCGCATGCGGAGGCCGTCAGGCCGACAGCCTTGTAGGGTCTGTGTTGAAGCCACTGACCTCATTACTATAATAAGCGAAGAGTTCCCACGGTCAGCTCATTACAATAAGCCCGCGAAAGATGAGACATGTCTACATCATCACACACCACCACCACGGACGCTCAGCGAGCATGATAGGCGTGTGTGATTGGACGTCAAAATGAATAATTCATTTGCCTCACATCCTGTGTTGTCTGATAGGTCTGACGAACGATATACATATTCATGAGCTGCATACTAGCATATCCTAGAGCCCCCCTAATTTCGTCCACTATTGGAATTTTTTCAATACAACACATTAAAACAGGAAGATACAGACCCGACAAGTCTGTCGGCCTGACGGCCTCCGCATGCGGTTAGTGGTGTAGGAGTGCGATGACTTGTGTGAACAGTATTCGTGCGATGTGACAGTGTGTATACGGGTGGGTCATTCGGTGTGATCGCACACACCATGCACAGGGTATACGGCGGGTGGGTTTACAGCTGCGTCTTTTCGGAGCGAATAATGCGACTGCCTTGAGCAAGGCTAATTGATGAGAGGAACTTCTTGTTATTTACTTTACAGCTGCAGAGTGAGTAATAAATAAGACGTTTTAACTAGCCTACTCCCCCGCCCCCCCCCCCCCCCAAGCCATTGCAGGATAGTTCTGTTCAGAATTAATAAAAATCTATTCCGAGGAGGTACAACAATAAGAATAATGAAAACGCAAGACCAGTTTGTACAAGAATTATCTACATTGCTAAGTAGATATTATCGTATGATATTACTAGACTTATATTGTCTCTTTTCCTTTCCGTCTCTTTCGATTAAAGAAAGTTGCAAAAGCCATTCTGAAAGAAGAGAAAAGTGAACAGTTTCAGGTGATGACTCCTGACGACGCCCTGGACTGGCTGCAGGGAGCATCCAGCGGTGAAGCAGGGATAGTGTTTGCTGATTTCCTTCGATGCCATGGTCACAGGTGTGTCCGTGAGGTAATAAGAGCCATGAACTCCATGAGCCATTTTGAGATGGTGGACACACTCATGACACTATTAGGTTTGGGTAAATTTGTCTGTAGGCACCCAAACTGAACAGTGTCAACCATATCTCATGGATAATGGACTTGAGCTGTGTTCCTACAATCCTTTTCGAGATATGGCTAACACAATGCTACATTACGCTATTAGGTTTTGGTAAATTTTCCCGTATGCACCCAAACCAAACAGTGCACTCCTTTAGTGTCCACCATACCTCGAAAAGGCTAATAATAATTTGACTTTTTTTTTAATGACCGCAACTTTTCTGTAGAATGACAACAATTAAATCCAATAGTGAGGATTGGTAAACTGACCTCTCTGACAGTGATGTAAAACTAACAGGCGAAGGAGGTCGCGGAAGATTTCTGCGCAGCCACGTTAAC
Source organism: Asterias amurensis (assembly GCF_032118995.1). Lineage (NCBI taxonomy): Eukaryota > Metazoa > Echinodermata > Asteroidea > Forcipulatida > Asteriidae > Asterias > Asterias amurensis. Next base: position 15,232,563 of record NC_092650.1, read on the forward strand.
TTAACAGGGCCGCTTAAAAGTCCAATGGGAACAGCTCCGCACTGTAGACCTACCGCGGCCACACTGTAAAACACTACGCAAATGTCGTGGAATGTAAGTCTAGGCAGGAACGCATTGTAGAATTACACCAAAGCCAGACAAGGTAACTTTCCGCGTGGCAGCGGGAGAAAAAGCCCCAAATGGGAACACGGCTTTATTCTCTACATTTATTCTTGATAGGGCGTCATGACTGATAGGGTATCATTGCCAAGTGGTTTATAACATTGAGTTTAAGGCGGAGTAAAAAAAAAACATGTTTCACGTCCGGGTTTTTCAAAAAAAAGGAGGAAGAGTGGTTTTTTTATTTTTTTTTATTTCAAGATGGCCGCCATTCTTTGTTAAAATGTCAAATATCCATTGTTTTTTTCTACTGCTGAAATACACAAAACATAAATGAAACACTTTGGGTGAGGCATTCAGACAAGACATTCAGATTGTTTTTGCTGAGATCATTTAAAATAACCCTAATAAAAAATAAATTTAAAAAAAAATTAAAAATGTGCATAAAAAAATAAAATAAACAATAAAATAAAAAAGGAGGCGGCCTGTAAAAAGGAAGCGGGCGGGGACTCTAAACATGTTTCTTTTTTTACTTGGCCTAAGTGCTGTTGGTTTAGTCAGTGTGTGGTTTCGAATCCCGGCCATGACACTTTTGTCATTGAGCAAGATGCTTTACATCCCATCCGAAGACCACATCAATAGTGGATAAGTGTCTTGCTTTAGGACACAAGTGCCACAATCGTGACTCGAACCCGCACTCTGCTGATCAAATCACCAGAGCTTGAGTCTGGTGCTCTTATCCACTAGACCTCTGTTTCAAAACATTGTCTCAATTTTGAAGTTTTGTAATGATAGTTCCGTCCTTTTCTTTGTATTAGATTGAGCTTCGGGACAAGTCTTGGGGTATGGATCCGGTGCAACTGATGCCATCTCTTCAGGTAAAGGGGAAATATCGGCGGCCAAATCAAGCAATTAAGTTGGTGTGGCAGGTTTTCGGTTTATAATCCCTACATGAATTATTATGGAAAAAATGTTAAAGAATTTCTGAGTTTGGCCGAAACCTGAACAATATTCATCCTTTTGATAATAGGTTTTAAGTTGCCAGACGAAAAGGATTTATTTTATTTTAGCCACTTTCTTTATAATGGAGCTTTCATGTCATGTGGTAATTGTCAAAGACCAGGGGGTGAATTTCACAAAGAGTTAGGACAAGTCCTAACTTGGGACTTCTCTAAAAGATATTAAGAAATTAAGGCTGTAGTCCTAAGTTAGGGCGAGTAACTTGTTCCGACTTGAGGTAAGACTAGTCTTAACTTTTTGTGAAATCCACCCCAGTATCTGCACTTTGTTGACGGAACACATGTATGTATACATGAATTAACAAATCTATGAAAGTTTAAGCTCCATCGCTCGTCTGTGTCACAAGAGTCAAATCAAGAAGGAAAGAATCGGGTTTGGGACCAACGAGATGTAAACTAATTGATGTGCTAACATTTCAAGCAACTTTATTAAATAGATAAACATAATCTATGCTTTTTACTATTCAAAACCGATGTTGAAACCACTTTTGGCTCAAAAGTAAAAACACCAAGGAATGCGACAGAATTAAACTTAGATGTTTTTAAAGTCATGTTGTTTATTGAAAATACGTAGTTATTAAATTAATTCATTTAGAAATTGACTAATTCGTAATATCAATCATATTTGCAGGCAATTCTAGCGACGGATTCTCACAACTCATCCGAGAGAAAACGTGTACTGAGTGCTGCTGAGGCAGTGGACCAGCTTGGGCTGGCCCTACCTGCTCTTGCAAGGTAATCTTAAGATGAATATAACATGGCCTTGCCCTCTTTAAAGCATTGGACACGTTTGGTAATTACTCAAAATAATTATCATCATAAAACCTTTCTTGATTACGAGATAGTGGGGAGAGGTTTTTAGTATAAAACATTGTGAGAAACGGCTTCCTCTGAAGTGACGTAGTTTTCGAGAAAGAAGTAATTTTCCACAAATTTGATTTCGAGACCTCAAGTTTAGAATTTGAGGTCTCGAAATCAAGCATCTAAACACACACATCTTCGTGTGACAAGGGTGTTTTTTCTTTCATTAATATCTCGGAACTTCGACGACCGATTGAGCTCAAATTTTCACAGGTTTGTTATTTTATGCATATGTTGAGATACATCAAGAGAGAAGACTTGTGTTTGACAATTACCAATAGTGTCCCCTGCCTTTAAAGCATTGGACACGTTTGGTAATTGTAAAAACCAGTGTTCTCACATGTCCAAACATATGCATATGCTTATAATAATGTTTTTATCAATATTGTGTAATTTTTAATGTTATATATTGTTATATTTATATTTATATTTAAATTTATATTTTTTTACATAGATTTTAACGATTCCTGTAAGTGGCGGCTTTCCGCTGTTGGATATCAATAAATAAATAAATAAATACAATAACAAACCGGTGCAAATTTTGGCCCAATTGGTCATCGAAGTTACAAGAGAATTATGAAAGAAAAAGCACCCAATTGTTGCACAACTTTGTGTGCTTATTATTATTTGAGTGAGAAATTATCTCTTTCTCAAAAACTATGTTACTTCAGAGGGAGCCTTTTCTCACAATGTTTCGTACTATCAACAGCTCTCTGTTACTCATTACCAGGTACGTTTTTATGCTAATAATTATTTTGAGTAATTACCAATAGTGTCCAGTGCCTTTAAAGACAAGTTTCATCACCATTAGTTTTATATAAGTTTGATGTAAATCTGAGATCTTAGACAAATTTTGTCCTTAACAATTCTGTAATGTTCCTTTAACAGAAAGATCTTGGTGAGTTTCCTCGTTCCTAAGGCCAGAGCAGGTGTGGCAAGCAGGGAATCAAGCAAGGTCAGTTTATTTTCCAGTCCATGCCGATTTTTTACCTTCCGCCCTGGTAGTAATTTAAAAGCAGGACAGTTCTTTCCACAACTGAGAAGTCTCCCGAAAATCTGAAAATGTACTCCGCGGTAGTAGAATATATAGCACGACAGGTCTCTTAACATAATTTACCTGGCAAGTAGATATACACATGGTGTTTACCCCAAACCAAATATATATTGAAAAAATAATTGTCCACAACCTTTTGTTTTCAGTCAATGTACATTAAGGTCAATCACAACCTGAAGGAGGCGTACTGGAGGTTAGCCAATCTGATGGTCCGAGAGGTAAACTGAATCATTTATATATAATTAGGTATTTTTTGTAGGACACAAAACACATTGTCCAAAGATTTACATTAAACTTACACAGGTTTAAAGATAATGATGGTAAGACGCTTTCCTTAAAATATTACTTGCTGAGGTGCTGTAGTTTTTGAGAAAATAATAAATCATCGACTCAAAAATATTGTTTGTCTCAGGAGACAAAAATTATTTTAACATTTACAAAAGCTACAGCACCTCGGGAAGTAATATTTGAAGGGAAAAACATTTTGTTGACAGAGACCGAGTCCTCATGGTAGTTGGAAACAAAATTACTATAGTGTCTAACCTTAAGTTAAAAAAAATGGTGTAAAACGTCATTTTATTTAATATGACTCATCAGACACATTTGAGCTTAGACTCATTTTGAATTGCGTTTTCATCCTCGCAATGGACAACTGTTGCCTGAAAACAAACAAAATCAAATCTTCTGAACTTATCGATTTCTCTTGCCACAGGGTCGTATACCTGATGAAGATTTGCTGTTTTTCTTCCTGCCAAGCGAGATAGATCGCCTTCTAAGGAATGGATCTCCTGCTCTAATATCCAGGTATAGTAGTATTAAATTGCGTAAACCAGTCACATCACCCCCTCCCCCCATCCCCCCAGCAAGTTGCCCTCTACAAAGTCGCCCCACCAAAGTCACCCCAACAAAGTCGCCCCTGCAAAGTCACATCCTACAAAGTCGCCCCTGCAAAGTCACCCTCAACAAAGTCGCCCCTGCAAAGTCGCACCCCACCAAAGTCACACCCTACAAAGTCACCCCTACCCCCTACAAAGTGACCCCTACAAAGTCACTCGATCCCTTTCCCCTACAAAGTCACCCTACAAAGTCACCCACTACAAATCCCCCCCCCCCCCCCCCGACGAAGTCACTTCCAGTAAAATCACCCCTACCTCTACAAAGTCGCCCTACAAAGTCACTCCCTTTCCCATACAAAGTCACACTACAAAGTCGCCCACTACAAAGTGTGTCCCCCCCCCCCCCCCCCCGCCCCCGATATGAGAAGTCACCACCACAAAACCACCCCAAGCAAGTTGCCCCCTACAAAGTCACCCCACGAAGAAACTGGAGGTAGCAGGTTAAGTCTCACTATTGTAAAATTTTTTATTTTTTTTTCAGACCACCATTATATTTTAGTGTTATGTCCTTTATGAGCATAGTGTTAAAGGAACACGTTGCCTTGGATCGGTCGAGCGTTCTGTAACCGTTTCTTATAAAATTGGTATGGTTAGAAAGATGTAAAAGTAGAATACAATGATCTACACAAATATGCCTCGAAATTGCGTGGTTTTCGTTTTACCTCGTTGACAAACATGGTCGGCCATTTATGGGAGTCAAAAATTTGACTCCCATAAATGGCCGACCGTGTTAGTTCGCGACATACAATGGAAACCGTGCAATTTTGAGTGATACTTGTGTGGATCATTATATTATACTTTTAAAACATCTTTCTAACCATATACATTTCATAACAAACGGTTTCAAACGCTTTTCAAAGACCAAACTCGTCCGATCCAAGGCAACGTGTTCCTTTAAGTTTTAACCAATGGTCTGGATTGTCATTCAGGGCGATGAAGAGACGTCGTAATCTACCACTGCAGGATGCCCAAACATACCCGCTGATGTTTCCAGGTCTACCACAGCCGGTAATAAAGACCACCAGTTTGCCATCTGTGTAATTTTTAACAAATCTTTTATCCTGTGATGCCACATATTTCAGCTTCGGGCCGCCAGTGGGTTTTTTAATAAAATGAATGAATGAAATCATCAAATGCAATGATTAAGAAATAATTATGACGCTACAATAAAATGTAATTGAATCCTTGAATGGCGTACTAATAAGTGTATTTTAATTTTGTTTTCAAAACTAGATTGTTGAGGAGATTGATAGCGATATCACAGAAATGGAATTGAAAGGTAAATATCAATTTTAAAGGCAGTGGACACTATTGGTCATTACTCAAAATAATTATCAGCATAAAACCTCACATGGTAACGAGTAATGGGGAGAAGTTGATAGTATCAAACATTGTGAGAAACGGCTCCCTCTAAAGTGAAGTGGTTTTCGAGAAAAAAGTAATTGACCACGAATTTGATTTTGAGACCTTCGAGGTCTCGAAATCAAGCATCTGAAAGCACACAACTTCGTGTGACAGGGTTTTTTTTTTTTCTTTCATAGTTATCTTGCAACTCCGATGACCAATCGAGCTCAAATTTTCACAGGTTTGTTATTTTACGCATATGTTGAGATACACCAAGTGAGAAGACTGGTCTATGACATTTACCAATAGTGTCCACTGTCTTTAAATAATTTGGTATGTAAGTTTGCACATGTTGATGATTATAAGGGAAAATGTTTGCAACAGTGTTATGTCTCTACTATACCCATAAAAAAACTTTCGTTATAAGTTGTTAAAAGCAGGTCTGAAAAATCAGTCTTAGTCCAATTTGTTTGTCAAAGTATTACATAATACATACTAAAGTGGGCTGTTAACTGTTAATTTCTGATGACTGACTTTTTACCGCCCTCTTTGTTAAAGGAACTCCAATCAGTCAAGGGGTCATCAAGGGAACAGCCAGGGTCGTCACGAAGCTGCAAGATGCAGCCAACATCAAGGTATGAACTAGTCTTGGTTCAAGGTGCTTGCATTGTTAATTATCCTACTCTTACGGTTTATATCCATTGCTACTAGGGTCACCAATAGAGGGCGGCGCTATCAACCATGAACCGCTATCACCCTGCGAATAGCTACCACTCTCTCATGATAGTAGTCTATGCTGAGAGTGCGCCCTCTTGTGGCACTGGATCATGTATCTCAAAAACTACAGCACCTCAGCAAGTAATATTTAAAGGGAAGCTTTCTACCATCTTTTTTTTTAGAAACTATACGTTTGATGTAAATCTGAGGACTTTTGTGTTTCGTATAGTACAAAAGGTACCCAAACCCTTTAAGCTCTTGTTGACTCCTATTTTGTTTTCTTATTTTTTTCACAGAAAGATGATATCCTTGTGACCAGGGTTACCGATATTGGTTGGTCTCCGTATTTCCCCCTCATCAAAGGACTAGTGACTGAGATTGGAGGCATACTGTCTCATGGTATGTAATCTAAGCACTATTCACTCTATTATAAGTTATCACACAAGCACGAGTGGAATACGGAAAAATATAGCGCTTCTGCGTCCCATAGACAACGAGGCCGCAGGCCGAGTTGGATACATGGGACGCAGACGCGCTATATTTTCCGTATTTCCACGAGCGCGCGTGTGATAACGTATTTATCTTCAAGCAAACTTGGCGCGTGACATAGAACACACAATACGCATGGTAGTGATATTAGCCGTGCAATATAGGTTTTTATCACCACTCCATTCTGCCAATCTGATTGGAGGATTAGCGCGTACTTGAAGATAGTATTCAATATACTCTATTACCCAGGGTTTTCCTCGGGAAATAACGACCGTCCTTTTCACACTAAAATTATCACTTTACCCCTGGTCTTCACCCAGTTTACCCTGGCAAATGGACATACCCATTTGTTTGAAGTAAAACCCTTGGGTATTCTTGTTATGCTTAGCTATATTTTTTGCTTAGCAGTTTACTGTTGAATTCCACTTTTTCGATAAGCACTGCTATACTAAATGTTTATTTCTATGAACACTATCGATTGTCTTAATAGACAGCCAAGAGACTACTCATTCCATATCTTCATAAAATATTATGATATAACTGTGTTTTATCGGTGTTCAATTGGTGTTAACTTTGTAGTTTATCAGTGTAGCATTGATGTTTTATCAATGCTAGCCTAGTGTTTTTTCAGTGTTAGCTTGGTGTTATAGTGGTAATTACCTTTGTGTTTTATCAATGGTGTTAATTTTATATCTTCTGTGGGACATGTTTTACTCATGGTGTTACCTCGGTGTTTTATTGGGTTAAGCTTGGTAGTTTATCAGTGTAGCATTGATGTTTTATCGATGGTAGCTTGGTGTTTTTTCAGTGTTTGCATGGTGTTTTATCAGGATTAGCTTGAGTGTTTTTATCTTGCAAGCTATCAATACTGATTTATTCTTCTGTTTAGGTGCTGTTGTGGCGCGTGAGTTCGGTATCCCATGCGTGGTTGATGTGCAGCATGCAACCTCCGTCTTCAAATCTGGTAATGATGGCTTTTTTTTTCTATAGTAGCAACAATTTGTTTCTCATAACTTGCATTCCACTGTCGCATACATATAGTTTTATTGCAGGAAAATTGAGATGCTCACAAAGGAATTTTCTCTGATTTTAAAAAGAAAATCACAGAAATTGGAAACAGTTATTCACTGATTAAACAGGATGAGTGAAAACCTCTCCCTTGAAAAAACAGTTACAATGTTTGGCTTAAAATCAATGGCAACAAAGTCAATTTTCTTTTCTTTTTTTCTCAGAAAACGAGCTCCTTTTTTTGTAAAATCAGCCCATTGTACTCAACAAAATGATCCTACTTTTTTTCAAAGGACCAAATATCATGCTTGTTAACTTTACATTGGCGGGGTTTACATGGGACGCATTAAAGAGAAAGGACCCGCAAAGGGACATAATTGAAAAAGAAAGAAAGTCGCCATTATGACTTGCCATACATCTGATATAATGATTATGACTTATATCTCATATAACGACTTATTTCAAGTCTAATAATATCAGGGTTAGGGTGGGATAGAAAAACACACAAGGGGAGTCAGAACATAGGTGTTTATAGTTGAGGCTGTACATGCTATTCACACTGCCACTGTTGCATCCAATGGCCAAAGCTGAAGGCGAAGTTTTTATAATTCCAACTCAGCCTAAGATATGTTCACTACTGTTTGTTTCAGGTGATGTTATCGTTCTGAACGGGAGCCGAGGTACGGTGGAGAAAATCACGCCACAAATAATGACGCCACCTACTCAAGAGACGCCGTTGCCAACAATGATATAGATATATTATATTGCTTTATATTTTGTATCAAATAATAAACCACAAGGGAAACTGACTGGGTACATTTTTAAATGATTTTGGGTTGAACAAAGAAAATTGACTAGAGCGGGATTTGGACCAACGACCTCCGGTTTAACGTGCCGGCGCTCTACCAACTGAGCTATTTAGCCCTGTGTTGGTGGTCTCCCAATTTTGTCAATATCTTTGTTCGAGGGGTGCCTGTTACAGTGTTAGAAGCATTCAACCGCAAACTGCCGTGTAGCCAGGGATCACACCCAAATTACGATACAACCTGGGAAGCGACTGTCAGTTTCCCTTGTGGTTTAAATTGATAGCTTTATATTTTGTATATAAAATTGTTTCTTTTTAAATCAATCTGTCTGTTTATTGTTCTAAAATTATTAGTGTTTTTGTCAGTACTGTTTGAATCAAGCCAGTTTTATGTTTCCCTAGTGTTGGAAGATTTTTATCGTATCTTTTTGGGAAAATCTTATGAAAACCTTGATAATTCCCATGTTTATTAATATTAATGTGTATTTTTATAAAGTTGTTTTCAAATTAGAATAATTATGTTGGCGATAGAATATGTTGTTACAGTTTTTATAAGGGTTGTAATACAGGACATTAACAAAAGGCATTGATGTTTTTAAACATGCCTGCATTAAAGGCAGTGGACACTATTAGTAATTACTCAAAATAATTATAAGCTTAAAACCTTTGTTGGTGACGATTAATGGGGAGAGGTTGATGGTATAAAACATTGTGAGAAACAGCTCCCCCTGAAGTGCCATAGTTTTCGAGACAGAACTAATTTTCCACGAATTTGATTTCGAGACCTCAGATTTAGAACTTGAGTTCTCAAAATCAACAATCTAAACGCATACAACTTTGTGTGACAAGCGTGGTTTTTTCTTTTATTATTATCTCGCAACTTCGATGAACGATTGAGCTCAAATTTTCACAGGTTAGTTATTTTATGCATATGTTGAGATACACCAAGTGAGAAGACTGGTCTTTGACAATTACCAATAGTGTCCACTGTCTTTAATTTAGTTAGTTGGAAGATGAAACTTTGTATGGTTGAAGTATAATTAGGTGAGGTTTGCGGCAGCACATGTTTAAAATTGGAGGTGAAAAGAATGGGTGGTTGAATCCTCAACTTTTCGATCGGTGTGCTAGTCTTATTGCGGGTCTCTTTACTATTATCATCCGTATGGACTGTGAAAGGGGTAAACCTGTTTCAGACCAAGGAGTAGGTGGCAACGGCCTCTGGAAAATATAATTGTAGCCCACACCTTAGCCTTGTGTGTCAGGCGACTTGCATATAAAAAATAAAATCAAAAAATCAAAAAAAATCAGAAGTTTCACTTTTTGCATAAAATGTACATAATCTATATTGATTATTATATGTACAGTCAATATTTTGCAGTATTTTTGTTATATAGTTTTGGGGTATTTGAATTGTTTAAAGTTCTGAAAAATTTGTTTCTTGTAATTTAAATCGTTCTCATTTAAAATCAATGAACTAAGATACGTAAAAGAATAGTTGATTTGTTTTTATAACTTTGGGGTTTCTGTTGATATTTTTTAGTTCTTAAATAGTATTATCTTGCTTCTTTTTAAAATCATTTTCATTAATCAAATATGTACAATAGAAAAATCATTTATTTGTTTTTATAACTTTTGGGTTTCTGTTGATGTTTTGTAGTTCTGAAATTGTCGCTTTCTTCCGTTTAAATCATCAATTAATCGGTATACACTGTACTGAGTTTACGCAATGGAAAACAATAGTTTATAAAAAATAATAATAATATTTGTTATAACTTCGGTTTCTGTTGATTAGAGGGCTTTTATTGTTGAACAAAAAACTCCCAGAACTCAAACTCATTCCGCCGCCCTGGATATATACCTTTGGTAATTACCGTCAAAATGTTGACATGATAATCCCTCAAAATTTTCGCTGATATCAAAAACGCTATAGGCATGTACCTTTTGAAAAGAAAAAATTAAATTTTCACAAGTTTTTTTTAGTGTAAATCCATATATTAAAGGCAGTGGACGCTCTTGGTAATTACTCAAATAATTATTAGCAAAAAAACTTAGGTAACGAGTAATGGGGAGAGGTTGATGGTATAAAACATTGTGAGAAACGGCTCCCTCTGAAGTGACATAGTTTTCGAGTAAGAAGTAATTTTCCACGAATTTGATTTTGAGACCTCAAGTTTAGAATTTGAGGTCTCAAAATCAAGCATCTGAAAGCACACAACTTCGTGTGCAAGGGTGTTTTTTCTTTCATTATTATCTCGCAACTTCGACGACCGATTGAGCTCAAATTTTCACAGGTTGGTTATTTTATGTATATAATGAGCTACACCAAGTGAGAAGACTGGTCTTTGACAATTACCAATAGTGTCCACTGTCTTTAAATCAATCAAACGGTTTCAGAAACCAAAAGTATATACATGTATTATTATACTTTGTTTGAACTTTTTGTAAGAAAAAAAACGTAATGTCCACAGATTTGCATTAAATTTACACAGTTTAAAGATACTCATAGTAGAAAGCTTCCCTGAAAATATTACTTGCTGAGGTGCTGTAGTTTTTGAGAGTTAATGAGTAAAACAATGTCATGAAAATAATGTTCGTCTCAGCAGTGGTCATGAGACGAATTTAGCATGTAAAAAGTGTTTTTTCATTACCGTTGTTTTACTCATTTCTCAAAAACTACAGCCCCTCAGCAACTAATATTTAATAACTAATACAAAAGGTACCCTCAAAATGCGTTAGTGGTGTTTTCTCATAGAAGCGAGCGGGTCCTGCACTCTTGTTCGTTTTCCAGGATAACTTGCAACTACTTGGGTTTTGTATAAAATCAATATGACATCCAGAGCGAATGTGACGATGTCATTAGCTTCTTTGTTAAAACATAGATTCTACATCCATGGTTAAAATGTGTGCCCCCCCCCCCCCCCCCCCGGCCGCGGGCTGTGGATTTGCGCCCAATTTGTTTCTTCACTTTGTAAGACATTTTTAGTTAACAACAGCTAAATACTAGTCACAAGCAATGTATATGGCATGAAATTTTGGCCAGTAACGTGTGTAAAACAAGCGAGCTATTTTCGTGCTTAAGCAAATTTTTTGCTTAAAGGAACACGTTGCCTTGGATCGGTCGAGTTGGTCTTTGAAAAGCGTTTGTTATAATATGCATATGGGTAGAAAGATGTTGTAAAAGTAGAATACAATGATCCGCACAAACATGCCTCGAAATTGCACGGTTTTCCTTTTACCTCGTCAACTAACACGGTCGGCCATTTATGGGAGTCAAATCTTTGACTCCCATAAATGGCCGACCGTGTTAGTTCGCACAGTAAAAACACAACCACGCAATTTCGAGGCAAACTTGTGTGGATCATTGTATTCTACTTTTAAATTATCTCTCCAACCATATGCATTTTATAACAAACGGTTACAAACGCTTTTTTATAGACCAACTCGTCCGATCCAAGGCAACGTGTTCCTTTAAGCAGCTCTATGAAATTGGCCGCTGTTGCTTTACAACACACATAAGTTACAGTAACCAAGTTGTAATATTTAAAAGTACGCCTACTCGAGCCACCAATTTCACTGTCTTGCGACTTAACTCGACTTGTGGTAAATTAATGTTGACTTCTTTGGGGGTGACCTGATGAAACGCTATTGGCTTTACAATTGCGCAAAAGTGACTAAAATTTACAATTTACCGTATAAGTCATTTGATTTTACGACGATGCAATTATTGTTTAAAAATAAATTAGGCCAACATAGGGGGGGGGGGGGCAGGACGTAAAATTGTTGTCCCCCACCCCCAAAAGTGGTGTCATCCATTTCCCCCAGTATTGATGTACATGGTGGGCCAAAGGGTTTGGATGGTTTTACACCGCAGTACAATACGGGGGGGGGGGATATTTGATATTGTGTGTCCCCCACCCTTCAGAAGTTGGGAGACTGGAATTGGTCCCCTGTTGACGCCCATGGTGGGATACGGAGGTAAGTTTGTTTCTTTCATTTGTTCTATCATTATCATTATTAATCTTTCTTTTTTTTGAGATTATTGAGATTTTAGTACAAAATTAATGTGTTTCATTGCATCTTAATATTGCTGCCCGCCCCTTTGGATGAGTTTTTTTTATGGGGGGGGGGGTCGCAACAGAAATAGCGCCACCGTTCGTTTGTTAAGGGCCAATTTGTAAATAAATCGTATCCATTCGCCATTTCAACAGAGATATGACAGAGCGCGCAATACGATTTGTGGGGCTTTTTCGTCTCTAAACAAAACTATTGACAACTACATCGAACCACAGCGGTGTATTTGTATAAAAAGACGACCGTGTAATCGCCACGGTGGGTGACTAAAGCCAAGTAAGTTTTGTAAATTCAATTTCCAATTGATGCTAGTTTTGTCAAACTTTGCCGTCTCATTTCACTCAGCTGCTCAGTCAGTAGCCCCACTTTTGTTTGTGGCCATGTTAGCTGAATCCTTGGATATTTGATTCAGCTAGCCTTGAACTTGGCCACACAAGTGGGGCTATTCCCTACCGTTTCAGTTAAATAAATTCAGTAGCCCCATCCTAAATATCATCATCGATATATTACTATTTTTATTAGGGGGCCAAGCCACAGTGCAATGCCACTACTGCACTTCCACTACACTACTGCACTGGCTGAGATAGATGACACTATTAATTTAGTAATTGACAGTCAGTGTGGATTGCAAGGTATTATTGTCCTGTTGTCGATGTGGAGCTTTGTTTTTGAAGTATGAGACCTATTCCTTTACTACACTGGTGCTTTGGGCCTTTTCTGGTGAAACATGCTGCCAATCAACTTGATGTCAGACAACCTGTCCGTCGGACAATTGAAATGAACGGTTCGGATTACTCAACGGTTGAGACAGCTCGACCGTTTAGGACAACTCGATGCCGATAGTTCAGACAACTCGACTTTGAGACAACTCGACGGATGGCCAAGACAAGCAGTTGGCGGTTGAACGGACCTCCATTACTGACATGTTTTCACAAATTTCCTGTAAATGTAAATATTACCCCTAATCTTACCCTAACCCTACCCTAACCCCCCCCCCCCCTGCCCTGGGCTGTGCCCTGTGTTGAGGCCCCCGTCACGGCTATCCGTCAACTTGTCTTGATCCTAAGTCGAGTTGTCTGACAGTTGAAAAAACCATCCGTCGAGTTGTCTGAATGGTCCAGCTGTCTCAACCGTCGAGTTGTCCGAACGGTCGAGTTGTCCGACGGACGAGTTGTCTGAACACCGATCAAACCAGCAACACTGGCCGGAGCGAACTCCTTTTTTTTTCGGTGTCAGTGTGCACTGGGTGGGTGTAGTTTTGAATCATGTTTGTTTTGTGTTAAATGTTATGTTCATCAACACACGGGACCAACTGCTTTATGTCCCATCCGAAGGCACAGGAATAATCATTAAGTGTCTTGCTTTTTTATTAAGGACACAAGTGTCACAACAAAGACGACGAACCCACACTCTGCTGAACAGAAACACCAGAGCTTGAGTCCGGTGGTCTTGACTTATTTAGTTATAATAATTAACCACTCGACCTGGACTTTCTTTGTTGTAGTCTTCCTTGTAATAGTTACTCCTCTTCATGCTCTTGTCTTTACAATAATTCAGGCGTGAAATTTTTTGCCACGGATCAGCTGATTTCCTCTTTTTTTTCTTCTCAGTTTTACCGTTCAAAATTGAAAAATACTATACAAAATTATAGAAATTTTGTAATTTCCTCTTGTTTGGTGAAGTTACAATTGCATCATTGCATGCCTTAATAATTGTAACGCTCCGGCTTGGGTCGAAGAACTCAGGTTTCGACCAAGCTTTGCTACATAGAGCATTACAATTATTGTAACTATTAATTAGTCCTTTACTTACTGTTTTTTTCTGATGCAGTGTTCCAGAGTGTTAGGCCTAGACTACATGGATAAACTCGTCTGATCTAATTTGCATACTTCATCTTCTTCTTGGTCTTCGGTCTGGTTCATGTTTGACACAATGTCACTTCCACCAGAAAAAATCACCGAGCTCAAGCAGATCATCCACATCCAGCTGAATCAAGTGAGTTCGAAATTTTGTCAATTAACACTTCCAGTCCCAAATCCTCAATATCTACATAAACTTGTGTGACTCCAAAGGTTTAACTTTTAGCCATGATTTGGTAAAGGGGTGTTAAAATTTGCTGGAAATTTTTCAAGTGGGTGTCCAAATCCAAATTTTTTTTTTTTACGCTATTACAAAAATGTATGTAAAAAATGACAGATAAAACAGCGCTTCCAATTTATGAAGACTGGGTGTCCAAAAGACACCCAGGTACCCCCTACTGTGGGTGTCTGTTGGTTCAAATCCCACCTGAATGATTTGTCTGTGGATTTGTTTTTGCAGAAATCGGGAAAGCAATGAGTAGGCCTATTCATTCAGTGCTATATTAATCAGTGTAAGAGTAAAGTCAAATTATATTCTTTATCCCTTGATGCCAAAAAAATAACCTCTAAAATAAAAATTGTTTGTTCCCTTTCTTTGAAAGATGGATGTCCAGACTCGCATCCGTGATGTCCTTTCCTCATCAGTCCTGGACGAGAGCCGCGGAGGAAGGCCCCATCCTCCCAACCAAGGATTCGGGGAGCAAGAGTTAGTCCAAGTCCTCCGTGATCAGGGCATCATTGAGGATGTCATGAGTCAACTTCAATTCAGCGGGGCAGCGGGAATGCAGCCGGCACCCCAGTCTAGGGTGGCTCCGAAACACAGCAGACCTGCCACACATTTTGCTGACAAGCAGGATCGCGTTGTGGGCGTCCCTCTAAAGAAGGGTAATACAACAACTATGACTACAGTCCAAAAATGTTATCCCTTTTTCTCTGAAATATTGTGGAGGAGTCCATGGGCGCTGCGGTTAGGTTGGTGGTCTTGCATCGAATCCCACGAGGGGCACTATTTGGATTGGGTTTTCAGTCCCTACGTCCTACGTGACTGCTTCGGTTTTCCCCTGGAATAATTCTCTGGGGTTTTCCTCCCACATCTAAAACTAAAATTTCATCATCATTATCTCTTCTCATGTGGCTCAAATTGAGCGTTGAGAATATTTTTTTAAATCCAGATCCAGAGCCAGCCAAGCCAGCCAAGCTTTGAGGGCCCAATTTCATGGCTCTGCTTACCACCGAACTCTGCGCTTACAATAATCATGAATATTTATGGGTGGCATGGTTGGCGTGTGCGTAAAGCGCTCGCCTCTCACCAAGGTGACCCCGGTTCGATTCCAGGCCGGGGCCATATGTGAGTTGAGTTGTGCGTTGGTTCTCTGCTGTGCCACAAGGGTTTTCCATACCATCAGGTTTTCCTCCCTCGGGGAAAAAAAATCAAACACTTTTGATCTTTGGCTGTGCTCCGTGGTCATAATGAGTTGATGTGGCTGGCAGCTAAAGGCGCCCTTGCATGCCAGCTTCTCGAACACGTTGTAGCCGCGTCCTTCGCAATTCAGCTCTTAGCTGCGAGTAAGGATGATTAGCCCCCCCCCAAAAAAAATTATTATTATCATTATTTATGGGTAAACCAAAGTTACCATTCTCCACTTACTGTGCAGGTGCCAGATTTCTGTGCTAGCTGTGTAAGTGAAGAATGCCCTAACCTGTGAAATACGCTTGACATAAGCCCAAAATTCCCAGCTTCAGTAAGCGCCAATTGTTTGCTTTTGGAGTCATGAAATTGGACCCTGATGGCTCAAGAAATAGTTCTACAGTTGCAACCAACTAAGCAATCATGTGCGCCCGCAGGTCGGATCCCCAGCCGGCGTCTCCAATCTGCCCTGTCCTTAATGCAGTCAGCCAACTCTGTTGTGGTCTCTGCCCCAGCATCTCTCCTCCTTAACCGATCATATCAATTTGTTCTTATTCATTTTTGGTTGTTTACCCCATAGAGTTATATATAACAACTAGTTGACAAAACTAGCATCCCACAGCGTGTGTTTGTGCGACCATTTTGTAAGTTGAACAAACAGCATCGCATGAGCGTTCAATAAAAAAAACCTCACGTGTATTTCATATTCAACGCGCGTGCAGAATGACGCGCTTGTCATCTTGCGATCCCGTAGCATTTGTGCAAGCAGCATCACCAGTGCGCCCTCTAGTTCTTATATATAACTCTATGGTTTACCCATACATTTTGTTCTTGTTTGTATCCAGCCAATATCGACCCTACAAGACGCTACCTGTACCTTCAGATTCTCAGCGGCAAAGCCTTCTTGGAGCATCTCCAAGAGCCTGAGCCACTTCCTGGCCAGACCACCTCTACCTTTGTGTTACACATCAACTTCCGTGGCCAACGCTTCCGATCCAGACCCGTGCCTTGTGCATGTGATCCAGATTTCCGAGAGGGGTTCTTGTTAGAACTTCATAAGGAAAGTGGAGGTAGGTAACTGCTGGTTTGTCGATTTGTTTGGGTTTTTTTTTCTGATTAATCACCAAACACATGGCCAAACGGCCACTCAAAGTGAGGGCTCTAATGAAAAAAGTAGTTAAGCACAAAACAATTTCGCTTGCCAGAATAAAGTCACAAGCCTAAGGACCATGTCACATGTACTATTTGTAACTGGTATTCCTGCTTTTTTTTTGCCAAGCAGAAAAATTGTTACGCAATATTTTGCTGCTTTAGCAGCTCAATGAAATTAGGCCAACATTATGGAGTCGCATGTGTTTTGGCAATTTGTTGCAGTAAAAGTAAATCTGGTCCGATCCACCTTTAACTTGATAAACTGATAATATTTTTCCCCTCATGACTAGGTGATGCTGCCAGAATGCTGGACAGCACATCCATGTTGTCCATCTGTGACCCAGTCCATCTGGTACTGGTTAAAACAGACACTTCGGGGGACACAAGTCTGGTGTCCTCCCACTTGCTGCAATGGCGTACAGTGCTGAGCTCACAGGATGCCAGACAGACTATCCCGGTTGAACTCCTTGGCCTAGGTACAGTAGCTAAAATAACTTCTCCTGAAAATCACTAGAGCAAGCTAGTTGAATCGTTGAGACCAATTAAGAACTCACTGTGCCATAGTGAAGTTAAAATTTAAGTACCGTCGATCTACTTAAAGTGAAAGTATTCGTCCAGGTTGATTTTCATACCTACCGCCTAGGTAGTAGTTAATAATGTAGTTCTTTTCAGAACTGAGAAGTCTCCCAAATTCGGGAAATCTACTTTGCAGTAGTAGAATATAAATTTATAAAGATTGATAACTTCTCTAAAAAAACACAATCTACCCAGCTTCTTGACCATCATTTTCGTAATAAAATTATACGTTCCTCTAAAAAATTATTGTAAATTTTATTTTTACACTTGAGGTCTGAGGTCTCGAAATCAAATTTGTGGAAAATAACTTCTTTCTCGAAAACTACGTCACTTCAGAGGGAGCTGTTTCTCACAATGTTTTATACTGTCAACCTCTCCCCATTACTCGTAATTAAGAAAGGTTTTATGATAATAATTATTTTGAGTAATTACCAATAGTGTCCACTGCCTTTAAGTTGATGGCTAAAAACATTAAAATCACTGCTTTGTTTACACTTCCAGGGGCAGAGAGTAAGGTTCCAGTGGGTATGCTTGAGGTTAAGCTAGAACTCCTTCCAGCACCAGGGCAACAAATCACAGAAGAGGTCATTAGTACGCAGGTATAGTTGACCTTTAAAGGATTTGTTTCTGGCCATGATTGTAAGTTTCCTTCGTTTCTGACAGAAAACCCTGGGTGTCGTCTGAACGGGTATGAGCTCTGGTGTGTCTTATCAGCAGAGTGTGGGTTCGTGTCCCAGTCGTTAAGACTCTTAACCATTATTGTTGCGTCCTAAAGGAGGAGTAGCTTTAATTTTGATACTGAGTGCTTTGATACATCCCTAGGGTTGTGATAAAGCCCTACAGAACCCAGTATTATTGTTGGCAATTTCTCATATTATTGCATATAAGCCAGAGTCAACAGGGCCCAATTTCATAAAGCTGTTTAGAAGCAGAAAAAAGCTGTTTGGCAAATTTCTTTGCTAAAGCAAAAATTAAGTGGGGAACCAGTCAAAACAATGTTAACTTAATGTAGTTTTGATTGGTAACCTGTTTCATTTAAAGACTCTGGACATTATTGGTAATTGTCAAAGACCAGTCTTCTCACTTGGTGTATTTCAATTGGTCGTTGAAGTTGCGAGATAACAATGAGAGAAAAAACACCCTTGTCACACCAAGTTGTGTGCGTTTAGATGGTTGATTTCGAGACCTCAAGTTCTAAATCTGAGGTCTCAAAATCAAATTCTTAGAAAATTACTTCTTTCTCAAAAACTATGGCACTTCAGAGGGAGCCGTTTCTCACAATGTTTTATACCATCAACCTCTCCCCATTACTCGTCACCAAATATTGGTTTAATGGTAATTGTTATTTTGAGTAATTACCAATAGAGTCCACTGCCTTTAAGCAATACTTTTCTTTGCTTAGCAAGTTTTTGTGCTTACAGGCTTTATGAAATTGGGCACAGATCACATGCTTTCCAAGGAGTAACTTTAATTTTTCCAGTAGCTGAAATGGATCATTTCTTCCTGTCTCAGATCAACCTAGAGAGAAGTCGCATATCAGAGCGTGAGCGGCTGTTTCTCGTCTACGCTAAGCAGTGGTGGAGGGAGTTTCTTCAGATCAGGCCGTCCCACCAAAACAGACTGGTCAAGATATTTGCGCAGGTAGGCGTGCCATTAGATCCATACATGACGAAAGCTGTCTCTGAACAATTTGAACAATAAAGAAATAATTTTTGTAAAGGAGCGAGCATCCTCTCATCTGGACCAAGTTTCAAAAGCTGCTTGGCAGATTATTCTGCTCAACAATTTCTTTGCTGAGCTAGAAATGAGTGGGCACTGGTGGCAACTAGTTTAAACCTTATGAAATGTTGGCTGGTAGCATGTTTCTGCTAAGCAGCATTTGTCGGTGCTAAGTAGATTTTGTGCTTACAGGCTTTCTGAAATTGTACATAATCATTTTTCCCAGATGTATTTTGTTGTATGCAGTTCATTTTAGGATGAACTCAGCACAATTCCACGGCACAATTTCATAGAGCTGCTTATTTCGGTCAATTATGTGCTTATTGTTTGAGTTAAACATTCATAGCGCTGCTAACCATAAGCACACGAAAAGGCATGCCAACCTTCTGGTGCTTACTGCAGGGAAATGAATGACAGCACAATGCAAATCCATGGTGAACACGCAAATTGGCCGTCTCATTTCTTGCTTAACTGCTAACTCCTACATATATTTGATTTGCGGTAACACCGTGTGTGTATCAACTTGCCAGGTAGAGTTTGTTCTTTAGTGAACTGTCTTGCTTTGTTCTACTACCACGGAGCAGATGTTAGGGGGTTCGGGAGACTTCTCAGTTCTGAAAAGAACTGTCCTGCTTTTTAACTATTACCAGGGCGGATAGTATAGAAATAGGCTGGGATTACTATTTTAGCTTATAGGATCGTGATTAACTGTACTGCCGCGGAGTCAGTTCGTAAAATCGGTTTCAACGTTTCGACTAGCTTGCTCTAGTCATCGTCAGGATGGTACACCAAATATATATTGATACCTCACCATGCAATGCCTCAAATCCTATATGCTTACTCCTAAGCAAATTTATTTGTTACAGTAAGCACTTAAACTTGCTTATACTGTTATGAAAATGGCCCCAGGTTGTTTTTATAGTTTAAAATCTTTTTAAAGTTTGCCAGAACTAAATGTTCAAGTGTGACCGAAAGGTCATCCAAACTTTTTCCCTGGAATTTTATTATGTGAACAGGTTTTTTTTTTAATCTTAAATCCCTGTTTTTTCCCCTCTCCCAATATCCAGGATGAGAATGCTACAAACCGTCCAGTGTGTGCCTTCATCAATCCCCTGAGAGCCGGTCGCCTTCTTGACACCCCGCGCCAAGCTGCTAGATTTGTCAGTGTGATGGGGTATGAACAAGCCTCGGCGGTGGGCGGGGGCCAACCCCGAGAACAGTGGAGCAGCATGCACGCTTTCCTCTGCAAAAATAAAGGGGTAGGCTTGAATGAATTTTTTATTTTTATTTTTTTTTTTGCTGTTGTTTTTTCTGTAATTTCATCCGCATTGTGTTTGTCAGGTGTTTCAAAACAAGCCCTTCTGGCTTCTGTGAATGCCCTCATATTTGTTTGCTTCCGTATTCATTACATTACATTTTTCATTTTGTTTTTATAATTATTTTCTTGACCTGTTCTTGACTGTCTTTGACCTTAATAGTTAATTTGTACTTAATAGTACTTAATTTGTTTATTATTCTCCTTTTTTTTCACCAATATGGAAATAAATGTTGATTGAATTTAATTGAATTTAATTTAATTGAATTTAGGTTTAATGTGCATATTAGTAGGGGTGGCATGGTTGGCTTGAGCGTAAAGCGCTCGCCTCTCACCAAGCAAGGTGACCCTGGTTCGATTCCCAATCAGGGCCATATGTGAGTTGGGTGGTGCGTTGGTTCTCTGCTGTGCCATGTGGGTTTTCCAGACCTTTCGGTTTTCCTCCCTCGGGTAAAAAGTCAAACACTTTTGATCTGTGGCTGTGCACCGTGGTCATAATGGGTTGATGTGGCTGGCAGCCCTTGCATGCCAGCTTCTCAAACACATTGTAGCCGCGTCCTTAGCAATTCAGCTCTTAGCTGCGAGTAAGGACGATTAGCCCCCAAATTGTTATTATTGTCAATAGGCTACTGTTTCAAGGATACAATCATTGCATAGGGTGATGGTCTCTATATGCATTATTCAGTAGTTAGGTTGGGTCATGATTGGAGTGTAAGAACATTTTTATTTTATGGGTTTTTTTCTCAGGATTGTGAGGACCATGCTGTGTTACTGTGCAGTTTACTATTGGGATATGGCCTAGATGCTTATGTGTGTGTAGGAACCAAGGCCAAAGGGGCAGCCCATACCTGGGTAGTGACTGTCGGGGTCGATGGACTGGTCACCTTCTGGGAAAGCCTCACTGGCCACAGGTAAGCTTTGCAGGGTTCGACCTTAACGCAGGTCCGTTGGCCAAATGCCAGTAGAAATCGCGGCGGACCAGCTGAAACACCTTGCCAACTGGTCCGGCTGACCAGTCAAAAATATCGGCAGCGGTACTACAGAACTATGAAAATTTTAAACTATTTTCAGGCTCGAATAAAATGTAAAAACATTCACTCAAGGTTTGGATAAAACGTAATAAAAATCACTCGAAGTGCCGCTGAACGCTGGCAAACTTCCGATGATCACGCGTACACAGCGCAAAATCCCATCATGTAACGCAAAGGCTTATAGTCTTTGTATTAGTTCACGTGTGGCAGAAAGTGTAAGAAATACTGAACGCTAGAGGGCGTTTCAGAATATTCGATAGCGTGGGAATAGACGCCCTCTATTGGTGAAAGTACGCAATAGCTTACAAAACGAGCTTCAATCGCCTTGACAGAAGACCACAAAGCAAAACACATTCTGTCAGCAGCATGGTCGGTCAACGGAGCAGATTTCCGTGTGGGAATAAGAGTCTAGCGTGTTTACGAAAAACGAGCGAGACGGTGAGGCTTCATTCAACAAAAATTACCAAGCTAGGATACTCTGGATGAGCAAAAAGGAGTATTTAATTGTGTTTAGTAAAGTTCTTCCGTCCTGATTTTGGGTAATTTTGTTGTTATTTGGGGCTGTTTTTTTTTTGCGGGCGATTGGTGGGCGATCTAGTTTATCTATGGTTTTATTGGTCACATATAATGCGCGGTTGTTTGGGGTTTTTTGCGAGTTGATTTCAAGAAAGACTTGGGTTCTAGAAAGCAATCATGTGTTAAACAAAGGCGCAGTTGTTTTTGCTGCTTTTAAAAACGTTTTTAAATGAAAATTTTGTTCACAAAACAGACACCGGCACCGACCATTCCATACACATAATTGAAAAAAATACCGTCAAACTCGTATGCTTCTTCATGGACTTTTTTGATGTCTACTTTTTGTTGGGGTTTTTTCTGGACGAAAGTGGGAAGATTTTGGAACTTTGGTACGACATGGAGGAATGGGTACGATGTATTATGTTTATGAATACTTATTAAAACTACAATAATAGGCAATGTTTATACATGATAAAATAACTTGAGCGATCGCACGTAACCCTCCCCCACAGTAGATTTGAAGGCAGTACATAAAAAGTTAATGATATTTTAACAGTCGGTTTTAAAGTGTTTTTTGGGGTGTTTTTATAGTAAAAACACTATTTTTTTTTCTTCATAAAAAAGTTCTTCTTACTTAGGAATACTTTTATGTTGAGTGCTTACAATAAACCGTGGACTAAAAAAAAACTACCTAAATAAAGACCATTTTGCTCTGACAAATAATTTGACCTGTTTTTAAATTAACTTTAATAACGCTATTGTTATTACATTTTTAAAGAAAAAATACTCTCAAATTAATTATCCTTTACGAACACAATAACTTGGTACACATAAATAAAGTATGGCTTCCAGTGCAGTTAAGTTGACGTTGCAAATCATGTTGAATTTTGAAATAGTGAAATAGCGACGATCGAAAATCGAGCAGTTGGTATACAACAGAATACTATTAGTTTAAAAAAAAAATAGCATAAAAAATTGACGGACCAGTCAAAAACCTGGCGGACCAGTGAAAAATCAAGCCAACTGGTCCTGCTGGCCAGTTGAAAAAAAAGTTAAGGGCAACCCCTGTAATTTAGGGCAGTGGACTCTATTGGTAATTACTCAAAGTAATTATCAGCATAAAACCTCACATGGTAACGATTAATGGGGAGAGGTTGATAGTATGAAACATTGTGAGAAATGGCTCCTTCTGAAGTGACGTAGCTTTCGAGAAAAAGTAATTTTCCACAAATTTTAGAATTTGAGGTTTTGAAATCCAGCATCTGAATGCACACAACTTCGTGTGACAATGGTGTTTTTTCTTTCATAGCTATCTCGCAACTCCGACGACCAATCGAGCTCAAATTTTCACAGGTTTGTTATTTTATGCATGTTTAGATACAAGTGAGAAGATTGGTCTTTGACAATTACCAATAGTGTCCAGTGTCTTTAAGTCATCAAGGTGTAGGTTCAAATCCGGGTCACAACACTTATGTCCTTGAACATGATCCTATACTATAATTGCTCTTCACCCAGGGGTGTAAATGTCTACCTGGGGGTGTCGAGGCCGATCGGATAAGAGCATTGGACTCATGTTCTGGTGGGTCCTTGGGATGTGGGTTCGAATCCCGGTCACGACACTTGTGACCTTGAGCAAGACACTTCACCATTGGTTTTCTCCACCAAGGGGTAAAATGTGTACCTGTGAGGGCAGAGATGGTTTGTGTGAATGCGGTAACTCGCAGCACTGGCTGTATACTCCCCAGGGAGCTGAGATGGTTTAAGGAACGACTTAAGGCCCAGAGACCAGGGGTTATAATGTTTGAAGCACTTTCAGACGCCCTTCGGTCTGTGGTAAAGCGCTATATAAAAAAATATTATTATTTACCTGCTAGAGTAGAGGTGGGTATTTCGTTTCAAAAATCCTTTTGGGTGTTACGACAGCCCAGGCTTGTGTACTCCCCTTGGAGCTGAGAAATATTACATGAACCAGAACTTGAACTAGGCTCTTGAAGGGGCACAGCAATTTTCCTCTGGTGAGCATGGTAAGGGGTACTCTTATGAAGAAAATGTAAAATTGTTTTGGAACTTTGCAAAGGGCACTGCAGCAAAATCACAGGGCACCGTTGCAAATTCCTGTGGGTGCAGTGGGTTAATTCAAGGCCTGTGGAAATATTGACCCATCAATCAGGATACCAATGTATTTATGTACAATGCACATTATCAAAGCAAGTTTTATTATTCTCATTATTACCACAGATACATCCACCAGCCAATTAATCCTAACGATCCACCAATAGTTGAACAACCAAGACCACAGTATCCATATCGGACCATTGGTTGTGTCTTTAATCATCAGCGGTTCTTTGCAAACAGTCAGGTAAAAAAAAACGGCTCAATATTTGGACCTGTTTTTTGTTTGTTTTTAAGATTTTAATGTAAAAAAGTTATATGAAATTTTCGAAAACTTAACTCACAAATTCTGTATTGTTTTCCCTTTTTATTGTGAACTGTTGCAATTCAGAATGTGGCTGCTTATGACAATTCTGTAATGAACCATTCGAAGGCCCTTTTCTTAGGCTAGTTTGGCTCCGCGGTTGTTTTTCTAATTGCACGTGCTTTGTGTACCTGCTCAGGGCTTCAGACGAGATAACGAAGCCGATAACTGAAGCCGAGTCAAAAGTCAAAGCCGTGGTTTCGGAAAGAGCCTATATATTTCGTTTTGAACAAGCAGTGGTCTTTTTGTTTTGATTGCAGCCATCCGATAACGTGGAGGTCTGTCGTTTTGATTTCCATGATGAGTCTCTATGGAAATCAATGAGTGTTGATGCCATTCAGTCAATATGTGCAGCTGGTAGTCAGGTTGGTATAGTTCCTAATGCTCTTTGCTCTAGTACCACTACCATATCCCGTGCTCTGTTTAAAGGCACTGGGCACATTTTGCTGATACTCAAAATATATTTTAGCATAAAAGCTTACTTGGTAACGAGCAATGAAGAGCTAAGGATAGTACATTGTGACAAACGACTCCCATTACTTGAAAATAAAATTAAGTTTGTATATTGTAAGAACATAAATTTTCCAGAGATGTACGTACATGTACGTCATGAGCTGTTTCTGTTCCACCCGTTTCTGTGTAGCTCTCGGAAATTGTTTTGGTCAGTGAACTTTACTTCAGAAACTTGTTTCCGGTTACGATCATCAAAAAACACACCCTAGCCACTAGGACATTTGCGCCATGTAAGAGCAGAGTATTATTACTAGTTGAAACACTCTTGAGACCTTTGTAGTAATTTCCTATTCCCTCTGCAGGCATCTTGGCCCAGTCAGCCTCCCTTAGTTCCCTCCCCCTTCGATGCAGCTTTACTGAGTAATGAGATTGAGCTAGCACTCAGGAGTCTGGTCTCAGACCATCGGAAGGTGAGTAGTCGCCCCTTTTTATTCCTTTTTGGTGTTTGGTGTTTTGTCTTTGTATTAATTTAAAGGAACACGTTGCTTTGGATCGGACGAGTTGGTCTTTGAAAAGCATTTGTAACCGTTTGTTATACATGTAAAATGCATGTATGATTAGAAAGATATTTTAAAAGTAGAATATAATGATCCACACAAAAATGCATGACTCGAAATTGCATGGTTTTCCTTTTACGTCGTCGACTAACACGGTCAGTCATTTATGGGAGTCAAATTTTTGACTCCCATTGATAAATGGCCGACCGTGTTAGTTCGCAAAGTTAAAGGAAAACCACGCAACTTTGAGGAAAATTTGTGTTGATTATATGCATTTTATAACAAACGGTTACAAATGCTTTTCAAAGGGCCAACTTGGCCGATCCAAGACAATGTGTTCCTTTAACTCGAGCTCTGGTGTTTATGATCAGCAGAGTGTGGGTTCCAGTCCCGGTCGTAACACTTGTGTCCTTGAGCAAGACACTTAGCTACAATTGCTGCGTCCTTTGATTTTTGTGTAATGCACATAAAAGAACCCAGTGCACTTATCAATTAAAAGAAGGGGTTCGCCTCTTTGCTCCTGGTTTGTTTGGCTGCATATTGTGCCATAGAACCTTGTAAACCATTACATGTAAATGAGTAGGTTTCATACTTCAAATAAGTAGCAATGCATACCTAACGCTTAAAAACGAAAGCGCGATATAATTATAAAGTATTATGGATAATACCCAAGCCTACATCTGTATGGACTGTAAGGGGGGTAACCCTGTTTCAGCCCTAGGAGTATAGGTGCAAACGGCTCCTGGAAAAAAAAGTTGATTGTAGCCCACACCTTGAAGTGTTCTTCAAGCTTTGTGTCTGGTGACTTGCTTAAAAAACAAATTAAAACAAATAATAATATTTTGTGAAAAATCAAGTCATTGTACCAGATGATATTCATAATCTTAATATCACAAATGGCTCCTTGATCTTTCTAATAAGATATCCGGTCTTTCCTCTGTACAGGATCTTGGCTTAACTTGTGTCTGGGACCCCGAACTCTCGTATCTCTTGACCCCAGCCCTGGCTGCCTACGAGTTGGAGCGCTCTGCCGGCATGACCGCCGGCAACGAGGAATTCCAGCAGGCAATACGCCGAGCCGTCCCGGACGGACACACCTTCAAAGGATTCCCCATACAGTTTGTACATCGGAATGCACGCAGGGCGTTCACTGCCTGTCTGAGGTAGGATGGCTAAAGTAGACCACTGCCTTTAAAAGACCAGGGCTTGGGTTAAAGCTCCTGCGTAGGCTCTTTTAAGCTGATGCCAGTCTCTAAAAATGTGGGAAGGCAAAGAATTAGTTAGGGGGGTGGGTCAATTGAAATTCTGATCTCAAAACTGCACGAGTTGGAAGAAAATTATAATCACTTCGATTTTGTTATACATGAACAATCTATTAAAACTCAATGCCAGTGTATTTTTTGTTTGTCTAGGTGTTTGTTTGTTCGTTTATGTTTTGGTTTTTTTAGGGGGGGGGTCCCATGTAGCACTGTCACTGACCTTTAGGAAAACAAGTAGTAGGGCTTTCGATAAACAATTTGTTTTTTATGTTTTTCAAATTGCTGTATATTTGTATTTTGATGATAATTATTTTTTTTTTTTTCAGATCACAAGTGTGTGAAGAAATAATCAGTTGTCGTGGTGACTGTGTGAAGCTTGCCGTGCGTGTACGAGTGTTCACGTACCCAGAGTCAGCGTGCGCCGTTTGGATCATGTTTGCCTGTAAATACAAGTCAGTGCTTTAAACATGCTTAGTTCGATTATTAGGATGATGGTTCGAGGCCTGGCCTTCCAAAACACTGCAGGTGTGTGATTTCTCAGAATTTGTCCTGATTTTAGGATTTGCTCAAAATCTCCTTGAGAATTCAAATTTTCAAGGAGTGAAAAAAATCACCAGAGTGAGAAAGAAATAGTCAACATTCTGTCCAACACCAAATCTTTAGTTTTATTTGTCTAGAGCTCGGATTTTACACCGGAGCTCCTGTATTAACCCAGTTGTTTTAGTGTCAGCCCTGTGAACTAATGACTGGACAAGGCAAGCAGCCTTGTGTTTTTTCAATTGACTACTAAAACTTAACTCTAATCTTAAACAAAAACATATAAAATGTTCAAAGGTAGACCTCGAGTCTGACACTTTTCAATTCATCAATTTGACATGCCCCTGGTCGGTGCTGTAGTGTACCAGTTCATTGCCTCCATGCCCCATGTCATTGTTTGGTGCCCATTGAAGTGTTCCGGAGGTGCCCTTTCCCAAGGAGAAACTCCCCTGCCCCTAAAAGAAGGACTTGTCTGGCTTGTGATTCTAATGTTTAAAAGGGAGATAAACTGAATGTCCATAAATTCGACTGAATGTATCAAATGTTCTCATAATTTATTACATAACAAACATGTACAGAGATGCACTCTTAACTTTACTTTTGATTTTCTTTTTTATTCTTCTGAGTAAACAACCACAAATTGTGGAATAAAAACAAGTATAAATACACATTGAAGGTTGTGTTAGTCTTGAAATTATATGCTTTCCAAAGGAGGGATAAATGTATGTTGCAACAGCGTACCAAGTAAATAATTAACACCATAAAATTAAGCGATGGTATGTGGACAGAGATATGTTTGAAAACAAAATAATATATTATGTAAATAAAATACAAAAATGTTGTCACAGAGTGAACTAAAGATGTAAGATTTTGTAAATAATGTAAATGAAAAGTTTAAAGTTGGATTAAATTTGAGGAAGAAAAGAAAAATATTTCCTGGCGTGTTTTGTATTTACTTTGCATCCAAATCAAACTGGAATAGAAATTTCTTCCCCCATTAATTTGTTGGGCTTTTGACATACCAAGAAACAACTGGGGCCTAATAAGACCACTTAGTTCAAAATATACCGCTGTCAGACAAACACTACAACTTATTCACTGCATTGATCATCAACACACAAAACTGCACTAGTAGTATTGTCAATATAATGTAGGCAAGTGAATATAAAACATGTTCAGTGCGCATGTTAATAAAATTGTACACTTTTGTCTGAGATCTATGTATATTTAATTGGCTTTTAATTTTAGCAACAGTCTGTACAGATCAAAGTGCTTTTTCACAGAGGTACTTTGAGCAGAAAATTTGTGCGGAATAAATTTTGCTCAGCAGAAATAGACATAAAAACCAATCACAGATGTGTGTGAAACGGTACTTTGGATAGTCTGGAATAACCCCTGTTGGCCTTGGTGCCCCTTCAGTTTCCCATAGACTTGGGAAAATGGCCTAGCCCTCTCTCTCTCATAGATGAAAGACCAGGCCTGCATTATCCCTTATTTTATCCATTCATCGGGGGTGGGTGAAGTGAGAATGACAGTACTGATCTTCAAGAGACTGAGTTACATTTCACACACAATTATGCAAACATGAAGAGATATTATTATATAAGCCAATCTACCCATATGGGTCATTGCATTAAAATATCTGAATGTTGATTTTGCAAAATGTACTGTTTTGAAATTTCTTATTCGGTTCACTTTGAAATGGACTTTGATGCGTACATCAAATACCTGAACCCTTATGCACCATTTACTTCTAGTGAAAATTTAATCATAATGGAACAATTTTTATGGAAAATGGTGAGCCCCACAAAATAGCGCCATCAAGAGTCCTTTACCACTTTTTTTTATACAACTATTTTTCTGTCTTTGCATGAAAGAGTAAAATCCAGACCATATGAAATTAAATGTGAATGCAAAGCAACTTTGACATCAAGACCAGGCATGTGAGTAACTATCCAAGCACAAAAAGAGAAAGAGATGCAGGCAGGCATGGTTCATCACCATCATTCAAAACCACAGTTTATCACCATCATTCAAAACCACAGTTTATCACCATCATTCAAAACCACAGTTGATGCAGCAAAACCTCTCAGCTGTGCCTCGAAATTAACATATTTTAAGATTGATTTGGCACATTACAGATACTTATTTATTTGTATTATTAAAGTTCTGATATTAAAATTGCTTTGCATTCACTTGTGCTGTCTTTAAGATGGGCTTTTGGTCCCATGGAATTATCTAGGTCTACTCTTTGTACAATGTACATTATTTATAATTTATGCATTCTTCTCTGTCAGTCGCTTTTCCATCATCCTGGACCCTGGATGCACACTCTGTATCATATCATAACGATCCGTTCCAATCACACACTCAGCTCTACAGGTAACGTCTTGTCTTGCTTCATCTCTCCTGTCCGGTGGGTCATCATGATTCGCTCTTAGAGCCACCATTTTTCTTCTCGAGCTTCTTTGCCGAGTCCTTCAGAGTGTCCAATAGTTTGTTCATGTCTGGTACCTGATGGTATCAAGAAAAACAAATGTTCTTTTTATAATACAAATTAAGTTCAGACATGTCTCCAGGCAGGCACTACTCTATGCCTTAAGACAACACTCCAAAGAGGCAGCTTAAGATGTAGAGGTCAGAGGTTGTCAGAAGTCCTGAGTGACAAACGATTAAGTTGTTCAAGCAGAAAATTGCTTAACAATTTCCTGCAAAGCCAAAAAACAGGATACCAGTCAAAGATTGTACATGTGATTTGACTTTTGCTGACCAGTAATCTTGATCTGGTAAGCATTAAGTATTGTTGTGTGAGCTATTTGTGCTTTTAAAAGCAGCTCTATGAAGTTGGCACCAGGTCCAATGCCAAAGATATAATTATAATAACAATTTGGGGGGCTTATCATCCTTACTCGCAGCTGAGAAGGACGCGGCTACAACGTGTTCGAGAAGCACGCATGCAAGGGCGCATTTAGCTGCCAGCCACATCATTCCATTATGACCACAGACCACAGCCAAGCTCGAAAGTGTTTGATTTTTCCCGAGGGAGGAAACTCGGATAGTTTGGAAAACCCTTGTGGCACAGCAAAGAACCAATGCTCAACTCACATATGGCCCTGGCCGGGAATCCAACCGGTGTCACATTGGTGAGAGGCGAGCGCTTTACGCACAAGTCAACCATGCCACCGGGCCACATCACTAAACACACATCACAAGACTGAGAAAGTTGAGAATATCGGCTATCTCAGGGTTCTCCACAGGGTTAAATTTTGTCCAGGCGCATTTGGTATTTTGAGAATTTTGTTAGGGCGCAGCACCTGGACAAAACCGCATGTGGAGAACCCTGCTATCCAAGCATCTGCCATGGCACCCCAACAACTCTTGGTTACGGGATAATAGGGCCTCAAAATAACCCACAACAGCAACTGCTGTGGTGCTCTGTGCTTTCCCTGCAAGGTTCCAATGCTGTGTGTCTAAAAAGCCTTTCAAGCCAGTTTCATGCAGCATAATTTCTCAATTTCAGAAGATTCAAACCTACATGTTCCCCATAGGAGTGCCCCTTAGCAGAGGAAAATTGCCGAACCCCTTCAAGAGCGAAGTTAAAGGCATTGTATGAGTGAGTGTGAGTGACAACATGTACATGTATAATAAGAACTGTGTTTTATTTATTCAAATACTTACATCATAGTTCTGTGAGAGGTAAATGCCTACTGCCGTCCCAGAGAGAAATCCAAACTGAAAAAGATTAAACAGAGACTGAATATCAAATTTAACCAGCATAAGGCAGGCAGTCTGTTGTTCCTGCTGACCCCTTTCTAGTGCAGCCTTCTTGGTTGTAGAAAGTCGCACTGCCACATCGGGGCGAACCCCTTCTTTTTGGGGCAAGTGTGTTCTTTGGTCTTTTACGTGCATACATGGTTTTTTTTGCAACAACACACGGGACCTACAGCTTTTTGCAAAAAAGTTGTAATATTGTTACAACCCTCTTGCCGAC
The DNA here is from genome assembly GCF_032118995.1 of Asterias amurensis. NCBI lineage: Eukaryota > Metazoa > Echinodermata > Asteroidea > Forcipulatida > Asteriidae > Asterias > Asterias amurensis. The sequence goes on from NC_092650.1 coordinate 15,263,775, forward strand.
TACTTGCAAAAGGACACAAGTGTCACGACAGGGACTCGAACCCACACTCTGCTGATCACACAAAAAGCAGAGCTTGAGTTCGGTGCTCTTAACTGCACGTCCACAACACTTTCCTGGAGATGATGTCCCTTGGCCTGGCCCTCTGCCCCGGTCCTACTACTTGTCGTCAACTCGCCGACTTGCCGTCAACTCATTTTCGTGCCGTCAACTCATTAAATTCACATGAAAAATCTATAAAAGGGGCACGGAAGTGTTAAGTCTGGGCTAAATTACATATTTCTCATGGTTTTTGGTAAAAATTCATTCACAAAAACGACTTTGTGTTGATTAAAAAAAAGTACCAATCATTGACATCTTGGGCCAAGACTAATCAATGTGAAAAAGCAAGATGGCGGCCGACGGTTTTGCTGCTTCGAGATAATTTTTTCGTGAGAAAAAAACTCAATTTTTATTCCAAAATATGACCTTAAACTTGCGCGAATTCTCTTTGAGCTGATACTTTACAGTTCTATATGCTTCTTTGTATATTGGAGGAGTTGACGGCGAGTTGACGGCGCAAGTGAGTTGACGGCGAGTTGACGGCAAGTAGTAGCACCCCTCTGCCCTGGCCAAAATAACATCTGGACTGAAGGGGGAATAATCCCCTCTGTAGAACTGTGAGGTTTGTTCCGTTATCGTCGCGGAACATCTCCTTGGCAGACGATAGCGGAACAACAAACCTCATAGTCCTAGAAGTTAGATACTGAATCCTCCTCCTTTACTCCCTAATGCACTGTCCTACTCAAGTAGGAGTACAGAATGGAGGATTCAGTACACAGTTAACTGCAGTTCATCGTTGTGGCAGCAGATTCTGTTTGACTAACTACTCCTAAGTCATAGAACTTATGACATTCGCTCCACTATCGTCACCACGAGGAGACAATATTAAAACTAAAAGAACCATGGAGGAATAAGAACGAACCTCATAGTTCTAGGTGTCAAAGGTTAAATAAAATGTTTTATTTCTTTAATTAAGTTTAAAGCCATTGGACCCTTTCGGTACAGAAAAAAATAAAAAGTTCACAGATTTACAAATAATTTACAGGGTTTACAGAAGGTAATAATGAAAGACTTCTCTTGAAATATTAGTTCATGAAATGCTTTACTTTTTGAGAAAACGGTAAAACAATATAAATTCTCGTTAACGAGAATTATGGAGTTGTTATAAACACATGTCATGACACGGCGAAACGCGCGAAAACAGGAGTGGGTTTTCCCGTTATTTTCTCCCGACTCCGATGTCCGATTGAGCCTAAATTTCCACAGGATTGCTATTTTATATATAAGTTGTGATACACGAAGTGTGGGACTTGGACAATACTGTTTACCGAAAGTGTATAATGGCTTTAATAATGAATTGGTTGCATAAAATGGTAGGCCCTCAACATTTTTACCCATGCATGCAATGGTCATAAGGTTCATCGCGATTCAGAAAGGCAATGCATTGTGGAAAGGAATATGGGGCGGTTTCTATGCAGTTTCTGCGACTCGCTCACGCAATGCCTATACCTTTGTGTGGGTTCAACAGTGCCCTCTCTTGATATTTTGCTATTCCGAAATTCGCGATAAACCTTATGCTTTTATGGTGGTTTGCACAAACGAAACAGTCTGTATTTCTACAGAATCTATCTAAAGGGCAGGCAACTTACCACAAAGGAAAACATATTGTTTGCTGTTCAACTCTCCCTTGCTAATTAATGCTATACAAACAAGTGAGGAGTGTTACTGCTAGTGTTAGCTGCGTTGATTTGTTCTGCTGGTCTTTTGCAAAAAGAACAAAAACGTGAAAAGCCACCTGACTTTTTTATTATCAACTTCACTTGTTGACCTGCCTGCTGGGAAGGATAAAGCTACTGCAATCCAGGTGTCCCACGTATTTCACTTTGATGACCGACAAACACAATATATATGTAATTCTAAGATGTTGAACTATTTTTTACATCCGAACTTTTTCTTGACTTATTTGTTCATTTTTTTGTATCACTCAAAACTCAGCGGTCTCCCTTCCTCAGCGATGATCTTTCGTCGTTGTTTTAGCTTCGTCGCGTACGTCGTCTCTGTATGAAATTGAACAGCGCCACCAAGTGTCTCGCTTGAGCACATGTTCAAGATGGCTGCGCCCTTAGGACGTGCCTTTCGACAGATTTCGAGAAATAATAATCACAATTTTGCAATACTTGGTTGTATTAAGAGACAGCTGAATACAAAAAGTGATCTAAAGTGTAATGTAGGACGTCAATATGCTGGAGGTAATCGATTTCATGATCTCATATTGTCTAAATTCACAGATATAATTGAAATTGTACTCTCATATTTCGAACTGCGTGCATCGCATTCTATCTGAGAAGTGAATGTGGTTGGTTGCGCGCGCTGAAATCCACTCCGTATCCTTGGCCCCAGAACTATTGATATCAAAATCTTTCTTAATTTTTTTTAACGAAAAACGGGAAAAAAGCGGGAAAAAGTTTCAGTACGGCGCCACCACTTTTTCATTCGATAAGAAATAATATACTATAGTATCTAATTTACCTCAATGAGATATCCCTTTTTGTAGAAATTAGTGAAAAAGTAGTGGCGCCATACGGAAAGTTATCCGATCTATATTCTGGCCTGTCATTACTTGTGATTTTTTGTGTGTATATAATTAGAATTAGAATAAGATAGCCCTACGCCTGAATGAATTTTGAGTGTGAACTTTCTCAACAAGCTTGACAACTTCAACTTGTTCTTTTTCGAAGCACACACATGTGTTCTTATAATTAGACGGGTTCCTTCATAGTCAATTGCAGCAATTGATCATACCATATGATTTTTTGAGATGTGGTTAAACTTAAGGGAACCTGACCCCTCGAAAATTTTTGATAGGGAATGGTGCTGGGCCAAAGATACAGAGTGGATTGTACCAATTTATGGGGCAAAGTTAGACCCAGTAACTTGGGTGCTATACACCTTTTTTCAAAATTTTGTCATTATTGGTCATAACTAATAATGACAAAATAATGACAAAAAAAATGAGTACAGCGCCCTATTTACTGGGTTTTGCCTCTAAAGGCTATGTAGGTAGCCTGTTCTATTTTTGTTTTATCTTGTCATTCCACTTGGACCACTATCGCAGATGTCAAACTTTTTGAAAAGATTACAGCGAAAGCAATACTGTATTGTTCCTTTAAAAATAAGCTTTAACAGCCTAACAAGGTGGGCTAGGTCAGAGTACTAATACCATCCTTCTACCGTGCTGTATTGTTTCGTTTCAGCATCGACAGGCATTGATATCGGTCTTCCGATCAAACCAACATTTCAACCCGGGAAGAAACCGCCTAAGGAGAGGCTAATGACTCTCTCAAAAAACAAAAACGATCCTGACCTAGAGAGAGCAGCCAGACGAAGAACATGTGAGTTGAGGTCCACCTAGAGCAAGTTCGATGGCGCACACTTTAGTAGACTACTGACCAGCAACAAACGTGCGCAGTGACACACTCACTTGAAAGACTGGTTTAGAAGTCTAGTCAACCATGGGTAGTGTCACTGGGAATGGTTTTCCCTGTGCGTTTTACACATGCTTTGTAGTAGCATTGAACATGCTTTTGGGACCATGGAAGAAACCATGGTCTTGAGGATGGTACCAAATAGTCGACCACAGAAGTCATCCAATGGTCGACCAGCTTTGGTTCAAGTCAAAATAGTCAACCTTAAGTTAACCATGGTGCACACTCACTTGAAACTTGCTCCTAGTTGCTGTAATCATTAACCTTAAATCCTCCAGCCTTTCATAGACTGGAGGGTTATGACAAACCATTTATTTTCACAATTTTGTTTTAGTTTACCTGATCGCACCTCCATTTATTATTTTGCACAAAAGGTCTTTGATACTTGTCATAGAAACCCTATTTAAATGGATTGTATACATTTGGTTATATATTGGAATGGCCGCTGTTTGTTTCAATCTATATACGGTGTACATGAAGTTATATCAAAGCTAACCTGTGAAAATTTCATTTTAAAAACAGGTAGCGTTTTTTGAGATATATTGCTGAAAATTGTACACCTTTCCTTAAACACATATATTTTTTATATTTTTTTTGCTATACTCTTTTCTGAGACACTGTAAGATATTTTGTATAATTCTTCCCCTTTTCTTCTTTCAATCTTGCGCCCGGACTCTGACAGTACAAGTATCACTGGATGAGGTCAAAGCAGAATGGGAGCAGACTAGTGCGCCATATCACATCCGTCGCATCGCTCATCACTATGGCATCTTCAAGGACCTGTTTGATAGTGCGGATTTCCTACCTCAAGTAATGATGAAGATTGACTATCGTGTTGACGCTGAGCACACGATGCCTGTCTTTACCGGAAACGTTGTCACCCCAACAGAGGTGATTAATTGAAAGTTGAATTGTACACAAGTCATTACTTGATGTGTTTTTATATATATATAAGGGCCCCAAATGATCAGCTGTGCTGGATTGGTCATCCTCATTAAAGCCATTATACACTTTTGGTAAACAGTATTGTCCAAGTCCCACACATCGTGTATCACCACATATATATATATATATAATATGCAATCACAAGGTTGTAGGTTTGAATCCCCCCAAAGCTTTACCATTGATTTCACAATGACCAGGGGTGGATTTCACAAAGAGTTCGGACTAGTCTTATTCGAGTTAGGACCAGTTACTTGTCCTAACTTAGGACTATCCATGCAATTTGTATATCTCCTAGGACTAGTCCTAAGTTAGGCCTAGTCCTAACTCTTTGTGAAATCGACCCCAGGATAATTATTGTCGTCTAGTTACTGAATCACAATTTCCTGATTGGTATTTCTTTCAATGTACATCAACTGCATTCTGAATATCAGACTGTATTCATACCTAGCATTGTTTTGTCTGTTTCTTCCCCAAACCCAGGCTTCACAGCCACCAGACATCAACTACACGTCCACAAATGATAAGCTCTGGACTCTTCTACTAACAAATCCAGGTATGATTCGCTGCATGTGTGCAAAAACATTGTATACAAATTTTGCACAAAAAGTATTTTATACAAAAATACTGGGAGGATAAACACAGTTTGGAAAAATGACCTGTGTGGCACCAGATTGATGCCACTAGTTGAAGCTGACCTAAGCTTGCATCAATGCAGTACACAATCCACCCTCTATTTATTCAGTATCATCCACTGTGGCTGTGTGATAGATGCACTATGCCAGCCTGCAATATGATGCACTATGTGGTGAATGCATCTTTACAGTGCACAGTCAACCCTCCTACTGTCTGACCAGTCAATGTCGTCCACTGTAGTTTTGTATGATATACGCATTATGCAAGCATGCAATATGATATCATGTGGTGCTTGCATAGCACATTATGTACACACATTATTCACAACTAGTTTAAGTTCAAGAGAGTTTGTTATTGACGGAAACTTATTTTATTGTCCTACAGATGGTCATTTACAAGATAACTCCAAGGAGTATGTTCATTGGATGATGTAAGTCATGTAACCTTAGCAACCACAACGTTTATAGATCCTTCCTCATAATTGCAAATGTTCTTGGGAGTTATTGGGATCTTGCTGAAGGACACAAGTGTCAAGACCGGGGTTCGAACCCACACTCTGGTGATCAGAAACACTAGAGCTTCAGACCAGTGCCTTAAACCGCTCGGACTCGACACACCACTGCCAAATTCTAACAACAGGCCTTAAAGGGAAGGTACACTATTGGTAATTGTCAAAGACCAGTGTTCTCACTTGGTGTATCTCAACATATGCATAAAATAACGAATCTGTGAGTATTTCAGCTCAATTGGTCATCAGAGTTGGGAGAAAATGATGAAAGAAAAAACACCCCTTGTTTGACGAACTTGTGTGCTTTCAGATGGGAATAAGAGACTTCTAGCTAGAAGTCTTTTATTATTTTAGCGAGAATTTACCTCTATTTCAAAATCTATGCTACTTCAGAGGGAGCCGTTTCTCACAATGTTTTATACCGCAAAAAATAGTTAATGGCCTGACGTTTTGACCCTAGCAGAGTCTTTCTCGAAGGCTAAAAAAATGTTTTATACTATCACCAGCTCTCCACTGCTTGTTACCAAGTCAGTTTTTAAATTAATATTTGTTTTGAGTAATTACCAAACGTCTACCTTCCCTTTAAACTTCGCTCTTGAAGGGGCACAGCCTTTTTTGTTGTTTGTAAGGGGCACTATGAGGAAATTGTTAATTTGTATTGGAACTTTGCAAAGGGCACTACAGAAATGTGAATTGCTAGGGGTGCGACCTGTAACTGTCAAATTCTTTTACTTTGAACATCTTTCTTTACGTTTGTGGTAATTTCAGAGGAAACATCCCTGGTAATCAGCTGAGTCAAGGAGATGAGATCTTTGATTACCTGCCACCATTCCCAGCACGGGGTACCGGTTATCACCGCTTTGCCTTCGTACTATTCCAGCAGGACGGCAGGGTGGACTACAGTGCAGAGGGGGCTCCCCTCCCTTGGTATGTAACCTCTGGCAACAATCTTACCTTTAAAGCCATTGGATACTTTCTGTAAACAGTATTGTGCAAGGCCCACACTTCGTGTATCACAACTTATATATAAAATAACAAACCTGTGAAAATTTAGGCTCAATCGGTCATCGGAGTCGGGAGAAAATAACGGGAAAACCCTCTCTTGTTTCCGCACATTTCGCCGTGTCATGACATGTGTTTAAAATAAATCTGTAATTCTCAATATCGAGAATTGATATTGTTTTACTGTTTTCTCAAAAAGTAAAGCATTTCATGGAATAATATTTCAAGTGAATTCTTTCACCATTACCTTCTGTTAACCCTGTAAGTTATTTGTAAATCTGTGAACTTTTATTTTATTTTTGTCTGTACCGAAAGTGTCCAATGGCTTTAATTAAATGCTAAATATGCATCGGGTATTAAGAATATTTATTTTGGTTCACCAATGTGTGTTAGCACTTTATACTCAGTACTTTATCAAAATAATTAGTACTGGATTGATCAACTTTTTAATTTAGTTTGATCATAAAGTTCTTTTTTTTGCATAGAAACTAATCCTCCAGAGGAAAAACCTTTTAAAGATTCCTAAAGTTGACTCTGATTATTTAAATGAAATGTAGGGTTGAAGGGTAGTGTGGGGTTGTTCTTTTCTTTTTGTTATGGGAAGTTGCCAATCAACTGGCCATAAAGTAGGCCACTTGAGGTGAGGGCTACAAAAGGGTGGAAAGAAAGTGGGATTTAAAAATTGAAAGCCGATGTAAGTTTTTTTGCGAAGCATGAATGTTAATTGTTACTATTTTACTTGTCAAACTTTTTATATGCAGTCGGAACCTGAAAGAGAGGACCTTTGAGACGTTGGAATTCTACCGACAGTACCAAGATGTGATCACACCAGCCGGGCTGGCATTCTTCCAATGTCGCTGGGATCAATCCGTTACAGAAACCTTCCATCATACGTTAGGTAGATTTGGTTCATCTTAACTTTTTTCAGTTTGTCGTTTTACGGGTGTGATATTTTTCACTGGTCCATATCCTTTATCGTTTTTTATTATTTTCAATGGTCCATATCCTTTATGGGTCTTTATTTTTTTCACTGGTCCATATCCTTTCAACGGTCTGTTAGCTTTTTCACTGGTCCATATCCTTTACTATATTGGTCTGTTAATTTTTTTTATTGGTCTGTATCCTTTTTTGGTCTGTTAGTTTTTTCACTGGTTCATATCCTGTTTTGGTCTGTTAGTTTTTTCACTGGTCGTATCGTTTGTTAGTCTGTTAGTTTTTTCACTGGTCCATATCCTTTACTATATTGGTCTGTTAGTTTTTTTCACTGGTCCATATCCTTTATTGGTCTGTTAGTTTTTTCACTGGTCCATATCTTAAAAGGTTTCCTTTCATTTGTGTTTTACCAATACTCAGGATGTGTAGGCCTACACTCGTACTTTTCGACACTGATAACTTTTCGACACTAATAACTTTGTAACATCACATAATATTTGTGACATTTGTTTTCCTTTTGGCATTTTCTCAGAGATGCGGGAGCCGGTGTTCGACTACAACCACCCCAAGATTTACATCGCAGAGCAAAAGAAATTCCCACACAAGAAACCTCTGCAGTATCTGCTGAAGTACATGCCACAGGAACAGCGGGATAAGATCAAAGATTTCAATCCGTTTTTCCCTGATCGGAGGTTCGAGAAGTAAATACCAAAGTTTGGACTTTTATCAACTGTTGGAGCCATTTGCAAGTTGGAATCCTGACCTCGGTGGAACTTAAAGCCATTGGACCCTTTCGGTACAGAAAAAAAAAAAAAAGTTCACAGATTTACAAATAATTTACAGGGTTTACAGAAGGTAATGGCGAAAGACTTCTCTTGAAATATTAGTCCATGAAATGCTTTACTTTTTGAGAAAACGGTAAAACAATATAAATTCTCGTTAACGAGAATTATGGATTTGTTATAAACACATGTCATGACACGGCGAAACGCGCGAAAATAGGAGTGGGCTTTCCCGTTATTTTCTCCTGACTCCGATGTCCGATTGAGCCTAAATTTCCACAGGATTGTTATTTTATATATAAGTTGTGATACACGAAGTGTGGGACTTGGACAATAATGTTTACCGAAAGTGTCCAATAGCTTTAAGAGGCACGTTTGAACTAAGTGCTTCAACAGTGGCTTCTATCTTATCATATTTCTACAACACTGGCCCTACAGCCTTTAGCCATGGTAGTGGTTGCTTGATTCGGACTTGGCTTTAGTTAGGAAATGACCTCGGTGGAACTTAAAAGCCATGTTTGAACTTAGGGCTTCAACAAAAACTTGTATTTCTACAACACTGGCCCCGCAGCCATCAGCTATACATGTACCAATGCCAGTGGTTGCAGGATTCGGGCTTGACCATAGTTAGGAAATGATCATTGTGGAACCTAAAAGCAATGTTTGAACCAAGTGCTTCAACAGCGGCTTCTGTCTACAGCGGCTTCTGTATTATCATATTTCTACAACACTGGCCCTACAGCCTTTAGCCATGGTAGTGGTTGCTTGACTCAGACTTGGCTTTAGTTAGGAAATGATCATGGTGGAGCTATAACCATGTTTGAACTAAGTGCTTCAACAGCGGCTTCAATCTTATCATATTTCTACAACACTGGCTCTGCAGCCATTAGCCATAGCCATGATTGCTAGATTTGGACTTGAACATGGTAAGGATATGTCTAAGCATCTAAATGATAACGTCGTCTGCTCAGGTATAAAAGGTCATGAGTGGAAATTGTATGGATATCATACAATTGCCTTTTCATATTTTTTAGCTCCTGGTAAATGGGGTTTATATTCATTATATTCAATATTGCATTGTTGTTGACATATTGCTAAAAACTGATAAAATCACAAGGGGTAAGCCTTACAGTATTGTTGACATTTGGCTAAAATCTGATCAAATCACAAGGGGTAAGCTTTGCATTATTGTTGAAATTTTGCTAAAATCTGATAAAATAACAACAAATTTAAACAAGGGGTAAGCCTTGCATTTTTGTTGAAATTTTGCTGAATATTTATAAAATCACTAGCGATAAGCCTTACATTTTGTTGAAATTTTGATAAGTTCTGATAAAAACGCAAGGGGTACAACAAGCATTGCATTGCATGTTTTGTTGAAATTTGATAAAATTTACAAGGGGTAAATCCTTTCATTTTTGTTGAAATTTGGCTGAAATTTCTTGAAAATCACAAGTGATAAGCATTGCATTTTTGCTGAAAATTTGCAAACAATTAATAAAATCTCAAGGGGTAGGGGTAAACCTTGCAATTTTGTTTAAATTTTGCTAAAATCACAAGCAGTAAGCCTTGCAATTTTGCTGAAATTTAATAAAACCACAAGGGGTAAGCCTTGCAGTCTTTCCCTCCAAAATCACAAGGGGATAATCTTTGTGCTTGCGCACCCACCCACCTTATGTCAGGCCTATATAACCCTTTGCAATTAATGAGTTATTTTACAACTTGGACTAGAGTGTAACCATGGTAATAATGAAGAATGGAGGTGCAAACAAATCAAATAAAGATCACAAAACAGTTTGTCCATCTCTACCTCTCTGTCATTGCAAGATTTAATTGTTTATTTCTTAAAGTACTTTATACAGTTTTTAGTCATTATGTACAAATTGAACACAAGATGTAATTTAACGTCATGAGTTGTAATAATATGTGCTAATTGTTACGCCCCGTTAATGTGGTTTTTCAGGAATAGGGTACATAATTTGTTAATCGCGGAGTAAAGCTCAAATTGTTACTTAAAACATTAAGTACGCAGCAGAAGAAAACAAAATCCAGTTAAACAGACATGTCTTAACCTCATTGAGGTACAGGTTGTATTTGGGTTTGGAGTTGGTTAGCGAGATTAGGGTGGGTTGGTTTTTAGGGTTAAGGTGTTGGCGCTTGTGTTGGTTACTTGAGTTCGGGTTAAGGTTAACATGATTTAGACAGGGTCTGTTTTTTGTTTTGTTTTTCGGGCAGAAAATATTACTTGCTGCTAGCACGACTAGATTTATGAAATTTGATCCCGGCGCTGATTTTTATTTTAGATGAACATTTAAATTGTTCAATGCAAAATGTGATGCATGCAGTTGTATACAACCTCCCCTTTAACCACCTCTATTAAGAAAAGAAAACAATCATAATTTATTCCCCACAAATTGGATGAAGAAATCTTGACATAAATTGACTAATGACATTTGGTCAAATTAGTAAGGTTCCCGTAATGAAATCTATACTTACACAACATCCCCATTCGATGAATAGGATACAATACTAAAAATAGACTTTATAGCCAAATACCCAGGTACCACCTTTCAATAACAATGGCCTCAATGTCGCTACAAACAGGACCCCAATTTCATAAAGCCTGTCAGCACGAAGACTTGCCAGTTACAACAAAATCTTGCTCAGCACAAACAAATTACCAGACAACCATTACGTTAAAGGCAGTGGACACTATTGGTAATTACTCAACATAAATATTAGCACAAAACCTTTCTTGGTGACGAGTAATGGGGAGAGGTTGATGGTATAAAACGTTGTAAAAAACGGCTCCCTCTGAAGTGCCGGAGTTTTCGAGAAAGAAGTATTTTTCCATGACTTTGATTTTGAGACCTCAGGTTAAGAACTTAAGGTCTCGAAATCAACCATCTAAACGTACACAACTTCGCGTAACAAGGGTGTTTTGTTCTTTCAATTTTATCTTGTAAGTTTGATGACGGACTGAGCTCAAATTTTCACAGGTTTGTTATTTTATGCATATGATGAGATACACCAACTGTGAAGGCTCGTCTTTGACAATGACCAATAGTGTCCACTGCCTTTAACCTTTATAACAACTGCTACCCCGCTAATTTTTTCAATGAACCAAGAAATTTGCTGAGCATTAGTTTCTGCTAAACAGCTTCATGAAATTAGGCCGTGGTGTTAAAAAGTCTAGATGAATTTCTTTTCTCTATACATCAAATTTCTATTCAATTTACATACCCATTTTATACATAGTTTTAAAGTATTTACATGGTTCTTGAAGATTTGTTTCACAAAAATATCATATACACTGAAGTTTACAAAATTCGGATTCCTTACATACATAAATATGCATATATTTAATTTATAAATCTAACTACCAGTGATTCTAATTGCTCATCTTTGTGTTTATTTCCAACATGGACATGCAACTCTCTACGACAAAAACTCTGAGAAAAAGTAGTTTGATTTGTGACTCAAAAGATCACTTATCCATCAAGAGGGAAGACTTGAATCTAGTTAAAAAATACTGGCAGAATTGTTGTTTGATTTATCTACACTTGTATTCATACATTCTATTTTTTTCATAAAATACATTTTTTTCAGTTTTTGTTGCACATTCCCCCTACAAACATGACAAATTAGTGCACCAAGATGTAACCTTTTATCCACTCTTGAACCACACTATTAGCTGCATCAATGGGTGCGTTCGATTAGCTTCCCCGGGTTGACCCCGATCTTACGTCGGAATAGCTTTGACGTCATTCCAGGGGCTCACCCGGGTCAGCCCCCAGTGCCCTGCTTGTGGAACAGGTCACTTAGGGCTGGCCCGAGACATCATCACAAGAGGGTGGGTGATCATTTGATTAGCTCTTGTCAGGGGCTCACCTGAATGAGCACCGCGAGGTTGCACAGGGAAGCTAATCGAACGCACCAATGATGAATCCCTCGTTTTCTACCTCCTGGCTTGAAATAAGATACTGTGGACATCAATGGCAACAGACTAAGCAAAGAGGAGTACAGGTACTAGGAAGGTCATAAAAAGGTTTTTGTTAGAAGGAACAACTGTATTTCTACAAGTATCTAAGAAATAATTTTATTTGTAGGCCTTGTTGGCTGTTAATGAGTTGGACAGTGAAATCAGATACATTAATGAGGTTATGCAGTATAATTAAGTTAGTTTATATTGACTGACCCTAAATGCCGAGTCACACTGCAGCGATAACGAAAATGCGCAAAGAGAACGCATACTATTGGTTGAATGAGCGTGTGCGTATTCTGCATGGAGCAGTTCAACTAAGTGATCGTGACCGTTATGTTTGTTGCTGCAGTGTGACTCGACCTTTAGTCCACACATTAAAATCGCCACAACTCATGCATTGACTACATAATGTCAACATTTCTTTGGTTAAGTATTGAAGGGGTGGGGACTTAAGAGTTAGAAAATTGTTTTAAACAATCGCAAACAATATTTGCTGGGCGGAAATTAACCACAAAAAGTAGACATTGAATATATAAAAACACTAAACAAAACTTTGTTTTGTTAAGATATTACTTTCAAATTCAAACAAAATAAATAAATAGTTCTTTGTTAATAATGCACAGTGAGTATTAAACAAGATGTATTAAATGAGGCAACATAATGTTAAATAACTAATTTATTTGCAGAATATTTGCAACAAACAAATCAGCTGAATAAAGTGTTACACTTAAGTCACTCATTTGTAAGTTAAAATCAATTTCAAGGTATAATATTTCTTATCTTTGATCTATAAAATTGATATAATTTCCACTTCCAATGATATTCCTTTAATAACCACAAAATTAATTACCCTTTAATCAGGCCTCGACCTATCCCACGGCACCTACAGCAATTGCCATGCTGTTTATTTTTGCTGTGGTGCCCTTTGCAAAGTTGCAATACAAATTTAAAATTTTCCTTTTAGAGTTGCCCCTTACCAGAGGGAAATTTGTCTGCTCCTTCAAGAGCGAAGTTTCAAGGCCTGTTTTTTAATGAATAAAATTAACTTCTAAGATGGTAAGCCCAAGAAACACTGATCAGAATTTGTTTGTTTTACATCATGTAACAATTTGTTATTGAATTGTACTCAATTATTAAAATAAATCATTAATTTGGGGGGGCTAATCATCCTTACTCGCAGCTAAGAGCTGAAGTGCTAAAGACGCGGCTACGACGTGTTCGAAGAAGCAGGCATGCAAGGGCGCCTCTGGCTGCCAGCCACATCAACCCATTATGACCACGGAGCACAGCCAAGATCGAAAGAGTTTGATTTTTTTCCTGAGGGAGGAAAACCAGATGGTCTGGAAAACCCTCGTGGAACAGCAGAAAACCACTGCACAACTCAACTCACATATATGGCCCTGGCCGGGAATCGAACCGGGGTCACATTGGTGAGAGGTTTTATTTGTACATCTTGAGGTCGCAATGGGGGGGGGGGAACTGCTCTGTCATTCTAAAAACTTTGTTTAAATTTTACTTAAAAATTAAATGGATCACTCTTTCCTGTATTTGTTTACTTTGCTTTCCTCTTGGCCGTGTCTTCTCTCTCATGTTTTCTTAAAAATATTTGTTAAAGCCATTTTTGTTGTATGGACTACACCAAAACAACAAATTCCTCCTTTTTTACCACCAATAAATATATTTGTTAGAAATTATTTACTAAAAATACATATTTCATTTTGAGCAGCCACCTCCATGACTGGTTAAAAAATCCCTGTTCCTTATTTCATTACTTTCCTGTTACGCTTCATCAAGTAAATATAATTTGTTATTTCCAAATGGGTTACACCAATATTCCTTCCTTGTTTTGTTATTAACAATAAAGATTATTTTCTAGAAAGACTTTAATAAAAAAAGGAACCATGATTTAAAATTAGTGGTCTGATCCGGTTCCAAGCAGTTGAGTCAGTTCAAACCAGTTCTAACCTGATCAGTGGTCCATTCCAGTTCTAAGCAGTTCAAACTGGTTTGAGTCAGTTTAAACGGGTTCACATCTGATTTAAAATCAGTGGTTTGATCCGGTTCCAAGCAGTTCAAACTGGTCTGAGTCAATTTAAACCAGTTCACACCGGACAGCACGGGTTATCCACCATGAGGATGACATCAATACCATAGAGTTCCACAAGGTCCATAATGAACTGGCGGTCAGCGATGGGGTCCAGCCCCATGGCTTTCATGTGGTCAGTTGTCAAGGCTTTGTCCTGGCTCTCCGATACGTCCATGAGGGTCTGGAAGATGTGGTTGTTCTGCTCCAAGAAGAATCTGGGGATGGGAAACAGACGAGCATTTTGGTGAATACATGTACTTATTGACTTAGAGTTTGTCATTTTGTTGTTTAACAAGCCTCTCACTGGCTGTGTTTTACACGTACTTTAATAAGGCAATCAATGTGTGGTGAAGAGGTTTTCAACTAGTGGTTTAAACCCGCCGAGGCCTTGATAATTTTACCGAGACGAAGTCGAGGTAAATTATCAAGAACCAGGCCTCGGCGGGTTTAAACCACTAGTTGAAAACCGATCAACACACTTTGGTTCCCATTCATAAATACCTTTTTGGTCAAAAAGTAAAATAAATGGAAAAAATTATAATTGTTCAATGTTTTCTTTCAACACAACACCCCTCCAGCTATAAAATGGTAAGGCCCTCGGGTAAATAACTCCTTATAAGGAGATTGCTGTGCGCGTCGCATACCGCGTGATGTGGCACAACTGTCCCGGCCGTTGCTCTCGACCAATAGGAAGGAAGAAACTGTCTTATAAGCACAGGTGCAAGCTCGCATGTCACGCCCATGTTTCAACACTTACTGGTCATTATCAAAGGTTTAAACACCCCCAAGTGACGCGCTCTCCACCAATAGGAATAGCGAAACTGTCTTAGGTATTTATGAATGTTTTCTACTTATTACACGCATTGCACACGCAAGAGACCCACGGCTTTATTTATTTGATTAATTCTGGCTGTGATGCCAAGGATTCTCAGAAAAGGTAGCTTATAATCACTACACCAGCCAAGAACCTCCATGGAGAGAAGACAGGAAGGAATGTTCAGTCTTAGATATTGGAGGAAACCCAAAGAGAAAAATCGACAGAAGAAAAAATTATGGTGTCTTATGAAATGTCATGGTAAAGGAGACAAGGTTTAGAGTTCCCCTAAATGTGATCATTTATTCAAACAGACTGTGCGAGTATTCAAACCTGGTAAGATGCTTTAAAATGTTTGATTTTATTATTATTTTTATTTTTTATTATTATTACTTTATTTGCCATAACAGTACAAAACAAAATACAAGACAATATACCCCAGGATGGGCAATATAAATACCTTTTTATTTATTTATTTATTTATTTAAGGATACAAGTGTCACGACCGGCATTCAATCTTAAATTTGATGCTCTATAAACCACTCAGCTATGACACCCTATACATGGTTAAAAAATATAGCAAACTGAAAGTGTTTCTTAGTAAACTTACGATGCAAAGATTTGATCGTCATCCATGTCATCTTCGCTGTGCTCCTGGGATTTGAATAACGAAGCGCATCTCTGATTGTTCAACCTGTTGAACTTCTGCTTGTCCATTGCATTGATCTTACCCATGGCTGTCAGATTGGCAGAGTTTGTCGTCACGTTCTGGTTGTCCACGTAAACGTCGTACAGCGACTTCTTTTCTTGAAAGATTTTCTCAGTTGTACCTTCCCAGGATGAAAATTAAAGATGTCCGAAGAGAGTTTGAGACAAGTTTGTGGGTGTGTTTACCTTGTACATTTCAGAACTGATTTTGGTGTTTTTTTAATAATTTTTTGTAAAAAAAAGAAAGAGTACAGTTATTAGTATTCAGAACTTAATAAAACACAGCATGCAGCATCAGAGTCCAGCTTTCTCCAAGAAGATGATCAGAGCATACTGATCGAAACGTCGAGTTGAAACAAACAATTCTTTTCAGAACAACCCCAACTCATTTAGGGTCATCACATGGTGTAACCAGGTGTAACCACAAACCTTCCATATTGTATTTCCATCATGCAAAGTTTCAAATCCTACTTAAAACACTCTAGTTTTGATTAAATGCACTGGGCACGCTTGGTTAAATTGTCAAAGACTTGTATTATCACTTGGTGTACCTAAAATATGAATAAAATAACAAATTTGTTGAATTTTTGACTCAATTGGTCATCAAAGTTGCAAGAGAATAATGAAAAAAAAAGCACCCTTGAACAAATTTGTGTGCCCTCAGATGCATTAAAGGTTTCAGACCTGAAGTCTTTTATTATTTCAAACATTTGTGTGAGAAGTTACTTCTTTCTTGAAATCTCCATGGTGAGGATATCCCAAAACAAAATATTGATTCAAAAATGGCTGATACTTACAAGCAACATATGAGACTTCTGTTTCTAACGTGTCAATGTCAGCTACATTGATGTAGAAGAATGGTTTATGGTCCATGGCCGAGGATATAAACACGTCGTATTGACCAAGTAATGATGCACAGTATACTGCAAAAATTAAAGATAAAAAGGTGATAAACTGATAAGCCCATACATGTGTAGCAACCAATGTAAAAAAAACATCAACAAAAGTAAGTCCCCCCCCCCCTTCAACAGTTCGTCATAACATTGTAAGGTAAAACATTTTACCAATACAACCTATTGTTTCCTAAGTGTTGTTGAAAAATGAAAGATGTCCATGAATTCTGTGTTTACATAATATCAATGTTTTATAGGCCCTACCCATGGTAACCAATGTAATACAACCTCAGCAATCAATCTTGTAGCAAAAACAAATTCTTGGTAACCAGGGATTACACTCCAAGCAGTGCCTATTGGATAATCCATCCCTCTCTAATCCTACATTGTCCTAGGAGGTGATAGGCTATACAAAAATAATGAACTGAGAGCGCAAAGCGTGAAGCTTGCGAGCGCAAAAGCTTGCAAGCGTGAGGCCTACTTACATACATGTACATTTATCTGTGGTTTTGAAGGCCCTACTCTGCAAAGAGGGAATTTCATATCGTTTTTATCTAGTTAAAACGGAGAAATCACATCCCCACTAATCCCCCTCTAATCCCCCTCTTCGTCTCTCCCCGTCTCATCCTCTCAAGGGAGACGCTCAATCTCATTGTTCCAGATATCCCTCCATCTGCAAGACATGGCTTCAAACCAGGCTGTAGAGATCGGCCCTAGAGTCACAAGGACATGCTACCCCCTTGTCATCGTTCCATCATCTATTGAAACCAACTCATCAACTTAAGTCTTGTCCTCTGCCAGAGTCTATTAGATCTGCGCTTAATTTGTGTGCCTGCTCCTTGGGCTCCTTGGGGGGGGGGGGGGTTGCTCTTACACCGAGCCACGACATCAGACGGACAAAGGAACGTTTATAGAGACACGAAATGCAATCAATGAGAGATAATTAAGGGTTTTATGAGGTTGTAATTTAGAAAAGGACATCTTACATGAAGCTGATATTAAGAGCATTTGACCTTTGACATTATATGCTTTACAAAAGAGCCACAGAGCCTAGACTCCCTACAGGCACAATTTATACACAGCTCAACTGTTACATTTGATGGAAATTTTTACTTTTTTATATTAGAAAACAAAACAAAACTGCCAGATGTTATCAAGACTTACAACATGTATCCAGCAGTTATTAAGTGTTTTTTATTAAGTAATAAATGTTTTGCTCATAATTATGACCGGAAGGGCTCAATTTCATATAGCTGCTTAAGCACAAAAAGTAGCTAAGCACTGCTCACCAGTACCTACTCACCAGAACAGGGTTACCAGCCAAAATACCATACCACTCATGCAATATGTGACTGGTATCCTGCTCATTCCTGCTAAGCAGAAATATGTTTCTGCTAAGCAGAAATATGTTTCTGCTAAGCAGAAATATGTTTCTGCTAAGATGTTTTGGGGCCTTGTGTAGTATCTAGCCAGCCAGGAATTGTCTCGGAATAATACAAGGTTGCTTGTTTAGTAAACAAATCATGTCTGTTGGGCACTAATGAACCATTTTGTATATTACCCAGAGCAGCATAATGTTCTTAGTTTTAATTTACACAATGGGCAAGAACAATTACCTGGTACTCAACCAATTAAAAAGACCTTCATGTACATCGTCCCTTTTAAACAATTAGCGTTTCAATTAGTCTTTATACAAATGCTGAAACTTAAGTCCCGAGACAAAAGCACCTAATTAGGGCCCACAATTACAACAACATTTACATACACCGTACCTACTTTGCACTAATACTGGGGGGTAATTCCACCGCACCAGCTCGCTTTTAGGAGAACAATGTCACTCAATCCTTATTGTTCAATCCTTAGTACCTTACATCACAGAAAACTAAACGTGTATCAATAAACTCAAATGTATACTTTGAATTTCTTTACTTCATACATGTACTATCATTACATTTTGACAACAACATTCCACACACACACAGTACACACACAACCAATTTAAAGGAAAGGTACACGTTTGGGAACTGTCAAAGACCAGGGGCCAATTTCATGGAGCTGCTTAAGCAAAAAATTCGCATAAGCATGAAAATAGGTCGCTTATTTTACACATGTTACTGGCAAAAATTTCATGCCATATACATTGCTTGTGACTGGTATTAAGCTGTTGTTTACTTAGCATAACAAATTCAATTGAGTGGAGTCTTAGCCAGTAATATGATTATACGAAGATTCTTTTTGCTTAAGCAAAATTTTTTGCTTAAGCAGCTCTATGAAATTGGGCCCTGTCTTCATACATGTACTTGATGTATCCCATCATAGGCATAAAATAACAAGCCTGTGAGAATGGCCTCAATCGGTCATCAAAGTTGCGAGAAAATGATTAAGGAAAAACACCCTTGTTGGGCGAATTTGTGTGCTTTCAGATAGGAATAAAAGACTTCTAGCTAGAAGTATTTTATTATTATAGTGAGAAATTACCTATTTCTCAAAAACTACGTTACTTCAGAGGGAGTTGTTTCCCACAATGTTTTATACTATCAACATCTCTCCAATGCTCGTTACCAAGTCATTTTTTTTAAGTTAATATTTGTTTTGAGTAACTACCAAACGTGTACCTTCCCTTTAAGGCTGGTGTTCCTAAAAATTAATACCATGCCATTGGCATTACAGGAAACTTTTGGGAAATCCTGTTTCAAAATGTCATCGGAGATAAATAAGAATCCCAGTGTGGTCCTTACCTCTGTAGCAGACAACCCCAATTGGTGGTGGAGAGAAGAATAAGATTCTCTTCCTGAGAAGGATGTACTTCCATAAAACAAAGATCTGCTCCCCGAAGAAGTTAATAAATTGTGCAAAACAGCCGGCAGGATGGGTGATCTGAAAACACACAAAATTTAAAATAACAATCAAACCAGAGTCTTATTCAACAAATCTGTGAAAATTTGGGATCACTTGGTCACCAAAATTGCAAGAAAATAATGAAACAAAAACACCCTTACTGCGGAAATGTCTATGTTTTCAGATGCCTGATAAAAGGCTTAAGGCCTGATGTCTTTTAATTTTTGAGTGAGAAATTACCTCTTTCTCAAAAAACGATACGTTACTTCAGAGGGAAAGGTTTCTGGCAATGTTTTATACTATCAACAGCTCTCCGCGGCTCGTTACCAAGTAAGTTTTTATGCTAAGAATTTGTTTGAGTAATCACCAAAGTGCCTTTTAAACAACCGACACAGCTCTACGCATTATGACTCTCCCACCCGAGCGCAATCAAAACAAAAACTATTTCTGACGTGATAAAAGCTTAGGATCAATTGTGCCGACTAAATAAAAATACCTCTGAATGCCCGAGGGAGCATCTACAAAATTACTTAAGACAAACATTCTTGAAGCAAAAACAGGCTCTGTTTATGTGCTGGACCCCCAAAGCCAAACATGTTAAATGCCTTGAACCAAAGCAAAAACAGGCTCTGTATATTAGCTGGCCCCCCCCCCCCCCCCCCGAAGCCAAATATGTTAAATGCCTTTAACCAAAGCAAAAACAGGCTCTGTATATTAGCTGCCCCCCCCCCCCCCCCCCCCCCGAAGCCAAAATATATTAAATGACTGGAATATTTAAGTCCATCTAAGCCTCCAAGTTCAGAGTAATCTATAAAAGAATTCGGACAAATAAAATCCTCTTTACAGATGGGGAAGAACCTTGATAATTCAGAGGCTAAAAATGTGTCTGAATTGTTATTTTTTCTTTCTTTATTTATTTATTTATTTATTTATTTCCAAGGGGGGATAAAAGACAAAATCAAACAAAATTGAGGAAATAACAAAACAATTCTGATATTTAGAACAAATTATTATTAAAGATAAAATTATTTTGCACAAAATGTTAAATAGCCTGATGGTCTTTCTTTGAGGTTTTCAGAGGGCTTTAGTCTTTGAGACAAACTCTGCTGGGGTTAAAAACGCCATGTCATTTGCATTTATACAATATGTCCTTTGGTCTAGGAAAGCAGCTCGCAACAGAAAATCCCATTTGTAAAAGATTTGTAGTAAATTCAGAGGTAAAACGTGGAACAAGGAATAGAAATCCACCAGAGAGGCAGCTGCAAGAAAGGTACTTCCAATGTAGTTAAGTGTAGCCTAAAGGTAAGGGGAACACATGTACAATTGTATGTAAGATACATGCTCGCTGGGGAAATGTCCGAAACATGGTGTAACATCTTGTCATGCCGCAGGAGAAATGTTTCATTCCATTAAAGAAATCAAATCTCTCCGTTGGAATAGTTTTGCTGTAAACATCAAGTGGTTAATTTCATGACACTGTCTGATGAGGGTAAAGACGTTAAGAATTAGCTACATATAACAAGTAAATCATTTAGTTATAGTTAATTCTTTTCCTTCATGATCTTCCAAACACAAATATATTCAGGCATACAGGTCACATGCTACATTGTACATCATGAAGATACTATTTGACGATTTCTTGGTTTCATTTTGAGCAAAAATATTTTAGTTTTTTAATAAATAGTTACAGTAGAGCAAGTTTCCACTCGCCACTGAAGGCCTGCCAGCCTTTAATACCCAAGTACACACGACTCAATTGGGTATGAAGTAATTACTAATGGTGCTCTACTGTAATATACATGTAGGCCAGAGGTTAATGCGCGGTGTGCGCAGGTGGTGGTTCATAGAATGCACGTCAATGCGTGGTTGAGTGCTTTGCATAATTCTGTTTATCCCAGGAAAGGGGGAAAAAACACAGTAATCTGGGCTGACATTTACCCCAGCGTGGGTGAGTCTCTCTCAATCTACTTACAGTGGATCACAGATTCAATCCATGAGGATATAAGATAGGAATATTTAGGACAGTGTCCTGTTTTGATGTACTTTGACTTTTCAGTAAAATATATTTTCTGTTTCTTTTTCTACTGTGTTTGTTTGTTGTTTTCACCAATTTATGGTTTTCCCTCATGATTCTATGGTTTAATTAGAAAAAAAACATTGAAATGTGATGCGATCAAGCTGCAAACGGGTCAATTTTGGAAACATCAGTATGGAGAAACAAGCCTAAACAGGCAATACAGGTACAGAGGGGCAACATTTTCAAAAGTTTTGTTTGGGAATTTGCATATCAAAGTATATATATATATATTTTGGGCAACATCCTTCCTTCCTGATAAAAAACAACAAAAGCTGGTTAAAACTAGCCTTGTAAGCAAATATAACATAAGATAAGAACTTTAATAATGCCGATGTATTTTCCATAAACAACTCAACTTTATTATCTCGCATCTCTAAGTGTTTCTTCTTTCACAACCACAAGGTGGTATTAGCATTGGGATTTAAATAACAGTATAAAAGTACAAAATAATGTTCTTTTGAAATGATTTTGTTTTGTAAGTGACCTGGGTCGACAAAAGATTCATTTTGCTTGACGGCATCACAACTATTGACAAGATTCCTAAATGATAAAAATAAAATTTCTTTTATTACAGGTTTTCTCAGCCAATTTCAACCAGAGTTCTCAAGGTGTCAGTATTTACAAACCTTCATGGAGGGTAGGTACTCTGAACTGGGTGTGGTTATGGGCGTCGGCCCCGAGGATCCTGTCATGGGTGACGACACTGACAACGTGTCCCTCGATGACTCGATGGAGGGTAGCGACCCCTTGCGATCGTTATAGAACGCTAACAGCTGACCGTAGCGACCTGGGATCTCTAATTGGTGTCTAAAAATGAAACAGATAAATTTACAAATAATGAATGGGAGACTTTTCAAAAATTATGTTTCTGCATTAAAGGCAGTGGACACTATTTGTAGTTACTCAAAATAGTTATTCGCATAAAATCATACTTGGTAACGAGTTATGGGGAGAGGTTGGTAGTATAAAACATTGTGAGAAATGGCTTCCTCTGAAGTGGAGCAGTTTTGAAGAAAGAAGTAACTTTCCACGAATTTGATTTCGAGACCTCAGATTCAGAATTTGAGGTCTCGAAATCAACCATCTGAACGCACACAACTTCATTATTATATCCAATTGAGCTCAAATTTTCACAGGTTTATTAATTTATGCATATGTTGAGATACAACCAGTTAGAAGACTAATCTTTGACAATTACTAATAGTGTCCAGTGTCTTTAAGTTCAAGAAACATACCTGGACCCTACAAGGGAAGTCTTTAGAAAATGGAATAATAGAACAACAATAGCAGGACCCCGCAAACCAAATTCGTAAGGGTGTTTGTAGATTCCCTGATGTACTTTCAGTTAAATTACACGATCATAAATTTTACCTGACTTGGTTTTCCAGAAACTGCATGTGTTTGTAGAGGGCGGTGTACGAAGTGGACAAGATGCCTACAGATTTCATTCTGGCCCCCCGCTCAGCCTCGCTGTCAACGTGCATATTCTGAAAACAGCTCAGGCCAAAGTAGTTGTCTTTCCTGAAATATCTGGTGAAGAAAAGAAACAAAGATGGAGTCCACTGGTAACTTCTCTAAAGAGCATGTAATTTTGAGAAATAGTTATCAACACTGCCTAGGACCATGGGACAGGCTAGTGGTGTGCAAGTCAAGGAAAACTGGAGCCTCTATGGCCTATGAAACACTTGTGCTTAGTGTCTGCAGAACACTAGTACCTAGAGCCTAAGACGAATGCAACACTGGTGCCTAGGGCCTGTGGAACACTAGGGCCTAGGGTCTAATGGAACATAGTCCCTAGGGCCAGTAGAACTCTGGTGCCTGGGGCCTATGGAACACTTGTGCTAAGTGCCTGCAGAACACTAGTACCTACAATGTAAGGCCTAAGACGAACACAACACTGGTGCCTAGGCCTATAGAACACTAGGGCCTAGGGTTAATGGAACACAAGTCCCTAGGGCCTGCAGAACTCTGGTGCCTGGGGCCTATGGAACACTTGTGCTTAGTGTATGCAGAACACTAGTACCTAAGGCCTAAGACGAATACAACACTGGTGCCTAGGCCTATAGAACACTAGGGCCTAGGGTCTAATGGAACACAAGTCCCTAGGGCCTGCAGAACTCTGGTGCCTGGGGCATATGGAACACTTGTGCTTAGTGCCTGCCGTACACTAGTACCTAGGGCCTAGGACGATGGACTAATGCAACACTGGTGCCTAGGGTCTAATGGAACACAAGTCCCTAGGGCCTGCAGAACTCTGGTACCTGGGGCCTATGGAACACTTGTGCTTAGTGCCTGCCGTACACTAGTACCTAGTGCCTAGGACGATGGACTAATGCAACACTGGTGCCTAGGGCCTGTGGAACACTAGGGCCTAGGGTCTAATGGAACACAAGTCCCTAGGGCCAGCAGAACTCTGGTACCTGGGGCCTATGGAAAACTGTTGGCTAGGGCCTGTGTGCACATACATGTGGGACCTTTGGAACACTAGTGATTGGCACCTACAGAACACTGGCGCCTGGGGCCTACAGAAAACATGGGAGTCTATAGGATACACAGAACACTAAGTGCCTAGTGCCTTCAGGACACTGACACCCTGTGGCCTGCAGAACACATATTCAGGACCTACATGTACTCCGGACAATACTCTATACCAAAAAAAAACATCCTGAACTCTCAATGTGTCTCTAAGCAATTTACACTGTACACACGTCCCTCGATCCTTTGTTCACATCAAAATTAATTATGGATCCATGTTACCACACGAGTGTGAAATAAAAGACTGTGCGTGAACATGATGAATGTTGATCAATGCCGACTGAGTCAATCAAGAGCCAGGGATGCAGAATATTGAGTGTAATTTGGATTCAACACAAGGGGGGGGGGGGACAATTGATCTGACTGTACATCAAGGCTGAAGAGCATAATGTCAGGCAAAGGTTGCACGCCTGAAACAAAACTACGGCTACACGTTAGTGCAACTAAGGAGGGGGGTATTTTTATACTCAAAATTTTATATTCAAAATGTTTTTTTACTTTTGGCATGTCTTTTAAAGGCAGTGGACACTATTGGTAATTACTCAAAATAATTATTGGCCTAAATCCTTACTTGGTACCGAGTAATGGGTAGAGGTTAATAGTATAAAACGATGTGAGAAACTGCTCCCTCTGAAGTGGTAGTTTCTGAAGTGGTAATTTTCGAGAAAGAAGTAATTTTCGAGACCTCAGATTTAGAATTTGAGGTCTCGAAATCAAGCATCTGAACAATGCTGAAAGCACACAACTTGGTGTGACAAGGGTGTTTTTTCTTTCATTATTATCTCGCAACTTCAATGACCAGTTGAGCTTAAATTTTCACAGGTTTGTTATTTTATGCATATGTGTTGAGATACAGCAAGATACAGTCTTTGACAATTACCAATAGTGTCCAGTGTCTTTTAATCCACACACTTAAACATTATGTACATAATCTGTAAAAGCAGACTTGGGCCCACAATACAAGTACACAATACTTTTTTCCTTATTTCTTTGCGATATTCATATAATGCCTGTATAATATGAGACACATAATGGGAAAGCCATCTTTCAAATCTTGACAATCTAAGACTTTTAAAACAACCACTATCTTAAGATCAATCCGCGTCTCCTTTGAATTTCATTTCCTGAGAAACAGGATCAATTTTCTGCCAACCATGGATAAATTGAGACAGAGTAGAGACGGTAGGAAAGAGAAAAGCATCACCTTGATGTCATTCTAAACGTTGCCAATAGCAACGCAGGGTTTATTATAGTAACTTGTGTCAGGTGTCAGGTCGTGCATTATGGTAGTACCACGTCATTAGATCCTTTCTGACGTGTTTCGGTTCATGTGTTGATGAGGACTGGGTGGAGAGGAACACGGTAACTGCACACCGCTCAAATCAGAGACACAATACTATGAACAAAAGTTTGACTGTTCATTCAATTCAATAAAACGTTTATGCCATACTCTTGTTGAAAAAAAAACAATTGTGAGAATTATACAGTACATAGAAATTTAACAAATCTAAAGTGTATTAAATTATACCAAAAAAAGGTATAATCTAAAAGCAAATAATAAATGAATAACTAGAAGTTAACTATGTACAAGACAGGAGCGATAGCATGAGGCTGTTAGAGATTAGCCCTGGCTTGTAGACAGCAGTCTTTATACAGACAAGTAAACACACAAACAAATAAACAAACAAACAAACAAACATCGAAGAAGAAACAAGAAGACAATTACACAATGACAAAACAAAATACTGACGACAAAATACAAAGAATATTAAACCTGGATAACTGAAGACGACAAAAGAAAATAAATAAGTGGAGAGAAAAGCTATGTTACATCTGTGTATGACGCATCGAGATGGAGAGAATTTCTTAACTGATTGTGTGTTTTCTAAAACTGAAATCTTTTGTTCTGAGTGAAGAAAATAGTTTGATTTTGTCTGTGAAATAATGACATTTTAGCTACTACAAGTAGATTGTCCACTTGTTTGCTTGATTAGTACCAGAATTTTTAGAGATGCTTTTAAAGGGTATATGTTCTTTTTCCTAACAAAAAACACACTGTCCATAGATTTACATTAAACTTACACAGTTTGAAGGTTATGATAGTAGAAAGCTTCCCTTTAAATTTTACTTACTGAGGTGCTGTAGTTTTTGAGAAATGAGTAAAAGTAATAATTTTCGTCTCAGTTTTAGCATGTAAAAACGTATTAACCAGTTATGCTATGGTTTTGGTATCATAACTGGTTTAAAGCCATTACACACTTTTGGTAAACAGTATTGTCCAAGTCCCACACTTTGTGTAGCACAACTTATATAAAAAATAACAATCCTGTGGAAATTTAGGCTCAATCGGACATCGGAGTCGGGAGAAAATAACGGGAAAACCCACTCCTGTTTTCGCGCGTTTCGCCGTGTCATGACATGTGTTTATAACAAATCCGTAATTCCCGCTAACGAGAATTTATATTGTTTTACCGTTTTCTCACAAAGTAAAGCATTTCATGGACTAATATTTCAAGAGAAGTCTTTTACCATTACCTTCTGTAAACCCTGTAAATTATTTGTAAATTTGTGATTTATTTTTTCTGTACCAAAAGGGTCCAATGGCTTTAAAAGGGTGATTTTACATGCTGAAATCATTTTGGTCTCATGAGACCAAAATTATTTTGTGACTTGTTTTACTCATTTCTCAAAAACTACACAACTTTAGTTATTTGAAGGGAAGCTTCCCACTATTATTATCTTCAAACCCTGTAAGTTTAATGTAAATCTGTGGACATTTTGAAAAGGTACCTGAATCCTTTTTAAGTGTGTATGGATGTGTCGGTGCAAAAAAATGTAATCTTACACAATGTACATTTCAATTGAATTCATTTGCCCCATACTATCATTTCACTAAATTTTCTGAGGGGCTAGAAGAAAATAATTAAAAAATTGATTAAGATATACTAGGATTAAGATCAGAATCAGATGAAGACTTCTAAAAAAATATATTATATTGTAGCAAAAATTGGTCCTTGATAATAAAAGCAGAATTCATTGAACCAATTTATACATGTATGTGACTAATGATGTACATGTATGTAGGCTAGTGATTGTGAACTGGGGAGTACATACATTGTACATAGATGCATTGAATGCAAAGTCTGACCTACATGTCCGTAATGTATTGACGTAGACTCAACAGTGTTTGTATTATACATAAATGTCAGGCCCCACAAATTATGCTTCCATCCATTGTTGAGTCCTTCCACTTTAAATTAAAGGGTTTTGCTACCCTTGTTTTTTTTGTTTTTTTTTAGATCAAGTTTTTTTGGCCATTACATGAAGCCCTATTTGTGAATGAAGATATTTGTTACCTGTAGAAGTTTCAGCTTCATTAGTCGTGAAGGTCTTGAGAAAGAAGGTGAAAATCGGTTCACAGTTGGGTTGCGTAAATACCATAGTGTTGTTAAAGATGCTATGTCAGATTATTGGCCCCAAACATAAAAACTTGTTTTGAGTGAATGGTATTTCAAAGAGTATCACCCGCTCTTACGAAAACAAGTTTAACTTTTACTTTTAATGGTCAGGAACCATGACAAAAATTTAAAACATTTCTTATAAAACACATAAGAATTGGTCACGTGATAAATTGTCGGGATCCCTACAAAAACTAATGTTGAGCACTTTATTTCACTGCTACTAAAAATTTGCAGACTTTTTTCGAGCAATGGCTCAAATGAAAGGTTGTAACTTTCTCGACCCCCATCAAAATACCTATTGAATTTCAAATCAAAAATTTTGGGTCAAATCGGCCAAAAATCTGACATCTAAGCATCTTTAAATGTTTTCAGGAGAGACGCGTAAATACCACTTACCTTTTACATGCTAAATACATTTTCGTCTCCTGAGCCAAAAATTATTTTTGTGACATTTCTTTTCTCAGCAACTATCAGCACTTCAGCAAGTAATATTTGAAGGGAAGCTTTCTACTACCGTTATCATGTAAGTTAATGTAAATCTTAGGACATAGTGTTTTGTGTCAGTACAAAAAGTACCCAAGCCCTTTAACGTCACACCACTCTCCTCAGTAGTACGTGTGAGGTTAAAAATATATGGTATGGTTTTAATCGCGTCTGGGGACTTTGGTCTGGAGGGGCAATTAAATTGAACATTGTACATGAACCCAAATCCCCTAACCTACTTTAGGGTAGGCTAAGCGCTTTTATCCAATTTAGGGAATAGCAGTAACATACAGGCTTGATATTTTGAGCTTATAAAAGCAAAGTGTTTTACCCTTGGTAAAGTGCACCTCTATGAATGATTCCACACTGTTGTGTTTTGTAGAGTTCATTTTTAAGAACCAACATTACTCAAAAAGAGATATTAACATGATGTTACCCTAAACCTCTCTTAATTGTATATTCATTTTAGATGTTGCCATTTGTCTGTTTGTTTAAAGTTCATTTTTGTAGCACTCATACATGTATGTATTATCATTTTAACTATTTGACAGCATTTTTTATTATTTATTTTTAATTACTGTTATTTCAACAACATTGAGTAAACATATTACGATTAATTGATGTCATTATGTACTGTTGATGACCTTCTTAAACCATACGATCCTCCTCCATCCCGATAATTCATTCAAAGATCCCAGTACCCAGGTATCAGCCGCAATTTGCAAGTTTTCTCGGCACGCACTTTGCGTAGCGTATAGGCCTACAAGGTGAGGAGCCTGGTGAAAATTCCATGTTATCAACCCCCGAGTGGGAAATCACCTTGGTGCCACTTAGTCTTGGTGTCAGACGAATCGCAGGACAATAAGCCAGCACTGCAATCTTGAACCAATCTCAAGAAGGCAATATCAATGGACGTTTTATTGGCCTCTCTCAGTCCAAAAACCACTCTTTAGTTACAGGTGTCAGATGCATTCCTGTCGCTATGCGCAGAACTCATCTGCTGGTGTCCCCCCCCCCCACCCCCACCCCATCTTTGCTGTGTCATACACATCCTTTGGATTGCATTACACGGTGACGCATTGTGCAATTAGACTCGGGCTATACCCTTTATTGTCTCGAAGGAACACCATACCTACATAGCCCCCCAAAAAAACAAATCTACACACAAGTACATGTACCTCACAGCTAAATTGTGAAATTTTAAACTCTGGGCTACCCTTTATTGTCTCAAGTGAACATCACCCTCTCCCCCACCCCCCTCGGCACTGACAAATCTACACACACATACCTGACAGCTTAATTGTGCAATTTTAGACTCGGGCTATCTACATTATACCCTTTATGTATTGTCTCATACATATGAACACCATACCCTCTCCCCGAAATCCCCTCGGCACTGACAAATCTACGCAAACGTACCCGACAACTACGAGTAGTAAAATCACATCTACCAACCAGTAACTGAATTACTCATAGGAAAATAATGCACTTCAATATATTGTTCCTGACTGTAAAGGGTCCATTACACTGTTGCCAACATAATTATAGAAAATAGATCAAATTTCTTACACAATTTTGAACACATTTATTGCAGGATGTACTTCAGTTTACAGCGTGGCAGTGTGGTACTTGTATTGTCAATGTATAAGGAATGAGCCTAATTTATCCTCAATGATACACAACAGAGCAAGCGCCAAATTTCTGAGCTAGCCGTGTGAGCGAAGAATGCCTTGTGCTGCAACAAAAGCGTACTGCATGCAAACATATGAAGTACATGTACATAGTACACTTGATGAAGCACGGAATTCCCTGCTTCTATAATCGCTGATTCTTTGTTTACAGTGAAATTGGGCACTGGTCAAGAGCCACAATTTCAAATAATATGTACATCACGTTCATGTAGAAAGGGTTTCTAGCTTCTTCAGCCAAGTAATAATCTTGATCAGCTGGAAGTTTTTTTTTATAGCTTCCTGGCTGGCTTTGATAAATCGTGCCTAGGTTAAAGACAGTGGACACTATTGGTAATTGTCAAGACTAGCCTTCACAGTTGGTGTATCTCGACATATGCATAAAGTAACCAACCTGTGAAAATTTGAGCTCAATCGGTCGTCGAATTTGCGAGATAATAATGAAAGAAAAAACACCCTTGTCACATAAAGTTGTGCGCTTTCTGACGCTTGATTTCGAGACCTCAAATTCTAAACTTGAGGTCATGAAATCAAATTCGTGGAAAATTACTTCTTTCTCAAAAACTACGTCACTTCAGAGGGAGCTGTTTCTCACAATGTTTTGTACAACCCATCTCTCCCCATTACTTGTAATCAAGAAAGGTTTTATGATGATAAATATTTTGAGTAATTACCAATAGTGTCCACTGCCTTTAAACAGTGACAATTAACATGATGAGGACAAGAGGAACAAAGCAGTACTGTGAAATTAATAGCAAAGAAGAAGACATAATTCCCCCAAATAAGGCATACTTGTTATTTAGAAATGGGCAGACAGCACAGCCAAGGAACATGTACAGACTTCCAACATTATCACAGTGCAGAAGCTTGGGTACAGGATTTGTCAAAATAAAACACACTTTGACTGATTATGAAGTTCTTACTAGAATCATTTTTTCCTTGGCTTGATCTAAAAAACCAAAAAACTTTTTAAAAATACATCTTATTTGGTTGTTGCAATGGTTGCAATCAAGGACATTACATGTATTTACATTCTGAAGATATTGCATGAATTTTCCACCATGCACTCCTGCGAAACATTCAAAGAGCTTTGCGCAAAGATTTCAAAGTGAAACAGGCTTTAGCCTTACTACAGAGACAAAAGTCCTTGCGAGAACTTAACCCCTGTATCATACCTTTAAGGCGGAACTTAACCCCTGTATAATACTTTCACATCTTACAACAAATTTCAAGAAAAGCATCTGGATAAAATGACCAAGAAAACCACCCAGGCTGTCTAATTAATTCTCTTACATGAAATCGGAGAGCACTGTATGAGAGCCGCTGGCCATGGCTTTGAATTCTACACCCTCCAAGTCTATGTCGTCTGGTTGTGCCCATTCTACGATGTTACCTAGGAAACAAACAGATATAAACAAGGTCAGGTGTGAACAGAGAAAAAGAGGAAGCTAACTGGTTTTCCTGTTCAAAAAGATTGCTAATAAATTTGATGGGAAATTGTTCTTAAAGGCAGTGGACACTATTGGTAATTGTCAAAGACTAGCCTTCATAGTTGGTGTATCTCAACATATATGCATAAAATAACAAACCTGTGAAAATTTGAGCTCAATCGGTCATCAACCTTGTGAGATTATAATGAAAGGAGAAAACACCATTGTCACACGAAATTGTGTGCGTTTAGATAGTTGAATTCGAGACCTCAAGTTCTAAATCTGAGGTCTCGAAATCAAATTCGTTGAAAATTACTTCTTTCTCGAAAACTATGGCACTTCAGAGGGAGCCGTTTTTCACAATGTTTTATACCATCAACCTATCCCCATTACTCGTCACCAAGAAAGGTTTTTACGCTAATAATTATTTTGAGTAATTACCAATAGTGTCCACTGCCTTTAAGACCTTTTTTGTTCTAATCCTCTTGGGCCAAATTTAATTTCATAGCACTGCTTTTGAAGTACGACTCGGCAAAATTATAAAAAATTAAAAAATACGCTTCAATGCATGAGAACATATGTGCACACAGCACGTACTTAACTTGCAGATGGACACTCAAACTAGATAATCATTATAATAATAATTAGTGTAAAAAGCGCGCCATCCAGTATACAAAATTCTAGATGCTCTTTACAAATCAAGGCAACCAGAACGACTCAGAAAGTAATTAACACAAAAAGGTCACTTTTCACGAGAGATTTCAATATAGTTTAATTTGGACTCAAAGTAGATAATCATTATAATAATAATTAGTGTAATAAGCACGCCATCCAGTATTATACAAAATTCTAGATGCTCTACAAATCAAGGCACCTAGAACGACTCAGAAAGCAATTAACACAAAAAGGTCACTTTTCACAAGTGATTTCAATTTAGTTTACATTCTACTTAGTAATTTTGATGTGACAATAGAAACATATGGGAAATGTACTTTAAAATTGTGTTCAACAAAAAAGTCATTAAAAATCACTTAAAGGAAAAAAAGGAAATAATTTCCTGGACACACAAGGTTAGTTATTAGTAATGTCTACACTTGACAGTTAATATTAAATGTACTCTCCTTACTCCATGGTTTAATTAATCCCAAATGATGTTACACACGACTGATCTTTGTCATTAATAGCGAGCCCTCAAACTAAACAAGCGTCAGACTTTCATGAATATTATCAAGAGCAATTTTTATAGCTCTTCTAGTCACACTTGTATGGAGCCAGCGTTGATTAGACAGTTTGAACACGTACCACTGCACCTTCGATCGGATCAATCAATCATTTTGTTCTGAACAGTTTCATCTGTGACCACTTCTTCAAACATGATCAGACTATAATTATCAAGACATACATGTAACAGTGTTATGATTTGAAATAATTCTCTTTTTCAATTGAGAAGAAATTATTACATTTCAACTCATTGCAACTCGTTTGCAGCAATTTCTTTCAGATGGGATGCAATTGGGGAGGTAGTGCTTGCTTCTCTATCGGCCAGGCTTCGTACAGATGATACCCAAGCCTACATCGGTATGGACTGTGAAAGGGGAAACCCTGTTTCAGCCCTAGGAGTAGGTGGCAACGGCCTCTGGAAAAAAATCATTGTAGCCCAGCTTGAAGTGGCCTTCAGGCCTTCTGTGTCTTGCGATTGCATTAAAAAAAAAAAAATAAAAAAAATAACCATAGGTTCCATGTTTTGTGAAACTGCATATATGCAATATGACAAGCTAGTTGCAATTATCACAAAGAGAAGGGGAGAAATTATGTAGACACGGATTGTTATTTTTTTGTATCAGGTAATAAACCGCAAGGAAAACTGACTAGGAAAACTTAAAATAATTTTAGCGTTGTACAAAAAAATTACTGGAGCAGGACTTGAAAGTGATGTGAGCCTCCAGATTAACCGGCAACCTTTGAATTAAAATACAAAAACAAAAACATTCCAACAAATCGTTATTCATGACGCATTTCACAAAGTCCAGTTTCCTTTCTTTTGATTTCTTTTTCTTGAGGGTTATTGACAGAATCTAAATTTAAACGCGAGTCCAGGAAGATCGACTTTCTTCTTTTAGTGCAGCTTTTATCCACTGACACACTGGTTACCATTGGCAACTGTACTACTGACAAGCGGAGACGAAAACATGGCCCAAAAAGATCGTAATTGAAACCCATTTCTGTGAGTGGCATACAAATCAGACTAAATAATTAGGACAGAGGGTCGAGGACATCAGTTATGAAATTCCTGGTTAAATTACGGATAAATTAACTTATATTTCATTCTGAGGGTTTGCAGTTAAATTTCTTTTTGAGAGAAAGATTTCAGCTCGTGGTCAAATTTACAGCAGTTGAATTTCTTTTAAAAGGCAGAATTCAGTTTGGTTAAGTTTTACAATTATTTGGTAATGCAATACAGTGAACATTTAGCCACAATAATTTATAAACTAGTATGATTTATAAATTAATGGCTTCTGCTACCTCTTTCGAGCCATTAGTTTCATCATGGAGGTAGAATCATGGTTTCACATCACGGTCGAGGTAAATTAACAGGGAGGATACTTTAACATGCATCCCCCTTGGATTTAATTTGGTCATTCAAAAAAATGGTACTTTAACAGTTAAAGCCATTGGACCCTTTCGGTACAGAAAAAAAAAATAGTTCACAGATTTACAAATAACTTACAGGGTTTACAGAAGGTAATGGTGAAAATCTTCTCTTGAAATATTAGTCCATGAAATGCTTTACTTTTTGAGAAAACAGTAAAACAATATCAATTCTCGTTAACAAGAATTACGGATTTATTTTAAACACATGTCATGACACGGCGAAATGCGCGGATACAAGGGTGGATTTTCCCGTTATTTTCTCCCGACTCCGATAACCGATTAAGCCCAAATTTTCACAGGTTTGTTATTTGATATAGAAGTTGTGATACACGAAGTGTGGGTCTTGGACAATACTGTTTACCGAAAGGGTCCAATGGCTTTAAATGGGAACATGGCTCATGGCTGGACGGATGATGGCTTAAAGACACTAGACACTATTGGTAATTGTCAAAGACTAGTCTTCACAGTTGGTGTATCTCAACATATGCATAAAATAACACACCTGTGAAAATTTGAGCTCAATTGGTCGTCGGAGTTGCGAGATTATAACTGTGAGCGAATAAACACCCTTGTCAATTGAAATTGTTTGCTTTTAGATGCTTGATTTTGAGACCTCAAATTCTAAACTTGAGGTCTTAAAATCAAATTCGTGGAAAATTACTTCTTTCTCCAAAAATACGTCACTTCAGAGGGAGCCGTTTCTCACAATGTTTTATACCATCAACCTCTGCCCATTACTCTTTACCAAGTGATGTTTTATGCTGATTTTATTTTGAGTAATCACCAATAGTGTCCACTGCCTTTAAGTCTGGAAAGTCACAAACCTACAGTGTGGCAGCACATCCTTTGCATCCTTATGTTCTATTTAAGTGTATGGCATACAAAGCAAAGTATCACAAATTGTAGGGGATTAAGATTAGACACCACACATGTATGTTAACATCATCAAACCTGAGCATAGATCAAGGGTCTGAGCAAACAAGAATTGAAAAGTAATAAGCCACAAGGAAACTGACTGGGTAAATTTTAATTCAATTTTTGGGTGTGAACAAAGACAAATTTACTCAAGTGGGGTCTGAACCCATGACCTCTGGACTAATATGGTTGGTGCTCTCCACTTGAGCCATCTAGCTTTGTGTTGGAAATCTCCCTATTTAAAGCCAGTGGACACTTTCGGTAAACAGTAATGTCCAAGGCCCACACTTCGTGTATCACAACTTCTATATAAAATAACAAACCTGTGAAAATTTAGGCTCAATTGGTCATCGGAGTCGGGAAAAAATAACGAGAAAACCCACCCTTGTTTCTGCACGTTTCGCCATGTCATGACATGTGCTTAAATAATAAATCCATAATTCTCAGTATCGAGAATTGATATTTGTTTCAATGTTTACTCAAAAAGTAAAACATTTCATGGAATAATGTTTCAAGAGAAGTCTTTCTGCGCCTTGAACACCCAGCCTGCGCCTTGAACACCCAGCAGGGTGGATATGTCACATTACAAGTCTCATTATTATTATTTCACCATTAAGTACCTTTTTTTTAAACCATGTAAGTTATTTGTAAATCTGTGAACTTTTATACTTTGTTCAGGGGATACAAGTCAGAAGCCATACAACATGTTACTGCTGTATAGCCAAGTTTGGGGATTCTACTTTTTATTTCAAACATCAAACTACTAAATGGCAACAGAGTGGGGGTAATTATGTTAATTCAACTAATTCAAAATCAACAAATTTGGATTTATACCTGCAACCTTCAGATTAACCCAAAATTTAAATATTAGAAATAAATTTAACATGTAGTGATAGACTTTTGTATATTCTCAATGATGATGGACACCCTAAAGTATTATGCCTAATATCATTTTTACAAACTGTCAGAGAAATAATTCTTGACAGGCACCTCACTACAGACCGATCAACTAAGTTTCGCCCCATTGCGTATTGACCAATCACAACGCAACGAAGGTCCGACAAATAAGGTCCGACATGCGTGCGCGTATCTTAGCGCGCGCGGCAGAGTTGTGCAGAAAGGCATTGGAGAGCCCCACTTGTTCTTGCTCACACGTGCGTCATGGGCGGAGCCTAACGGATTGGTCTATTGTCAATAATAATAAACATTTAGAGAATTTGGAAATTAATTTCATTGTTATAATTTTTGTAGAAGTTGAAACATTTTTAATGTCCCAACCCGACTGTGTACATCATACTCTACAGTTGGTTTCTGTGCACAGTTGTACCACCATACATGTAACCTGTGCAGTTAAACGGTCTTAAACTGGCTGATCCATTCCCTGAGAAGTGTCCCAAAGAGTAGGCCGAGGTGTTCTTTTTATGCTCATCTTGCTTTGAGGAGTAATGGGAATGGCCTTTAAAGACTGTGATCACTCAAGCGTCTGATTTACGCAGTAAATAAAAGCAAGCAGAGTATGGAATATGAAATGATTGCACCAGATGGTGACTGGCTAGACTGGAATACCAACAGGTTCGTGTTATGATCGCATTAGCATACACCATTGTACACTGACACAAAACATTATCCCAAATAAGTCAATACAAGGGGTCTTTATACATGTACGCCTTGTTTCTTGTAGATTCCAGGGCTTTTCCTGGCAGGCAAGATACTGCAATTTGCATGAACCGTACCACACAAAAATATGCGAACAAATGAGCAATTCTTCAAAATAATGTCTAGTGTTCTAGTCCACTGCTCTTGGCACAATATTAAACATGGTTTCACAGGATACCCTGCAATTGTCATCTACAACAACAACATCATAAGGGTACAGAATTCTTGCAGGTTTGGAATACAGAAATCAGATTTCTGCAATATTGTCATCCACAACAAACAACAAATCATTGTACAGACAATATTCTGCCCAACTTTTACGCCGCATATCTCTGGCAGGTTTGCAAACACAAATCATCTCACCATAACGTTGCTTTGAACACAAAACAGGGGATAATTTTCTTGAATTATGCACACAAAAAGAGGCAGAGGAAAGTGTGAGATGGAGTGAAGTGGCGAGAAAGAAACACTGATCCTCATCTCAGGTTCGCGTAGAGACGTAGACGCCTGCCAAGGGCAGCCCCAGGATATCTGTCAAATGCATTTTCGCATTGTTGCTCAATTCTAATCATGGTTCATGGAAATACACACACTATGACAACAATGCTGCGAGTCCTGCGTTTAACTGTGTATATATTGTTTCTCTCCTTAGCGGCAATGCAGTGCATCCGATTCCTTCTATCTCCCTCTCTCTCTCTCTCTCTCTCTTTTCGAAGCGAAACACCTTCTGGGCAATTCTGATCATCCGGGCAGATTAGAAACACTTTTCACTTATTTGCAATTAAGGTTTCGACAACTCATTGGATGGGGGAAGCCTCAAATGGTGAAAGTACTGTCAATTGCGCACTGTATTATAATAAAATTACGTAGCTCTGTAAAGGGACAAGTTTTGTTTTTCTTGTAATTTGTTCCCTCAAATTTTTTGCCTCCTCAAATTTTGCCTCAAAATATTATTTATTTTGTTCCCGTGAAATTAAATAATTTTCCCTTTAAAATAATATTTTGCTCACTCTCAAAATATTATTTTTTAGAGGGAATGATTTAATATTTTGAGGGAACTTAAATATTATTTTGATGGATTGAAGGTATTTTGAGAGAAAAAATTCATAATAAATAATGTTTCACAAAAAAAAGTCATTTTGTGGGCTCCATCTACATTTGACCTACATAAAGTGATGAAAAATTGAAAAATCAAGAACCTCATCAAAATCCAATGGATGTGGTTTAAGTCCCTCACTAGTCATTTTGTCTTTGTTTAGCCACAAATTATTTATAATTTACCCAACCAATTTCCAGTGGCTTATTACCTGAGTTTATTGAAGTTAAGTTAATTTCATTATTCATATTTCATCAGGCATAAAAAACGATAGACTTTTATAGTTATTACACGTGTACATGTGTATCTTTTATTCCCTCATTTTACACTAGTCAGCCTTTTGCTAGGATTTTAAAGGCAGTGGACACTATTGGTAATTACTCAAAATAATTATTAGCATAAAACCTTATTTGGTTATAAATGAGTCATGGGGAGAGGCTGATACTAAATAACATTGTGAGAAACAGCTGTTTCTGAAGTACCGTAGTTTTCGTTTCTATGAATTTGATTTCGAGACCATGATTAGATTTTGAGATCTCAAAATCAAGCATCTGAAAGCAAACAACTTTGTGCAACAAGGCCATTTTTATCTTTCATTATGATCTCGCAACTTCAATGACCAATTTGAGCTCAAAATTTCACAGGTTTGTTATTTTATAATAACATGTATGTTGAGATACACCAAGTGAGAACACTGGTCTTTGAAAATTACCAATAGTGTCCAATGTCTTTAATTTACAGATAATTAAATTATGTTCAAGAACAGGAATTGAATGATCACTTTTCATGGTTGTTAAATTTTATGGTTGTGCACGTTTTTGTTTTATAAATTCCCTTATTCTAGCCTT
Organism: Asterias amurensis; assembly: GCF_032118995.1. Lineage (NCBI taxonomy): Eukaryota > Metazoa > Echinodermata > Asteroidea > Forcipulatida > Asteriidae > Asterias > Asterias amurensis. Next base: position 15,302,267 of record NC_092650.1, read on the forward strand.
TTGCTAAGATTTTTAGTGAATATAACAATCTGTGAACGTTACTTGTTATTGGCACTACTCAGTCATGTGTGTAAGATTCCTGTAGAGCGTCATTACAGCAGAGATATTGAGCAGAGACGCTATTCCATCCAACTTGAAGTTAATCAGTGTCACTTTAGTGACGTCACAAGACTACCTCCGACGCAGGCAATGTATGCATCAATGCCTGCCGACGTAGGATTCCTCGAAGCTGCTCTTCAAGTACGAGTGGGAGTTAGAATTTAGAATTAACTGTGTGGTTCTTACCGGCTTGGGGGAATTTTTTTCCTCCAGCATTCAGAATGCATTCAACTGGGAGAGACTCAATGTTGACAAAATGCTCTGGAACTATACAGTACTAAACAAGTGGGATCCAAATTTTTAGAAATTCAGGGTTAACATCCTTTTTTTGGTAACCCCCCCCCCCCCCAAGAGTGATCTACGTAGTAGACTTCAAGAATCTATAGAAAACTAAGTTAAACAGGAGGGGCAGAAAGAAGTCTAATTTGTGTATAACAATTGCAATATTTATGAGGAAGCGAAAGGAACTTTTTGTCTGAATTTTTTTAGTCGGGTTGGTTTTAAAACTTGGTTATCATCCAGTTTCACTCAGTAAAAATCTACAAAGCGCGATCATCTTTTCGAGCAGGAAAGCTTGCAAGCCCGAAGCCTACAATTTGGTTTTATAAGCCCTGAAATTCAGTCTGAGGCATTCTATTTGTTGATCTTCATGCTTTTAAGAATGTAAGTAAGTTAAAATATTAATTTTTTATTCAAAGAATACCCTGTTCAGGACAGTTTCAGGAAAGGAAGAACCTTCAATGAAGGAATGTGTCAACTTGAAAACTGATAGTTTCACCATCGTTTCATAATGTTTATAAAAAAATATAAGGAAAAGTGTAAGAAAACTTTTGTTTTGACAGCTAGAAAAGACTTTGTTGTTTGGGTCATTTCACAGTTTTTATAGTTTTGATTTACCAATCCTCACAAAAACAAAAACATTGATAGTTTTTACCAATGAAGTAATAGGAGTATAATATCATGATAATAATAACCATATTTATAACGTGCCTTTTGCCAAAGGGTACAAAGCGCCAGGTGTTATTACTGCAAGGAGGGGGGGGGGGGGGGCGAATTTTGAGATATAAGACCTAATCCTTAGCAACATGTAATGGCTTACAAGGTGCTGTGGCGCATAAGCTTGGGCGATATCGATTTATTTTATTCACGATATATCGCCGACAATATATCGCGATATTCGATACAATCGCGATTAATTAAATTTGACATCATCAGTCTTCAAACTCCAAGTGAAAGTTGTAGAAGAGACAGTCATAGCTTAAGAGAGTTGTTCTAATGACCTATTCTTCTGGTTTTACTCCAAACCTATGGGGTGCAAGATGTCTCTGCTAGCAAATACATCGCGATATTTAATTGATATCGCGATATATCGATATTTCAATTAAAACCAAATCCATCCGATATCGAAATCGTTTCCAAATTAATATCGCGATATTCGATAATATCATGATATCGCCCAAGCTTAGTGGCGCAATATGCTACCAATCCAGCCAGGAACACCGGGGCGAACCCCTTCTCTTTTTGATAAGTGCACTGGGTTCTTTTATACGTTTACACAACACATGGGACCAACGGCTTAACGTCCCATCCGAAGGACGAAGCAATGGTTACGTGTCTTGCTTTAAAAGGACACAAGTGTCCCACTGGGGATTCGAACCCACACTCTGCTGATCAGAAACACCAGAGTTTGAATTCGGTGCTCTTAACTGCTCGGCCACGGAGTAAGGCTACCTGCAGTTATCCAACTACATTTATTGTAAAAAGGATATACATGTACTAAACAATCAATATTCAGAAAAATTAAAGGCGGCCCTCTACAAAAATATTTTTAAAATAACATAGATTACTTTCAGATTGAAAGACAGGAACAAAACCTAATGAAGAAACTGATGACACAAATTTATAATATGTACAACTATAAGCTTGGAATAAAGTAGACTTAATCCATGCCAATAAAGAACAATATGCCTAATCCGACAGCTGCTGAGCCTGGGTGTACCCTTAGATTTGTTTTAAAATGATGACTATGTAAGTACCACCAACAAATTAATTTGTCATTTCACTAGTCCGCCAGCATACCACCAGTACATTTGTATAAAATGAATACATGGACGCTTTTTAACTCTGCAATAGCCAGCCAGACCAGTTGCTGTTAATTTTGACGCATGGTTCTTGTATGTTTTAGCTGACAAAGGAGAACATGAGGTTGGTTCCGCTATCGCCTCCATCCAAAATTGTTTGTGGAGACTACAGTAGAACAAACGTCATATAGTTCTAGGAGTGGAGAGAACCTAGCCAACCTTGCCTGCAGCCGATTTCACGAAACGCTAGGATTAATCCTAACTCGAGTTAGGACGAGTCACCCGTCCTAACTCAGAATGGGTTCAACGCGTCCTACGCATTTGGATACGGAACTGAACCCGTCTTAAGTCCTAAGATTAATCCTAAGTTCGGAAGAGTTTGGTGAAATCGACGCCTGGGCTGTTGGCTCAACATCAGTCTTGGCGCAACTATGATAAGACCACGACAGAAACCTCCATGATAACAGTTTTAGACCTTCACACTCAATGTTAAAAAAACACCCAACAAGGTTGTTGATCAAGAACAAAATATAAATTTCACAAAATTACCAGAAAAAAAGGAGTACAGTCATGACAGTGCCCATGGTCACTGGGTCTAAATCAGACCCACTAAATAGGGCGATGGTGTAATGTACTTGTAGACCAAGTTATTGGGGCGCTATTCCTTTCATCGAAATTTTGAAAAGGGAATAGCCGATAATGTCAAATAAAATTTCCCATTAAAGGAAATAGCCCCAGTGGGTCTAGGGTGCTTGAATCCATTTTCCCAAATGTTTTACAGATCTGTAGAATACAGTACTCGAATAACTTTCCGTATGGCCTTACCACTTTTTCACAAATTTTTTCGGATAACTTTCCGCACCTCGCCACCACTTGTTCACTAATTTTTACAAAAAGGGATATCTTGTTGAGGTAAATTAGATACTATATTATTTCATATCCAATGAAAAAGTGATGGCGCCATACGGAAACTTTTCCATTTTTACAAAACGGGATATCTCATTGAGGTAAATTAGATACTGTATTATTTCATATCATATGAAAAAGTGGTGGCGCCATAGGGAAACTTTTCCAAATAATGAACTCTGGTAGGGCCTCAGTGAAAGATAAAACTTTGTAGTCGAATTAAATTTTTGTATTTTTATTTAGGCCTACTATGATTTTTTACAACTATATTTAATGTTTTTAAAATAAATTGTGATGATCATACGTCAAATGATACCAAGTTGTGATAACTCACCTGATCTTGTATCGAACGCCACAACAAATATCGCCACAATGTTCTCATGATATCGACTTAAATCACACACCGAGTTGCTAGCGCTGATGGAAATCCTGTCATGGTCGAAACCATTACTCTGGTGACAGTCCCTCAAAAAACCAAGCGACGCTTCCTTGGCATAAAGATTCCTCACTGTTTCCCTGGGATCACGAATGTCTGTAATATCATCCTGGTAATTCACCAAAAGTGGAGCTTTATCACTGTCCGTTGGTGAAGCCATGGTCCTTCAGATAATTGTTTAATATTACGCAAAATTGTAAGCATTCAACAGTCGGCCATCACTACTTAGCGAGCTGCGGAAGAAACGTCCAAACTCCACACGTCGTACACTGGTTCTGTGGCTGTACGTAATATAGGTGCATGATGAACACGTTGGCTGAAATACATGTATGTATACGGTATGTGTATTGCAATGCAGTGAATTTCCAATCCGGAAGTGTTTTGAAAACAATCGCATGTGTACGTGTTTCTGTGACCCCAACTGAACTTTCAACTTCAAAGTTGACCGCCACGTGCAGCGGTCTGTTTTGAAAAAAAACTTTGGACCAATGTGGCTCTGGGAAGATCTTTGGTATTTATTTGGCAAATGAAAAGACTGCAGCATGTAAAAAAACAAAAAAAACAAAAACAGTTCATTTGATAGTGATTCGAAGATCAAGGGGGAACCAAATAATTATCGTTCGTGACCTTTAGAAGCTTGAGAACTCGATTCGAATTCCCAGCCACTAAATGCCGCCAGCAGGCTCTGATGCCTTTTGTGGGCATTTTACGAGTAAAAAAAAAACATTTTAAGGGAAATTTTTCGTAAAGGCACTTTTTATGCAATATTTTCATTAGTGACAAATGGTGTCGACTCGTGGGCTTCTACATAACACTAACAGTGAGGCCTACATTTTGTATTTACTTTGACCCCCCAATTCAAGAGTCAAATAGGCACCCAAACATTTTATAATTCTTTATTTATTTTTTAATTGATGGGCTATAGTATGGGGGCAGCCAAGAAGTTTTTCAGTATGAGAACTGAAGGATTCGAAACAGTAATCTTTTGCTTCAAAATAAAAGGTAGGGGTTTTGGGTGTTTTTTGTGGTTTTTTTTTAGGGGGGCAGGAGGGGGGGTAAGGAGGTTGTAAGAAAGTAAAAATTTCTATAGGTATACATTCATTTTCATTCTGGAAGATCACAAAGTAAAATCAATTTATTACCAGAAAATACAAAAAAATAATTTTTTTATATCAAACATAAAACATTGTTACTTTTTGTCCAATATTAGAACTCTGATTTCAAGGCAGTGGACACTTGGTAATTACTCAAAATAATTATTAGCACAAAGTCTTACTTGGTAACGAGCAACGGAGAGAGGTTGATGAGAAACAGCTCCCTCTAAAGTGAAGAAGTGACATAGTTTTCGAGAAAGAAGTAACTTTCAAAGAATTTGATTTCGAGAACTCATGTTTAGAATTTGAGGTCTCGAAATCAAGCATCTGAACACAACTTTGTGTGACTAATGGGAGTTTTTTTCTTTCATTAATGTCTCGCAACTTTGACATCCGATTGAGCTCAAATTTCCACACAGGTTGGTTATTTTATGCATGATGAGATACACCAAGTGTCTACACTGTCTTTAATGGCAACCATGGACCAGTGGTTAGACTGCAGGAGTTGCAATTACCAGGTTGTGGGTTCGACTCCCACCAAGGTAACCACAGATTTCACAATGACTAGAATATGGACATCAATTTGATAATGTGCCCCCCCCCCCAAGTACCCCCTTATATATTTATACCATTGTTGAAGATCACATTATTCCAAAAGCAGAAAGATTTAAACTACAGATAAACAAATGAATCCATCTAGAATGCAAATTTCCACTGGAGTAACACTAGGGGCACCAAGTCAATTTTTATGACATGCATGAAGTATCAATTTCATAGATCTACATTAGCAGTAAATATCGCTGAAAAGATTTCTACTAAGCAACAATAAGCAGGATAAATGCTTCAGCTATACATCACGTTTAAATCTTCTCAAGAAAACGCCAATGCATCTATTGCAAGACTTGAGAAATGCATCCAAGAGATTCGACGTTGGACACAACAAAACTTCCTGAAGTTAAATGATGATAAGACAGAGTTCCTTCTATTTGGGTCACGTCAACAGTTAACTAAGGTTTCAGTGCCATACATCTCCATCGGTGATGCTCGGATAGCTCCCTCGCTGAAAGCTCGGAACTTAGGTGTTATTTTTGATTCATCGATGACACTTCAGCCACACATCAACAACATTGTTCGTTTATCATCATATCACATCAGGAATATAGGTAAGATTCGCAAGTACTTGGACAAAAGTGCCACTGAAAAGGTCATTCACGCATTTGTTACTTCTCGTCTTGACAACGGCAATGCTCTTCTCTACAGTCTTCCTAACAACCAGATTTCCCGACTTCAACGGCTCCAAAATACTGCTGCCCGCATTGTGACACTGTCTAGAAAATCCTGTTCTATCACCCCCATTCTGAAACAACTACACTGGCTCCCTATCTCTCAACGAATCATCTTCAAGCTGATACTCATTGTCCACAAAGCTCTTAATGGCAAGGCTCCCCACTATATTTCTGAACTGCTTCAAGTTTACACTCCATCAAGGAATCTTCGATCAAGTTCTATGCTTCTCCTCATTGAACCCAAGTCTCGACACTCATGGGGTGACAGGTCTTTTTCTTCAGCCGCGCCACGCATCTGGAACTCTCTACCACTTAATCTTCGATCTTGTCTTTGTACTGCAAAATTCAAGTCTCTTCTCAAAACTTATCTTATGTCACAGGTTTTCAATGACTAATTTTGTTGTGTCTGTTTTTTCTTTGTGTTGTGTTTTGTTTTTGTTTTGTTTTTGGTTTTACTGCGCCTTGAACACCCAGCAGGGTGGATATGTGCGCATTACAAGTCTTATTATTATTATTATTATTCTTGTGAAAAGGTATTTTTTGTTGGTAACCTTAGTTGGTAAATGGTAAGTATAATTTTGTTGTGCTTAGCTAGTTGTGTCTGAAGGCACGGAAGGTCATCCTTTACAAAATTTGAAAAAGGTTCTAAAGAATTATCAAAATCTTGTTATTTATAGTTTGTAAATGGAGACAAAGACAAACACTTCTTGTAGGTTAAAACCATCAGTCATGGCAGTCACTGAACACAAGAGGGCAGTAGAGAAATTATCCTAACCTCGGTACAGCATAACTATAATTCTCTCTTACAAGAATTTTTTTTTATATTTCGCTGTCAAACACAACTACACATGTACATGTTTGATGGCTACTCAATAACATGAAAAATAATACCACTATTTTTTTTTTTACACAGATGCCCAAGGTTACGTTGAAAGGTCAGCCCTTATCAAATGTCCAAATATTCTTCAAAAATCAAACAAATAAACTACCCCATACTAATTCATGCATGAAACGTTTCAATTTTTTAAAATGATTTCTAATCAAAAGGGCGTTTCAGATGAGATTGTTTCTGTTATTTGTGTAAGCACTGTATACTGTGAAAAAATTCCTACCCAAGGTTTATTACTCGGGTGGGATTCGAACCCGTGCGATTGCTCAGTAGCTAGAGGCAGTTGGAATCCTATGTTTTTGCAGTGGGTACCGCAACGATAAAATAGATTTCATAGATGTTGAATTTGCATAAAGACCTTTTTTCACAAAACTTTGGAAATTACTTTGGAGTATACAGTGCTTACACACATCGGCGGAAGTGTAAAACCAAAATTGTAAATCTTTACCTAATGAAAATTTAACATCTATTGAAGCCTTTGGATACTTTCAGTAAACAGTATATCCAAGGCCCACACTTAACAATAACAATAACAAACCTGTGGAAATTTAGGCTCAATCGGTCATCGGAGTCGGGAAAAAATCACGGGAAAACCCTACCTTGTTTACACACGTTTCGCAGTGTCATGACATGTGTTTACTATAAATCCGTAATTCTCATAGTCGAGACGTTGATAATTGTTTTAATGTTTTCTCAAAATGTAAAGCATTTCATAGAATAACATTTCAAGAGAAGTCTTTTACCATTACCTTCTGTAAACCCTGTAAGTTATTTGTAAATCTGTGATTTTTTTTTTTTTTTCTGTTCCGAAAGTGTATAATGGCTTTAAAGCGCATGAAGTGTCACTGAGTGACGGATATGTGAGCTATACAAGAAGCCAGTATTATTATTTCTTATAATCATTATCAAACAGGTCCTGTTTCTCCAACAGAAACATTCTATACAGCTCTTCTTCTGTGGGGTCTGTGAATGAGGGTACGAAGTTGACATGAACAGTGGAATGAAATCCTTCGGCTGGTGTTGGCTCTAATTTGCACTTTATCTTGTATCAATTCTTAAAAATTGTTGTTTACGTCTGTATCGTTTGAAATGTTCGAGGAATTCAGAAACCCTAATCCTAACCCTCACCCTAATTCTCTATCGTGTCAATATCATCAGGTTTTTTTCTTGCAATATAGTGTTGTGGGAGCATATAGGTTTCAAAATATAGAGCAGTCCCACATCAAACGGGCCCTATTTCTCCAACAGAAACATTCTATATAGTTTTTCTTCTTTGGTGTCTGTGAATGAGGGTACAAAGTTGACATGAACGATGGCATGGAATCCTTCGGCTGGTGTGGGCTCTTTGTATTTCTTCTTGTAGGAGTGGAACACCATATCGCTGACCATGGCATGGTTCTTCCCTGCCGCTGTCATCCCTCGAAACTACCCGAACAGACACAAGACAACAAAGAAATTGTCAAATGAAAAACGAAAATAAAATCTTGATATGTAAATCATAACCCAACTGAGCCTAAAATTGCAGCTAATTAACAGTTAGTTTAAGAGGGAAAAAAAATGTTGCATGTTGATAACAAATCTGCAATTAAAAAAAAATATATATATATACTGAAATTTTCTACAAACAAATTAAAAATTTCAAATGCAAATGCTCCCTCTGAAGTAAAGTCATTTTCGAAAAAGAAGTAATTTTTCCACAAATTTGATCTCGAAACCTCAGATTTAGAATTTGAGGTCTCGAAATCAAGCATCTGAAAGCACACAACTTCATGTGACAAGGGTGTTTTTTTCTATCATAGTTATCTCGCAACTCCAACGACCAAAACAAGCTCAAATTTTCACAGGTTTGTTATATTATGCATATGTTGAGATACAGCAAGTGAGAATTAAGACTGGTCTTTGACAATTACCGATAGTGTCCAGCGCCTTTCAGGTAACTTTTCATGCCAACACTTTATATTCTGGGCTTGTCGGATGTATTAAAAAAATATATGGACGGACTTACCTTTTCATTATGTCTTGCATGCGTAAAGCTTACATCGAAAATGAAACATCGGCAGTGGACACCGGCTTTCTTTGCACACGCTGTATATCTGATATCAAAAATACCAATCAGAATATTAAAAAATGATGAGGATTTTTACATTTGAAACCCGTTTACTTTTATGTATACTCAACTGCCTTATTAACTGAAAATATTTTGAATAAGTTTCAGCAATTTCAGGTTACTTGTTGTTTCTCATTTTTGTAGAGGCAATGGTTGCTTTTTGTCTGCCTGGCTGGTTGTCTTCTGTATGTTTGTTTTGTAGAGGCAATGGTTGCTTTTTGTCTGCCTGGCTGGTTGTCTTCTGTATGTTTGTTTTGTAGAGGCAATGGTTGCTTTTTGTCTGCCTGGCTGGTTGTCTTCTGTATGTTTGTTTTGTAGAGGCAATGGTTGCTTTTTGTCTGCCTGGCTGGTTGTCTTCTGTATGTTTGTTTTGTAGAGGCAATGGTTGCTTTTTGTCTGCCTGGCTGGTTGTCTTCTGTATGTTTGTTTTGTAGAGGCAATGGTTGCTTTTTGTCTGCCTGGCTGGTTGTCTTCTGTATGTTTGTTTTGTAGAGGCAATGGTTGCTTTTTGTCTGCCTGGCTGGTTGTCTTCTGTATGTTTGTTTTGTAGAGGCAATGGTTGCTTTTTGTCTGCCTGGCTGGTTGTCTTCTGTATGTTTGTTTTGTAGAGGCAATGGTTGCTTTTTGTCTGCCTGGCTGGTTGTCTTCTGTATGTTTGTTTTGTATTGGCTTGGTTGTTTTGTTTGTTTGTTGTGTATTTTGTGCGTCTGTTTGCTTGTTGTTTCAGTGTTTGTATATCAAAGGCACTGAACACTATTGGTAATTACTCAAAACAATTGTACGCATGAAAAGTTACTAAGGGAGCAGTTAATAGTATAACACATTGTGAGAAACAGCTCCCTTTGAAGTAAATTTCGAGAAAGAAGTAATTTCCCATGAATTTGATTTAGGGACCTCATAATTAGATTTTTAGGTCCCAAAATCAAGCATCTGAAAGCACACAACTTCGTGTGACACGGTGTGTTTTTTCTTCCATTTTTATTTTGCAACTTCGAAGACCGATTGAGCTCAAATTTTCACAGGTTTGTTATTTTGTGCATATGTTGAGATACACCAAGTAGACTGGTCTTTGACATATACCAATAAGTGTCCAGTACCTTGAAGTTGTTGTTATTAAAGGAATGCTGTACCCTCTGGGATACAAAATGTATTCAAATGTTGTCGTAGACTTGTGGACAAGTCTTTAAATGTCTGTCAAGGTGATAGCATTCAAACTTTGTTCCGAATCTTTATTCTATTCCTGCCATATTCTCGCGAGACGAGACTACTGCTCTCACGACTACGGTCACATTTAATGGGGAGTAGAAGTCGCAACCAGCAGTTCCCGCGAGAGCACCGCCACAACTCGACTATCTCACCCTGGCAGACCATTAACAACTTGTCCACAAGTCTAATGTTGACATACCTCTGTCTGGATTCAGGATCTGGGTTGGTGTTGTCCACTACAACGCTCTGACCTTTGGACAAGGCCGACTCTGTTGTTGCTACACACTTCTGCCATGTACCCATGGTGTCCTGGTGGGAAACAAGAAGGCCTCAATGTATGTCATTTATTTATTTATTTATTTTGTCTTATTTACCAGTGGCAGTGTCATGGCCGAGCGGTTAAGAGCACATAAAATTAGTGCTTTCTGCTCTACCGGCCAGGCTTCGAATTGATGATACCCAAACCTACATTCGTACGGACTGTGAAAGGGGTAACCCTGTTTCAGCCCTAGGAGTAGGTGGCATCGGCCTCTGGAAAATATAAATGTAGCCCACACCTTGAAGTGGCCTTCAGGCTTTGTGTGTCAGGCGACTTGCATAAAAAAAAATTAAAAATTAAAAAAAAACAGGGTAGCCCCGTTAGTTGTCGATGAAACTGTTCTGCCTTGGGGGCCCTGGATACATACAGAGTTTCTCATCCTAACTTAGGACAAGCCTTAAGCTGGCTTCAGGTTGACCTATGATTTCTTTGCGCCCGCAACAAGTCGTAGGCAACGCGAAGACAAAATATGCTCAGGTCACAACAACTGAGAAATCGTGCGCCTGCGCTTGTATCCCGACCATCGGGATCATGTCGTACAAGTTGAAAATCTTCTACTCTTGCGACTTTTAATTTTTTCGAGCACTACTGTTTCAAATTGTCTTAAAAGGTTGTAAACAATTGCCGGCTGAAAAGTTCCAGATTGCCTTAGCTCAGGCGCAGTGTGATCCTAAAAAATCAGTCGCTGACTGTTTTTTTGTTGACGCTTTAAGTTTTTAATAACTCCTAGGACTAGTTCATGATTATTACCCTACTCAGACTATTTGATCATCTCAACAGTCATTGCTCACCAAAACTACAAGAGCTTCTTCCATTTTTTATGGTCAAACATCTTTCTCAATAGGCTGCACCTTTTCTTCCGAATAGTCTTCCTGTGCATATTCCCCAGGCTAGTTCTTTACACAGTTTTTTAGTCTTTGTTCAAAACCCAACTTGTTTGAGGGTGCTTATTTGTAATCTGCTTACTTGCAAACTTCATTTATGCGCATTAATCGCTTTACAAATGTCTTTGTTATTATTATTTCCCCTTCTCCCCTCTTACACTCAAATGCTTGTACTCACCCTGTTGATGTGGACATATTTGTGGGGCAGTAGATGCTTCTTGACGAAGCTACTTTTGCCGGCTGTATGAAAGGGAAGTCACAATAAATACAGTAGCAAACTTCACGTTGTAAAAGTTTCTAAAATAATGGCCGAGAAAAAATTAGATTCACTAATAACGTTTCTCTACTTCAAATAAAAAATATCTTGGATTGTGACGAGTATCTGTGCAAATTGCAAAATTTTATATTTTCACTTTTCTGCTTAGAAGAAATGAGCAGGGACCAGTCACAAGTATGTGACGTTGTGTTTTGAAGGTCTCAATACCCAACTTGTGGAGGTCTTGCCTGTTTCCAGGCCTCAACTTTCTAGACTCATTGTGGGGGTCTTGTTTCAAGACCTTTCCAGACATTAGTTTTGTAATCGTTCAGAATAACACAAAATAAAAAATAGAAGCCAAAAGAATGAGGATATTTTTATTGGTGCCATAATTCAAAGTTGAATACTTACAAGCTGGAAATCCTGACAGTACAATGACCTGAAATAATGAAAAGAATAAATGCCAAGCAAAGGATCAATCAGTCGTTTAAACATAGCACCCCAACTCCTAGCCCTATATATGACTCTTTCTCTGTACACCAGTAGATACAGAGTCCTAACTGTTAAGACCCGTTTCTGGGGCGGAAAATTTTCAAAGCTTCATAACTCAAATCTTACCTGCAACAAGCCACTAATTTCAATAGGTTCACATTCCATGGCGGCTTACATTTTTCTGCGGTGGGTTTTGGTCGTCATATATTCTTCACAAATCCGTCATTTTCGTGAAATAATGCAGCTCCCAACGCTAACAAAATTGTCTGCTGCCGTGCGTACGCGTATACATTCGCGTGCAAGACGCAAGATGCAAGACGCATGAATTCTGGGTCACCGTATCTTGACTGCACAGCGTTTAACACGCAAACGCAACGCAAGATTTGCGTGTCGTGCGTCTTGCGTACACACGGCAGACTGTGAGAGTACGAACAAAAATTTGAATTTCTTAACATTGGGAGCTGCATTATTTCATGAAAATGATGGATTTGTGAAGAATATATGACGATCAAAACCGACTGCAGAAAAAAATATGCTGCCATGGAATGTGAATCTGTTGGAATTAGTTGTTTCTTGCAGGTAAGATTTGAGTTATGAAGCTTTGAAAATTTTCTGCCCAAGAAATGGACCCTGATATCCAGGATGTCACTATAGTAGAATACGAAAGTGTAAGGCCGCCAGGGTTACCCAACTCCCAAAATGGTACGGTCAAGATTTATCACAAGTGAATAAATAAGTGGCTAATTTCATAACGCTGTTAAAGACATTGGACACTTTTGGTAATTTTCTGCTACACCATTATAAAATTAGGACCTGGTTAGCTGTCAAAACCAGACTTTTTGATAACATATTGAAAACAACCAACACTAATGTGAAATTCTGGCAATGATTTTAAAACAAAATCTAAAAGACTTTGAAAACCAAAGGGGACAGAAGTGAAGGAAAACACCCAAATGCCCTCTAATGTAAGATTGGCTCCCCCTTTACAATCGCCCTGGAAAAAGTCACTGGTTCCTCACCTCCTGTGAATGTCCCTGCGCTGGAATCTGAGCAGAAGATGGCGTCAGCAGGGGACCAGTTGATGATAGCTTCCTCTACAACGCAACAAAACATTAGAATAGCAAAGATACACAAGCTTTCAGGCGTGGTATTTCAAATAGCATGCCTGAATTGTTATGTATGTTCAAGTTCGAAGGGTCTTCTTACAGTGAATTTAGTCCACACAAAGTTCTAGGGTCAATGTTCCTTGCAATATGCTTCACCAAAACTAGAGAACTCTCTTCCCAACAATGTCAGACTGTACATGCACCACGCTAGAGCAATATAGATCTAAATTTAAATCTTTTTAATAAAGGAAGCGCATATTGAAACTCTATTGTATAACGCACTATACAAGAACTGCATAATATTAATATTGTTATTGATATTGAGGGTTGACTGTATTCAAAGGAGCCCCTCTCTAAACAAATATTTAAAATGTAACAATGTCCACCTTGAGCAGAATTTTGTAACAATTACATACCGGGTCAAATTCAGGCAGATTGAATTTGTTTTTCTTCCGTCCCATAAAGAACTCCTCTGGTGTATGGAATGTTAGACCAAGATTCAATGCAAACTGTGACAAAGAAGTGAGAGAGAGAGGGGGAAACAAGAAGAGAAATATAGTTTAACTTTTTTTTTTTTTATTTAAAACACAGATTAAAAATTTGTTTTCTTTACATGAGAATTTTTCAAACTTTTGAGTCCAAGCCAATTCCAAGGAAACAAAGCACCAGGGAGAATTCTGGGAAATGTTAGAAAGCCACACAGAAGATGCAATTTTCCTAAAGGCTGGGTCAATAGTTCTAAAATGTTTGAATTAGTCCCACAAAAAAATATTTTGTAAAATGGGTTTGGTCTAGCTTGAACAAATAGCTTTGGCATGCGTCGCAATGACTTACCAACATGATTTGGCTGTGATTGAACAGAAAAGAAAAATGATGGAATTACATGTAGGTGTCTGTTCCCTCAGAATTCAAATTACACTTAAAGCTTTGGACACTTTAGGTAAACAGTCCAAAGCCCCACACTTCGTGTATTACAACTTATATATAAAATAACAAACATGTGAAAATTAAGGCTCAACCCGCCATCCGAGTCGGTAGAAAATAACGGGAAAACCAAAAAGTGTCCAATGGCCTTAACGCAATTCGATAACTTGATCCTAACTGGCTATCCAGCCATTGTGAAGACTGCATCTTTGATTGCATTCAAAAGGCAGATGGAAGTAATTTTACAATCTTCCAAACCCCTCCGAAATCTCTTATCCTTACCAATCGATCACTGCAAGAAAAATCTTTCTTCTTCCCTGGTACCCAATCAACAGGTCGACCCGCAGCATCTGTAAATCAATCACACAATCAGAATCAAAGAATCAAACAGATTCAGAGCTCCATGTTTCAAATCTTACCTGTAAGAAGCTACTAAATATAAACTGGAATAATGGAGCGTTCAAATAGCTTTGACGTCATTCCAGGGGCTCACCCGGGACAGCCCCAAGTGCCTACTTGTGGAGTTGGTCACTTGGGGGCTGGCCCCAGGTACATGACGTCACTACGAGAACAGTGAGTGATCGTTCGTTTAGCTCTTGTCAGGGGCTCACTGGAACGCACCCAAAGTTTCATGGCAGTATACATTTTTGGGTGTATGGTTTTGGACGTCAGACATTAATTGTGCAACCTAAAACACAGTTCATCATGCAAACATATTACAAATGTTTTTGCATGGGCACCGATAACGCAAACAACACTACACTCTCAATTAAGCGCCATATAAATGCAGTTTTATTATTTATTATTGTTAAAATAAGATTTTATCCAACGTTTACCTCCAACATAAAAACTAGAATCTTTGTGTATCTTGATTCCATCATTACTTTGGTCACAGAGTCGGGTCCACATGCCGGTGACTGGTTTGCGAAACATCCCTCCACTGGTGGCAATAAAAGCCTGTTAAAGAAAGAGACCAAAGTCAAATTCAGGGCTCAATGTCATATAGCTGGTCATTGTAAGGGAATCAATGTGTGGTGAAGAGGTTTTCAACTAGTGGTTTAATCCCAACAAGGCCTGGTTCTTGATAATTTTACCGAGATGAAGTCGAGGTAAATTATACAGAACCAGGCCTCGGCGGGTTTAAACCACTAGTTAAAAACCGATTCAGCACACTTTGATTCCCATTCATAAACACCTTTTCAGTCAAAAACATAATCACTTTTTGGTCAAAGAGTTAAATAAATGCAAAAATTATAATTTTCAAATGATTCTTTCAGCACAACACCCCTCCAGCTATGAAATGGTAAAGCCCTCTGCCGCCCTTCTGAAACAACTCCTTATAAGGGAATGCTGTGCGCGTCGCAAGTATCGCGTGATGCGGCACAACTGTTTCAGCCTTTGCTCTCGACCAATAGGAATGAAGAAACTGTCTTTTAAGAACAGGTGCAAGGTCGCGTGTCACGCTCATGAATTAACACTTTTTACCAGTCATAAACAAAGGTTTATACACACCCACGTGATGCGCTCTCCACCAATAGGAATAGCGAAACTGTCTGAGGTATTTATGAATAATCCTTTAATCTTTCTCAGCTCCCTGGGGAGTGCTATACAGCCCTGCCATTGCGCTCCAGAGGCTTCTTAAAACAAAATATCAACCTCTACACAGGTACCCGTTATTTACACAGCCAATAAAGTTTTCTAACAGCTGCATCCAGTCCATCCAAGAAACATAAAAATTATAACGAGTCTCTTACCTCACGTTAAACATGGTAAAAATGTTTTTTTCTCCAGAACGCTCCAAGCCAAATTTCTGAAAAACATGGGGTCAAACAAGCCCGCACGACAAAGGAATCGTGACGTCAGTGGTAGCTATTTGGTGTGGAAATGCGAAAGCTGGAGAACTGTGTTCAAAACCAATAGGGGAAAATGGTCACTTGCGTCCAGGGTCATTATAATAGATAAGCCGTTTTTGACTCCCGGCTGAAAAAGCCCATAGCCGGGTGCATTTTTTACTCGAGTTATTTATTACTAAATGCAAATTTTGAGAGTAAAATGGTTATTAACCGGTATCTGCGATGTCTATTTGGTCATAAAAAGGGTAAAAGTTGACATATTGAGATCATCCTTTATTGGCTCTTTAACCCTTAGGTGAAGAGAAACACCTTTAGTGAAGCATCTTGCTCAAGGAAACAAGTGTCACAGCCAGGATTCGCACCCACACCTCGATTTCAATCAGTATTGATTGAGTTCAATGGGGGCTGGTTTTGGCAGGTATTTTGGGGGGGGTGTGAGTAGAGGTCGAGTAGAGGAATCTATCTCAGAAATCTAGCAAGTCTTACCTGGAGAGGGACCCCAATCTTACTCTGAACTCCAAGAACCTTCCGTTTGAAGTTAGTCAGTTTCAACTTCCCTTTACCGATTCCAAGCTGTGTTTAATAATAATAATAATAATAATATAATATCGAAGTCTTATATAGCGCACGTATCTACCAAACAAGGTACTCAAGGCGCTGAGTATATACAAACTTCCAGAAAGATAGGTTATTACAGTGATGAATTCTGAGACCCAATTATTTAGCACCTTATAAGGGTTTACAAGGTGCTACTGCGCATACAGCAGCCACAGCCAGGAACACCGGGGCGTGCCCCTTCTCTTTTCGATAAGTGCACTGGGTTCTTTTACATGCGTTACACAACACATGGGACCAACGGCTTTACGTCCCATCCGAAGGATGAGCCAATGGTGCTTAAGGACACAAGTGTCACGGCTAGGGATTCGAACCCACACTCTGCTGATCAGAAACGGCAGAGTTTGAATTCGGTGCTCTTAACCACTCAGCCACGACAACGGGATGGTTTTAGTTATTACAAACAAATAAAACAGTTTAAATTGGACCACAGGCCCAAGGCATGTGGTTTTAATGTCAGGCCAGTAAACTAATGACCAGACAACATGTGCGATGGTCTTGTTTTTTTTCGATAAAGTAACAATACCTGATAATTGTGTAATAGGCCTACTTGAAAAGAAACAAATCATGTTAAAATGAGAACATATATTTTAACTCGTGAGTAATAAGGGAATGTGGGGTAGAGGCATGGTTCTTTATAACTTTACGGAGACGAAGCCGAGGTAAATTATCAAGAACCAGGCCTCGGCAGGTTTAAACCACTAGTTGAAAACCGATTCAACACACTTTGATTCCCATTCATAAATACCTTTTCGGTCAAAAAACATCAACACTTTTGGTCAAAGAGTAAAATAAATGCAAAAATTATAATTGTTCAATGATTTCTTTTAATACAACACCCCTCCAGCTATGAAATGGCAGAGACCTCCGCCTTCCTCGGGTAAACAACTCCTTATAAGTGAATGCTGTGCGCGTCGCGCACGTCGCGCGAATCGCGTGATGTGGCACAGCTGTCCCCGCTGTTGCTCTCGACCAATAGGAATGAAGAAACTGTCTTAAGAGCACAGGTGCAAGGCTCACGTGTCACGCCCATGTTTCAACATTTTTTACCGGTCATAAACAAGGGTTTATACACACCCACGTGACGCGCTCTCCACCAATAGGAATAGCGAAACTGTCCGAGGTATTTATGAATGAAGTATTATACTTAATACCCACAAAGACGATTGAGATTAAATCTTCTATACAGATGTCTTAGTGCGTTTAAATGCATGTTGTCATGACTCAGATTTTTTTCTTTCTGATTTTGATTCTAATCATGTACAAACAATTCTCGTCCAGTAAATATTTTGAGCAACAAGCCCTGTGGTCTTAGTAGTAATAATAATAATAATAATACAAAGCATTTATACGGCGCTATACAAAGAACAGAGTGCCTAACATTAACAAAGGGAGGGCAACATAAGAACAAAAACAAAACCAGACCAACGACAGGCACAAAAGAGAAACAAAAAGAGGAGCAAATTAGGACGGTTCTGGAAATAAAAATGTCTTACAACACAGCCAACGATGCAGCCCCTCTCAGATTCGCTGGCAGCGCATTCCACAAGCAGCAACCGCGAAGGCTGTGTCCCCGGCTTTGCTTTTGGATCTAGGAATGGAGAGCCGGGTCAAGTCTGATGAGGAGCGGAGTCGATGGCTGTGTGCATCAGAAATACCATATTGTAAGTGAATCAAATTAACAAGATACAAGGGAGCTTGAGCATGGAGAATTTTGTAAATCAGTCTTGTAGATTTTTCTCCTAAATTTGAGCCCTGAATGGTATGGCTGTTCAAAACCTATGCATGAGAAGTAAATACAAAATTTTGGTTTTGTAACATGCTGGAGTTTTCCTCATGTTTTTTTAAAAAACTGTGGGGTATTCTAGACCCAAGATTGGCTGAAGATCGTACAATTTTAAAAAGAGGTTCTCTGAATGTTTTTTACTAGATGTTTATGTTTGGCTGCCAAAGTTCTACTGTGCAATCTGGAGCATTTTAAATAATTAAATTAGTCTTTTTTTATTAGTATACCAGTTTTTTTACACTTATTTCTCACTCACCTGATTGGTAAAAAGCACTATCTGAAATGGATAAATAAAGATAAAGATAAAAAGAATTAAATATAAACCAATTCTATTGCAGAGCTACATGCAGATAGGCAACTTTGCAGTTGCTTTAAAACAGGAGCTAGGGAACGGTCAAGCACAAAACTTGATAATCAAAGTCAAATGTGTAAGTTTCAGCAGAATAAACGATCGCAGAATTTTCATGTTGATTTTTTCATGAATATTGAATCAATCCACCCTTAGTGAGGTGAAAGTTTTTTGTGTTTTTTGTTTTCGGGGAGGGGGGGGGGGTTGGGGGTGGAGGATGGAATTGTCAAAACCATATTACTGAAAGGGAATCCTTTCTTAAAATAATTTTGTCAACAGCTGTAGTGCTTCAAAAGCAAGAAAGTTGTCATGGCTGTTAATTTGGGGTATACAAACCAATGTACGACCCTACCTTTAAAGGCAGTGGACACTATTGGTAGTTATAACTCAAAACAATTATTAGCATAAAACCTTTCTTGGTGATGAGTAATGGGGAGAGGTTGGTAGTATAAAACTTTGTGAGAAACGGCTCCCTCTGAGTGCCGTAGTTTTTGAGAAAGAAGTAATTTTCAACGAATTTGATTTCGAGACCTCAGATTTAGAACTTGAGGTCTCGAATCAACCATCTAAACGCACAACTTCGTGTTACTAGGGTGTTTTCTTCTTTCATTATTATCTCACAACTTTGATGACAGATTGAGATCAAATTTTCACAGGTTAGTTATTTTATGCATATGTTGAGATACACCAACTGTGAAGGCTAGTCTTTGACAATTACCAACAGTGTCCACTGCCTTTAAAGTCACCTGGAAATATTATTTTGTTTTCTTCACACAGTATATGTATCTACATGTAAGTATATGTTTCTGAACAACAATGAAATAATTGTTTGAGTAATTGTTTTTCACGATTTATATGATAATAAAATATAAAAAAATTGTGTGAGGGTGACTCCGCCTACCCCTTTTGTGACGTCAATTGAGACAGACTTTGACTCGATCGAACATCGAACACACGTACATGCAAGTACAT
This sequence comes from Asterias amurensis, assembly GCF_032118995.1. Classification (NCBI taxonomy): domain Eukaryota; kingdom Metazoa; phylum Echinodermata; class Asteroidea; order Forcipulatida; family Asteriidae; genus Asterias; species Asterias amurensis. The sequence continues at coordinate 15,321,927 of NC_092650.1, forward strand.
TCAAGTCCTAGTCGTGAGTTTGTAGGTTTTGAAAAAGGTTTATTTCTTGCATTTTTCCGGCCATGTCGACCAGGTGTATTGCTGCTGGATGCCGCAAAACAACTAAAGATAGGGTCAGTTTGCAAGTATTTTCCAGCGCTGTGCAGCAAACACTTTGAGCCGTCGTGCTTCGAGAATCCGGAATACACTACACATTTTGACATGAAGAGAAAAGTTCTTTTCTAAAACATGACGCCATCCCAACAATTTTTCCAGCTAGAGGGAAGTCGTAACAAACCTATTGGAGCATTTGCCTAACGTGAAAAATCAGGTATTGTTTCAACTTTGAGGGCATGTTTTTAGCTTGCGCCAAGCGACACTATGTTGTGTCGGCACTGTATGCGATTCATTGCGCCTCGATTGACGTCGAGAACACACCCCCTCAGGTCGGGCTTATTTTCAAATTTGTAAATAACATGGAAACTAATTCTTTAAAACCTTAGTTAATCGTTTATTCATATTCCACTCATCAAAACACATATTTTAGTGACAAAAGCATTATTTTGACAAAATACCACTTCTAGGCAACTTTAAATAACTTCTCATGGATTTTTGTCTCATATATGACATTGCGTTTCAATGGACAGAAAATTAGGAAAACTGATTTTTCATGGAACTTACTTTGTATCCTTCAGAATGAAGTTTCTTCAGCTTTCCTGGTACTTCAGGGTAAATAATCCTGAAAATTTAAAGTAAATTTATCTTACTATGTAAGAAAGATCGCACAAAGCTGGAAATCACCTGACCCGGGTGACTAGATAAAATGTTTTCAGTTTTTAAAAACACCTTCCTTGACAGAAATATTGAAAGAAGATATTTATTTCACAACAAAATACCAGTAGAGGTTATTCTGTCTGGTGGAGTGGGGCGACATATTGTCACTTTTCAGAAAATGTGGAAAGTCAAAATGAATTCCTTCCGGTGGCTTTCGAAAAAGATGTAAACAAAATGACTCATCAGTGAATGGACGAAAATGTAAGTAAGGTTTGCGGTGACACCATGTAAGAAACCTCTTATGCGTGAGTAGTAATGGCTCTGAGAAGAGCTTGTTTGTACTGCTCAATGTTTCAGTCAGTGTGCTCCAGAAAACCGTCAGAGCCAACCTCGTTCCCAGGGTTGATCCATCTCGCCGCGCCATCTTTTCCCAGCATGCCTTGCTCAATCGTAACCTCTGGAAGTGTAACTCCAAAATATCCAAATATAAGGGAAATTACAATTAGTCCTGTGGTTGATCTGTTCTGTGTTGGGCGTTAGTCGCACACACGTTGGATGTGTAATAAAGTCATAAACTTGCCTTGGCATTCAGTGTTGCGTGAAAAAAAAAAGTGAATACGTACATCTTTATACGCACAGATTTTTACATGATGTCAACAAAAACCTTAAGGCCAAGTCACACTGTAGCGATAACGAAAAAAATAACGATCATGACGCAAAGAGAACGCTTTCTATTGGTTGAAATCCTCCATTCAGAATACGCCCAGGCTCATTCAACCAATCGAGGCAATCATTGTTATCATTCTCGTTGTCGTTTTCATTATTGAGGCCTGTGTGACCAAGCCTTTACTTTAAAACTAGAATGTACACATTACAAAAATTAAAACGTTCCCTACCTCCAGTCATCAGCATCTCTTGCAAAAACCTTTCCAGATTTTGTTGTAATAATAGTTCCATCCAGGTCAAATCCAGCAATCTGAAAACAAAATAAATTTGTCCGTTTCATTTTTGAATGTCATCGCTGTTACTGATTAATAGACAGGGATGTGTTAGGCTGTTGACAAAATGTTGAGTGTAAGGCGTGAAAGCTTGCGACCCCGAAGCCTGCTTTTATAGGCAGTGGACACTTTTGGTAGTTACTCAAAATATTTATTTGCATAAAACCTTACTTGGTAACAAGTAATGGGGAGAGGTTGATAGTATAAAACATTGTGAGAAATGGCTCCCTCTGAAGTGAAGTCGTTTTCGAGAAAGAAGTAGTTTTCAAAGAATTTGATTTAGAGACCTCAAATTTAGAATTTGAGGTCTCAGTAGAAATCAAGCATACGAAAGCACACAACTTCGTGTGACAGGGGTGTTTTTTCTTTCATTATTATCTCGCAACTCCGACAACCAATTGAGCTTAAATTTTCACAGGTTTGTTATTTTATGCATATATGTTGAGATACAGCAAGTGAGAAGACTGGTCTTTGACAATTACCAATAGTGTCCAGAGTCATTAGTTTTAAACACCCTGCCGTCGATTTCACAAAACTCTTCCTAACTTAGGATTAATCTTATGACTTAGGACGAGTCCCAACCCTGCACTGTAGCATGCAGACCTTAAGATTAATCCTAAGTTAGGACAAGTAACTCGTCCTAACTCGAGATAAGACGAGTCCTAACTCTTTGTGAAATCGACGGCTGGTTCTATCTTCATGTCTTCATTATACACAAATTGAAACAAATATTTTGTATTCATTGATTTTTTTGGTTGTGGGGGGGGAATGAAAAACACAGAGAAATGACATCTGTTAAAGAAGCACCAACCTTATTGCTTGCTCTCACTCCTTTGCTGGTATACAAGACTAACTTGCCATGCTCCGCCCACGTTGAATCAGCCGCTGGCTTACCTCGCTGGCTCCCTGCCTCGCCAGACACACCCGTTTCCTTCTTAGTCGCTTTGTCACTCGGTGGATCTTTGCTGATCTGCTTCTGCTTGTAGTTCTGTTGTAGAGCAGCGAGCCTGGACTTGACGGACGAGAGATGTTCATCATCATCATCATCATCATCATCTTCGCTATCGCTGATCGCTGCTTTATAGTTCTTCCCTGATGCCGTCTTTTTAGTTTGTGCTTCATCGCCAGAGCTTCCTCCAACTTTCTCAACAACGTTTGATTGTCCCTCATCATCGCTATCACTCACTGCTCCGTTGTAATTTTTTGTTCTGTTCACTGTTTGCAGGATCTTTTTATCAGGTTTCTTCTTCGTCTTATTTCCTTCATTATCTGCTCTTTGATCATCCTTCTGAGGTGTTCTTGTCTTTGAAGGTATGGTAGAATTGGCGACGGAGGTTTCACTTGTAGTTTTGCGAGTACTTTCCTCCCCGTCACTGTCACTCATTGCCTCCTGATACGTTCTTTTCTTCAAGACACTTTTAGTTGAGACGGCCGTTGTTTTACCTTTGGGTGTCGACACATCTTCATCATCTTCACTGTCACTGACTCCTGTGTGTTTTTCTCTCTTTGTTGTTACCTTTTGGGGATGATCAACTTTAAGCTTTTTAGCAGGACTGGTCACTTCATCGTCCTGGTCATCTCCCGATAGCGGTCTTTTGTTTGTCGCCCTCTGGAGAAAATCTGTAATTCTCCCCTTGGACTGCTTGCGATTGGATCTCTCATTTAGAGTGGCTCCACTCCCACCCGATGCAGATTCAGCCGCTGAATCTGTAAGAGCGGAGTCTGGGAACGAGACCTGGTACCCGTACTTTTTGCCCATCAGCTGGAAATTGTCTCCTTGCGTAAGTACCACTTCTTCGCCCTTTTGCAGGGGCTTGCCAGCGACTACAGATGGACTCGAACTAAGCTGGCACCAAGAAAAAATATAAAAAAAATGTAACAATTTGTGCAGATGCTCGAGAACTTTGGGCCCCTTTTATGGCTCGTCTTACCGCCAAGATGTGCGCAAGTAATTTCAATTCTCTTCTCACTGTGCTAGAACTAATTTTCTGCACTAGGTGTAACAAAGCATGCGTACAAGCAGAGATTCGCTGGACAAAAGCGAAGAATCCCCTTCTTTTGTAAGCATCCTCCTCAGAGCAATTAATTGGTATATTTTCCGTTTGGCCAATTATTGTAATAATGTCAGTTGATTTGGGTTAATAAAGTCAATGTGTCTGTTTTCTTACCTGTTTAAGATGTAAAACACCCTCCTCAACATTTGCCATCACTTCCACTACAACAAATCACACATGAAATCTGGTTTTTAAATCTTGAATAGAATATGACCCGACATGATAAGCCTGAGTGACTTGAGGAATTTACTACTCGACTAGTCAAGCCTCAAATAGTCTTTGACACTAGTCACGACTAACTTTTAATTCTCAAGATGCATTGCGGCTTGCTTGCTGCAGGCGCAAATAGTAAAACTCACACTGAAAGGATTGAAGGGTTGTGTCCTTGATGTCTGATTGTGTTTCGTAAGTAGATTAACAAAATTTTAACAAGGTTAATACACCTATCAATTATAAGACGCACTACTTGACCCCCGGGGTGGGTGCGTCACTGTCCACATGTGAGTCGGATTTGCGTGTCCAAAGACCCACCCTGAGTCAAAAAATTGACACACTTGTTGCAGATTTGGACGGTTCTCCGAACGATTTTTTTGACTAACCAATCGCGGAAAGCGACGCACCACGGACGGACATTACCTACGTACATAAAATCTCTTTTAAACTACGCAGGCGCAGTGAATACCAAGTAATTAAACCTTACACCTACGAGAGCGAGTTTTGCGGTTTTGCAAGTGCATGCACGATTTGAGGTGTTCGAGGTTGTACCGCTTGATTTTCGAGACGAGTGGTTCCCAGCGCACTAGCTATTAAAACGCACAGAAAACAGAGAGGGGCCCGAATACCCACAATTCAAAGCACAGCACGCACGTGTGTACATGATGGTGCGCAATCTTCAAATTGCCCGATACACAATTGGAACTGCCTGTTCTGCATGGCGCAAGTTATAAATTGCGCAAAAAATTGTTGCGCAAATTTGTTGATTGCGCTCGACAGATGAGCGACAGCGGATGCGTGTTTTCCTGCAAAATAAACGATCGCAATCACGATCGCGGCTAATTAAATCGAGCAACACACAGTTTGTGGCATTGAAAGGTTGGAATGTTTGCAAAGACCAACATCATATGAAGGCAGGGAGGGGAAGGTGGCTTCATTATTTGATTCTCCACCAAATAAACAAAATTAAAATACATGTTGAAATGGACATCGACGGAACATGACTTACCTCGACGCACCTCTTAAAGATTTTTTGACTGACGACTATTAGATTTTGACGTACCCACTGTCACTTTTTTTAGAGTAAAGACGCAGACTTGACGCACCCTCCCCGGGGGTCAAGTAGTGCGTCTTACAATTGATAGGTGTATAACATGCAAAGAAATACCTTGTTGGCGTGAGAGTTTCTTGTCCGAAATCCCCGTGATTGGACATCGCCCAAGGATCACTGCTTCCTGATTGGTCAATACAACAGGTTGATGTGTGGCCCCTGCATCTGTACATTTCAAGTGGCACACTTTATTGCTGGTCCTGTCCATTCTTCACACTGAAAATTAAATAGAAATTTATGGGGAAAAAATATACAGGATTTAATTAGTAACTTTCAGTCTCAGACAGTACGTGTCCTTGATTTTAAAATCTCCCAAGTTACTTACCATATCTTTATTTCAATTGCGAAAATCAAACCATTTATGGTTCACATTTCACATTTGTGACCCGCTACGTGAAAATGAGTCAGATGTTGACAATTTCAAGAATTGACTGGAAAGAACCAGCAGCAGTAATTTGGCATATGTCTAAGCTTTGGGGAATGTTGCATTGCTGAGTTACTCCCGCTTGAAATTAGCCAATACATCATTTTTTCACAAAAAAACGAATTACAAGTAGGCCCTAAAGTGATGTTTTAAACTACCATTGCATTTTGGTAGGCAAATTTAGGGCCGCGCTAATGAATCTAATTTAGAAAATTGGCCAATCCAAAACATAGTTTTCAGCTTCAATGCAAGTTGTCATAGTTCTGTCGAGGGATTAAAATGCTTTTCATCGGCTGCCGAGGCATGAAGTAGCCATGATCAGCTATTGTTTGAACAGAATGACAGGGATTTTGGCGAATTTATCCCATTTTTTCCGCCATTTTAATTTTATTATTTTAAACTGGGCCCCGATACTTTTTTTCATGATATACAATCCCTAGATACTACATTATTTATCAAGTATAGGTACCAAACAGAACGTGATAGCTCTCTGAATTTCTAAATTTGATGCATTAGTGACAGGCCTATTCAAATCAACGGAAAACCTGCGTAGCCACGCCCCCCCTTCCCCAAACCATCACCCGGCCAGCATCACCATGGTGTTCTATCCTAAATGTATCGCAATTTGTATGATCTGTATGACCTCCCCACCCCAGCCTAGATGTATCGATACCCTACCATTAGCAGAATAATAAATCTTGTATTATTATTAACATGTTTTACCTGACTTATTCTAGCTGACTGGGCCATACAGCATGCAGCACACGATCCAACTGCAACATCGAGTCTCTTTTATTTCACTCATCAAGTATGGCGCCCTCTTGTGACGTCTAATCTCTGTCATCGATTTGTGGCACTGATCACATCTCTTTTGCGAATATGAATGTTTGAAATTCGCGATGAATTCGCCCAAAAGTTGCGATTTGATAGTGAATATGTTCGTCCTTAAACCTCTCCTTACCAATATCTTACGCATATACGCACGCTTTACCAACAGTACCAATGGCTTACCAATGGCTACCAAAAATGCTTACGCAAAACGATGGCGAATTACCGTCTTCACAACATTCGCTGAATGTACGGAAGCACTTCGTATTACCCCTCACACAGAGTGGCGAATGTTCTTGCGAACATAAATATTTGAATTTCGCGTTGAATTCGTCCAAACTGGCGGTTGGATAGTGAGTATTTTCACTTGGTCTCACCCCTCGATCGTCCTCGGTCGGCCCTCTCCTTACCAATATCTTACGAATATTATTACGAATGCTTACAAACGCTTGCCAATGCCTTTACGAACGTTGTAAACGCTTACGCACGCTTCACCAACGTTACCAATGCTTACGAAAATCACGCCGAATGACCGTCTTCACAACAATCGCTGAAATTTAAAAACCGGTTTGTAAATTGAGCGATCTTCGTAAGGAGGTGGGGAACTTAATTTATGAACTTTTCAAATTGTTACCAACGCTTACGGAGACACGGCGAATGTTGCGAAGTTTGAGCAATTGTCAATTATTTCCTTCCGATAGCATAATATTTGCCGTGTGAGAGCAGCGTAAAGTGACTAATGTTCGTAAGGAGGTGGAGAATGACTTGTGAACGTAGTGAATTCGTGGCGAATGTTGCGAAGTTTGAGCGATTGTTCAATATTTTCGTTCGTAAGCACATTCGCTAGCATACTTTTCCAAGTTTGAGAGTAGCATTATGGCACTTGTCGGATGGGGAGCTAGCCTGACTTTGAGACTCGATCCTTGCGGATGAAGACAGGGGCCCAGTTAGCCAGCCAGAAGCGGAGGCAGCAGAGAGTGGTGCAAAAGTTTACAAACTTTGTACTACAGAATGGAGGGGTTGTGGGGGCGGGGGAGGGGGAGGGGGGTTATTGTCTAGATACCACACAAATAATGTACTAAAAAAATACAATAAGGCAATTATTGATAATCACTAGTTCAAGTATAGGTAGCAAAATTAAGGGGGTTTCGTAAGGGTTAAACTTTTATATCTTGAAAAAATTCGGAGAGTTGGCCGACATGACTCTTATACCACTTGATTATTTGAAAACGAAGTGCAAAGAAAATACTTTCAACATCACCCAATTTAATGTCCACAAAGTCGAGGGGGAAAGGGGAAAAAGTAGAAACAGGCATAAGAAAAGGTTTTTACCGAGATGGGCCAAAAAGTAAATATTGTTTACCATCGTGTGGTCGATCCTCTGAACAAAACCTTAAAATATTCACACATTCAAAACCCGTGGTCGAAACAGTGAAAGAGTGGAAAAATACAGCAAAGCACAGGATGTGATATAAAAAGCAACCCATCTAAAACCTGTGAGTCAGAAATAGGGTAATAAATTAAACAATACTTAATTTGGTTGAGTTCATAAAATATGCCTATAAATAAAAGTGGCTATAGGTTTCATTTCTGGCTCCATGCACCGATTAAAGATGCTATGTCAGATTTTTGGCCGATTTGACCCAAAAATTTTAATTTAAAATTCAATAGGTATTTTGATGGGGGTCGAGAAAAAATTACAAGCTTTCATTTGAGCCATTGCTTGAAAAAGTCCGCCAATTATTAGTAGCAGTGTAATTGAGTGCTCAAAATTAGTTTTTGTCGGGATCCCGACAATACATCACGTGACCAATTCTTATGTGTTTTATAAGAAACGTTTTAAATTTTTGTCATGGTTCTTGACAATTAAAAGTTAAAGTTAAACTTTTTTTCGTTATAGTGGGTGATACTCTTTGAAATTCACTCAAAAAATCTTCTTTTTTTTTTATTGTTTGGGATCAAAAATCTGACATAGCATCTTTAACTTTTATCGAGAGAACCAAAATAACCAAATTCATGTTAAAATACAAAACAAGAGTCAAGTAAACAACAACCAAAAACGCAACGATCGGCCATACGTTCCGAACAACAATTCGAACTCCCTATAAATAGACGAATGTTATTTCCGAAAGTTCAATAAGGTTCGATGAACTCCTAAAGATAAACCTGACACTCATCATAAACAAAATTGACGAGACAACTTCAATCCACACTTGATTTCCCAACAAATACCATACCCACATCATCATAGCCCACTGGGACTCGCTTTCTTAAAGGCACTAGACACTATTGGTATAATTAATCATTATTTTGATGATAAGCATAAAAACTTAGGGTACAAACAATGGATGAGCTGTTTTGTGAGAAACGGCTCCCTTTGAAGTAACGTAATTATTGTGAAAGAGGTAATTTCTCACACAAATAATTAAAGACTTAAAGCGGCTTATGCATCTGAAAGCACACATTTATTGGTGTTCTTTCTTCCATATGAAGTTATCATCTGCATTTTCAATGACCAATCGACGTCAACATTTTCACAGGGTCGTTATTTTTTGCATAATGTAATAATAGTTATAAAGAAATCCCAACATATGCATGGATAAACCATAGAGGAAGGACAGAGACCTTCCTCTATGGATAAACCAAGGGAGAATACTGGTCTTTGGCAAAATGCCAAAGGTGTCCAGTGCACGTTGCCTTGGATCGGTCGAGTTGGTCTTTGAAAAGCGTTCTATAACCGTTTGTTATAAAATCGACATGGTTAGAAAGATGTTGTAAAAGTAGAATACAATGATCTACACAAATATGCCTCCAAATTGCGTGGTTTTCTTTTTACCACGTCGATTAAGGGTCGGCCATTTACGGGAGTCAAATTTTTGACTCCTATAAATGGCCGACCGTGTTAGTTCGCGACGTAAAATGAAAACCGTGCAATTTTGAGTGATACTTGTGTGGATCATTATATTCCACTTTTATCTTTCTAACCATATGCATTTCATAACAAACGGTTTCAAACGCTTTTTATAGAGACCAACTCGTTCAATCCAAGGCAACGTGTTCCTTTAAAGTGATTCGAAACAATGTTAACACTTGCAAGGTGTTCTTGTCTCAATTCAAGCCTTTGTGAAGGCTTCTCATCCCACCGTGAGCAGGAGAAACAAATGTAATCAGAGACTTCTCACTCCACTGATGGCATTAGCACATACAGAATGATCAACACATCAGCTAGTTGAATAAAAGAAAAGCTTTCCCCATCATTATTGCCAAAGCCGAGCCGCGACAGTTTCATAGCCGAGCCGCCGCAGCACAGAGAGATTCTTAGACTCGGTTCCAAGTCTGCGATACATTCCTACCAAAATAAATTAGTTCCTGAAATAGCGCCCTCTTGTTAGACTAACCTCAGTTGTGCATGTGATAGCTAATCCATGTGGCTAATGCAGAAGAATAACTGCTATCTCAGACTTGAAATAAAGTCTAAGAGCCTCGGCGACTATGTAATCGGACCTTCCCATAAATGGAACCGTCCAACACAGGAATTGCTTTTGATTTCTGGATTGTGTCACCGAAGTGGCAGGTTGTCCCGGGCTGTCCAACTTGATCAATCAATGTCAAACCAGTTCACCGACCCCTCATTCAATAAGAATTATTTCTCAGTGAGTTCATGGTGCGGATTTAACATTATTTCTTTTGTTCCCACCCCTATAGAGATACCTTGTGTACGACTCTAGTTTTCACTCTGTAAATTCTGTTACATCATGAGGACCCTCCATAAAACACATCTACACTGGTATTCAGCAAAGTCCACTATGGATGTAAAAGCTGCGGTGAAGACTCCATGATGTGTCTTCTCTATGCAATAAGCGAAAAGCCATAAGCCAAAACTGAGAGGAAATCATGCGCTTACGGGTTTTGCCCATCGTTGCACGCGCAATTATTTTTTTTATCAGATTGACAGTTAGCGGCAGGCTTTGTGAAAAAAATGTTAACATTACCCACTCTCAAACTTTCGGCTGATGATGATAAAGAAAACATGCACGAATGACACGGGAGTTCAATCTGGAGAATTCCAAGCACTCGAGATCATGCCAGCCACGTTGATAAATGAATAATCGTCAAGGCGGTGTGATGTAACGTCTGAGTTGAGTCGTCAGGGTCAAATCTTAAAAGACTTTCGAACACAATGATTGACAATGCCGAGACTAATACTGTTTCTATTATGCAAACTGCAACAGGCCACCCCATTGTATATGGTGGGCAGCCATTTTGTTTTAAAGCTTGAATCGTAAAACCATGGAGGTATTTCTATCTTCATGGTAAAACCATACCAAACTTATTTCACTGTAATCAAAAACATTTTTTTACTCATTCTCTCAAAATGTGTAGCTTTTCTAGCAAAATTATGGAAAGGTTTCCGTATGGCGCCACCACTTTTTCAATCGATATGAAATAGTATAGTATCTAATTTACCTCCAATGAGATATCCCTTTTTGTAAAAATGAGTGAAAAAGTGGTGGCGCCATACGGAAAGTTATTCAATTTATTTATTTATTTATTTTTTTTTTTTTTTGGGGGGGGGGGGGGGGGTATTGTTCACGGGTTTGCTTCATGTAGGCCTATATGACTGATCAGACAAACCACGAACCTATTTTGCCAAGCTCTACTTGCCAAGTAGAGTTTGTTCTTAGAGAACTGTCTTGCTTCTGCCGAGGTAGATTGTTCGGGTAATCGGGAGACTTTCTCAGTTCTGAAAAGAACTGTCCTGCTTATAACTATATGTGGGCGGATGGTGAATGTGTTATCACCTGGCACAATGCTTCACTGAAATATTTCCCTAGGATACATAACAAGCATTACCCCCACTCCACCATCCACTATCATTTTATTGATGTTGCAGACAACATACGTATAAATAAATAAAAACATCTTAGACATCATTATTTCAATGTGACATATCACAAGCGTTTAATGTAGTTTACCAACTTGGGTTTTAATCATCACAGTTTAATTACTTTACATCGTACACGGGCACAGCTGATGATCAAAAAGGAAAAAGCAATATTTGTATTAATAATTTGAAGTATGATTTTTTGTTTTAAAAACCCCCACAAACTTATCAAAGCTGCATCAATGCAGTATGAGTTTGTTGCAAATAACCAATAACAGTAATTATTCACAATCTATTTACATCTGATGATAAATATGTTATACCACAAAACAACAATACTGTGTATTTTTTTTAAAGGTATTATTTTTTTGTAATTTTTAAGTGTTTCTTAAAAAACACAATAAGCTGATAGTTCACTTTATTGCCATTTCATAATTATATTATAGGGCTATATATATATATTTATATGTATAATAATCTCAAACTGACTGAAAAAACATCCAAAATGGCTTCCAAAATTTGCCAAATGCAACATAAACACCTTGATTCATCTATACGAACCAGACATCCGCGGTTCAAAAACAGTTCAAACTTTAATTTTAAAAATCACATGGTTTTAATGTCAAATTCTAAAGCCTTCCACTTTTGGATGGACTGGATTTCAGATATTAATGTATTATAACACCTAATAAATAATATAAACAACTATTACCAATATGAATTTTGATTTCAATGTGCAAAAAGCACAAACACGAAATAAGAGTTACAAAAAATGTCTAGTGGGTAGCAGTTTGGTTTTGTATAAGCACTTAATTAATTACAAGCACTGTTCTTCACAATTTGGGTTTATTTACAGATAAACAGTGCTTTAAAGGCACACGTTTGGTAATTGTCAAAGACCAGTCTTCTCACTTGGTGTATCCCTTCATAAGCATAAAATAACAAGCCTGTGAAAGTTTGGGCTCAATCAGCCATCAAAGTTGCGAGAAAATGCTAAAAGAAAAAACACCCTTGTTGGACAAATTTGTGTGCTTTCATATAGGAATAAAAGACTTCTCTTTTAATATTTGAGTGAGAAATTACTTCTTTCTCAAAAACTACGGTACTTCAGAGGGAGTCGTTTCCCACAATGTTTTATACTATCAACAGCTCTCCAATGCTTCTTACCAAGTCAGTTTTTAAGTTAATATTTGTTTTGAGTATTTACCAAACGTGTACCTTCCCTTTAAAGACTAAAAAGATTTACAGATACAGTACCTAACCAAGTTTAGGTGAATAAAGAGAAATTGACTGGAACTGGATTTGAAACTGCGACCACCAGCTGGTGGTCTACCAACGGGAGCTGACTAGTCCCATGATGGCAGTCTTCCTGTTTGATAATCTCTTTATTTAGCTAGAGACAGCTCAGAAGGTTAAAGGAACACGTTGCCTTGGATTGGTCGAGTTGGTCTTGTGAAAAGCGTTTGTAACCGTTTGTTATAAAATGCATATGGTTAGAAAGATGTTTTAAGAGTAGAATACAATGATCCACACAAACATGCCTCGAAATTGCACGGTTTTCCTTTTACCTCGGCGACTAACACGGTCGGCCATTTATGGGAGTCAAATTTTTGACTCCCATAAATGGCCGACCATGTTAGTTCGCAAAGTAAAATGAAAACCGTGCATTTTTGAGGCAAATTTGTGTGGATCATTGTATTCTACTTTTAAAACATCTATCCAATCATATGCATTTTATAACAAACGGTTACAAGCGCTTTTTATAGACCAACTCGTCCGATCCAAGGCAACGTGTTCCTTTAAGCACTTGCATGTAAATCTGGAGGTCGACAGTTCAAATCCTATACTAGTAACTGTTTCTGTGTTCACCCAAAAGTGTATATAAATTTACCCAATCATTTCCCTATGGTTAAGACTAGGTCGATAGTTTATATTGGGTGCATTCGTTTAGCTTCCCTGGGTCGACCCCGGTGTGTGGCGTTTTTGTTTTTCCAGGACGAACGTGTGCAGATAATTACCCACGTTCGTCCTGGTGAAAAAAACCGCCACACACCGGGGTCGACCCAGGGAAGCTAAATGAACGCACCCATAGACTATTGGATGGGAGTCTTTGGAACGGTAGATGGCAGCAGATGTACATTACCAGAAAGGTTTCTATTGTTAGCATAGCTTTGAGCATGCAAAAATGATGAAAATATCTGGTTAGTTTGCTGCCACCTAGTATCCAAAAAGTCACCCATTACTTGATATTTGAAGAAAAAGACATAAAATTACTCTCAAGTTGTAAATGTGATTTTGCTAGTCAAATCCATTTGTGTAGGGTTAAAAAACAAATTAGTAGTATACCGTTCTCTTCAGTTTTGTTGCAGTTAAAACCACAAGCAGAATCAGTCTAGTTTAAAATACTTCATCACTCGATTTTGGAAAAGATGGTTAAATCCACTCCTCTGCTTTTCAATAACTTCTCATTTGCAATAATAGGTACACTTTTGTGTAGACACCAATTGAGCAACAGATTGCTGTATGAGACAAACTCAAGTCTTTTCCCCCCCCCATTGACATAATTTGTACTCTATTGATTCAGTAGTCTTGGCCTAAGATGTAGGAGACACGCTTATATAGCAATTTACAACTGAGCATAGTAGTAAACTATCCACTATCGATCACTGACGTCTTGGGCCAAGACTATTGTTTAAACTCAAAAATACATTTAAAACCCACTAACAATAATTTTGTCTATGTCAAACTTTCAGTCATCACTTTCATACAAGATTACACTGTTATACAATAGTAATAGGATGGGAATAGTGACAATATTTCGGGACACAGTATGAAAGATTGAACCATAGAGTTATATATAAGAACTAGAGGGTGCACTGGCTTATATACGCGCCCCAGCATGCGCGCAGGTGGCCATTTTCTAAGTTGAACAAACAGGCATTGCTTAGCGTGTGTTTGTGCGGCCACTTTGTAAGTTGACAAAACAGGATCGCGCCAGTGTTCAATAAACACAAACTCCAACGTGTGCTTCATATTCAACGCGCGTGCAGAATGGTGCGCGTGTTTTCTCGTGGTTCTGTCGCGTTTGTGCAAAAAGCATCACCAGTGCGCCCTCTAGTTCTTATATATAACTCTATGGATTGAACTCAGTTTCTGTAGGACTATATTACATACATGTAATAATGATTACAATAGTCTTTGTTTTTATACATTTGAGAATTCTTTGCATTCTTTTTGACCTAAAGAAACAGGTAGTATGTAGTTGATGTGCATGGCTCTTCATGGTTCAACCACAGAGCAAGGACCTCCATCCAACCTATACAAGAACACAGTTATAAAAAAAACACAGCAGAGATACAACAAGTCTTTGCTAATCATTTTCTGGTTTCTGCACGCTTGAAATTTTGCTGAAAAAAGAGTTGTATGGAGAACTGTTACATTACGACTAGATCAGGGCCCAATTTTATGGCTCTGCTTACTGTACACAAAGAATCCGTGCTTATAGAAGAAGGGAATTCTGTGCTTATGCTCAGCGTAAGTCACCAGTGAAAAGGGAACTTTTGCTTGTGGGCATGCACACTCTAAGCTTCTAGCCATTTCTCGCTTACACAGCTAGCGCAGAAACTTGACACTTGCACAGTCAGTGCAGAATGGTGATCACAAGTACAGAATTAGGCGGTAAGCAGAGCCATGAAATTGAGCCCGGATTTACAGAAAGCTCAGTATTAGTCGATCATTGGTTTTCATTATGTTGCTCATGACAGTACACACCGCTCAAAAGAATGTAGCCATGGTTTGCGCATGGCTGAGTGATACATTTGTAAATGTAAAGCTTGACTCGGACCTTTTTTTCTAAACTTTGGCATTAGCTCGGCTCAAACTTCCAGCGAATGCGTTACGCATTTTGTCGACACAAATTTGCAACAAATAAATCTTATCAGTTGAAATGTGCTTGATTTCTGCAAAAACTTTGCAGTGAAAAGTGCCATTTGTATCGCAATCGCATTCGCAGAAATAGAGAACGAGGCTTTAGGCTCCAGCTTTCAGTTTTGGAGCAGTGTACATCTTCCACAGTGTTTCAAACATCAAACAGAGCCCCAAGAAGGAGCCTAGACCTAGGGTTGGAAAAAGGTGTATGATCACTATCAAAACTAAAGGCTACCAAAGTGGCCATCAGTTGACCTCCCCTGGAAATTGCCCCGCTGACTGAGAAAAAGAGTCAAAAAAAACTCCTCTCAAATAATAGACGTCAGGTGTAATATTTAAAACTCCTCCTTAAGGATGAAAACAATTCCTTCAAGTCACACTAAAATAATCTCAAACATCCTTATACTATACATCACTTATTTCTTTATCCAATTGAAGTGTTTTTTTTTTCTTTCTTTTTGATCGGACTCTATCACTTCCACCAACCCTCAACAGACTTCTGCAAAGTATAGGAAAAATATCATCAGTTTGGAGGGGTTGTTTGGAGGGGCTGTCCATTGGGGCACCGGGGCACCGGGAGCCCTATGTATTTTTCTTCTCATCCCCCTCAAACAGGACGGTGAAACAGCCATGCATGTTTGATAACTTTTTAACTGAAAACAAGCGTTTTTTAAGCGCCAAAAGGAATAAACACTTTAATGGTTATGGGAGACTCGAGTGAATTGACCTTCAAAAATATAGCAGGGTATTTTGAGAATTATCAATCAGCGTCATCATACTTGTCGGTACCTATGGGGGTGCAGTAGAGGAGGGCCTTGTTCTCCTTAAGGAGGGGATTCCCGAGTGAGCTGCTTGACCTACTTTAAGATAAGAAAGCACTTTTATTCGGCTCTCTTTAGCCCTTTTCACATGAGAGCAATTTTAGCA
Source organism: Asterias amurensis (assembly GCF_032118995.1). NCBI lineage: Eukaryota > Metazoa > Echinodermata > Asteroidea > Forcipulatida > Asteriidae > Asterias > Asterias amurensis. The sequence continues at coordinate 15,338,047 of NC_092650.1, forward strand.
AGGGTCCCTTGCTGAATTGTAGCATGGTTGTTAAATTTTTACAAAATGTACCTCAGGTTAAAAGACAATTTTACTGTCCAGTGGTCTCTTGCAAAATCTTGTCAAAATCTTGCTCTATTTTACAACCATGCTAAATTTAAGCAAGGGATCCCAGATTAATTGCTGTCGTGTGGACAGCACTACAGGTTACTTTGAAGAGAAAGTGGAGAAGGATAGCCCAAGTAAACTTTTAAAAAGTGCTGGCATGGGAGGCAAGATAACATTCCACAATTAAATGTTGGATTTTGATAAATAAAACTAAATAAACATCCAAGATTTGCGATGACACCTGGGCCCAATTTCATAGAGCTGCTTCAGCACAAATCTTTGCTTAAGCAAAAAAGATCATTGCTTAGTAAAATCAGATTACCGGCCAAGACTCCACTCAATTGTTATGCTAAGTAAACAACAGCTAAATACCGGTCACAAGCAATGTATATGGCATGACACTTTGGCCAGTGAACATGTGTAAAATAAGCAAGCTATTTTCGTTATTGAGCAATTTTTTTGCTTAAGCAGCTCTATGAAATTGGCCCATGTAAACATCTCTTTTGCGAGTAGTGGTGGCTCTGAGAAGAGCTGGTGTGTTCTGCTCAGCCACCACTTATCACAAAAGAGATATTTACATGGTGTCACCACAAACCATACTTATATAATATTACAGCATTCCACCATCCATAGCTTTAAAGCCATTGGACACTTTCGGTAAACAGTATTTTCCAAGGTCCACACTTCGTGTAACACAACTTCTATATAAAATAACAAACCTGTGAAAGTTTAGGCTCAATCGGTCATCGGAGTCGGGAGAAAATAACAGGAAGTTTCCGCACGTTTCCCCGTGTCATGACGTGTGTTCAAAATAAATTTGTAATTCTCGCTATCGAGAATTGATATTGTTTTAATGTTTTCTCAAAAAGTGAAGCATTTCATGGAATAATATTTTAAGGGAAGCCTTTCACCATTACCTTCTGTAAACCCTGTAAGTTATTTGTAAATCTGTGAACTGTTTTTTTTTTTAACCGAAAGTGTATAATGGCTCTATAAGTCTTATCTTAAATATACATCTGATGTTGGTTCAGGTAGCCAATTGAATGGGTTAATTATAATAATTACTTGTATTCTACTGTTTTTACAGCTGCTTTATAAATAAATAATGCAACACATTTAAACCTGACAACGAATTTTCTTGATACCAATGGATAAATTCTCTCTTTTGGGAGCTACAACAGGTGGTTCTGAGAAGAACCGTGGATCTATTGAGGAACCAGGGTCAGCCTTTTTTGAGTTAATGTTTTTTGACAAAATTTAAGATGTGTTGAGTTTGAGAGGAGTGAGCAGGTAAGACAAGCACAATTGCACAGAGAGATGGGGGGGGGGGGGCAACAGGAAACCAGGGGTAGTCAAACGCTACCAGTGTTTAGTAGAAATGGTAAAAGAACAGGTTATAGATTTGACCCAATTCACACTGGCACAGATTTTATAGAGCTGCTGAAGTACAAAAAGTAGCTAAGCACAGCAACATTGTGCGTACCAGATTAAGATGGCGTCAGGTAATCTGGGTCAATAACCACAGAAGAAAGACAAGGAAGAGGTGAACCTTGAAAGAAAGACGAAGTTAAGAAGAGTTTCATTTAATCCCCTGAAGAGTCCAACACACTTTTGACTATAACAGGAAAACAAAATATCTTCACATTAGCATCTGAATGAAAACCACAAATCTGGAACTCGAGACAAACCACTGAACAATCTTGAATAAAAAGTACCTGTAACTGGAACCCCATCAACCAAACGACAATATCAATAGTCCCCTACCAGAACAATATTGGTTGAAGATTAGCTCCCAAACCAAGTAAATCTTCCGCAAATTATAATTGTGCGATTGCATGCTTTTACAGGAGAAGAAAAGAAAAGAAGAGAAACCACTGCTTCAAAAACAAAAGATACAAGTTTCCCGAAAGTTTAATATTTTTGCAAGATCCTCAAATATAAGAAAGACAGATCGTGTGATATTTTCAGCTCAAGTTTCTGAGCTTGTCAAAAATGGCAGAAGATTGTGGGTTCGAATCCCATCCGAGTAACATGCCTATGGATTTGCTTTCACATGACTTAGGAAAGTACCGAGCATAATCGGACACAAAAACAGAAACAACAAAGTTAGTCCTTGAAAACCTGTGACATAGAATAAGTTTTGAGAAGGGATTTGAACTTTGTGGCAAAATGACAAGATCTAAGATTAAGTGGTAGAGAGAGTTCCAGTATACTGCTTTACACACATCGGTCTGCAGAATATAGAAAAGAAAAAAAACCCATCACAAATGATTGATTTCAAACCGATGAAAATACCAGTCCCCCAGGCAGAAACAGCAATCTACGAAACCGATTCACCAAACTTTCCAAACTAATTAGGTTGCCTCCCCAGTAACATTTGTGCACAATGTTGTCAATGTTCATGTCACCAAAGTCATTTCATGAGTACGAGTAGTGACCTAAAAGGGCATTAAACTCTTCAACATTGCATTGAATGCAGTGCATTGACACACGCTGACAGACAGTGCACTTGAATTGGTTGATATCAGCTCATGGCAAGGTGAAATGTAATGTGGCAGCGACTGATGGTGATTTATACAGAAAATATCTCCACGACTGTTATGGTTATTGTCTCCTGCCCAACATTTATCTTTTTATGACCCCCGAAAAAAATTAGTTGTGTAATTTCTATCCAAAAGCTTACTTGGTTCAAAGTATCCTGAGAAATTATTTCGTCCTGTGAAATTTGTTCATCTCCATGACTGTTTCTTATAATGGTTATTTATTGTCTCTACCCAACATTTATCTTTTACAACCCCAGACAAAACAAATTGTGTAATTTCTATCTGAAAGCTTATATGGTTCGAAGACTGGGCCCAATTTCACCAGTGAAGCTATTCGACAGAAAATACTGCTTGGCAAATGTCTTTGATAACCAAAAATTTAGTCAGGCACAAGTCAAAACAATGTAAACTTAATGTAATTTTGGCTGGTTACTTGTTTATGTTAAACAACACTTTTCTGTGCTTAGCAAAGTTTTGTGCTTACAGGCTTTATGAAATTGGTCACATTATGGTAGCATCCTGTGATATTATTTCATCTGAATCTCAGATTTAGAAAGTATGAGATCTTGGGAATTATACAACAATGATAAAAGTTAAAAAGAAAAACATCTCTACAGCTTCACAGAAATACCCTCGTTATAAACCCTATATTTATTCGGTGCCCCCATAAATTAAAACACTCTAATTGGTGTTTCCATCAAACATTACGAATAACAGTTGTTTAAAATTGTGCCATATTGTTGTTGCAAAAATAATGCAACGCTAGACAATTTTCTGCACGAATGTTTTGGCGGGAAACTTTTGCCCAACTCACAAAATGTGAATGTTTTGCATTAAAGAGAGCATGATGTTCATATCAGACATCGTTCTCTGCTCACATACACACACAAGCACGCACGCAATAGACACGCAAAGAAACCCCAGACCACAAGTAATTAATTCACTTTGAACCACAAGACAGGATTTCAGCAGAAGAGGTAGAAGAAGAAGAGTGTATAATCGTATCAATCTCACAAAGTGGCTCATGATGCATGACCCTCAGCTTGTATGTTAGGTCAGTTGTTGTCCCCTTCCCATTTCCCTTATTTCCCCCTCCCATCCCCTCCCCTCCCCTCCCTCCTTTTCCTCTGACTGTAAACCTCATTGCACACAGGAAGGTGAACAATTATCTCATGTCAACTTGGGACGATCCTACCTTATGTATGTATTATGTATCTATAGCAGCATACTTGAAGGTAGGCTTTTTTGAACTTCATGGTAGTGGCAAGCGGCATGCCTTTAGGTCTTTCCATGTCTACTTTTGAAAAAACAAAAACCCTTCCACAATGCTTTTGTGTTAAAACCTTTTATCCATGTACATGGGTGTAGGGGACTCTTTTGTAAAGGGGTGGATCATGTATAGTGTATCTACAGTACGGTTTATACTTTAAGTTAAGAGCGTTCTGAACTTCGCGGTGGTGGCAAGCGACATGCCTCTAGGTCTTTCCATGTCTATTTTTGAAAAACAAAAACCCTTCCACAATTCTTTTGTGCTAAAACCATTTATCCATGTACATGGGTGTAGGGGGTTCTTTTGTAAAGGGGTGGATCATGTATAATGTATAGGTCTTTCCATGTCTACTTTTGAAAAACAAAAACCCTTTAACAAAGCCTTTGTGTGAAATTAAAAAAACATTTCTCAAAGACTATTTCATATTCACCTCCTTCTGGAGACGGAGAACAAAACAGAAATGGGAAAACAAATGGTCTTCATAGGGGAATTATAAAGATCCGGGTGCCCCACAAGGAATTTTGTATACAAAGTCTATGTAAGGTTCTTATAACTATAGAGAACATAAGAGGTCTCCAGAGGGATGTTACAAATAGAATATGGAATAGAATAGAATATATAATAGTATCTATTATATCGTTGCGGTACCCGCTGCCAAAACATAGGATTCGAACTGCCTCTAGCTACCAGGCAACCTCAGTAGTCTAGTTGGTAAGACACTGCTCTAGAATTGCAAAGGTCGTGGGTTCGAATCCCACCCGAGTAACATGCCTGTGATATTTTTTCACAGGACTCGGGAAAGTACTGAGTATACAGTGCTAACACACATCGGTGTATGGGTAAAAACCAAAATTAATGAATAGAATATGTGTACATGGGTGGTGTGTTGGGTCTCTTTTTGGTAGAGGTGCAGAGGGGTTGATGTGCCCAAAATATTACACCAGACAAAAACAGAGGTACAATTTGAAATACTAGGTAAACCAGTACTTTCCTTTCATTCCATTTTGTTTTTCATCTTGCTGTTCATGAGTTTTTCCCTCAATGTTTTGCTCGAGTACAGTAGGGCAGTTGCCCCCCTGCCTCCCTGGGATGTACGCCTATGATTTACTCAGGGGGGAAAACAAAGATTAAGAGTTGAAACCTTAAACAGGTTGATTTAGTAGAGCATGTCTTGATAAGTGTTAGCCTGGGGTTTCTTTCTTGTAGAAAAACAAAAACAAAAATGTGCTGGTAAAATTAATATAGATCGACCTTAGAGGGTACTATAACGAAAACATCAGAAAAATAATAAATGCGAATCCCCAGCGGACAACATCATGTAAGGCGTATGGTGAACGTTTAGGCTCTGATGTGACATTCTGACAAAACATTGCCCCCCAACAACGGAAACTGTGAAAAAGTTGTCAGAGGCAAGATAAAAAAAAAAGGGGAAAATGGATGGCCGTGGAATCAGCAAGTGACGCAAAATGAAAACAGGAGACATGGGTGTAGCACATATGGTGGACAGTTGGGTACATACCTTTCCTGTGCTATACACAAGGGCTGATTGGAGGGTAACATGTCTGGCATGGTGTATAAGGTTGTTGACTTTGAACTTGTGTTTTTTAGTCGTTGATGCTCATAAGTGGGTGTGTTTGTATGGTAGTCTCCTGGGCGTATGCAGAAAATGTTGCTGAACAATTCCCTGCTAAGCAGAAATGAGCAGGACCAACCACAAATTGTACACGTGAATGGTATTTTGGCTGGGAACCTTAATCTGGTAAGCATATTACATTGATGTGCTTAGCTACTTCTTTTGTGCTTATTTATAAGCAGCTCTAAAAAGTTGGGCCCAGTATCTAAAGCTACATTGGTGTTTCCAATCTTTTGTCTACCATGGGTTGAAGTTGTGGGTACTTTCATCCCTGGTAACGACCATGGAATATGGTGCTTGGTCATTGCCTTCTTCCCGTATGATACAAGGTTGCTGACTTTGACTTGTGTTTCTTATTATTTGACGTAAGTTCATAACTAGGCAAGTTGTATTAGTGTTGCAGTCAACTACTTTGGCTTACACAACTTTACTGTTGTTTTTGTAGCTACTGTAGTAGTCTCTTGGCTGAGTTAAACAAAAAAATCAAGTACTTATATTTTTAGGCTTTGAGTGTTTTTACCTTTGAATGTTACTGACTTGTCTCTTGTAAATGGTATTTAGTTTTTCTTCCACTGTTTATTTGTTTTTGCCTCTGTTATTATATGTGAAGCCCTCACATAAGGCGCTCTATCATTATGTTATCATTATTAGTAGCATTATTATGATGATGACTTTACAAATTGTTGTCAATGTTGTTTTGCCTTGATATTTGAAAAGACACATCTTTCTATGTGGAAACGAGATCAATGAAAGACCAGAAAATTACCCTCAGATGTGAAAATTAGACTCCATTTACCGTGATTCATCATTGTTATCTTACATGTGCAACGCTTCTCTGATGAACGTTTAAGACATCTACTAAAATATATTGTGGTTTCCATCATGTGAACACCATTCAACCGAACTGATTGACAAAAAACAAACAAGAAACCATGAGTTGGCATTGCAGGGAGTTAGTCCAGCCCACCTGGGCCCAATTTGAGGCCCCAAGTCGCACTAGTTATTTGGGGGGTACTGCTTAATGGTTTTGGGATGTATGGGTTTACAGTAGAGGAAGGGGAACGCGGGTTGTCATGGAGGGCAGAGGGGGGATCACTGAAATGTTAATGACGTCAGCTTCTTTTACTTCTCACACAATGTTCTCTTGATGTGATGTTTGTACTTGGGCTTAAAGTTATAGATTGTTTTTTCAAAACTTAGTTTAACCATGGAGCTGTTTAGGTTTAACACTTTTTAAACCATAAAAAAAAGTTTTAGCAGAAACAGGCTAATAGTAAAATTCACTCAGGTTATACCAGCCAATTGTCTTTTTAGGTATTACCAGCCTCATTTAGATTACAGGTAAATGTCGTGTTTTTATAAAGGCTACCAGCCCAATGTAAGTTTTTTGTTTTTGCTTAGCAAAGAAACTTGGTTAACCATTCCTGTTAAAGACATCTTTTAAATATTCGGTAGGGCCCATTTTCATAGAGCAGCTGTAAATGCAAAAAAAAGTTGCTAAGGCAAAAATAATTTTGCTAACCGGAATGTGGTTACCAAGCCAAAAACCCACTCCCACTCGTACCATCTTGTAACTGGTTTCCTGTTTTTTTAGTTTTGCTAAGCTAAAACTTGGTGAGGCCCCCTAACTACTGCAGCAATGAAATGTACAATGATCAACCAATATATCTTGAAGGTCTGTTATTCCCTCTTCTGTTGTCAAGGGGAAACATCTTTGCACGATCAACGAATGCAGCACGGAGGTTAACCATCAACTCAGCTTAAGCAAGATTTAATTGATTGATTCAAAATGAGGTCATTACTAATGATATGCCATCCCTTAAAGGAATTGGGTACTTTTTGTAACACAAAACACAATGTCCACAGATTTATGTTAAACTTACACCGTTTGAAGATAATGATAATAGAAAGCTTACCTTAAAATGTTACTTGCTGGGGTGCTGTAGTTTTTGAGATATGAGTAAAACAGTGTCACAAAAATATGTTTTACATGCTAAAATAATGTTCATCTAGAAACAAAAATTATTTTTGAGACTTGTTTTACTCATTTCTCAAAAACTACAGTACCTCAGCTAGTATTATTTAAAGGGAAACTTTCTACCATCATTTTCTTCAAACTGTGTAAGTTAAATGTAAATCTGTGGAAATTTGTGATTTGTGACCTATAAAAAGTACCCAGACCCTTTAAACACTTCCTCTAAACATTCTATAAGAGATACCATCCTCCCATCTTCAAAGTCAAATCAATCTTGAGCACCCTGTATAGCAATTTCCGCAACCACCATCACAAACTAATCTTGTCATGATCCCTAGCGAAGCACCAGAAAATAATCCTAAGCCTTCAACGTGCAATCTAGTTTACTTTGAGTCCCATCCAAATTTCTTTTGGCTACATATTTTCACAACACTGGGTACAACACTTGGGCTAAATCTTACTGATTTAAAGGGGGGCTGCAATACTCCGTACTGACATACGATGTAAAGTTTGTTTAACTACCCCTTTAGGAGCAATCAAAGGATTTACGGCCCCCCTAAAGGATCACCTGTGTCAAATAGCGGGCCCGCTGCTTTTAAATTAAGTTGTATAGAAATTGACAGATAAGTAAATAAATAATTGTATATATGAATAAATATTTAAAGTAGTCAATCATCTTCGATACATCTCATTAAATGAAAGTTAATGATCCCTCGCGAAGCCCCAGAAAACAATCCTGAGCCTTCAACGTGGACATTGTGTTTTGTCAGTGCAGATTTGATTCCTGTAAACTTGTACAAAACAAGTACAAGATTTGCGAGGTGTCAACACTTTTCTAATGGTAAAAATGCTAAATACATCTTAAAAACAAAAAGGCTAACAGGTCCAAATTTCATGGAGCAGCAGTAAGCACATTAGTTTCTTAGGCACAAAAATGTTTGCTTACCAACAAAATATTTAAAGAGTAAAGTCAGTGCGGATTTGATTCTTGTAAACATGTCCAAAACAAGTACAATATGTGTGGGGTGTTATGAACTTTTTTGAGGGTAATAAATTGCAACCAATGTACACCTCAGTAAACACGTAACATGATTACCTCATTGCTCAGGCAAACCCACAACACAGAGAGACGTTATCTCCGCGAGCTGTTAAAGGATATGTCAGTCAACATTAAAACCCTAAGTAAATCAATCAAAACCAGCAGCGAGCCAAACATTCGACGTCTCTCATCGCAGGAAGGGATCCGTAGATTGAAGCCATGGAGAGAGGGGTGAGAAGGGGGGCCAGGAGGGGACACAGAGGGGGTAGCGACACCTCAACGAGGAAATTCAATCTGAGTTAGAATGGAAGTCTGTCGAGCTGGCGTAGATTGTATTTCCAAAATGATACATTGGCATATTATTGAATTAAATGGATCGAGATCGTTGGCAGATTGGGGGAAGTGACAAGCTCAAACTTGCAATGTGAGACATTTTCGAATTATGGGCTACCCTAAAGTACTTTGACAAGTTTTTTTAAATGAGGCATTTGGCAGTTCAAATGTATCAACTGTAAAGTGCAGTGTTTGTTGTTTATGTACAAATTTGTTTGTGTGTTTGTTTGTTTCTGTTTGCTTTTACTTAAGCAACAACCCCAACCCTTTTCTCTCCCAATATTTGGTTACTAATAATTGGAACTACTTCTTTAGTTCAGGAAAAAAAGGGCATCTTTTCTGACACCAGTTAAGTTGAAATAAGCAGCCATTACTCACATCGTCAAGACTCATGTAAAAGCATTTCTTAAAAATGATGAACAAACTTTAAAAAGTTATTCTCTATAAATAGTTCGGAATACTTTTGAAATCTGGCAACACTTTATCCTGAGGTGCACAACGCATTTCAAAAGGGCTGCAAAGTTATCAACTCGCATACCCAACTTTGGGAATTGTAGACGCATTGGGAGTCAGTTTTTTAGGCGGAGCAGGGATTTCACGGCTCTAATGCCAACTTCCATCCTGGGGGTGGGGGGGGGGGAAGAGCCAAGAAGAAGGGCGCAAAGGGGGGGTGAGTAGGAAACTTGAACATGTTGGTTTGCTCCGATGATAGACGCCCGGTGTGCTCCATCAGTCATCTTGGTATAAGAGGCGTGTTTAGTGAAGGGGGTAATTGTTTCCTATAGAGAGAGCTGGTTTACCAGAGGGGGGCAACGTGATAATGGCTGATAAGGGCCTTCCACCTCCTCCCTCCTCCTGGAGCAGGATGCAGGGAAGAAAGACGGAGAGAGAGAATGAGACGGGGAGACCGGGAGAATGTGGAGCGTTGAGTGACGCCACTGACGAGTGAAAGACTTTAAGCATCATAGCATTATTTTACAGGCTGTGTGTATACTGCAGAGGTAGTTTGGGGCCAAAATGATCAACAGAAAGAAGGCGTTACTGTTGCCAAGGTTTTAACTCTGGCTGCCATAGATAACTCTAATTGGGTGAATAGGGTTCCATTCATAAAATACCTCATACCTCAGGGAACCCAGAGATGACATTTACCCTTTGAGCCTTGAAAGAAAGCTACTACTTGATGTAGTACAACACACCCTGAGAAGTTTTTTTGTTTTACTTCAAAGAAAACTTGAGCCAAAAAGTAAAAAAGCACAACTACATCCCCTGATGTATGGGTGAGAACAAGCAGAGAGCCTGGTGTCATGGTCAGACAGCTTGATAGGGGAAACAAAGTTGGTTCCATAGAAATATTTGAGAACAGACAGAGGGGGGTTACATACCGAATGCAAGTTGGAGTGATTTAAACTCTGAAAGAACTTATTTCTCATCGATTCAAAATCCTTGGTCACCAGAGTGAGTAACAGCTACCATTTTTTAAAAAACTTTTTGCACTGAGCCGACACTTCATGACTTCAAATGGGACTGAATGCTTTTCCTGAAACATTACTGCATTTATACAAAGAAAGAAAGTTGTGCTCTTTTACATTTTGGCTCAAGTTTTCTGTGAAGTAACTTCTCAGGGTGTGTTGTACTAGGGCACCAAGGCATTCATCTTTTTAAAAAGTAAATTGTTACTGGAGCATTTCAAGGGGCTCCGAGGCAGTGACTAGGGACACAATTGCCTCTGTTGCCTTCATGAAGCATCAAGCCTGCCGCCGATCATCCAGTGATCAGCACAAACGAAACCAAAGTCACTCAACTTCATTGGGCACTCGTTGCTCTGTAGACACAAACATTCAGTGTATTACCTTTAAAAACCGATTGGTTTACATGCCTGCAGTAATGTCAGCTAAACAAACAGCCCTTCAAAAGCCTTGAACCATCATGGGTGCTTTGAGTTTGACAGAACAGTGACAAATTTCATTGTGTATGAACAAATTTATGCAACAAAAAAAGTGGGCACACAACATGACAAGCCGTCATTTTGTCTTCAAGACCTCTAAAAGCATTTCAGAAGAAACCGGTTTTCAGGATGATGGGTCCTCGTAAAACCCATTGAGAGACGAGTGTGCATTTGAAAACTCATTTAATGATCTTGAGAAATGTCATTATTGGGATATCGCCCCCTGAAAAGAAAACGTCAAGGGGAGAGAACTTTAAAATCCAGATCGACAAAACATTACAAACAGAGACAGCATTCCTGACAAATGTAGCACATGACCCAGTCAGCTTGTATGCGGCATGTAACTTTAAAAGAGTTTTCACTGCCGAGTGACACATATACTCCGCAACCCTACCGATCCATCAATGCCAGAGAAAGAAAAGCCCATACCTTTTGCAGTTTAAATTACTCATACGATGGAGGTGTAAAGAAAAAAACAGAAAAGATAAACTTGTCAATCTCCCACCGTCACCTCTCTCCACGGGTTCCCAGGAAGCACAATCTAGATGCGGATTATCAAATCGATACCGTAGGCGAGTATAAACGCTGCGTTTTCAGCCGCTATTTTTGTCTTCTCTCGGTGTGTGTGTGTGCTTCCGTCTCTTGTCTGAAACGTTGATTTGGAATGCAAAATGAGAAGCTCACCGGAGTCTGAATCCCATCAGTGTACGGTCTTCATTACAGCTGACACGCAGCTGTAGCTTCGTCCGGGGCCTATCATCTTGCCACTATACCCAGCCCTCACTAAATCCTGATATATCAGACAGGGGGGGGGGGGGGGGCTCGTATCGTAACCCCCCCCCCCCCTTCAACCACTGTCTCCATCTCAACCCCCTTCATCTCCTATGGGCTCATTTCCCGTCACTCTAATGTGAGACCTGTCACTCATGTTTCCTGTATGTCAACCAAACTAAAGACATCAAGTAAGGGGCCCCCACAACAATACACAAGCTGATGATGATGGCCCCCATCACTGATTTTTTTTTTTAGAGCGTATACTATAGGCATGGGTGTTTCCATATTTAAAACCAGAGTGCGTAAACAAGTTTTATGACTATTTCCCACATGACGTGAGGAGTGTCACTACTGAATCAAGTCAGTTTAACCTTGTTTCTATTTGGGCCCTGCCCCTGCAAAACTTTACTCCTCTGAAAAATTTTACCATTTCAGAAAACAAATTCAGTCTTCAAGAAAGACTCTGCTAGGGTCAAAACACAGGCCACTTACTATATTTTTTGCCAAAAAAATAATTAAAATAAGTTTTTTACCCCTAATGATCTTTATATCATATACATTTTCAAGAGTACCAATGTTGGTAATTGTCAAAGACAAGTCTTCTCACTTGGTGAACTTCAACATATGCATAAAATAACAAACCTGTGAAAATTTGAGCTCAATTGGCCATCGAAGTTGCGAGATAACAATGAAAGAAAAAACAACCTGGTCACACGAAGTTGTGTGCTTTCAGATGCTTGATTTTAAGACCTAAAATTCTAAACTTGAGGTCTCGAAATCAAAAAACTACGTCACTTCAGAGGGAGCCGTTTCTCACAGTGTTTTATACTATCAACCTCTCCCCATTACTCACTACCAAGTAAGGTTTTATGCTAATAATTATTTTGAGTAATTACCAATAGTGTCCACTGCCTTTAAAACTGCTTTAAACTGTTGAAGAAAAACTACAAATACTGCGAGTTTAAAGCACTTTCAACAAATGAAATTAATGAAGTCGATTTCAAAATGAATTCGTTTCATGCACGTCTGACAATGAATCTCATCAAGTTAACTCAATGTCTCAGCTTGAACATTGAGAGTAGCTTTGACTCAATGAACATGACACATACCTTGACGACAGGCATGTTCAGACATGTAAACCGAAAAGTTTAAAAGATGCTCCTAATGGTTCCTAAGTGACAATTGCATGAGGCCAATTGCATGACATCGTCAATACGCGATGGATCACACTCAGCGGCGACGTTAGCTTGTCAGCAAAATTTCAAAAGGACCTTGACTTTTCAACTGACTATAGTCTCCCCGGCTAGTCAGGGTCAATTTTACAATACATTCATATAATCGTGTGCTACTGGCAATTGATGAGAACAAAATGAACAAGCCTGATACTTCATGGAGTCAACAAAAAGGCGATTGCCTCCATGCCCCCTGGTCAATGCTTTGGTGCCCTTATGAAATGCTCCAGTAGAAATTTTGCAATTTCCTCAAAGGGTGCCCTTTCATCACATTGTTAATATTGCCCATTGAGAAAAAGAGATAGAGAGAAAGAGAGAGGGAGGGAGAGATGAAGGATGGAGGGAAAGAGTAGAAGAAAAAACAAACAAAAGCTGTTTGGAAATTTGAAGTGACAAAAGTTGAGTGAAAAGCCAGGCCTTATACTTCACGAAAGGCAACAAAGGTGATTGCCTCCATGCCCCCTGGTCAATGCCTCCATGCCCCCTGGTCAATGCCTCCATGCCCCCTGGTCAATGCCTCCATGCCCCCTGGTCAATGCCTTGGTGCCCTTGAAATGATCCAGTAGAAACTAACACTTTCCTCATACATGTAGGGTGCTCATTTTCTCATTTTCCAAGGAGAAAATGTTTTCATGCCCTTGCCCTTGCAAAAATGAAGCATACATGCGTGTAGAACCAAGGAAACTTCTCCCCTCCTGCATAAATCAGTGGACAGTTTACTTAAAGACAGTGGACACTATTGGTAATTGTCAAAGACCAGTCTTCTCACTTGGTGTATCTCAACATTGTGCATGAAATAACAAACCTGTGAAAGATGGAGCTCAATTGGTCGTCGAAGTTGCGAGATAATAATGAAAGAAAAAACACCCTTGTCGCACAAAGTTGTGTGCGTTTAGATGGTTGATTTCGAGACCTCTTGAAGTCTCGAAATCAAGTTCGTGGAAAATTACTTCTTTCTCAAAACTACGTCACTTCAGAGGGAGCCGTTTCTCACAATGTTTTATAATATCAACCTCTCCCCATTACTCCTTAGTAAGTGAGGTTTTATGATGATAATTATTTTGAGTAATTACCAATAGTGTCCACTGCCTTTAAAAGAAGAGTCGGACGTCATTGGATATGGAAGAGAACTTGTCTCCTAACAAAAGAAGTTTTTACAGAACATTTCATTCTAGAAACCAGCATGAAAACCTTTGTTGAAGTATGAGCTTAATCAGGTAGGACAGTTGAAGAATGTAAGACTTCCTGCAAAATGGCTGGCGGGCTTGGGCTCCCCTCCCTTATTCTGAAGCCAGAACCTCCCAGATGTTTCTATTAAGTTTTAAAGACACTGTGCATCACCAGAAAGACAAAACTACAGGTTTGGACTAAACAAGAACTTTTTCTTTCCCTTTCATATGATTCGAACTGCCTCTAGCTACCGGGCAATCTCGGTAGTCTATTTGGTAAGACAATGTTCTAGAATTGAAAGGGTCGTGGGTTTGAATCCCACACAGAAAGTACTGAGTATACAGTGATAACACACATCGGTGTATGGGTAAAAACCAAAATTCATGCTTCTTTCTCCCTGTTGTGACTGCTTTGCTTCTTTCAAGACAATGTAAAGGCTCAAGGAGATTGGAAAAAAATTGTGAAAATCAGGAAGAACCCTCAGAAAATACACCTGCCTAATGTTTCAAAGACAAAACTGACCAGGGCCCAATTTCATAGAGCTGCTAAGCACAACAAATTGTTGAGATGATGTCAGGTAGTTTTTTATTTACTACCATTTCCACTGGTGGATTTTTTTTCATGTGCAATACCTCAAATCAGAGCTTTGAATTTTTTTAAATCTTTGTAGATACATGTAGACATTAAAAGTTTAATTCTAAATTTTCAGGTAAATCAGCCACAATCAGGACCTACCATCTCTTAAAGGCAGTGGACACTATTGGTAATTGCTCAAAATAATTTTTTGCATAAAACCTTTCTTGGTAACGAGTAATGGGGAGAGGTTGATGGTATAAAACATTGTGAGAAACATCTCCCTCTGAAGTGCCATAGTTTTCGAGAAAGAAGTAATTTTCCACGAATTTGATTTCGAGACCTCAGATTTATAACTTATCTAAACGCACACAACTTTGTGTGACATGGTGTTTTTTCTTTCATTATTATCTCGCAAGTGCGATGACCAATTGAGCTCAAGTTTTCACAGGTTTGTTATTTCATGCATATGTTGAGATACACCAACTGTGAAGGCTAGACTTTGACAATTACCAACAGTGTCCAC
The DNA here is from genome assembly GCF_032118995.1 of Asterias amurensis. Classification (NCBI taxonomy): domain Eukaryota; kingdom Metazoa; phylum Echinodermata; class Asteroidea; order Forcipulatida; family Asteriidae; genus Asterias; species Asterias amurensis. Next base: position 15,353,147 of record NC_092650.1, read on the forward strand.
TGTCTTTAAAGGGTTACAATTATTGTTTTACTAGTTACTGGCCAGGCAACAGAAAGACAAAACAGAGTATTAATATAATTTTAAAAAAAGCATACAGTTTAAAGATTGATTGATTCTTGTTTATACAAGAGCCTGTTGCCTTGGATCAGTCGAGTTGGTCTTTGAAAAGCGTTTGGAACCATTTAAGTGTATGAAATGCAAATGGTTAGAAAGATAATTTAAAAGTAGAATATGATCCAGACTAACATGCCTCGAAATTGCACGGTTTTCCTTTTCGCCTCGAAGAAACATGGTCAGCCATTTTGTGGAGTCAAAATTTGTTCTCCATGAAATGACCAACCATGTTAGTTCGGGACGTAAAAGGAACACCGTGCAATTTCGAGCGATACTTGCGTGGATCATTATATTCTACTTTTAAAACATCTCCTAACCATATGCATTTCATAACAAATGGTTCCAAACACTTTTAAAAGACCACATCCAATTCAAGGCAACGTGTTCCTTTAATGGCCTGGTGTTTTCCACCCTAGCAGAGTCTTTCTGAAAGAATATGCTAGAGTCGAAACGTCAGGCTGTTAACTACTTGTTGCTTTCATACCATAGGTCCTTTTGTAAGCAGTTTGCAACAGCTAATTATAATGTTTTACTGCAATATCTCACATTTTTCAATACAGGCCTTTGATAAAAGAATGTTGTTTTTTTATTGTGCAGTGCCCAGAACAATAATATTCTGAAGCTGTTTTTATGGTTGTTTTTTTTTAACTGCACCCAAAAGTTGGGGTTTTGCCCCCCAAAAAAAGAAATCCCAAAAGAATTTGAAAGAAGTTCTAGAGCACTTCAAAGATTCTCCCCCAAACCAGATATTTAATAAATCTTTTCAAGGCTTTTCTGTTTTGACAGAAAATGGGGATCGGTTAACTCCAGTAATTCGTTTTCCTTCAAAAATGTTTAATGTTGGAGAAAGCACTCCTGAAAATCCCAATTATAAAAATGTAAAAAAAAATGTATCATTGCAAGCTTTCTCTGAATAGGGCAGTTTGACTTCCGACTCTTATAAGCTCAAAGACAAAAACATTTTTTCTTGTGATTTTACTTTTTTACATATCTACCTAAACGTCTAGCAACTACTAACCCTGATACTGAATTCCATGATGGTGTCATCTGTGTGTAGAGTTGAGCATTTTACACATTTCCTCCAGCGGATTAGTCTTCGTGTTCTCGATCCCCGGGTTAACGTAGATCTCCGGTTCTCGTTTCATCACGTACGCTCCTCTGTTGGCCATATCCACCGAAATCCGAGCGATTTTCGGCGGGACAGTTGGATGCTGGATCCCGGTCGTACTGTTAACGAGTTTGTCGATTTCATGTAGTGGGTCGCTGTTCTTGTACAATGCAGTGTCGTTATATTTCACAAGGTCCGAATTGCTTAGGACGACACTGCGCCTAGCATCAGTGGCTGAGTTTGTTGTTAATGACTCGGGTGATACCGAGGTTCGACTCCCGGCTTTGGAGTCCGGAGTTTTGCTCTCCGTGGAGCAGGACAGCATGTTATTGTTAAGGGTTCTCTTGACGGGCAAGCTGTGGCTTTTCATGGACCTGCAATCGTGTTCACCAGTTTGGCACTTTTGAACTTCGACGACCCCGGGCTCTTTCTTGATTTTCATCGAGCCCGGGGCTGACGCCGCCAGCAGAGGTGGGGATGGGGAGGTGATCCTCCCTGGAGGTTTTACTGATGCTGTCTTGCTGATGCTCCTGTCCGAGATCGCGGGTCGTCTTTCGTGCGAGGTGGAGGCGCCGTCGCAGAACATTTTATACATTTCCAGACTCCGCTTGAGGCGACTAATGGGTCCCTCGGCGGGGGTTATGATTTCATTGTCACCCGTCGAATCATGGTGTGTGTCCCCATTCTGCGCCAAATACTGATGACCCTCTCCTATCTTTGTCTGAGTTTTCTCGACACTGTCACTGTTGGTAACTAGATGTCTGTGCTTTCCATCAAAAATAAATGGTTTGACATCCTCAGGGATGTCTGCTGGAGCATTTGGTTTTTCTTTCGAGAACAAGTTTGGACATGTCTCAGTCTTTACCTTAACTTTGTCTCGCTGAGACAGGTCATTGACACCATCATTATGGCTACTGCATGACGCTCCGGTGGATGAGGTAAGATCTCTTGTCTTGGCTTGCCTGTCCCTACCTCCATTTTGTTTCTCAGGGGTGGTGGTAATTTTGTCGTGATTCTGTTTATTGCTCACACTGTTGTGAACTTTAGCGGGCACAGGAGGGGAGCTGTTCAAATCTAGAGCATTCATATTCCGACTGCGGTTTTGCGAATTGTTTTTATGGTTTTGCAAACCGCTTCTCATTCCCTCTTCCGCGACATGCTTGTTGAACGAATGTCTCTTGTGATGCTCACTCCGCTTGAAAGAATTTCTTGTGTTTCTCATTTCTCTGTAAGTCTCTGTCCGATTCTTCTCCTTTCTGCCACTCTCAGACGAAGAATGACTGGACTTCTTAAAAGATGCTAGACATTTTTTCTGAACATATTTCTGAACGGGGATGCTTACGGTCGTCGCCCTCACCAACTGTTTTTTGTTGTTGGACAACGACGACGCGGTAGCCTGCGGCTCATTCTCAGAGTGTGTATTCTGATCGGCAAACTGAACATCAGCCCTGAATGACTTCAGTGAGAGGGTATTCTTTGAAATGAATTTGGCCTGGGCGACAAAGTCCCTCGAGTGTGAATTTTTTACTGATTCCGAAGCCAGTGAGTGCCTCCTCTTAGCGATTTTTCTATGGCTCTGATGCTCGATTTGGGACTCTTTGTTGTCTGTGGATCTCTTCAGATGTTCGCTCCGTGCATGCCTGGAGGATTTTCTTGAATGCACTCTACTCTTGTTCGATGGGCAAGTTTCCATCAGATTTGATTTCAGTTCAGTGGGTTGACCGTGGCGTTGCCCTCCAGTGGCCTGGCCGAGCTTTGGGCTGTGACGAGATTCAGGACTCTTGTCATCTTTCCGAAATGAATGGGACAAGATTTTGTCGATCGCCTCCGCCACAGTCACATTTTCGGACTCTTTCGCTTTGAGATGCTTTTCCATCTTGGAGGCGATGACATCGGAGGGGCTTGTCGCCTGGGAAACAGCGTTGTAAACCATGGCAAGACCGGCATAACTTGGGAACATACCTCCACCGTTCACGTACTGGTGCTGGGGCGTTTCAACCAATGGCATCCATGGTACTCGGTAGTGGTTGTTGCTCAGCAACCTGGGATGAAAGTTTGTCTCTTTGGCCGTTTCCACCATGGATGTGAGCTTATCGAGCGGGTTTGTTACACTGCTCTCTGACGAGCGAGGTTTGAGGCAAGACAGATTGGTCATGTTGGTAGGAAAAATCTCATCAAAGTTATCCGGGCTCACGTATTTAATAGCCGAGCTCGGGGGTGACCCATGAGGACTTGGTGTCTTATCTGTGCGCTTTTGTGGCTCATTCGAGACAGGAGATTCGCGGAGGCTATCTTTCCAGACAGCGTCCCCGATGCTTTCAGCAGAAGTGGCCTTCTGCAGTTTCTTTTGAGACTTTGACTTATTGTCTTCACCGTCATCCAGGCGGTCACTTCTAACGGCTGCTTTCCTACTCTCTGAATCCAAATTTTGAGACACACTCAGCAGCTGTTTCTTTGAGGCGCCGTCCTTGAGAACGATCTTTATTTTATCTCCCGGTTGTTGGCTGGAGTCTTCCCTTTCTCCACCGCTCACATGCTGCTTCTTGGTGGGCGAGCTTGCTTTCATTGGCACACTCGTTCCATTTGTTGGTGCCTTGCGCTCTGAGCTTGCCTCTTTATGCAGGGTATCATGGCCGAAGGCAGGAGCAAGGAAATGCCCCGTCTCCTTCATGTGCTCCGTGAGTTTGTGTACATTAGCAAATAGGTGATAGCATCCTAAACACTTGAGCGATCGACTTTTGCTAGTAGTCCTTTGATTTATTTCAGAATCGAATGAGTGTGGTCGCTCAAGAGCTGGGGGACTCTTTTGAGCGCTATGACTTCGAGCAGCCAACAACTGATTCAGTGCAGCCTTAGTCGCGGTCTGACACATTTCTTCTTTCGAACTGACGGAGCTCTGGGAGTTTCTCTGCTCTCTCCGTGATAGTTTCTCCGTCTCTTGGGACAGAACATTGGCTGGTAGTCTTTCTACGAGAGAATTGGCCGGCATCGGACATTCCTCATCCTCCAAGATGTCTCCATCCTCTTCCGCATCATCTATTCCTTTCTCATCTTGCTTGACGTTGGCTCTGGTCAAGAGGATCCCGGTGTGTCCTGGGACATGACTGTAGTGTTTTGTCCGGACCATGTGCATGGTCAGATCTTTAAGGGTTCGGAATGAAGCTTGGCAAATCATGCATTTCAGGACTTGGTTGACTGGGATCTCCTCGGGACAGTCCCCAGCGGGAGGTTTAGACTGTGACGAGTGCGGCTTCTCCTGCTTATCGTGTCCGCTTGTTGTTAGATGCACAGTATAGTCTAAGAAGTCTGGGAATGAGACTGAGCAAGTGGCACAGGTGTACGCACACAGTTCCTTCCGTGAGGATGCCGCAGGGAGGCGTTGCTTCCTGCGTAATGCACAGGTGCTGAAAAACTCTGTCCTTGGTGGAATGAGGGCCAGGTATCCTCTCTGTAGCATGAGTTCAGAGTTCAGCTGCTTTGTGCTATTGTGTCCAGTAGCTATGAGATGCAAGGACAGCATCCCCACATTGGGGAAGGCCTGGTAGCAATCGGTGCAAAGGACAAAGTTACAGCGGCCATTGATCCCACGACAGAGACTGACTTGGGAGGGAAGCACGCTATAGTCTGCTTGTAAGCGGGACACACTGGCCAGTACATCTCGAGGGACAGTCTCACAGAACACGGTTTTCACCGATTTGCCCGGACTCGTATCGGACGAATCTGATCTCGCCTTGGATCTGCCGTTCGACTTGTGACCCGGCGACTCTTTCCGGTGTTTGACTTTGGATACTCTCAAGTCCAAGGCCTCCTCCTGCTCCGGGAAGGTTGGCCTGTTGCCGCTGGCAAACATTCCGAGTTGATTAAAGCGAAGCATGGCTTCCAGTTCCGAGTCCTCATCCTCAGAATCACTGTCTGTCCCCGACAGAGCAGTGCACATTTTGCTCAACATCGTCATCGGACCGTTTGTGGATGGGAAAGGTAGGCTCGGGACGGGGAGGGAGTGGACAGGCGACGCCAGAGGTCCATGGCGCGGGCTTCTCGGAGAGGTGGCAGCTGACGAGGAGGAGCGGTCGCAAGAGCCTCTCTGTCCTTCATCGTCGAGTATCTCTTTCTTCACCACTGGTGGAATGTCCTTGCGGATTTCTTCCGCATCCTCTCTGTCCTTCTCATCAACATCATCTGATTCGTCATCTGCTAGCTCACCGGGGCTAACATCGTCGGCATCAGCGTCACCTTCATGGGCTGGAAGAAAAAACAAGGACAAGATTAAGATTAAAATGGAGAAAAGTACCATAGAAATCTGTTGCGAAAAAAACCCAAGAAGAACCAGATCAAAACCAAAATGAAGAAAAGTACAATAGAAATTTATGAACAGTTCCCAATAGACACCATCTTTATGGGAAAAACGCATTTTGGCTTGCACAATCATCAAGTGTCTTTAAAAAGACACTGGACACTATTGGTAATTGTCAAAGACCAGTCTTCTCACTTGGTGTATGTCAACATATGCATAAAATAATAAACCTGTGAAATATTGAGCTCAATTGGTCGACGAAGTTGTGAGATAATAATTAAAGAAAAAACACCCTTGTCACGCGAAGTTGTGTGCTTTCAGATGCTTGATTTCAAGACCTCAAATTCTAAATCTGAGGTCTCGAAATCAACATCGTGGAAAATTACTTATATCTCAAAAACTATGTTACTTCAGAGGGAGCCAATTCTCAGAATGTTTTATTCAACCAATCTCTCACCATTACTCATTACCAAGTGAGGTTTTATGCTAAAAATTATTTTAAATAATCACCAATAGTCGCCACTGCTGTTAAAAGATGAACCCAACCGCACTGTTCACTAACCAATCGTGCAATGAGTTTCATAAAATGTGCGCATGCTTTGGAAAGGACTGAGTATAGATGTATTGCATATAGGCGTCATGGGCACGCATGAAGAGCTACCATTAGCTGAGAGTCACGTGCAGCGTGTACAGGCGTGCACTTTTCCATTGTTTTACATCAAATATAGCAGTTTATGACGCATATTGCACCCCATGTATACAGTGCTTAGCACGTAACATCGGTGTATGGGTAAACCAAATAAAACTCTTTATTCCCAGAACAAATTTTACAATTGTTGCAGTACTCGCTGCTAAAATATATGATTTAACTTCTTCTAGATGCCAGGCAATCTCGGTAGGCAGGTGGTACATGTAAGACATCTGGGCCCAATTTCATGGCTCTGCTTACCGCCTATTTCTGCGCTTACGATCACGATTCCCCGCTCACGTGCTAGCGCCAAATTTCTAGAAGCGTAGACTGCCTAGTAACGTGGAGTACGCACGCGCAGAAGCCCAAATTCGCCGCTAACCCGTGAAATACGCTTGCCGTAAGCAAAGAATTCCCTGCTTCCGTAAGCGCCGATTCTGTGCTTACGGTAAGCAGAGCCATGAAATTGGGCCCAGCGCTAGAATGGCAAAGGTTGCAGGTTCCAATCCCACCCGGGATACATGTCTGTGGATTTATTTTTTTGATGAGACACTGGAAAGTATGCAGTGCTTAAAGACAACGGACACTATTGGTAATTGTCAACGACCAGTCTTCTCACTTGGTGTATCTCAACATATATCTGCATAAAATAACAAACCTGTGAAAATTTGAGCTTGATTGGTCGTCAGAGTTGCGAGATAACTATGAAAGAAAAAAACACACGAAGTTGTGTGCTTTCAGATGCTTGATTTCGAGACCTCACATTCTAAACTTGAGGTCTCAAAATCAAATTCGTGGAAAATTACTTCTTTCTCAAAAACCACGTCACTTCAGAGGGAGACATTTCTCACAACCTCTCCCCATTACTCATTACCAAGACAGGTTTTATGCTGACAATTATTTTGAGTTATTACCAATAGTGTCCACTGCCTTTAACAAGCACACAGTGGTTTACACACATCACTGCAAGGGTATAACCAAACAATAAAAACTGGGGTGGTCTTCTGTTTTGCCATTGCCAATTCTCTTTTCATATCGCTTGTAGTAGTTGGTTTTACCAGTGGTTTGTGTAGCTTTGAGCATTAAAGAAACTTGAATAAAACTCCCCCTCCAGGGAAACAAAACCCCAAAACAACTGGGGTGGTTAAGTAGATCAGTACAATTTTAGATGAAAAAAAAGGGAAAAATGAACATTTCTGACATTGATGGCTGATAGATTAACTATTCCCAGAAGCTTTAAAAATGAGATCGGTTCGCGGTCATAGCGTGAAATTATCTAGTCACCTACAAGTCGCACAGTCCAGACTCTTCTCTAGTCAGACTTGACACACGAGCTCATAATTCCTTCAATATGTCCTCTTGTCAATTGTCTCTTAGCTAATGAAATGACGAGGTTGATTTGGCTGACATTTACATGAAATATTATGAAGAAGACGCAAAATGATGAAGTGCTATCAATGAGCAGCTGCTCCATGGTACCACCTGTAGAAATAACTTCATGAAAATAATCATCTTCCGGATTAAAGGCAGTGGACACTATTGGTAATTACTCAAAATAATCATTTATTTAAGCATAAAAACCTCACTTGGTAACGAAAAATGGGGAGAGGTTGATACTATAAAACGTTGTGAGAAACAGCTCCCTCTGGAGTAACGCAGTGTTCGAGAAAGAAGTAGTTTTCCACAAATTTGATTTTGAGACCTCAGATTTAGAGTGTGAGGTCTCGAAACCAAGCATCTGAAAAGCACACAACTTCATGTGACAAGGGTGTTTTTTCTTTCATTATTATCTTGCAACTTCGACGACCGATTGAGCTCAAATTTTCTCAGGTTGGTTATTTTATGTATATGTTGAGATACACCAAGTGAGAAGACTGGTCTTTGACAATTACCAATAGTGTCCACTGGCTTTAAATACCATGTAAACATCTATAGCACCAATGGCTGGCCTTATCATGCACTGTATCTTAAACCTCCATTATATCCTTGAATGTTTGGTTTTGTAGTTAATTTCTTTTTTTTTTTTTTTTTTTTACTCATAATGTCATTTACTTCATTAACACTTCATTTACATGTACTTAATTTACTTCTGGATTAAATACCATGTAAAAATCTTTAGTGTCTTTGGTGAGGCACTGTATCTTAAACCTCCATTATATCCTTGAATGTTTGGTTTTGTAGTTAAATTCATTTTTTTTTTTTTTTTACTCATAATGTCATTTACTTCATTAACACTTCGTTTACATATACTTAATTTTACTTCTGGATTAAATACCATGTAAAAATCTTTAGTGTCAATGGCTGACTAGTCAACGCACTGTATCCTAAACCTCCATTAACTCCTTGAACATGTTGTATGTTTGGTTTTGTAGTTTGTTTGAAATCATTCACAACTTTTTTTAAAAAGTCGACTACTATATTAAAGTTGTTAACTGCATTATTATTATCTTTCAGATTAAACACCATGTAAAAATCTATCGTGTCAATGGCTTACTAATGGTGGGACTGTATCCTATACCTCCATTACACCCGAATTGTTTGGATTGGTAGTTTGTTTGAAATCATTCACAATTTTGTTTTAAAGTTGTCTACTATTAAAGTCATTTACTTCATTAACCTTATCTTCCGGATTAAACACCATGTAAAAATCTATCGTGTCAATGGCTGACTGATTGCTGCACTGTATCCTATACCTTCCTTTTAAGTCACGAATGTTTGGTGTTGTAATTGGTTTCAAACCATTTACAATTTCTTTTTAAAAGTTGTTTACTAAGTTGTTTACTTCATTAACATTGTCTTTGAGATTAAATACCATGTAAAAATCTATAGTGTCAATGGCCGACTAATCAAGGCACTATCCTAAACCTGCAAATACCCATGAAATGTTTGGTTTTGTAGTTGTTTGAAATCATTCACCTTTTTTTTTGTTAAGTAGATGTCTACTGTTTGCATAGAAATGTCTGCCTTTTTTTGCATTCTTGATTCATGACTTCAGTGTTGTAGGCTTTGTGTGCAAATTGGATGCAATCAATTTTGCGGACTTAGTGTAGCTGGAGTCAATAAAACTGTCAGGGAATGAGGGAATGAAGGACTGTATTGTTACTAGTCAAAAACAAGAGCCGTCCTCGGTGGTGTAGCCCTTCCATCATCAGGGCCTGATTTCATGAAGCTGGTAAGTAGAATTTGAAATATACTGCTTGACTTATTCCTTTGCTAAACAAAAATTGAGTGAGGAGCAGCCACAACATAGCAAACTTAATGTCATTTCAGTTACACTTAAATCCAAGACAGGAGTATTGCCACTGTGTTTTCTCCAATAAACCACAAAATAATGATTATGGCCGAATTCACAAATGGGGATTCAGCGTTATAAGCCTTTCCAGCAATTTAAATCCAACCCAAGCTAGTACTACACGAGTCATAAATTACATGTACAGTACTTCACTAAGGCAACACTTTAGTTACGCTTTTAGCCGGCAGGGTCCCACCCAATATTCACTTTAACATACGTACAAAAAGTACCTCCACTGACTTTGTAGCATTAGGACCTTTTTGTGTACCAGCTAAAGTATTGAATTATGAGACCAGGGGGCACGCCATACACACACACACACGCATACAGGGGGAACTGACTGATGGCTTTTCATTCCTCTCTCTTTTTTTTCTCTCCGTACAAAAAGTACCTCCACAGACTTTTTAGCATTACATGTAGGACCTTTTTGTGTACCAGCTAAAGTATTGAATTATCAGACCAGAGGCACCCCATACACAGGCATACAGGGGGAACTGACTGATGGTTTTTCATTCCTCTCTCTTCTTTTTTTCTCTTTCCAGCCAGCCCTCTCTGTCTGAAGTGTTTACAGATGCCGACTATGTTGATTGGCAATCTGCACTGTGTCAATTCTTCAACAAGGCAGGAAAGTTCTGCCTGTACACACTGCTTGTCTCTCTGGAAAAACACACACAGCCGCACAGAACTGCTATGTCAATCAGCGCATTCAATTTGTTTTGCAGTGAAGCCCACATCGGAGGCCTCTCTCTCTTTCTTTCTTCTGTCTCTTTATAATGTAGCCATCCTCTACTGTTGTCAAGGAGTGCCAAAAGATAGGAGAGAGAAGGGCGAATGGAGTCATTGAGTCTTGTGTAGCTTTGAACTGAGGATATGTCTCTGAAGATCTGTGTATTTCTGACAGGTCATCTTTAAATACACTCATACACTAAAAGAGAGAACGTTACTTCAGTAAGGAAAACAATTATCAATACCCCCCCCCCTCCCTTACAAAAGAACATAAAAGGAATTCAACAACTAAATCTTTATGAAAAAGATGGAACAGTGAACTCTTTCAAGGTACAGTGTAGCGAAAGTATGAAATAACTCAACCCTGTATCAGTGGGCTTTTTAGATTGCCGTGTTCATTAAAAACTAAGGTCATATTTCTCTTCCATAACCATGATAACCAACAGGACAATACACATCCCCTTTTAATACATTAATCTAAAGGCATAGGAAACATCCTGAACCACATCTCTGTGACTAAACTGCCTATTGTTCTTCCCCTCCCCCCCCCCCCAGACATCAACTTCTATAGAATCAAGAATCCAGGTGTAATCTAAACGTATCCAACCGTATCACGATAAAAAACACTCCATAGAAAATACAAATCAATTAAACCGATGGATGGGAGAATGTTACAATGCCAAATGGTTTTAAAAGGTGATATTTGTGCAAATAAGGGGGTCCTTAATTTTTTTAATTAAGGCTTAAAAAGCTCAAAATTACAATACAATTTCTGTGTTTGGCCAGTTCCATGGAATTGACCCAGAGCTTAGTTTCATTCTGCTACTTCAGCACAAAAATTAATAATTAGCAAATATATGCTTAGCAGAATAAGGTGACCAGCCAAAATGCCATTTCACTGGTCTTTGACTGGTATTGCTGTGACATATTGTTGCTTAGCAGAAAAATGTTAAATGCAAAGTATATTTCCATAAGGTGGTTCATTTTTGAGATGTCGCCGATAATCCACTACGATATGTCCAAACATGAAGACTAATTTGTAATAGGAATTCAAAATCTGAAAAGCATTACTGCACAGCTTCTCATTTTCAAATTTTGGGGCATAAAAGCTTATCTTTTCACATTTATAACCACTTTCCCTCTAAGTGACACGTTTCTCAAAATGCTTAACAATCGAAAGTTGCTGTACATTGTAGGCTTCTTAAAGCCATTGGACCCTTTCGGTACAGAAAAAAAAAAATCACAGATTTACAAATAATTTACAGGGTTTACAGAAGGTAATGGTGAAAGACTTCTCTTGAAATATTAGTCCAGGAAATGCTTTACTTTTTGAGAAAACGGTAAAACAATATAAATTCTCGTTAGCGAGAATTACGGATTTGTTATAAACACATGTCATGACACGGCGAAACGCGCGAAAACAGGAGTGGGTTTTCCCGTTATTTTCTCCCGACTCCGATGTCCGATTGAGCCTAAATTTCCACAGGATTGTTATTTTATGTATAAGTTGTGATACACGAAGTGTGGGACTTGAACAATACTGTTTACCGAAAGTGTATAATGGCTTTAAAGGAACGTTACAGAATTGGTAAGAAACAAAAATCATGTAGATCACAGATTAACATTTAACATAAAGTACTTACACTGCCAGCACTCTGTTTTGTCAGCAAAACCAATTCTGTAATGTTCCTTTAATAAAAGTTGTCACAGCCATTAATTTTAAGAGTGATTACCAAACATATACCTTCCCTTTACGTGACAATTTATTTCAAGGGGAGCGGTAGTTACACTATTATCATGATGAAGGGCATTATTTTGAATGAATTTATTTTTTATTTATTTAATGGTTTTGTGTTTGGATGAGTGGATATACCAGGGTTTGGAATGCGATTCAAGAGTACTGCACTTTAGATGTCTTTCTAAAATACAAAGTCGAGTGACTTCCGATCACCAGAAACACCAACAATTATACCATTGTTATAACGACACATAGGCACGCCTCATCTGCTACACATGCAAGGTTTTTACCACCTTTTTCAGCTCCAAAGTTGACTACATATTTTATAATTTTTACAGAAAATCACCTTTTTTCGTCGTTCAAAAGCATTACACTAACAGCAGAACCTGATACTTTTGAGAGTTATTTAAAGCCTGGAATTTCATCTTTGAGAGGGCAAGGCCACTTTCACTTTGCAAAGGGCACCTTCAATTCCAATGAAACATCTTGAGGTCTATTAGAAAATTCTTGAGAAGCACCAAGATCAAGACCTAGGGCAACAGAGGCCATTGTCTCTGTGTTACCCTCACCCTAACCCTAACCCTATTAACTCCAGGCCTGAACTTCGCAAAGACTTGAATAGCAAAGCATGTCAAATATATTTACATAAATCCAAAAATAATACATTTCTTATGAGCTTCTAAATAATATCGAAGTCTTACATAGCGCACGTATCTACCAAGGCGGTGAGTATATATACAATTTTTCAGAAAGATAGGTTATTGCAATGATGGATTCTGAGACCCAATTATGTAGCACTTATAAGGGTTTACAAGGAGCTACGGCGCATTAAGCAGCCACAACCAGGAACACCTACATGTAGGCGAACCCCTTCTCTTTTCGATAAGTGCACTGGGTTATTTTACATGCGTTACACAACACATGGGACCAACGGCTTTATGTCCCATCCGAAGGACAAAGGTAAGTCAGAAATGTCTTTTTCTCCGTACATAAATCCATAAATAATACATTTCCTATGGGCTTCTTTTGAAGGAGCACCAAAGACCGAGGGCAACAGAGACCGTAAGGAGCAACCAGACCACTGCCCAGAGCAACAGAGTCCATGGTATCTGTGTAACTCCAGTTTAGCCAAACATATGTCAAAGGGAAGTCAGAAATGTCTTTTTATCCGTACATAAATCCTTAAATAATACATTTCCTATGGGCTTCTGGGAGTTGTTGGAGCCAGTCAGCATGGCTCACACTGGGACAAATCACATGTACTCAACTTGTTCATCATTCTTGCGAACACGACACTCACAATATCAAAACTGCCATGATACAACATGTCACCTTCCACAGCACACAGTCACTCATACAGCAGTGTGTTCTTTATTCTGTGAGAGTCAGCAGCGCCGGCACTTTAAACACTGAACGAGTTCACTCCACAGATCCATTGCAAGTATGAAGAGGTGACTGACTGAGCACATGACCCTCAGAAAGTACAAGTGATTGATTGATAGGTAATTGTGATGGAACAGAACCACACATATGGCTACACTAACAAAAACATTCACACACACACACAGACAAAATACAAGTCCATCTCCTTTTCCCCACGTGAGTTTACAGTTAAATCAAACGGTGTACATGTCTGGGGAACAGAAAAAGTTTTTTAATAAAAACATTTTCGCGACGCCAATCTGTTCACTTTGTTTGAAGAAGACAACTGCCTGTGTCCAAAATGTATGACTGTGTGTTATAACTGTCCAAGTAAGGGGTCGCCTATGTGAAGTGCCCCTGCTTGTTTTATGTCTCCTACATCTTGGATGACATTATACAGTGTGCAAGTCTAATCAACATTTAGCCGCAGCAGCGAATATAACCGACTTCCACTACGATGAAGCGCCTGCCCGCGACCGACCAGGCCAGTCTTTCAACGAGCCCTGATCGAGTGTCAACGTTTGATTGATGTTTTGTGACGGTGGAGATCCATATCATTCTGTCGCCGTGGCAACCATTGAACCCATTGTCCATCACTGAAAAGACCATCACGCTACATTATGCAAGCCTGGCTCTATTTTTTTTTAAGGAGCAGGATGGGGCCTGGCCTGGAATTATTGTATATTTATTGCCATGGAGAAATGCCACCTTCTTTTCCATGAACTCACACTTAATGCTGACAAATGATAAGATAATTTGATGACTGCAAAAAAACCACAAACCCATTTGAAAATTGCGAAATAAGACGGGGAAACAGTTACCTAAAAATTGCCCAGCCATAAACCCAAGAAACTTAAGCCACAGTTTACCTATATGCCCCACTTCCATCGTTAAGGAAAAGAACAAACCCCCCCCCCCCCCAAAAACAGGGGGGAGATATTTTTAAAGATAAAAATAACCACAATGTTCACACATTTGTGACAAAAATGATGCTCTGCCTAAAGAGAGTGGACACTATTGGTAATTACTCAAAATAATTATTAGCATAAAACCTTTCTTGGTGACATGTAATGGGTAGAGGTTGATGGTATAAAACATTGTGAGAAACGGCTCCCTCTGAAGTGCCATAGTTTTCAAGAAAAAAAGTAATTTTCCACGAATTAGATTTCGAGACCTCAGATTTAGAACTTGAGGTCTCAAAATCAACCATCTATAAAGCACACAACTTCGTGTGACAAGGGTGTTTTTTTCTTTCATTATTATCTCGCAACTTCGATGACTGATTGAGCTCAAATTTTCACAGGTTTGTTATTTTATGTAAATGATGAGATACACCAAGTGAGAAGACTGGTCTTTGAAAATTACCAATAGTGTCCACTGTCTCTAAGTAGGATTTCATAATTTTGAAAAGTTTGAAAATTCAAAAATTTCATTACAACATGTTCTGGGCCCAATTTCATAGATGTCATAGAGCTGCTTAAGCACAAAAAGTAGCTAAGCACTTGCAAAATTGTGCTGACTAGAACGTGGTAACCAGCCAAACTATTAAGTCACTTGTACAATTTGTGACTGGTATCCTGCTCATTTCTGCTAAGCAGAAAAATATTAAGCAATATTTTCTGCTTACGCACCTCTATGAAATTGGGCCCAGGTGATAAAACTAAGGGATCCCAACAACCTGTGTTGCTGGAGGATACCTAGACTAATGGTGAATCAATGAAGCCGAGGACGACATGTTCAGTTTTAGATGTGGGAGGAAAAACCCCTTCATTAAACCCACATCGCCAGGAGGCGTGGACTGGAATACATAATCCATATCAGAGAGCTGGGGTCCAAGGAGAGGTGAAAGGCAATTGACAAGATACCACTATCTAGTATCAGCCAATGTGACCCCCCCCCCCCCCCCCCACGTTACAATTGATACAGACTTTTGAGTTCATGACAAAATAGTAGTTCAGATATCGAGCAATAAAACTACGAGGGAAACTGACTGGGTGAATTATATTTCAAAGGTTTAACGATTTTGATATAATGGCCAGAATGGTTTCAAAACCAAGCAAAACCTTCCTCAAACGCCACAAGATTTTGGCGCAAATTGGTACTTGATGTAATTACGCAAATCTGGTCAATTAAGAGAGAAGATTTTGTTTGCTGGTGGTTGGGACAGAGAAGTCTACTTCCCTTTTTTCTAAAAAGCTGTGAAGAGGAAAATGTCAGCAAGGGCAGGAAAAAACCTTTACAAACGGTGGCCCCCTTACACGTGTAGCTGTTACAGAAGCAGTCATTTATCTATCATCGCTGACCAAAAGCAAGAGGGACAATTCAATTATGCATGTCAAAGAAGGTACGTTTGTCATCTTTAAATAATGACAACTCT
Organism: Asterias amurensis; assembly: GCF_032118995.1. Taxonomy (NCBI): domain Eukaryota; kingdom Metazoa; phylum Echinodermata; class Asteroidea; order Forcipulatida; family Asteriidae; genus Asterias; species Asterias amurensis. Next base: position 15,368,906 of record NC_092650.1, read on the forward strand.
TCTCTTACCTACTCCCATACTCCCTCTCTTTCTTCTCTATCTTTCTTTATTAATAATCTGACATTGTAGCGGGCGCTTTCTCAAAGGCACTGGACACTATTGGTAACTACTCAAAATAATTGCTACCCAAATAAACGTTAAGTTGGTAACGAGCAATGGAGAGCTGTTGATAGTGTAAAACATTGCGAGAAACGGCTCCATCTGAAGTAACATAGTTTCTGAGCAAGAGGTACTTACAACAGGTTTTTTTTTTCTTTCAATATTCTCTTGCAAAAATCGACGACCGATTTGAGCAAAATTTTGCACAAGTTTGTTCCTTAATGCATTGGCTTTGACAATAACCAAATGTGTCTTGTGCCTTTAAGTCGTAGAGTTTGAAGCATTCTCCAGGCTTGCCCCACACTCGCTTTTTATTCCTCCCCCTCCACCTCTATCTCTTCTCCATTCCCCTAACCCTGACAAGGTGATCTATTTAATGAAGCAAGCGCAAAAAAAGCAGCCCGAGTGAAGTGCTCGCACGGACCAGCCGTCAAACCTGACGTATCCCAAATCCATTACTCTCTACCCCAGAATCCCCGATAATAAAATTACCTCTACCAATAAGAAAATAATTGTGAGGACCCCCCTAAGACAAACGGTGCGAAAGTTATGTGACCCGAGGCTGAGCGTCTCTCCATCTACAGACTCGGGGACAACGGACGAACGAAGTCGGAGGTCTGCATCCTGTTCTGTTATTGTGTACCTTATACTACGAGGAGCGCGAGACCAAATTTCAGTAGGCTGATTGACCGTATGATTGCCAACAGCGTTCTTTTCTTCTTTAATTGTTTTTAGTACAACCAAAAGAGAGAGAGAGAGAGAGAGAGAGTGAGAAGAAGAAGAAAAAAAATGTGGTGTTGTTTTTTCAAGTGTGTCTCCTGAAGTGTGAGATTGCACTCAGAGTAATTAAAATAAAGGGTCTAATTTTTTTTTATTGAGTCATCATAATGCAACTTGGTGACAACATATAATTCAAATACTGTGGTCTATGTGTGTTGTGTTGTCCTGTAAGCCTTCATGAAAGACTCTGCGAAGGTCAAAACATGTGCCAAATTTCATAAAGCTGCTAAGCACAAAATAATTGCTTAGCATGAAATTTCTTCCGTGATAAAACCAGGATTACCAAACAGTTTCCGTTTGTTACATATTGCTTGTTACTGGTATTCAGCTGTTGTTTCCTTATCCTGGAAATCACATGGACATTTGGTTGGTAATCCTGTTTTGAACTGTTCATGCAAAGTAGATTTTTGTGCTTAGCAGCTCTACAAAATTGGGCCCAGGGCACTAGACATTTTGTTGCTCAAATTTGCCAGACATTATTTCCTTCACTATTTTGTACTGAATCCTATGCAACTTGGTTACAACATCATTCAACTAACTGTGTTTTTCATGTTGTCATTTAGCCTTCAAGAAAGTCTCTGCTAGGGTCAAAACATCAGGCCACTAAAATTTTGTTACACAAAATACTGGCTTTTGTTATTACTCCATTGAGGTTCATCTGTTTGTTTTTTTTGTATTTGGTTGTGTGTTTTTAATGGATGTGTATTTTTCCCCCTTTAAATTTCTTCGTCCTATTTAAAAACGTTTTTTTTTGTAGTTTTCAAAATGTATGTGTGCTTGGATCTAGTGCTTTTTTTTTAAATGAATGTGCAATGTTTTTCTGTGTAAATTTGTAATATTTTTATTTTAAGTTCACTTCTGTAGTTTGTTATTAGCTGGGATCCATGGGAGATCAGTGAGTTTTTCTTACTGAATGGATTTCCCAGGATAAACAAGAAATAAATAAATAAATAAATAAATAAATGATATGTTAGTTGTCTCATATGCATTATGGCCAGACAACATTTCCTTTACTATTTTTAATTGAATCGTATGCAACTTTAGTGACAACATCATTCAACTACTGTGTTTGGCGTGATGTCAGAAAGACTCTGCAAGGGTCAAAACATCATTTGTTTGCTCAAATACTGTAAGATACGACAGTTAATGTCTCTTATGCATAATATGGCCAAACCAATTGACTTCACTGTTTTTTGTATACAATCCTAATGCAACTCGGTGACAACATCATTCAACTACTGTGTTTGTTGTGTTGTCATTGAGCCTTCAAGAAAGCCTTTGGCTAGGGTCAAAACATCATTTGTTTGCTCAAATACTGTAAGATACAAAAGTTAATGTCTCCTATACATAAAATGGCCGGACAACGTTTTCTTCATGGATGGTGATTTGAGTGATAGTGATAATGAAGGCCAATCTAAAATGGATATATATTGTACAAGAAATCACCCTGTCTGGCCCTGTCATGGCAAACTCAAAAGACATTTTGAGAAAAGTAAGTACAGAGATAAGCTGTTCTGCCATAAAAACGAGATGGTGAAAAGTGAAAAAGGCTTAGATTAAGAGGCTCAGATATTCACATCTTTATATAGCATGCCTTTGAAACTTTAAAATTGAAATAGACACCATCAATTTACCCAGAAATGATCTTAAATACATTGAGGCTGTTGTGCCACTGAAGGCTGTTTTGCGGCTAAGCCTTTCTCAAACTAGGTCAGTGAGGCCCTCACAGGAAGTTAAATGTTCAAGTTACTGTTCTGCGAAGGCACTGGACACCTTTAGTAATTGTCAAAAACCAGTATTCTCACTTGGTGTATCCCAACATATGCATAAAGTAACAAACATGTGAAAATTTGTTCTCTTTGGTCGTCAAAATTGCAAGAGAATAATAAATGAAAAAACACCCTGTTTGTTGCACAAATTTATGTGCTTTCAGATGCGGTAGAAGACTGCAGGCTTGAAGTCTTTTACTATTTGAGTGAGAAATGCCCTTTTCCTCAGAAACTACGTTACTATTGTCAACAGTCATATATTCCTTGAACAAGTAATATTACCAAGTATGTTTTTATGCTAACAATTATATTTAGTAATTACCAAGTGTTCAGTAAATACCAGCCTTCTAGAAATATCCGCTCCCGATCACAATCTCTACTTGCCTGTTCATCGGCCTCAACTAAGTCTAACGGCCAACGTGCATTTTCCACGTCTTCTCCTACCCTTCAGAACAAACTCCCCCGTAACATCAAAGATGCACAAACTCTGGATTTATTCAAACGCCTTCTCAAAACTCACTTGTTAAAGTCTATCTAATTTTGTTTGTTTTTCTTTTTTGACTTTGTACAGCGCATTGGGACTCCGTGTGTAATGCGCTTTATAAGAACGGTTTACTATTATTATTATTAAGGGACTAAAAGGGTAGCGACAAGTTCTTCAACGTCCATTTAAAGCCGGCAGGGTTGGCGGCCGTGTGATAAAGGCCAGAGCCGAAGGCGAGGGCCTTTATCGCACGGCAACGACCCTGCAAGGTTTTAAACGGACGTTGAAGAACGAGTCACTACTCTTTTATTTCCATTCATAAATGCCCTTTTATTAAAAAATGTAAACAAATACAGTTATAGACACTTTAACAATTGAAAATTCAAGGTTTGAAATATTTTTTTCCAAAACTTTGTGAAGAATCTGTTTGGGGCGCGCGGGCTGTGTGTACGCGCGCGCGCTTAGATTACGTGCTGATAGCTATGATTTGCACGTTCCGCGTGATAATCTTGCGCGCCCGACATGCGGAAGCCAGCTCAGTGTGCATAAACAGAGCTCCAGTGTGCATTAACAAAAGGTTTATGCACACCCACGTGACGTGCTCTCCACCAATAGGAGTAGAGAAACTGTCTGGGGTATTTATGAATATTATTTAATTACTTACAAAATGTTGACTGAAAACATTGTGCACCTGCATGATTCCTGGTATACTTTGATTGAAGATTAGTACATAAATACACACATAACGAGAGCAAATTTCATACACCATAGACTGCACAAATAGTACAAACATAGCCCTACTTAACCAAGTGAACTGTATTTTTCTGTAAATAATGTTGTAAATTATGTACATTCATGTACATGTACTTAGGTTGACTACCCTATTCTAAACTTGTAACATAAAAACAGCACCTGTTTTCCCTGAAATATTTATAATTGCAGATTGACTCACTGCTTCTACTAAAAACCTGTATCTGTGTGCAAGAGACAGACCTTGCCGAAGGGAACTTGGCACGCCCCATGAAGGGATACTAGCACCCTACTGGCAAACAACCCGTCTTTTTCAAACAAACATTGGTTTCACATTTATCACTGTCACAACGCACATGAGAATAAACAGTGGATGAGTATTCTAAACAACAACATTATGCTCACACGTGGTTGTTGAATCCTGAACTATTTCATAACCCACACTTGTCCCAATGCGCATTATCAGCGCGCATAGGATTCTGGGTAAAATCTTAGTCCGAAGCAGCTTGGCAACCATGATGGCGCGCTGATTTCGAAGCAATGCCAAACATCCTGAATTCAACCAACATCTTCAACCAACGTATTTTCTTGTAACTTCGATGACCAATTGAGCCCAAGTTTTCACAGACTTGTCATTTTATGCAAACTATGTATGTTGGGATACACCAAGTGAGAACCGGTCTCTGACAATTACCAAATGTGTCCAGGGGTCAATTTCACAAAGAGTTAGGACTAGTCCTAACTTAGGACTAGTCCTAGGAGATATACAAATTGCATGGATAGTCCTAAGTTAGGACTAGTAACTCGTCCTAACTCGAGATAAGACTAGTCCTAACTCTTTGTGAAATCCATCCCAGTGCCTTTATCCAAAACAAGCAAATATTAGTTTTGAATTCAGAAAACTCAGTAATAAATGTTTTTCCCCTTTAGAACATTGAATGCTGTATCTTATCATTCAAGAAAAAAAAACTCCCTGCTTTCAACTTACATGTACATGACTTCATTGTCGACGCTCGACAGCTTGATCAACCCTCCACAGTCAGCGAAAAAAAAATCATGCATTACCTTGTAACATGACGAGATATATACAGCCTTTTATTCGTAAAGTCTACAGTTACAGACGCTGATGCGCCGTGGACACACAGCGGTGATGCTTTACTCCTATTGTTTCCACTCACTGGAGTGTTGTGTGTTCTTGGTTGCCATGGTAACCCTACAACCTCTCCTCCCCCGATATGACTGCTGGGCAGCCACCTGGAAGCGTTCTGTCGTTCGAGAGTGAAAGAACACACACAAAAATACCGAGAGCCGGCCGGAAATTTAAATTGTTTAATAATGACTATGAAAGCAATACCGACCACGACGTGGTATGTCTTATCCAAATATGAGTTAGCAATATATAAGCAACATCAAATTTGTACATGATGAGATGACAAAGGAATTGTGTTTTTTTGTTTTTTTAAAGAATACATGTACTGGCAAAATAGACAGTTACATGTAGACAGATAGATATAGATAGATAGAAAGATAGATATATATACGTTCGTTTTTAAGTTAAACGTTCTTCTTGCAAAAAATTGCTTTTTATCATGTTTTGATGTTCTTGTTGTTTGATATGTAATATCACCTTTGTTCATTGTCTTTTAACTAGCCTCTTGTATCCTTAATGTATTGTTCTAACAGTATGTATAATGTTCCATTGAAGTTGTTTGACGTTGTTTTCACTGGTGACGAATAAACGAAGTCTTAGAGCTCCACTCAAAAGAAAGAAGAAAAAAAAATATATATATATATAGATAGATAGATTAGATAGATTGATACAGATCGATATAGATAGATAGATAGATAGATAGATAGATAGATAGATAGATATATACTGTACGAAGAAAGATAAACAGGTAGATAGATAGATTGATATATACATGTGTACTTAAGATTGATATATAGATAGATAGATAGATTAAATAGATTGATACAGATCGATATAGATAGATAGATAGATAGATAGATAGATATATACTGTACGAAGAAAGATAGACAGGTAGATAGATAGATTGATAGACACATGTACTTAGATTGATAAAAGAAAGATAGATTGAAAGATCGATAGAGTTAGACCGATAGATAGATCAGTACAGATAGCTAAAAACTAGATTGATCAATATAATACATAAAACATGTAGCTAGATTAATATTGACAAAGATAGATAGTCAGGATTGGTTTTCCTGAATCATGTGATTATGTCACGCAAAATTGTACAGATTTATATTTATTTATTTATATCTTCGTATTTATCTTTTTTTATGAATTCCTGTGACTCCTTGTTTTTCCTTTTTATGGGGGTATTTAAGGTGGATTATTATATGTGGATTACCTAATGTACGTTGTTGTTGTTGTCATTGAATAACTGCAGTAGTATTAAACTCCACATCAAGAGATAACCTATATCAACACTTTATCATCCCACACACAGGAAATCTAAAATGGTCTGGATCAAAACTAATCATAATGGAGCAATAAATCAAGAAGACACAAAGAAAGAACAAAATAAATATTTTATTTAGAGAGAAAGATAATATTAATAACTTGAGATCCAAGATATTAAAATTTCAAACGTTCCATTCTTTTGTGAACTTTTGACCAATCAGCAGGCGCTTATAAGGAATTGTGTTTTTCTGACAGATCATTCGTGTGCCAGGATTCTTGTCTTGTTATAAACAATTCTGGGGTCGATTTCACAAAGACTTACGACTAACCTAAAGTAAGGACTAGAATATATAACAGACTTAAAGACAGTGGATACTATTGGTAATTGTCTGAGACCAGTCTCATCACTTGGTGTATCTCAACATATACATAAAATAACAAACCTGTGAAAATTTGAGCTCATTCGGTAGTCGAATTTGCGAGATATTAATGAAAGAAAAAAACACCCTTGTCACACGAAGTTGTGTGCGTTTAGATGCTTGATTTTGAGACCTCAAGTTCTACACTTGAGGTCTCGAAATCAAATTCGTGAAAAATTACTTCTTTCTCCAAAACTACGTCACTTTAGAGGGAGCTGTTTCTCACAATGTTTTATACCATCAACCTCTCCCCATTACTAGTAATCAAGAAAGGTTTTATGATGATAATTATTTTGAGTATAACCAATAGTAACTCGTCCTAAAAACTCTTTGTGAATACCACCCATGGTGCTTGGTGGTCCAGTAAACATTTTGAGCATTTTCCAGCCAAATTACAGCCCTGCAGTACAGCTTGTATTTATTCCACATCTTTTAATTATCCTTTATTAATAATCTTTCTTACTGATTTGTGTGTACTTCTAAACTCATCTTTAACAATCCTGTTTCCTATTGTGGTTTGATTATTCTTTTGTCAACCCCATCTACATAGATTTGTTTACGCGTCTCTTTATTGTACTTTTGTGAATGTAGATTTTTTTCTTTCAGTTTCATTCAGTTGTTTTTCTTGCATTTTTAGTTCAGTGTATACAGCGTGGGAGAATTTTTTTAAATAAATGGACATTGTGCTGTACTAATAACAATTTGTTATTACTTATTACTATGATGATGTTATGTATATTTGGTTTGCGGTAACACCATGTGTGTATCTACTTGCCAGGTAGAGTTGTTCTTAGAGAACTGTCTTGCTATTATTCTACTGCCGCGGAGTAGATAATCGGAGGTTCGGGTGACTTCTCAGTTCTGAAAAGAACTGTCCTGCATTTAACTATTACCAGGGCGGACGGTACAGAAATTAGACTGGGCTACTACTTTAGCTTATAGGATCGTAATATACTGTACTGCCGCGGAGTCAGTTCTGAATTTGTCTCAACGTTTCGACTAGCTTGCTCTAGTCATCGTCAGGAGATGATGTTATGCTTGACGACTCCTATAAATTCATTCCACATGATCGTACTTCCAATAGAGGTGAATAACACTGCATTGACATCATCACTAATTACAGATATTGCAATAAAACTGCCCAGACTTAATATTGCTATCTTTTGATCTTTCTATCCCGATAACTTGATATTGCAAAAGCCAATGAACAGCCACCTAAAGAATTATAAACTATAGAAGCGAAAACAAACGGGAGGAAAAAAACGAAGAAAATGAAAAGAAAGCAAAAAAGATATCCGGAACATTTTTTTAAAATTATAATTCCTATTGTTTCCAAAATATTCTCAAAACCTCCGGAAAAAAACCAACAAAAATATCAGGGAAAAACCAAACCAAAATTACAGTCCTATCTTTTCCCCATTATTCCCAAAACTGACAAACAGCCATATCCAGAAATACATGTAAAAAAAAACAGAAATCATATTTCTATATTTTTCCTAGTACTCACAGGCCAACAAACAACAGCCTCCAAAAATAACCCCCCCTCCCCCCCGAAAAAAAAATATAATAATAATACCCAGGATTACACTCAAAAGTGACTGATGATTTATGACGTTCAGAACCTGAAAGATGTTCCTTAATCTAGTCTGGTCAGACCTTCATGTATCCATATATCACGCCATCATCACAGAAAAAAAGCCGTCATCACAGAAAAGCCAACATTTTTTTCCCTTCTTCTTCTCATTTCTTTTCTTCTCTAATGTGACACTCCCTGTATGGCAGACGATCAGATCAAACGATCTGTCATCAGGCCACTGTACCGTCCACAGACTGTGTAGTTCAGAGTATGTAAAGTCCCTTCGTAATGGCTCAGACCACAAAGGCGATGCCGCCACTTCCAAAGGACACCGACAAAAGCTTGCCTAAAGAGAATTGCAGCTGATGCAAGTGTGCCAGCAAGTTAGAGAGGGAATAATGAGTGCGGCCATATTGTGTGTGTTCTTTAGGGTATGGTGTGCTAGTTGTGTCAGAGTAGAGTGAATTTACCAAAATGAGTTACTGCATGGGTATGCCTCCTGGGGTGTAATTATAGATGAAAGAAGGAGGAAAAAATAGTTGTTTTAACTTTTGTTTCAAGATGTACTTTATTGCTGGATCTTCTTTAATTGCTATGGTGCGTATATATAGCGGACAGAGTTGATGTACTCCACATGTATGAAAGTGTAGGTGTACATCCTACTACAACTGGAATGTTAAAAAGAAGGCCCTTTTCAGCAACTTTGCAGTAAAAAACTGCCAAAGCCACCAGTTCGGACTTGGCCTAAAACACTTTGGGAGCCCAAATCCCAATATGGCCCTAACCAAGATGTACAGTGATGTCAGGTGAATTCAACCATCGAGGCAGGTGCTGTTTATGTCTATGCCCTGATTTAAACAAATTCTGACCAAAAAGCTTCAATAAGTAACCAAGAATAATTCGAGAATAAGCTAACTTAAAAGTCAAACAACCCTGACTCTGGGAGACTAAGCATTAAAAAACAATAACATGTTAAATAGTGACTACATGTACATGGCAAATCTTACTCACAAAAATTGGATGTTATCCAAGTAAAAAAAATACTTATAAAAGGGAACACATAATGGGAGTGTAATATAATAATATATTTTTAGAAAAAGTATAGCTGCCAATGCAAACTGCTTACCAACCAAAAGGACATATGGTGTAAATGCAACCAAAAATAGTTAATGGCCTGATTTGCTTTTTAAATCAGGTTTTTATAGCCTGCTGGAAATTATTTTATCAATACAACACATGATCCTTCTGGTTTTTTTTTGTTTTTTTTAATTATATATAACTGTTTTATAATAAGGTTGGATCATGAGGAATAAACGGGGGCTGAAAAGTCACATAAATGCTAGATATAGTAACAGCAGTGGAGAGTTCATTACACTTTTTTGTTAAGTTTAAACAAAAATATAACTGTCCCATATTACACTTGATCATGAGGAATAAATGAACAATGAAAGTTCTCTTTATTGCAAATACAACCAGATTTAGTATAATGAGCAGTTGAGAGCTCATTACAATTTTTTAAACAATACTATCTGTTTCATCATCATGAGGAATAATTGCTAGAACAATGGAAGTTCACTTTTTGCAAATAAAAAAGGATTTAGTACGAGCAGTTGAGAGTTTTTGTTATATTGCTTAGCATTTGTCCTAATTTCAGCAACATGATAACAAAACCACTCTACCCTCCGATATCTACTTGATTTCTTTCTCTTTCTTCCCTTTTTTATCAACGTCACTCGATCAACCCAAGACATGATGGATGTGTGCCGAGTATGGAGGAGCGAGATATGCCAACTGCAATCTCACCTAACTTCTTCCCCATCTGGTGGTTTTGATGGTAAGGGATATACCCGGACCCCCAATAAGGGAAATTGAGATAAGGAGAATGTTTGTGATATCCAAGGCACTGAGAAGGCCTCGGAAGGGGGTATGTTCGTGAACACAATCTCACCCTCGCTGTCTCTACTCTACTCCGATTGCTCCTGTCACTCCGTCATGATGGTCGACCCGACCGAGGTTGCAATATGTGCCAATGTATCATCAATCAAACGCTGTTATTCAATGGATTAATAAATTCAGCTGCCCCATTGCTAAAAATACACACACCCCGGCTATAGCTAGGCTGCTGATGCACACACAGACTGAATTGCAAATAAATACCTCCGTGATGCACTGATGCTTGTGCTTGCAAGCGAGCAAGGACAACACATTGGGATTCTTGTATGCACATTATAATGTTTCCTAATTTTGTCAATTCTAAAGTGTTTGTCAGCTAGTTTTTGTGTAAACTTGACAAGATTTGTATTGTATATGAACAACATGTACTTATAATAAGAAATGTTTGCCATGTTTGGAGGGACATACAATAGTACTCTGCACATGATACAGTCTGCTTAATATCCACTTTGCACTATGTTTGTATACATCAGTTATTCAAAAAAAATTGCGGCAAAATAATATTAAAGGCTACACATCTTTATGTATTAAAGGAACACGTTGCCTTGGATCGAATGAGTTGGTCTATAAAAACCGTTTGTTATGAAATGCATATGGTTAGAAAGATGTTTTAAAAGTAGTATATAATGATCCACACAAGTATCACTCAAAATTGCGTGGTTTTCCTTTTACGCCGCAAACTAACACGGTCGGCCATTTATGGAGTCAACTCCCATAAATGGCCGACCGTGTTAGTCGACAATTTAAAAAGAAAACCACGCAATTTCGAGGCATGTTTGTGTGGATCATTGTATTCTACTTTTACAACATCTTTCTACCCATATGCATTTTATAACAAATGGTTACAGAACGCTTTTCAAAGACAATCTCGACCGATCCAAGGCAACGTGTTCCTTTAAACTCATGGTTTTTTTATGGTTGCTGCATGAAAAAAATTGTAAAGACATCAAATGGTTCGAACGGTTGTGTACATGCTGTCCGTACATATGTACAACATGTAAACAGATGCGTACACATCGGTAATGTAATAACACGATGCTAATGAAAGTACACACACACTTGCACTTGACACAAAAAAGTCAAGATTTACCATACTCAGAAATTCTGTAATAAAATCAGGAAGTGCACCTTTTTTTCTGTGGTGTGTATTTTGAAAGTTGTTTATTTCAGTCTGACTAAAGTATGGTTTCTATTGATCTCCGCAGTTAATATTATTCATCCTATAATAACAGATTTTGCCATTACGTGATGCCACTTTCTTGTCCCTACGATTTGCAAGAGCTGTCATAGTCTAATTATGTTCTTACAAAGGCCAGATGCATAGAACTGCTTTAAGCAATCAATTTGCTTATAAACACATTTCTCCTCTAGGGAAAAGTATGTGGGGGACCAGTCACATCATAGAGGTTCAAACACTACTAATGATATTTTTTACTGGATACCAATAGGAGACTTTTGAGACACTGGTGGCAGCAGACATCACGGTCCTTTTTCGGCTCTGAACATGCGCGCGCATGCTTGCGCACGTAGGTCTGAGCACGCGCACTACTGTGACAAAGGACTATCGAAAAGTCTTCCATTGTTCTTGTGAACACAACTGTTTTTGCTTGACTGACTTATGTGTTGAAGGTGCTAGGTCACACTTGTTTCGTTCTTATTATGGTAGTCGTTGTTTACTATAAGAGTCGTTGTTTACTATAAGTTTTTACTCTTCTCGTTCGACCTTTTAAAACTTTATACAGTGTGCTGAGATAATTGTATGTGGTGCACTTTAAACAATAAATGATTTGATGAGATTAGATTAAGGTCTAACTTTGGGCAGGTTTGACACGAAACGATATATATTTTTAATTCTAAATAGTTATTTTTCATAGATTCAAGAAAGTTATAAGCTTTCCTTTGATGTGCCATTTATAAGTGGTCGTTAATTAGCTACAAATTAAATGTTGTCACGATCCTCACATCCATCAGCCATGTACAAACAATTTTGCATTTTTATGTGTGTATTGTAAGCAATATCCGTGGCATATTATTGAAAAGTTTTTTTCATTTTTTTTTCTCTTGAAACAGCATCATCTGTCAAAGTTTATTCTGAGAAAAAAATCTTCAAAAAGATTTACTTCAGGAAAAATCGGGCTATTCATTTTTAAAAGATCATGGGGGAAGAAAAGTAGAACTAATCTAGCAGGGGTTCCAAGAAATTTGGCCACTCTCATAAAAATCAGTATTTGATCTTTAAAGACACTGGACACTATTGGTAATTGTCAAAGACCAGTCTTCTCACGTGATGTATCTCAACATATGCATAAAATAATGCGCCTGTGAAAATTTGAGCTCAATCGGTCGCCGAAGTTCCGAGATAATAATGAAAGAAAAAAACACCCATGTCACACGAAGTTGTGTGCTTCCATATTATGCTTGATTTCGAGACCGAAAATTCTTAACTTGATGAGGTCTTGAAATCAAATTCGTGAAAAATTACTTCTTTCTCGAAAACTACGTCACTTCAGAGGGAGCCGTTTCTCACAATGTTTTATACCATCAACCTCTCCCCATTACTCATTACCAAGTGAGGTTTTATGCTAATAATTATTTTGAATAATTACCAATAGTGTCCACTGCCTTTAAACTTCCATGTATAATTATGATACTTCATTCTCAGAAGGGCAAGAGAGTTTTTTCTTAGTAAAGTGCACACCTAATGGGGGAAATAAAATTGTCTATGTCAACATTTCAAGGGCATCAAGGTAATGACCACAAGGGCATGACAATTACTTTCAAGTACAGGGCATGAACAAATAGTGTGTAGTTCGATTTGAAAAAAGGAGACAACAAGTTTTGTCTGCAAGAACAAAATACTCATCGAATGTTTTCCCAAAGAAAATTATTTTAGGGCGAAAGTTTTCATTGGATGTTTTCAAAAAAAATCTTTTCTGAAACTCTTACATTCTTATTTGCTGATATGAAATATTGAACCTGAAAAAAATTGTTCGTAAAAAAAAAATTGTTTGAAAAAAAGAGACAACAGCAGAACAAAATAATCTTCATAAGTTTTGAAGAATAACTTGTTTAGGGAAAACATTATTACAATCTTATTAACTTCCATGAAGTATAGGGGCCTGAGCAAATTGTGTGTAAAAATGATTTGAATAAAAAACCAGACAAAAATCAGTTTTGTCTGCAAGAACAAAATAGTCATCGGATGTTTTTCTCAAGAATGGCTATAGGGAGAAGGGAAAATCATCATCTTTTTGGGGATGTTCAAAAAATACTTTCTGGAAATGCATACAAAACGCTTATACTATTATTTGCCTCCATGAAGAATTGGACCTGAACAAATTGTGTGTATTTTAAATTTTAAAAAGAGACAACAGTTTTGTCTGCAAGAACAAAATAGTGAACGGGCGTTTTTCAAAATTAAATTATTAAAGGGGGAAAAATCATCATCTTTTTTAGATTATTAAACAAATATTTTCTGGAAGCGCACACATAACTCTTAAACTATTATTTGCCTCCATGAAGTCTTGGGCCTGAACAAGCTGTGTGTAAAAATGATTTGAAAAACAAAACAACATGTGTGTCCACAAGAACAAAACACTCATTAAGATGAAAACATCTTAAGGCGAAAATCATCATTGGTTGTTTAAAAAAAATGTTTTTGAAAATGCATACAGAACTCTTAATATTTTGTAAACCATTAGCTGAAAAATGCTTCAATGTCACGCAAAAGCATCAAGGGTCAAAGGAACACTATGCCTTGGATCGGACGAGTTGGTCAAAACAAAAGCGTTTGTAACTGTTTTTTATAAAATGCATATGGTTGGAAAGAAGTTTTAAAAGTAGAATACAATGATCCACACAAGTTTGCCTCGAAATTGCGTGGTTTTCCTTCTACTGTGCGAACTAACATGGTCGGCCATTTATGGGAGTCAAAATTTTGACCCCCATAAATGGCCGACGTGTTAGTCGACGAGGTAAAAGGAAAACCACGCAATTTCGAGGCATGTTTGTGTGGATCATTGTATTCTACTTTTACAACATCTTTCTACCCATATGCATTTTATAAAAAACAGTTACAAACGCTTTTCAAAGACCAACTCGACCGATCCAAGGCAACGTGTTCCTTTAAAACAAGAGGCCAGTGTTACTACTTCTGGTAATGGCGGTTGCTAAGCACTTTGCAAATTCATTTTTTTCTTTTATATTTCCAGATAAAAAAAAAAAAACATACAGTTTTTCTAACGCTGGAACAAAAATCACCAACATGGGAATACCAATTTAAATGCAGCATCATTGGAATATCAGATTAAATGCAGCAGCAATGTCACTGAACGCTATCAGTTACCCCGAGAAATGTTTCTGTTGCAAGTACATTTAATCGTCATTTCACACATAACCGACCAGCTATCTTGAGTCACGACAGCATCTTATGTGCTCTTAAAAGATCGCAGATGAAGCAGCACCATCACACACAAGCCTTGTACATTTTTTTTCTATTTTCTGTTTCATCTCTCTCTTTTTTTCTTCTTCTCTTTTTTTTTTTCTACTCTCGAGTGTGTAGCTGTTCCCAGTCAGTCAATCACATGACAAATGAAGACGGGCATACGTGGCAGCTCTCGTGAGGTCTCGTGTATGTTGTCTGTTTTATCGGCGTTGTGACTTTGTGTAACGGCGGAACGCTTCAATGCACCACCGTGGCTCCACGGACACTTCTGCCTGTCTGCCTTTATGTGATCAGTGCCCGCACCGCCGGTCCAATTATTCATAACACTATATTAATGAAGACAGTCACTCTAGCAACAACACACAAGAAAGACTTCAAGACTATGAAGGAAATGCAAAGACCCCCATCTAAAAAAAAAAAAAATCAAGTACGATGACGACGGAGAGTTTTGTAAGAACCATCTTCATTGACCAAACTGATTCCAGGTCTATTTATTGAGCAAATATCCCTTGGGAATCATGAGCAACTTAATTAAACCCAAATTTGCCGCATATTTCACATTACACATCCTTTTTTTTCCTCACTTCTTTATATCTTGTTTAGGGGAACCTTTGTAATTTTTTGTAAACTCAAGATGGTAATTAAATGTTGAGATAGTCGGTTCTTTATATTCTCTTTTTTTCTTTCTTCAGGTGTATGAATAAAAAACAGCATGTTCCCTTGGGGTTATTTGTTCTCATGAGTTATGTTCGCTGGATGAAAACGTGTTCTGTATATTGTCTTCGTACATTACTATGCAGTTTGATGTACAACATGTAATAGATGTGTGTTAAAAGAGCGACATTGTACATTCCAGGACCTTTCTGGTGGGCAAAATACTTCACTGGTCATGTGGTAAAATTTCACATTGTGGTAAAATAATTTTAACATAAATTTAAGTGTTGAACAAAATTATACTGGATCATAACAACTTGATAAAAATACAGAGTTCAGTAAAGTCAAACAGTGAAACTCTATAAAGGTTGATGTTTTTTCTTCCATTGAGCCGCAAACAAATCAAGTTACAGGCTCTGTGGCTCTTTTGTAAACATGTGACAAACACAGGTAACATGGTTTGTAATAAAACAGTGGTACATTGTGTGCAGTTTGTGCGGTATGACGAATTACAATAAACTGATTGACCCTAATACGGTTATAATTGTATTAAATCTGTTCGAGATGGACTCAAGTCAATGTTTACATAATTTATACAGCTCTACTAATCAGACTTGTGTGTGAGTTGTCCGGGTGGCAGGTTAAAATATAATCACTAACAAAATTAGGACACCGAATTGATTATGTGCATATTAGAAAGATTGCTTTCTATACATATATTTCCCATCAAAACAGGGGCCTACATTGCGATTAATTCCCCATTGACTGTGGTGAGCACAGGTCTGTAAACGGTCAAGCGATATGATCGCGCTATCACCTAAGCATGAGGTTACCGTGTGGTTGAAGGAGAGGAGGAGGGGGGGGGGGGGTAGGGAGTCCGCGTTCAAGTATCTACTAGACAGCCAACTGCTCAAGTGTCCCAAGCATTAACCCATGCCAGGGCATACTTGAGCTTAAGGTAGCCTCCAGCCCTTTCTCTGCATGTGTGTGTGTGTGTGCTCGGGAAGATGTATAAGGGGGTACAGCAAGAGAGGAAATAGAGACAGAAAAAAGATGTGTGCAAACGACTGAGACACAGAGAGAGAGAGAGAGAGAGAGAGAGAGAGAAGAGAAAAAAAAAAATCAATTTTCAATTTAAAACCAGTTTCCTGTGAATCTTAATCAAACGACTCAATTACGGCAAATATGCTCAGTGCTTTAGGAAGTGGTATGCGTCGGTGTGATTTGTATTCCGACGGCGTTTGTGAAAATGGATAATTTAGTGGAATATATAGTATACAAGATGAGGTTTATGTTGATTGCTGTTGGTTTAGAAAATGCATTCAAGTCTGTGTTTTATTTACGGTGCTATAGGTCTGAATAGCAGGCTGCCAGTCAGTGCAAATATTTCTGTAACAAATTGTTGTGTTGTTAACATAGTACTAATATATCCAACATTTCTACTTCACTGCATGTTCAGTCAAGAGGCCTCCAATCTGCCATGCCGATGCCACTTGTCTTTTTTTTTTCATGATTCACAGGAAAAAGTGTTTACAGTTTAGTTCTCCTTTGACTGGTTAGAAAAGTCATTAAAGGCAGTGGACACTATTGGTAATTACTCAAAATAATTGTTGGCATAAAAAAAATTACTCGGTAACAAGCAATGGAGAGCTGTTGATAGTAGAAAACATTGTGAGAAACAGCTCCCTCTGAAGTAATGTCATAGTTTTTGAGAAAGAGGAAATTTCTCACTCAAACAAAAAAGCCTTCATGCCTGAAGCCTTTTAAGACATGAAAGCACACAAGCGTGTTTTTTCTTGAGTCAAAGGTTTGTTATTTGATGCTTATATGTTGGTTTAAGCCAAGTGAGAATACTGGTCTTTGACATTATTACCAAAAGTGTCCAGGAGTCATATTCACAAAGAGGCTACATGTAGTCCAAATTGACTAGGAGATATTAAAAACTTAAGGCTTGTCTTAAAGTCACCTGAAAATAGAATTTTTTTCTTTCAAACATAAGAGTATATGCTTACGAACAATAAAACAATTTTTTTAGTAATTGTTTGTCACGATTTATATTTGTTTAAAAAATATATAAAGTTGTTTGGGGGCTGACTCCGCCTACCCCTTTTGTGACGTCAATCGAGGCAGACTTTGCCTGCAATGCGTATAGTAAACACACGTGCAAAGTACATGTACGTCCAAGTCGTGAGTTGGTACATTTCAAAAAGTGTTTTTCTGCATTCAGCAGCAATACACCTGGTCGGCATTGCCGGAAAAAAACATAATTTTTTTTTTTTGAAACGTACAAACTCACGACTTGGTCTGACATGTACTTTGCAATTGTGTTTACTCTACGCATTACAGGCAAAGTCTGCCTCGATTGACGTCACGAACAGCGCCCTCTCGGGTCGGGGTCTACTCTTAAATTTGTAAATAACATAAGAACTGATTTTTTAAAACCTTAGTTAACTGTTTATTCACATTCCACTCATCAAAACACATATATTAGTGACAAAAGCTTTATTTTGAAAAAATACCACTTCCAGGTGACTTTAAGTTAAGGCGAGTAACTCATCCTATCTCAAGATAAAACAAGTCTTAACTCTTTGTGAAATCCACCCGAGTGCCTTTACATTTCTGACAGACTAATGAGTGTATTGCATGAAAATACTGCATGCTGATGGTGGCAATTGCTATCCATTGATGTATTATTAATGATGTTGTTGTTTATGGTGTATAATCTTTGTTATGGTTTGTTTGTTACCATTGTTGCGGTTATTGCTGTAGTTGATATTGTTGTTGTTGTTGATGTTGTTGTTGTTGTTGTTGTTGTAGTTGCACTAATATTGTTATTGACGTCGTGTCTGAAAGGTGGAATACCCTTGTTTTTTCTTAGATGGGGAGGGGTAGCATAGGAGAGGTCAAACTGTTACCACTCACTCAACAGCACTGAAATGCCAGCGCCCCGACATCCATATTGCAGATCCCAAAAGCCCCCCCCCCCAAACTGCCACGCTAGATCAGAGAGATAGCTTTGCTCTGATTCGAGCTGTTTTTTCTGCTCTGACTAAGAGAGAAGCAGATGTGTCACCATGTGATACAAAAGCTAACGATGAGAGACATTTGCATTTGGATGTAAAGCCGTCAATCTGTGGACGGCAAATGCAAGTCAGCTCCACTCTGTCGGCTTCGGGAGAGAGGTGTTACCAGTTTGGGGGGGTAGAGCCCGGGTTGGCAGTCGATAATGTAAAAAAAAGGGTAGATCCGTGTTAACTAGAATTCAAGATGTTTTTCAGACCTTTTCAGACATAGTCTTTCAGATGTGAGAGCAGTTTATATGACATGTTCAGATTAATATAAATTGATATTTTGCGCCGACGATTGATGAACCCAGTTTTTGTTCTTTGAACACTAAAACCCCTCATCATCATTTACTTTCTGACTCACAACCTACATTTACTTGAAGTAACAGTTTCTCTTACAGACAAAACCTTCATTATAGATCCAACCATTAAGTCCAGTGAATTTCTTTGAAATATTCTGAGCCAAGTCTATTGAGAAGTGTACATTTGAAGGTGTAGTATAACTTCTCCTTTTTGGGGGAGAGTTTTTAAACAATTCCAGAAAAACATTACTGATGTCAAGTCATACAACAAAGTCCAAAGCAGACTTCCAAAACTTTAATCACAAATGTTCAGGTCAACTAGTGTGCTGTTACCAACAGTATCAGAAACTTCTGGAAAAAAACTCTCAGGTCTTACTCAATGCAAGAACCTCCCAGACGATGCAGTTAAGGAGGTGTCCAGACCCTGTAGATCACCAGAAATACAAAACCAAAGGTTTGAGACACAATGTGGACTATTTTTCCCAACCTTTGGCAACATTATTTATTTCAAGAGTAATCAAAGGCTCAAGGAGATTTTGAGAAAATCCTGAAATCAAGAAAAGTCCTAAAAAATCACATGCCTCAATACAAAGGCGGTAAAATAGCCTGCTGCCCAAAAATTTGACTTATCGGACAGCGACATGTTTCTTTGAGAAAGAGAGGGGAGGGGCCCTGGGATATGCCAACAATTTGACTTAACAAGTCAGTTCCATTTCAGTGATCATAACCCATCAGCTACTTGGGTGGGACTCGAGCCTACGACCTCATGCATTCTTAAAGTTGACCTGTCGCAGGTCTCCTTTATCATCTTTCTAGAATAAAATCGCATTCTTTGGATTCAGTCTGGTAACACTATTAGTACATGTACTGTACATGTACATGTTACCAATCCTTTAATTTTAGACTCTCATAAGATTTGACAGCTGCTGAGTCCCATTTTTGGCTGATTTCAAGGATTTGGGTACTTTATCAAAATGTCCATAGATTTACATTAAACTTAAAGGGTTTGAAGATAATGATAGTGTAAAGCTTCCCTTCAAATATTACTTACTGAGGTGCTGTAGTTTTTAAGAAATGAGTAAAAAAAATGTCATGAAAATACGTTTGTAAATGATTAAAATAATTTTCTTCTCATGAGACGAAATTATTTTCATAACATTGTTTTACTCATTTCCCCAAAACTACAGTACCTCAGCACGTAATATTTTAAGGGAAGCTTTCTACTATCATTATCTTCAAACTGTAAGTTTAGTGTAAATCTGTGGACATTGTGTTTTTTTGTCCTACAAAAAGTACATACACCCTTTAAGCTGATTTAAAACCTATAATCTTGCCATTCTAAAAGCAGATGTCCTAGACCACTGAGATTGCTCAGTAGCTGAAGGCAGTTTGAATCCTAGAGGCAAGTTGTTGGTTCAACAATCTCACCCCATCACTATGTTTGAGAATTTGTTCCAAAGAAATCGGGAAACTCAGGAGTATACAGGGTAACTTAATAATCAAATCAATAATGTATTGCACCTTTAACAGAGCTCAAATCAAACTGCGTGCATCCAATGGAAGTCTGAAAAGGTCATTGACTGCAAGGGTTACAGAAGAGTCGATAGAAATGGTTTATAAAAGATAAGATTTACGTAAGATAGTCTGCTCCCATATTCGGTACCTTCTACCTACTACTGAAGACCAATTTTGTACAAAACAAAAATGGGAAAATAATTTTGTGTACAAAGTCTATGGGAGAATCTCAAGTCCAATGGAAAGAACAAAAGATGTCTCCAGAGGGACGCATACTTGAGAATGGGTGAATGTTACAAAATTCTGAAAATTGGTATTTACAATTACCTCTGTGAGTGGAAATGAAGCTCCCTAAATGTACTGGGCCCAATTTCATGGCTCTGCTTTTATAAGCCGAATTCTGGGATTACGATCATGATTCCCCGCTTACGTGCAAGCGCCAAATTTCTGCGCCTTGTAAGTGTAGAATGCCTAGTAACGTGGAGTACGCACGCGCAGAAGCCAAAATGCGCCGCTAACACGTGGTGAAATACGCCAAGCCTTAATCACAAAATTCCCTGCTTCCGTAAGTACTGATTCTGTGCTTACGGTAACCAGAGCCGTGAAATTGGAATTTGTAGACTACATCATTTCACATATAATTTGGCTGATCACCTCATTTTGGTAAGTGTATAATATTTATTGTGCTTTAAGCTACTTTCTGTGCTGAAACTAGGCCCAGGTCATAACATAGGAAAGTCATGTCATACTCTGTGCTGGCTAAGCTTTGCAGGTTTCAAGAAAATCTGATGGCACAGGGAGATTAGTGGAAAATCCTTGAATCAGAAACAAAACCTGACAGTTAAACAGTCCTGCAGTAGTTTAGCTCCGACTAGAATGAAGCAAAGGGTTTCAAAATGAGGTGGGAAGAAAAAATGGACACAAAGTGAGGTTGTTCGGCCGAAGAGGAAAAAAATTAGAGTATTCTGAAAGAAAAAACCCATATGTAGGTCCTATGATTTTGTTTTTGAAAGGGCAAGGGCACCAAGGTATTTTCTCCATGGTAAAGGGCACCCTATCAGGAAATTTTAAGTTTAAACTGGAGCAATTCAAGGGCACCAAGACAATGACAAGGGGGCATGAAGGCAACCGCCTTCGTTGCCCCCAGTGAAGTATCAGGCCTGACCAGGAAATACACAGCTTTCAGTGCAACACTATTAACCCATAGTCTCAAACATTTTGAATTTAAAGTCATCACTTCAGCTGAGTGAATGACTCACGCCTCACACAAACAAGACTAAATTGTCATTAAAACTCTTTCCTTCAGCATGACGTTCCATCAACTGTTGTACAAGTTTGGCACAATAGGGAGTTGAGCATTTGTCAACTCCGCGCCGATCCCTGAGCGTCTCAGATCTCCTTAGAGTTTGAGCATAATCGGCGCCGTCACTAGGTGACAATTTTCTAATTGCGTTGGCTCCACATCTGAGCCCTGGATGCAGACGAAGGAAATCGCCAAATCTTGACAGCCAAAATGAATTTACCCCCTGGAAATGGGATCTACGCGTCCTTGCATGGACCCCCCTGCGCTGCAGCTAGGACCCCCCTACAAACTCTAAGTCAAGGCATTATCCTACTACTCATACTGGATTCTTTCGTCTTCCCAAAACAAATGGTCCACAGCTTCATAAGAGTTCAGAGTAGCTCTCGCATGTTTTGTGCCTCTTTTTTCTTCAAAGTCGTAAAATTGGTGCTGATGTTTGTTTAAAAAAAAAAAAATTCTGGCATTTTTATTGCTCACCATTTCTGTTTGTCGTGTTTGACCACTGGAATGAATGGGTTGTGTCAACCTGCCCCCCCCCTCCCCCCCCCGACCGACCCCAAAGAAACAAAACCAATTTGAGAGATTTGTAAAATCTTGCTGTGTTTTTAAACCACTTTACAACTTCCCTGAATGTGTCCTGTCTACCCTTAAAACAATTAGCAAACCACCATCAACATCAACAAAAACATTACAACAAAAATAGCAATTTATAATAAAAGTGATCAACAAAGGCCTACTAGAAATCGAAACATTGCAGATGACATTCATATAATATTTACAGTGTATAATTTATGTGAAATTGATCCATTCTTTAGAATCATAAATTTAAAGACACTGGACACTATTGGTTAGTGTCAAAGACCAGTCTTCTCACTTGGTGTATTCTTAACATACATAAAATAAAAACCCTGTGATAATAATGAAAGAAGAAAACAGCCTTGTCACACGAAGTGTGTACGTTTAGATGGTTGATTTCGAGACCTCAAATTCTAAATCTGAGGTCTCAAAATCAAATTCGTGGAAAATTACTTCTTTCTCGAAAACTATGGCACTTCAGAGGGAGCCGATTCTCACAATGTTTTATACCATCAATCTCTATTACTCGTCACCAAGTAAGGTTTAATGCTAATAATTATTTTGAGTAATTACCAATAGTGTCCACTGCCTTTAATGCTAATAATTATTTTGAGTAATTACCAATAGTGTCCACTGCCTTTAAACCAAACAAAACAACTCAAAAAATGAAACTAAGTGGAGGAGCTTGATGTATAATACAAAATGACAGCTGAAAAGAAAGCAGGCATCTCTCGCAACATTGTATATAATCAAGTTAAGGAAAAATCAATCCGAGAGGAAAGCAAAAGTCAGATGAAGGGCAAAAAGCTGATCTTGAGTTTGCATTTAACGTACAGTTCATGAAAACATGCTTGCCCATAGTTCGGCAAAAACAAAATAAAAACCCACACTTAATAATTAAATGATTAGTTAAAATGACTTGCAGGTGTTCCTTGACTACATCCAACATTGCTCTCGTTCCAGCTTGCAATATGACATCATGTCAGCACTGGTGGCTTTTACTGCATCTAACATTAGAGGAGGGTTTTGGCCAATACTTCAGGACTACACTATAGCCATGCTCGCACTGGACTTAATTTGGGTAAACTAACCGAGCCAGTGGGTAACTTACCCATTTTAAGTCCAGTGCGAACAGCCCAGGTAACTTTCCTGACAGGTAACTTAACGACACCACGTGGGTAGTTTAACAGAACAAAAGGTGCCTAGGAAGATTGACCAGCCGTCGATTTCACCAAACTTTTCCTAACTTAGGATTAATCTTAGGACTTAAGGACGGGTTCAGTTCCGTATCCAAATACGTAGGACGCATTGAACGCATCCTAAGTTAGGGTTACTCGTCCTAGCTCGAGTTAGGATTAATCCTAGCGTTTCGTGAAATCGGCTGCAGGTCAGTTTAACCGAGCCAGAAAACCAGTTACATTTCATCGCCCTGCATACATTGTGGATCACACGCGTAGAGCTGGCATCTTTTGTACACGGTTTAATGTCTCGGTAATTCTACCCACGTCAATTAAATCTAAGTGCAGATAGTGGGAAGATTAACCCATTGGAAAGTTACCCAGCGTCATGGTAAAGTTATTCAAAATGGTTATCCAGTGCCAACACGGCTTAGTAGAACCATAGAGCATTGTTATAAATACCTCTGTACAAATTGTGAAATTTGATTGGTCGAGAACCAATCACGTGCCGTGCAACAAATACGCATGTTACATGGCTCGACGGGCCGGGTAACATGAGAAGTGATGTACACCGGTGTACATCACCTTGATCGTTCCCGGCGTTGGTCGATTTCCAGCGCTGTGTACGAAACAGCCACGGGTTCGAGGGAATTGTTTCTTGATCTTGAAAAAATGGCACCCTCGGCTTCGTTCCATTTTCCCCCTCGAGTGTACAAAACGCCATGGACCCCGTCACAGCGTGCAACAATTGTATAGTGTATCCTGACCAATTCAATAACCAGCCACAGATACAGAAAGCCATGTGGTACACCACTAGTTATGTAATCAAACTTTATTTTGAACACAGTAGAGATTTATATAGTAAATAAACATGGGTACTAGTCAGACCTTGACCTCAACTTTAGGGTCAACCAGATGATTACACACTTAAAGGGGCCAGAGGGCAGTCAGACCTTGACCTCAAGGCTGGGGGTCATACAAAACAACAGACAAGCCACATGTAAAGACCTTACTCTTAAAGATGCTATGTCAGATTTTTTGCCGATTTGACCCAAAAATTTGAGTTAAAATTCAATAGGTATTTTGATGGGGGTTGAGAAAGTTACAAGCTTTCATTTGAGCCATTGCTCGAAAAAGTCTGCCAAATAGTACATGTAGTAGCAGTGAAATAAAGTGCTCAAAATTAGTTTTTGTCGGGATCCCGACAATATATCACGTGACCAATTCTTATGTGTTTTATAAGAAACGTTTTAAATTGTTTTCATGGTTCCTGACCATTAAAAGTAAAAGTTTAACTTTTTTTCGTTAGAGCGGGTGATATGAAATACCATTCTGTCAAAAAAATCTATTTTTTAATGTTTGGGACCAAAAATCTGACATAGCATCTTTAAAGCATTCTCTTATTACAGGCACCGGACACCTTTGGTAATTGTCAAAGACCATCATTTTCACTTGGTGTATCCCAACATGCATAAAATAAGAAACCTTTGAAAATTTTGGCTCAATTGGTCATAAAAGTTGCAAGAGAATAATGAAAGAAAACCACCCTTCTTGCACAACTTTGTGTGCTTTCAGATGCATACAAAGGTTTCAGTAAAAGGCCTGTTAAAATATTTGAGTGAGAAATTAATTACGTCACTTCTGGGGGAGCCGTTTCTCTCAAGAGCAAATTCCGATTAATGGTTGGGTCCACTGTAAAAATATTTGTATGTGATAAAATGAAACAGAAGTTTTCTGGTTGCTGGAACCCTTGCAACCCTCTTCTTGAAAATGCAATAGTGCCTTCGCCTGGTCCTAGTTTGATCTCCAGGGTACACAAATTCCCAAAGCCACAAGCCTTTGTCAAGTCACAGTTTATTAATTTTGGTTTTTCCCATACACCGGAGTAACAGTTTGTCTGTCCCTTTTTTGACAATTCTCTTTAACTATAGAAGATACTTCGAAAAGTATTAAAGTCCAACTCAGTGTCATTTTTGAAAATTCTAATTAACAAAACAAAAACAATTCAAGCACCCTTAACTTTTTCTTCTTCACAGTATTCAGGAATGTACGCAATTCTTCTTCTGCTGTAAGGGCAAAACAAAATTGGTATTCTTTATCCCGATGCAAAACTATCCTTCAAATTGTGCAGTACCTGGTATACGCCTCTCTTAATATTTATGCATGATGTACATCACAATGCTAACTCAAAACGAGGCAATGGGCGCAGCCACTGCAAGTGATGGGGAACGTGCGCCCGTAGCCTCATTTTGGGTAGGAATTATGACGTCATGCATAAGTATTAAGAGAGGCGATAGGATTCAAACTGCCTCTAGCCACTGGCTAGCTTGATGGTCTAGTGGTTAAGACATTTGCTCTAGCATGGCAAAGGTCATGGGTTTGAATGTTTGCCAATGGAAATTGCTCAATTGACTCTGCAAAGAGTGTGTTTATATCGGTGCAAGGGTTAAAACAAAGCAACTTGAAACAAAGTAATATTGTTTATCCCCGATGACAAACAATTCAAGCATCCATTAAAATCCTTAATGTTGCAAGTTGGTCCGTAATTCAATATTACTAATATCCATCTGTATGCAAAGATATGCAAAAGGAACAGGGAACAGAAAACTAACCAGAATCCTGTTTAAAGTTTTATTCAAATTCCAGATACTCTACAGATGTTTTAGTTTCCGACGATACCATATGGGCATTCATTCTAATCATCACTGAATATTGCAGCTGCGAGCACATACAAAAACTGAATTACACCGTGACCCCTATCTAGGTTTACTCAAATACCAGACGATGAAGGTGCAGTTTACATACAATAAAACACAAATTTGTTCACGGTGAATTGTAATACATTTACCGCCTTGCCCACTCAGAGAATGTTCAATAAACAAACTCCAGAGACCAATAATTTGCTCTTCACAAACACATTTTGGCGAGCAGAAAAAAGGCCACCAGCTAAAAACACTATGCGATACTGTGAGGTGTGATGTTTTTGACTGGTTCCCTACCAATTTTTATTTAGTGGAAAATGACTTTAAAGCAGTGGTAGTGTGTAGTTGGGGGGCTCCTGGCTTTCTATCTTTTTTTCTATGTAGGGCAGGGGAGGGAGGAGCTGTCAACATGGGGAAGCAACATGAATAAATTTGTTTTGTTCCAGTTTAGAACTAGTTAAAGGCAGTGGACACTATTGGTAATTGTCAAAGACTAGCCTTCACAGTTAGTGTATCTCAACATAAGCATAAAATAACAAACCTGCGAAAATTTGAGCTCAATCGGTCATCGAACTTACGAGATAATAATGAAAGAAAAAAAACACCCTTGTCACACGAAGTTGTGTGTGTTTAGATGGTTGATTTCGAGACCTCAAATTCTAAATCTGAGGTCTCGAATTCAACTTCGTGGAAAATTACATCTTTCTCTAATACTATGGCACTTCAGAGGGAGCCGTTTTTTACAATGTTTTAAACCATCAACCTCCCCCCATTACTCGTCAACAAGTAAGGTTTTATGCCAATAATTATTTTGAGTAATTACCAGTAGTGTCCACTGCCTTTAAACAAAATCATTTGTTCGATTTTCAAAATGGCAGCATCGCATGTCTACAACAAACCGCTTGGTACACGGACAACTCAGATGTAAACCAAAGCATTGCATTCGTTTTCCCCTTGCATATTGAATGGCCCAAGTCTGAGAAAAGAATCATTAAATATACACGAGGAGCCGTCGGTCAGTTTGCTCTGGCCCGACCTAAGGTATACATAGTATACATCTCCATACAGGTGCTAATTGCTTTTTTTTTTCTTGGGTGCAGATATATATTGTTGCCAAGCTCTGTGTTGTTTGGAGTGTTGTGTCGATAAGGGTAAAACGGCAAGTCAGTAAGGCTCCAAGCCTCTTGATTCGCTAACCTTGTTATGAGGAAGTCTGATTTTCTTATCTGTCCGATGTGACATCACAACCAATCGTGAATTTGCCAACTCCTAATCGAAGGGGAAATCAAGGAAATTGAGAGGCCATCCCGCTTTAGCGCGACAAGTGTGTTTTCTTTTATTATGACATTTCGGTGTATACACACAGCCTGTGTGTATTTATTTTTAAACAGGGCAGCCTCACAATCGCAGCATGTAAGTAGAACAAACATGTATGTTGGTTACCTAGATTAAGCGGGAGGCTGGCGACTGACGAACATGTGCTTGTGCTTTAGAGAAGTGGGCGTTACTCATTCATTTGAATTCGGAAGTCTGATAGGGTCGGATGTGATGAAAGATTTATTTTAATGTTTCATACGCGGATATTTTCGAGTGAGGTACGATTATCTTAAATAAACTTGACAAGAAGTCTTGTAGATTGTACAACCCCACCCAATGACTAGACTAGGCATGATGATGATGACTTCTTCATGAAGTGCAGGCATCGGGGGGCTAGGGGATTGGGGTGGGGGGTCCATAGGGGGTACACAAAATTAAGAGAAGGCGGATTCAGTTCACAAACCAGCAGTACACGTAACGAGTGAAAGTTTGTACAGATGTACAGTATGCATTATACACCATGCACACTATTATGTAGACAACTTTATCAATGTCTTTTGAGTAAAAAAATAGTACACTGTAAAAAACAAATAATAGAATGACAAAACCATACAGCAACTTGAGAATGATTGTCTATCGGAAGGGATGTAAAGTCATTGGTCCAGTGTGTTGTGTAATGCATGTGTAATGACATATATGACAGTACAAGTTGTAACTGGAGCTAATGGTCTTGATAAGAGTTACCTCCACGAGGTATAACACACACAGCCAAACCACAGCACTCACAAACAGGAAATAATGTGGAAACACCGATCGTGCAAGCATTTCCTTCCAGTTATGATTGGGTTATGAAGTTCAAAGACTGATTTGAATAAACAATTTAATGTTTTTTTGCAAGAGGCTTCTTAACAGTACTGATTAATACTATACATTATATTCTTTCTTCGGTGCCTTTTTTGGGGCTGAAGGGCGGGGCAGTTGGTTCTGAGCAAAAGCCCCCCCCCTCCCCCTTCTAACACACCACTACTACCTAGTTCTTTTCAAATGTATGCTTCAACACAATGTTTGCCCATCGTTTGATAAACTCTTCACTGCAGAATTGCAAACTTCTAACAATTATTTCGTGCGTGTTATCGACAACTGCATCCAAAAGACCCCTTGCATTATGAGGTCGTGAGCCAAAACAGCCCCCTCACTGAGGTCAAAGTCGTCTCTCGAGCACCTCAACAATATTGACAACTTTGGACAACCACTGTTTACAAATTATTTACCACTAATAATCTTTGTTAAGGTGTTTCATCACATTGCCAAATATTATAGTACTGATCGTCATCATTGAGGCCATTACAAAGCAAACGTGCATGCAGGCACGCACCGCGCACAACTATCAGTCAATGATAGGTCTAACTTTGACCTTAATGAGAGCACTGTTAGGCTTGTGACCTCAAAGAGTCAAATGCAATGGGTCTATTGGTCAAAGTTGCAGGGAACACCCGCACAAAATAAATGCTAGAAGTTTGCCATTCTAAAGAGAGTATCAGAGAAGGTGGGCAAACGTTGTTTTGTTGTTGTTTGCGTGTTTGCATCCTACATGCAAGCAACCACTCAATCAGACCCGGAACGGATCATAACATGAACGGATCACCAATTTAAAGGACCTCAGAATCAGTCACTCAATTTCCCTGTGATTATTCATCGCCAGTGCAGTTCACCACACGGCGCTGTCCCGCACTCCTGTGGCACACATATAAATACTATAGACCGCAATCCGCATGAGCACAACAAAACTGGAGGGGGCACTGAATGGGCGATAATTTCCATGGATAATATCAGTTTTTGCTTTCCTTTGCGCCGTTTCTTAATTCAACATTCCCCGTCCAGGAAACGGCTGGATATCCTGGCCAACCCATGCGGAAGTGAGCATTTGAAGTAGTTGTCAGTCTTGCTACAAATCAGCGTGCGCTGGGGCTGCATGACATCGCTGGCATTAGCTTCTCACCATTCTTGACAGATCAATTCATGAGAGGCAAGCCTCAGAAGAAGAAAAAAAACGGTGCCCTTGCCTTCCCCTGGGGCTTGTTGCTCAAGGGGCCTCTGGGTTCACAATCTAAGAGTATCAACCCTTCGCTCTGCACACTATTATACACACACATCAACCAGCTTTTAGAAACGACCCCCTTTCAAATTGATATATGGGCGGCTGGCACTGGGTAATATCTATCAACTTTTTTTATTTCTTTTTGACTCTGCTGACTATGCGTAGTCTCAATGTTTCTGAAGTCCATTATTGATACTAATTTTTTCCCGAGGTGAACAAACTTGCCTGCTCCTTGGTACCTGCATCCCCCTTCCAAGCCCTCACAAATATATTTATGATAAGCACATTTCTTTTAAATGTCAATCTGTATTCCAGGCAAATAGGTTTTGTGGAACTCAAATGGCAGACAGTAAAGGGACGGCAAAACAGCAAACTTGTGACATACAAATACTATTTTGCGTAACAAGGCAACGTAACAGCTACTCTTTCTGCGATTAACCCCATACACCCTGTAGGTTTGGCATTTTCACAAGGAACCTTCCTAGATGTCTAAAACTCCTACACCTTTATGAAGTTGACATGTCTGGGTACCATACCACAGGGTGATAAGTCTGGCGGTCGGCTGTTTACAGAGTTCTTTAAACCTAGACATTTCGGCAAATCGTTACACTATATCAATATTCAGATAAAAACCCTATCTAAATGTATTGTTATGATATACAACTGGTAATAGTTGTTGTAATCTATTGCATTTGGCAGTCAACTCTGATGTTATTCTTTGACTGAATTTGTTGTATTTAGAAATCAAGTGACTTCATATTGGTGTTGCTTTTTGTTGTATTGGCAGTCAACTCAAGTTCAAACCTGGATCGAATTTGTTGCATTTTAACTGAGTTCATGGTCCCACACATAGATGCATACTGTTGCATTTAGCAGGTCAAACACCCTTGCTCAGTCCTGTACAATGCAACAAAATCCCTTGTTGCAATACGGTTCTCGTTTCAACTGCGTTGCAGTATGTAGTAGAGTAGAGTGACTTAAAAAAATTAATCATGTTTTGAAATAATTTCTTGTAATGTCAGATCTGGACGAAACAATCTGCTATGAAGACAAACCTCCCCAAGAGCACTTACAAGCTGCAACCTCATATTCCTCTTTCCGAGAACTGAAACAAGTCCATCTTTCAAAAGACCAAAATTCAAAGTATAGCTTTAAAGCCATTGGACCCTTTCGGTTCACAGATTTACAAATAACTTACAGGGTTAACAGAAGGCAATGGTGAAAGACTTCTCTTGAAATATTATTCCATGAAATGCTTTACTTTTTGAGAAAACAGCAAAACAATATAAATTCTCGTTAACAAGAGTTACCAATTTATTTGAAACACATGTCATGACACGGCGAAACGCGCGGAAACAAGGGTGGGTTTTTCCGTTGTTTTCTCCCGACTCCGATGACCGATTGAGCCTAAACTTTCGCAGGTTTGTTATTTGATATAGAAGTTGTGGTACACAAAGTGTGGGCCTTGGACAACACTGTTTACCGAAAGGGTCCAATGGCTTTAAGGACAAGATTCCCAGGTTTTCAGGAATAGCAATATATGTAGTAGAGTAGAGTGACTTTAATCATGTTTTGAAATAATTTCTTGTAAATTGTCAGATCTGGCCGAAACAATCTGCTAGGAAAACAAACCTCCCCAAGACCACTCACAAGCTGCAACCTCATATTCCTCTTTCCGATAACTGAAACGAGCCCATCTTTCAAAAGACCAAAATTCATAGTCATTATAGCTTTAACGACAAGATTCCCATGTTTTCAGGAATTTCACCGCAGGTTTAAGGTTCATTGCAATCCATAGTATCAGTTGTAATCGGTTGATTAAAGGGAAACATACACGTTTGGTAATTACTCAAAACAAATATTAACTTAAAAACTGACTTGATAACAAGCATTGGAGAGCTGTTGTTAGTATAAAACATTGTGAGTAACAGCTCCCTCTAAAGTAGCATAGATTTTGAGAAAGAGGTAATTTCTCACTAAAGTAATTAAAGACTTCTAGCTAGAAGTCTTTTATTCCTATCTGAAAGCACACAAATTCGCCCAACAAGGGTGTTTTTTCTTTCATCATTTTCTCCCAACTCCGATGACCAATTGAGCTCAAATTTCACAGGTTTGACAATAACCATTAGTGTACCTTCCCTTTAAAGCAATCGCGTACTGTCCAAAGGCCCACACTTCGTGTAACACAACATAAATATAAAATAACAAACCTGTTAAAATTTAGGCTCAATCTGTCATCGGAGTCAGGAGAATATAAAGGGAAAACCCACCCTTGTTTCCGCATGTTTCGCCATGTCATGACATGTTTGTTTTAAATAAATCCGTTATTCTTGATATCGAAAATTGTTTATTGTTTTCTCAAAAAGTAAAGCATTTCATGGAATAATATTTCAAGGGAAGTCTTTCACCATTACCTTCTGTAAACCCTGTAAGTTATTTGTAAATCTGTCAACTTTTTAGTTTTTGGTTTACTGATTGATCTTGTACACAGGTTTGTCAAACAAATAGTTTGCTAGCAACTCTTTTGTTAACAAAAACCAATTCTGTAATGTACCTTTAAAAAATTAATAAATCTAGCTGATAAAAACAAAAATCACATCCTCATTATACTTCAGATAACGATAGCCCCCCCCCACAACAACCCCCGCCCCCTGAGGCGGTATTCCCCTTTGAACTTTGCGACACTTGTCCAACAGCATAAATCTCTGTAAGTACACATTAAAGTGAACAAACAACAATTTCACAGACTGTTTTAACTATTCGTTTACTCTATTAATCCATGTAACAGCTTTCAACAATTATGGTTGATGATTATTTATCAAATACCAGAGATCAAAAGAATGAAAGCCTAAAATTGAGGTAACACATGTTTCCAGACAAAAAAAGGGAAGGTACGGAATCAGGACCTGCACTTTTTTTTGAGTCAGGGAACAAGAAAGTGGCTGGTTTAATTGTGAGGTATGTGACACAAATTACACAAGATTAAAAAAATGTTCCATCTTTTAAGGAGAAGCGGTTGTGGGTTCAAATCCCACTCGAGCCATTTTTTTCCCTGCAGAAATTACAAGTCAAGTACGCAGCATTCTCTCCATGTTTGTTTTTGTTTTTTTGATGTTTAAAAAACTTTAATCTCCAAAGATTGCCTAAAGGTACAAACACACTAATATTTGTGAGGGCTTGAAAACCCCCATGGACCACTGGTCAGCGGAGTCCAGCATCTGATCAGAACCAGATTTCAACCAAAAAATCGGCAGTCCCATGTTTTAAAAAAACAGGCCTATACTTTGAAGTTCCACATTAAATGTATGAAAAAAGCAAATTCACTTCAAAATATTCTCCTTAAAGCTTAGCAAATAAGAAAGTTCTAAGTATTTAATGCTTATTGCAAATATTTCTGATCCAGTGAAACTATTGATCTTCTTGCTCAGGTAGACGTTGTAATTCTGTGACAAAAAGAAAACTAAGGACACATTTTTTTATGTAAATCAGTTTTTATAAAATTTTAGTATGATTTTGATAAATAAGACTAACAAAACTATTGTGGGACCAAGCTGCTAAAATATCAAATTTGAAAGTTGCCTCTAGCTATCAGGCAATCTCAATGGCCAAGTGATAAAACATCTGCTCTGGAATTGGCAAAGGTTGTGGGTTCGAATTCTACCCGGGCAAAATATGCAGGGCCCCAATTTCATGGCTCTGCTTACCGTAAGCACAGAATCGGCGCTTACAGAAGCAGGGAATTCTGTGCTTACGGCAAGCGTATTTTACGGGTTAGCGGCGAATTTGGGCTTCTGCACGTGCGTACTCCACGTTACTAGGCATTCTACGCTTACAAGGCTAGCGCAGAAATTCGGCGCTTGCACGTAAGCGGGGAATCGCGATCGTAAGCGCAGAATTCGGCGGTAAGCAGAGCCATGAAATTGGGCCCAGGACTTTGTAGTACTTGGAAACACATATAGGTGTATGGGTAAAAACAGAATCTTGAATTGCTTTCCTAAAAATAAAACAACACAGATCCTACATGTAATTTGGATTTCCTACATTTTTTAATTGAGTCCAATGAAAACCGAATCATATGCTGGGTACTTTTAAACGAACAAATTCTGTTCTGACAGAATCTTGAATTATTTTCATTCATAAAATAAAGGAATCTTGAACACAACTTGTCCTGTTTTGGATAATGCATTTTGCAAGAGTAAGAATTAACTTAAAAATACACATACAAAATTGTCCACCACAGTCAGCCAGTTTTCTCTTCAATGGAATACTTTGTAAATTTTCTCATAATTTAGTGGATATGTTATGTGAGTATAAACTATTTCTGTCCCTTTAATCTGTGTAACAGTGTATAAATGCATTACGTTTCTAACGAACAATTGTTTTTAATCTAATATGTGCCACTGAAAACTAAATTTCTGAAGAAAAAAAATTATAATTCTAACTCTAACAATAGTGCTCCTGGCACAATGTAATCTTTCAGAGTACAAGCGCCCTCCACAAAGGCAGCTATTATAAGCCCACTGTAAACAAAAAACTTTTGTGTGGATGCGTGAACCCTCGATAATTACCCTTCACCAGAAGTACATGTGTGAGCCGTCTAATAAGTTATTCCTTCCTCTTCACATTACAATCACTAGGACTGAAGGTCAAATTACAAGTTTCATCTCTCTGGGACAGTTAGATTACAAAAAAAAAATACTATTTATGTTGTTCATGATTTGTGTACAGTATATGTTCATCATCAAACAAAAATATAAATACATACACTTGGAAACACGAAATTAAATACAGAACAGTGCCTGGAACGCTTTATATTATTATTAGATCATGTTTAAAAATATAATTCAATGTATTTCACAACATCAAACAATGCTCTAAAAAGGGTAAAAAAGGCTGCTGGGCAAAATATCAAAGCCAACTGATATTTGATGCATCATTTACTTGCACCCACACCACCAGGCATAATCCAGCCATAAATCTTTACACAGGAAACAGCAGCAGACACAAAGCCCTTTGATGTCGACCGCCAGTGTAACACACTGTAGCTAAATTTAAATACAGCGGTGTGGTGTGCATAATGTTGTCCTGATCAAACTTCATCCGACACCACAGTGTAAACACAAGCCCAAGCTCAGCTAAAATCCTCGGTGCAGTATAATACATGCAGCTAATTAAATTACCACTTTCGACTTCCTAACTGCACATAACGCCCAGTTATAATCGCACCGTAAAAACCAGCCCACCGCTTCGCACAGTTAACATTATTTAAAGCTCCGTTACAAACACCTAACCCTTTGAACCCCAAATGGAGGCGATCGCCGGCCACAAACTCCTAGCTCGGCGGCGGCACACACCAAACAAAACTTCATTTAGGCTAATTTCCTCGGCGCCTACGATTCGCTTACATGTCGGCAAACGGTGATTTATTAGACAAGCCTAACACTTGACCCTGGCGAGGGTGTTGACCGAGATGCGTCAATCATCTAACTCCAAGGCGAATGAAACATGTCAGTCTGCAACCGTCAACACATCAATGCAAGGGGAGCTAGCTCTCTCGTACGGCAGGCAGGATGGAGTGAACCAGCCAGCCGCGCACTACCCATCATCAGCCGGGGGTTGAAGCCAAAGCTTCGCTCGCTCGATCGGCTAGTCCCCGGACGTAAAAATCAACCACACCTTTGCCTGCCCCAAAACAACAGAAAATCACACCAAACTCACCTTTTAAACGTTTCGGTGCCTGCTGCTTCCGTCGGGGCATGTTCCTCTGACGGAATTTCCAGGCGGCGCGGAGAAGAACTGGCTGGAATTGGGATTTTAATACGGGACCTAACGTGCACACGACATGCACTCGCAGCTGGCAGACATCAACATGGCGAGATAATGAGATGTGAGGGCGCTATAACGTACACAACCAACTAGACTAGCAAAGTGATGTCAACTTTCACAATGGTGCCCCTTCCCCAAAAACATGTTCGCCTTTCTTGTCGATTCACAGCATTTCAGTTTAAAATGATCAAAGTAGATTTGTTCTTGCTGATTTATTGAATCGCTTTGAGGGGACAAAAATACCACATGAGTACATTTCTCGACAAATCACACCCATGCATTGACCCTTCTTGAATCATACAAGTCTGCCTCCATGGAACCAGCTTAGAGCAAGGAAGAAACACTCTGAGCAGAGCAGGCAAGAGGTTTGGGCGGGGACCCGTGCCTTCTGGTCCCACCTGTCGGTCCACGTGGATTTTGTTGATCAATTTATGATGTTTACCATAAAATGGCATAATAATTTCCGTCGGGATAATGATACATTCCCGAAAATAGTTTGCACAGGCTCCCTCGCCACAAACATCCAGACTTTTTGTATGTTGAGTGTAAGAAGATGAAGTTTATCCGTAAGGAGTGACAGGGCCAAGGGGCGTGTGTAGGCATGAATCAATACATAACAAGAAGTAGGCCGGCTGTAGGCCTAAGACTGGGTTGCAAAATAATGATATACGAATGTAGGCCTATAACTTGATAAATTTATTGCTGAAGGATATCAATTTCCGGCATAATATTATTTTAATGGTTAAAAGAAGGTTAGAAGGTTTGTTCTAAACCCGCCCCCTTCTTGTATATTTAAAGGGCAGATTTTCTTGCAAAAACAATGATTCGACGGCCGCCACGTAGGGATCGATTCAAGCAAGGAGATCAGGAACCAACCTGAGAACATCAGGCTCCCTCTGAGGTATGGTAGATTTTTTCCCCTCGAATTTGATTTCGAAACCTCAGAGTTAGATTTTGAGGTTCCGAAGTCAAGCATCCGAAAGCACACAACTTCTTGTGACAAGTGAGGGTGTTTCTTTCCTCCATTATTAATTATCTCGCAACTTTGACGACCAATTATTGAGTTCAATATTTCACAGGTTTGTTATTTTGTGCATCATGGGATACACCAAGCAGAAGACTGGTCTTTGACAATATTATTACCAAGGTGTCCAGTGTCTTTTAACGGAATTCAAAACTTAAAGGCAGTGGACACTATTTGTAATTACTCAAAATAATTATTAGCATAAAACCTTTCTTGGTGACGAGTAATGGGGAGAGGTTGATGGTATTAAACATTGTGAGAAACGGCTCCCTCTGAAGTGGAGTAGTTTTCGAGAAACAAGTAATTTTCCATGAATTTGATTTCGAGACCTCAGATTTAGAACTTGAGGTCTCGAAATCAACCATCTAAACGCACACAACTTCGTGTGACAAGGGTGTTTTTTCTTTCATTATTATCTCGCAAGTTCGATGACCAATTGAGCTAAAATTTTCACAGGTTTGTTATTGTATGCATATGTTGAGATACACCAACTGTGAAGGCTAGCCAATAGTGCCTTTAAACGGAATTCAAAAGAAAACGAAATTTCCGTTTCCCTTACGTGTTCTAATGCAATGCATCTTTGAAGTTATTCAAGTTTAGAGGGGGTGGCATCCAGGGAGATTGAATTGATTCTCGATTAAATAAGTGCCAATTTTTTCCTTTAACACCGACTAAATTGACCCTTCCGTTGTACTGATACAAAACATCAGCTTGTATTATTTCCAGGTCCGCCACTATAATAGCGTGCAATATTGACGATTGAACTGCTCATGTCACCCGCCAACGTCGTCAATCAAAACAAAAAAAATCAAAAGAAGAGATAAGCACATTATTATATCGTATGTAAATCAGCAAGACACGCCCTACTCACGTGATCATGGGTTCGGCACAACGGGTGATGACGTCAATCAGACCTAGCAAAATAACATGTCACATCACTGACTGGGAAGATGATTGATGCCTTGGCCCGTGAAAAAAAACCTTTGTGCTGCATGAGGGCGAGAGATTTGCGAGGCGCGCTGTGTGTTTTTCTCGTGTGTTGTGTGAACATCCTATAGGTGTTTATTTGTCGGTGTGTCTGTTTGGGGTGTTTGTTTGTTTGTGTGTCTGTTTATTTGTTTGTATGGGGAGATG
The DNA here is from genome assembly GCF_032118995.1 of Asterias amurensis. Lineage (NCBI taxonomy): Eukaryota > Metazoa > Echinodermata > Asteroidea > Forcipulatida > Asteriidae > Asterias > Asterias amurensis. The sequence continues at coordinate 15,406,302 of NC_092650.1, forward strand.
ATCACCTCGTTAATGGAACTCGGCAAACTCCCACAAGGGGATATACACTTATTACTGGAAACAGCCGCTCTCTCATACAAACATTGGTTTAGTGACGTATATTTTGATTATGAACTGCACAAAATAATCAAGATTTTATTCAGTAGCCCCCCCCCCCCCCCCCCTTATTCAGTATAACTAGACGACAATACTTGGTCTAGTCCTTGTAAAAAGCGGTTAGCTAGGTTGGATTCGAACACACAACCTTTGGAACGTGTTTTAGTTTTCAACGTCAATTTGAATGTCATCTTTCCAAATTGCTACAGGCCTACTGCATCACGATCCTTTTCATTAATTATTATGAGCAAGAAAATGTATAAAAAAAACCACAAAATTGTATTGATGCTGGATCGAAAGACTCCTTGACTTTCACTCAAATCAGAGAGCAAAGACCACTTGCACAATAAACCTTTCTTCTTTTCTCCGATTCTCACAAAAACGTTCCGATCTTTATTTTCTGTTCTGTCCTTATATAGTTACCATCCCTCCACGCCACATCGACCCGCCCATCCACAGCGGAAGTTTCTTATTCTGTTACTCAAAGAAATATGATTAAAGTCATCTGGAAATAGAATTTGTTTTCTTTCAAACATAAGAGTATATGCTTACGAACAATAAAACAACTCTTTTAGTAATTGTTTGTCACGATTTATATGTTTAAAAAAATATATAAAGTTGTTTGGGGGCTGACTCCGCTTAACCCTTTTGTGACGTCAATCGAGGCAGACTTTGCCTGCAATGCGTATAGTAAACACACGTGCAAACTACTTGTACGTCCAAGTCGTGAGTTGGTACATTTCAAAAAGTGTTTTACTGCATTCAGCAGCAATACACCTGGTCGGCATTGCCGGAAAAAAACATTTTTTTTTTTTTTTTGAAACGTACAAACTCACCACTTGGTCCGTACATGTACTTTGCAATTGTGTTTACTCTACGCATTACAGGCAAAGTCTGCCTCGATTGACGTCACGAACAGCGCCCTCTCGGGTCGGGGTCTACTCTTAAATTTGTAAATAACATAAGAACTGATTTTTTTTAAACCTTAGTTAACTGTTTATTCACATTCCACTAATCAAAACACATATATTAGTGACAAAAGCTTTATTTTGAAAAAATACCACTTCCAGGTGACTTTAACCAACACGCTTTCCACTAGTGGTGTAACTGAAGGGGCAGGGGGCGGGCAGAGGGTGGGGGCAACCCCCTTCACACAATAATTGTGCCTTCGCCGCCCCGCCGAAACAGCTTAAAGGCAGTGGACACTGTTGATAATTACTCAAAATAATTACTACATAAAACCTTTCTTGATAACGAGTAAATGGGGAGAGGTCGATAGTATAAAACATTGTGAGAAACAGCTGCCTCTGAAGTGACGTAGTTTTCGAGAAAGAAGTAATTTTCCACGAATTTGATTTCGAGACCTCAAATTAAGAACTTGAGGTCTCGAAATCAAGCATCATAAATCACACAACTTCGTGTGACAAGGGTGTTTTTTCTTTCATTATTATCTCGCAACTTCTACGACCGATTTAGCCTTGCTCAAGGCAGTCGAATTATTCACTTCGAAAAAAGACCGCCGCTGTATAAAACCCCACCCGTATTCGCTGTGCGTAACATCGCACGACACGACACTATCCGCATGCGGAGGCCGTCAGCGGAGGCCGTCAGCGGCCTGACGGCCTTCGCATGCGGTTAGTGGTACGAGTGCGGATGACTTATGTGCACAGTAGTCGTACGATGTGACGGTGTGTATACGGGTGGGTCATGCGGTGTGATCGCACGCACCACGCACAGGGTATACGGGTGGGTTTACAGCGGCGTCTTTTCGGAGCGAATAATGCGACTGCCTTGAGCAAGGCTACGACCGATTGAGCTCAAATTTGTTGTTTTATGTGTATGTTGAGATACACACCAAGAGAGAAGACTGGTCTTTGACATTTTTATCAATAGTGTCCATTGTCTTTGAAGAATGATCACTTTAATTTCACGGAAAGTACAAAGTGGTTGTATTCTTTCCGAAGATGCTTTTCGTGAAGGGTGTGTGGGGTGAGGGATATAGCTTATCTGTACTTCAACTTACACATGTACAGTAGGGAAAGGGTGTCACGGAGTATTATGATGGGAACCAGTGTGGAGGGCGGGGCAGGGGGGGGGGGCATCATTTTACGGTGCGTATTATGCCTATACAATGCGTTATCATCGTACTATCGCCTTTTTCGCCGTACTATCGCCTTTTTCGCCGTACTATCGCCTTTTTCGCCGTACTATCGCCTTTTTCGCCGTACTAATGCTTTTTTTTTTGTCGGTGCTCTATTTCTTTCTATCGTCGCACTAATGGGTTGATAACCGTACCATTGTTGCCTAATGTTGCCGTACTGCGCAATAAAACGAAAATTTACTAAATACAAAATGTAAAAAAAAAACTCTAGAATTTTGGCTACATCTCAAAAACGCTACCATCTTTTGAAATGAAATTTCCCTTGGTTTCATTATATAGGCACTACACCATGTATCTACATTATTCAATGATTGTGAAAACTTTTGAGCACAGAAGAATGTACTTGGGGAATGTGTACGTCAACTACACAGCAGTTTAATTATGAACTTTTTTTCACATACAAACAAATTCCATGCAATAATTTCTGTAGGATCTAACTGTAAAACTGAAAGAAAAAAAAAACCCAGTGAGGTTTCCATATCTTGTTCGATTTTTAACAACTTTTGTCTCTCCTTTTTATTTTATCTTTCTTTATAATTTTGCTTATAGATCAGCATTACAAAAACGAGCAAAGAAGAATATACATCTACTACAAAGTAGTTTTCAGTGATGAAAATGTTTATTCACATACATAAATGACATGAGAAAATCCCACTACAATAATGCATCACTGTTAAGAGCTTGATCATTTAAAATCAACTGTACAAAATTAAACAGTCAAAAATAACCTGGTTCATTTGGGTTGGTGCATGATACCAAACAATAACAAAATTGAGGTATATAAAGTAGTTAAGTTTCGTCCCATATCATGCTAGACGCAGAATGAGTGGAGGACAGACGTTGTTTGCTTTACTGAACTTAGGAAGTTGGTTTTGATTGAAAGTGACAAACCTTGCAAAACTGAAGGGAAGTAGGCTATAGTCTATCGCCCTTAGCTTTATGTGGATAAAGCTTCCTGAACATTCTAGGGTAGATGTTTTATAATATGTGGACATCAACCAAACTTCAAAATCATGTGAAGATTTGAGTTGCAATTATTAGGTCTGGGGTCGATTTCACAAAAAGTTAGGACTAGTCCTGACTTAGGACTAGTCCTAGGAGATATCAAAAACGTATGGCTAGTCCTAAGTTAGGACGAGTAACAAGTCCTACGTTAGGACGAGTAACTCGTCTTAACTCGAGATAAGACTATTCTTAACCGTTTGTAAAATCCACCCCTGCCGTTGATTTCACAAAACTCTTCCTAACTTAAGACTAATCTTAGGACTTTAGACGAGTCCCAACCCTGCACTGTAGCATGCAGTCCTAACTTAGGACGAGTTACTCATCTTAACTCGAGATAAGACGAGTCCTAACTCTTTGTGAAATCGACGGCTGGGCAACTAGTTAAATTTACCACTCGACTAATATCACCTCAATAAACAGTCGTGACTTCAACACTAGTGGCGACTAATTTTTGATTCCCAAGATTTATTGAAGCATGTTTGCCACAGGCGGAATAGTCATGCTGAAAGGATTGAATGATTGTTTCACTGATGTCTGATTGTGTTTTGTAAGTAAATTATGCTGTCATGAGCGATTCACAATTGGTTCACCAAGTAGTAGTTACTATTTTGTAGTATTCACAACTTTGTTGTAGTCATGACGGCACGATTAAAGACAGTGGACACTATTGGTAATTGTCAAAGACTAGCCTCAACAGTTGGTGTATCTCAACATATGCATAAAATAACAAACCTCATCGAATGTGTGAGATAATAACGAAAGAAAAAAACACCCCTGTCACTCGAAGTTGTGTGCGTTTAGATAGTCGATTTCGAGACCTCAAGTTCTAAATCTGAGGTCTCAAAATCAAATTCATGGAAAATTACTTCTTTCTCGAAAACTATGGCACTTCAGAGGGTGCTGTTTCTCACAATGTTTTATACCATCAACCTCTCCCCATTACTTGTTACCAAGTAAGGTTTTATGCTAATAATTATTTTGAGTAATTATCAATAGTGTCCACTGCCTTTAACCGAGTAGTTGAAAAACGACAGTCGCAACTCGACTAAGCAATCAATAGTCCGACTACGACACTAGTCGCACTAGTCTCCCTAGACTCCCAGGCTTAGTTGCAATCTAGCAAGCACATGGATAACTCCAGGAAGGTTCTAGAAAATGTTGCAGGCAAAAAGAGAGAGAGATTTATGCAGAGGATGTCTTTGGGACAGGGAAAACGCCCAAGACGTGACTTAAGTATCCTCCAGGAATCAGAACCAGTCATGAATCAATTATAAAAAGATACTCCCCCCCTCCCCTCCCACTCCCCCATCCCGAAAATCACATAGCCTGGACTACGATCCATTAAAAAGCTGTTTCCATTCCCCATAGAAAATTATCATCATGATATTAAAGTTTACAAACAACCTAAAAACTATAAGGGATAATCAAACATTAGTTGGTCATCAACATTACAAGATCTGCACATTTTGTTTGTACAATGTTACCCCAAAAGATAACCACTAAACTTAAACCAAATTCTTTACAAATTCTTTACAAAATGCAACATTTAGTAACTACTTCAAATTTTATTTATTTTGGTTTTACCCTTACACCGATGTGTGTTAGCACTATACTGCATACTCGGTACTTACCCGAGTTCTGTGAGGAAAATCACAGGCATATTAACCAGGCGGGATTCGAACCCACGACCAACTTGGTTTGCCAATCAAAAGTACTAACCCACACACAAACACAAAATACCAGGAAGAAAATATACGTGATAAAAAAATCCTTATCATTAACCAAAAAATTGAAACTAGCGAAGGAACCAAATATATTCACAATTACTGGTTATTTTGTTTTAAACATTTATTTAAACTTTAAACTTAGCAAAAAACCAGCCAGACACAACAATAAACTAACAGGACACAAGCAAAGACTTCAGGAATTATTCACAGGATTGTTCTTTAAACACAAAAGAGAAAAACAGAAAAATAGAAAAAATTACAAGGATTCAAGTTTTTCTGAAAGTTTTTCTGAGGGGGGATTTGATGGAACAAATGACAAAGAAAATAAAATCATTGTTGAGACCTCTCTGTTTCAACGAGAGTAAAATCTATACATTCATTATGGGACAATAAGACATCAGCTTTAAAGGACTGGTAAAACGGGATCGTATGTACAGTACTACTCTCTCAAAGATTGTTGTCAAGTTTTTAATTTTCACCTTTAATTAATTATATTGGCCAAACTGATGGTAAAAATTTATAATATTTAAAATTAGCGATGTTGTACTGACAATCGATAAGAAATTAACATGAAACTTGAAAATAGCTGAGAAATAAGTTGTTGTAGATTCATAATATATATCCCCCCCCCAAATTTGCTCTCGAACCCTGTTGGTAAAAGATTTGATAAAGGAGGACTCCTGTTCAGGGAGGTGTCGTGGCCGAGCGTTTAAAAGCACCACCACCTAACTCAAGCTCTGACCTGTTCAAGGGAGTGTGGGTTCGAGAGCCGTGTGACACTTGTGTCCTTTCGCAAGACACTTAACCACTGCTTCATCCTTTGGATGGGACGTAAAGCTGTAGGTCCAGTGTGCTATTATAACAACTGTCAATGCACGTACAAGACCCCGGTACACACTTATCACAAAGAGAAGGGGTTTGCCGGGTGTGTCCAGCAGTGCGACTAACTTCAATTATGAAGGCTGCACAAGAAAGAGGGAAGAAGAAGAAGACGAAGAGAATGCCCTTGCCATCCCTAATCGCTACACCACTGAAAGGTCAAATAGGTGTTCAAAGCAGCAGGTCCTTACAATGAGCCAGGGAAAGAAATCTCCTGACACCAACCAACCTTAAGAAACCCAAAAAAGGCTAAACCACAATCATGAACTGCAGATTTCTGTTAAGATCCCTTACCCCTAATAAATCCCAACACAATTTACTCCCTACTCCCCATAGTTATGAGTTATGCTTTTGATATAACTACACTTGCAGTGAAATACCCAAACTCCTACCACTCAAGCAAAATAATACATTTTCAAGACCTGGGTTTGGCAATTTTACAAAATGGAGAGTTATAAAAAAATTTGTCTTGAGGTTTTTACCAATCTAAATTAAGTAATAGTAAATTCCTGTCTGATAAAAGGTTATTGACACCCTTTTAGAAAGTTATTTAAGCTTAGCTTTCTTTCTGGCGATGGCGTCCTCCACAGCCCGCAGCTGTTTTAAGAGTTCTTCACGTCGTGACACTGTGGTGTTCTTCTTGGCCGCTGCTCCTCCTGCCGGTTTCGCCGTCGCAGGAGCTGCCTTAGCAACTGCAGCTACTACAGCAGGTTTGGCAGACGGTGCAGCAGACCGAGCCGGTACTTTAGCTGGTGGCTGACCGCGTGGTGCTGTTGGGGACGGGGGACGCTTGCGTTCGCCTCCCGTCGGCTTGGCTGCTGTCTTACCCGGATACCCCTGGGCACCGGGTTTTCGGCTGGCATCACCTGAGCTTACAGGTTTCTTAGCAGCAGTTGGAGCGGCCGTGGGTTGGCGGGTAGCCTTACGATCTGAAGGCAGAGAATGCACACATAGAGACTTTTGATAGCATAAAAAAGAAGACAACTTCAGAATAACAGTTATTATGTCATGATGACTTATTGAACCAAGGTCACCTGATGTCGTCATCACAATAATCTTGGGTCATGTCCGAATGGACCGTTCCGGCTTTCCACTAAGCTCCGCCAACTGCGCACATGAGCAAGACACGTGTACGAACACTCCCAATGACATTCTGCACGATTCTGCCGCGCGTGCCAAATATACGCGCACGCATGACCGAGTTTGTCCATGGTTTGTCCGACCACAATCATTGCTGTGATTGGTCAAATGGGTGAGCGCGCACAGTTTGATTGATAGGCCAGATCCGTCCATTAGTGGCCACAGCTACAGCTACCACTATATATCTGTATCATCACATGTTGAAGTATAAAAAGACTTTACGACAGTCAGAGCAAGAGCTGTAGCCGCCAATTTGGATACGAGTTGCTCAATTTTGGGAGTCAATGTCACCATTTGTGGTAAACAGTGTGATGCACAAATTAGGCAATACAGTGTTTACACACTGATCATAATATCTACGTGTAACTTGATTCCCAAAATGTAGAGCATGCCAGACCGTGTCCAGTGCACTTGACTGCTCGGCAATGACATGTCATAATTAAACAAGAAGCGTTAACGCTGGAGTAAAGACGTTGATAAAAAACTGTTTCTCAAGTCCCGCACTTTCAGATTAAAAAAAAAAAATTAATTTGGCAATTCAAGGGCTCCAACTTTATAAAAATTGAAGATGAAGTGATAAGCCTACCTTTCTCGATTGGAGCCTTGCCTTGCGATGGAGTGGTTGAAGTCTTCTTGCCAGTCTGGGAAGCCATGGGTTCTGCGGGACGCTTCTTGGGTTCAGCTGGAGCCTGTAATAAAGAGAGACACAAAATCTTCACTTCTTGCCTCTTTGAATTTAAATAATAAACCACTAAGGGAAAACTGAGATGGATTCGAAATGATTTGGGGATGATAGAAGAAGAAATTGACTACAGCGATTTGAACCAATGACCACCAACTCTCTACCAGTTGAGCTACATGTATCTAGCGTCAGTGATGATTTGTTAGGAAAACACTAGACAGCGGGACTTGTTTGGTTGTCGGCTGGGGGAAACTGGTTTACTTTGGATTCTTTTTCTCTTACCTTACTGAGGAGAGTGACTTTGATATTCTTATGGGCGGTGACCTTTAGGGTGTTGGAGCGAGGGGCCGCAGTTACTGGAGCTGAGGTGCTATGCTGTCTGCTGAAAACAACAATAACAACAACTGTCAACATCAACAAAAACACCTCTCCCCCCCCCCAAATAAAAACAAAAACTCAACAAACAAAGAGGCTCAAGGAGATTTCGAGAATTAGCAAGAAATTATATGTCTTAATAAAGGCCAGGAATCAGATGGTGGCTAAGGAGGCCATGGTCTTGGCCTTTTGGCCCCTTCAAACACGGGACGTGCCTTTTGCAAAATTTATTGGCCTTGCCCTCTAAAAAAGGTTAAAATTCAAGGTCTGGAATGAGGTATCTGCTTCGCCTAGAAAAAGCAAACTTGAAAATCTTTGACAACAGTTTGTTTTGTTTACCTTGGTGGCGCTGATGTTGCTGCACTAGATGCGGTCCCGGAAGACCCCTTCGACTTCTCCTTATCTTTCTCCCTAGAGGGCGCTGTTGGTTTGGCTGCGCTCTTCTGCTTTGTCTGGACAGTGGTGGCCTTATTGGCTGCCGCCGGCGGAGCCTTGCCGCTTGGAGCAGCAGCAGTCCGGGAGGTGCTCCTGCTCGGAGACTGTTTCCCGTTTGAAGGTTTCCCGCCCGGGGTTTTACCGGCAGGTTTGGATCCCGTTGAGGGCGGTTTGGCCGATGGAGGAGGCTTACTTTGAGGTTTGCTGGAGGAGGATGGTGGCTTGGTAGACGCTGCTGCTGGTGCTTTGCTGCTGCTAGGTCCTGGGGGTTTGACTGCCTTCTTCGGGGACGCTGGAGTGGGCTTGGTCCTGCCGCTGTTTGCTGCTGGTGCCTGAGGTGCTTTGCTGGGTTTATTAGCGGACTGGGGTGGAAGTGCAACTGCGGGGTGAGACAGGACAGAAAGTTTATCTTATTTATTTTATTTTAGTTCTGAGAAAATAGAATTAGCTGCTGGAAACTGCTAACTGACCAAAAGGAACTATGTAATAAAATAAAAATAGTTAATGGTCTACGCTTCGACCCTAGTAGAGTCTTACTCTACATGCTTGAAGGAGAGTTCTTTTCATTTAGCCTTGGAGAGAGACTCTGCTAGGGTCTAAACATCAGGGCCCAATTTCATAAAGCCTGTAAAGCCCGACTTTCAGGATTGTCACGTGATAATCACTCTCTTTTTCCACCTTCGTTCTTGGAAGAGCACATTAAATTTGCTCCAAAAACCTATTTTATGGGAGCTGTAGGGTCATAGAATTTTCTGTGAGTATTGTTTTATGCTTAAACCCTCATAGTGCTGCTTTACGCACAAAAAAGCAGCTAAGCACAAAAGCAATTATGCTTACCAGCTGAAACAAAGTGTCACGAGTACCATTAGTAACTGGTTTCCTACTCATTGCGCTAAGCAATTTTTGTCTGCTTTGATCAGCTCTATAAATTTAAGCCCACAAGGAAAAAGTTTGATGGAAGAAGAATTAGAACATCTGGAAAGACATTAAACGATAATAAAAAGCATTCTCAGTTCACGCCCAAACACTTTCAAAGCTTCCTAGTACAGGCATAATATTTGGTCTTTGGACAAAAAGTAGAAGCATTTCATGGGATACAAGGGTTGACCTACATGTACACATGGTGTAAGCTCTAATGTACATTTCAGGATATTTAATCACAATTTTTATTTTTTTCAGGGCAAAAACAATCGGAAAACAAACATATAATATAGGAAGAGTATCATATTTTCCAGTACCTTTGGGTATCCTGGTATTGGGAGGCAATCTCTTTCCGTCGATTCCCTTCATTGTAGACGGCCGCCTGGGTGACATGTCGCCCTCGCTTGACGATATACTAGAGTAGGAAGATCCCGAGCTAACCGACGGACTACGCGAGCGTGAGCGGCTGCGACTGCTGAAACTGGAGTTGCTAGTGAAGCTGCTGTTGCTGCTGCTTCGGGCCCGAGGTCGGATCTGTCTCCCCGGAGGCTGGTCAAAAGGAATAATAAACCGCATTTATGAATGTTACACTGATGTGTGTAAAGCACAAGTCCTGTGAAAAAAACCTCAAGGCATAACTTGGTTGGGAACCTACGACCCTTGGAATTCCAGAGCAGTGTCTTACCAACTAGACAACCGAGATTGCCTGGTAGCTAGAGGCATTTCGAATCCCAACATTTAATAAGTGTAGGCCTGTATGTTTCATTTTTGAAAGGGCAAGGGCACCAAGGCATGTTTTTCCTTCGGAAAGAGCACCTTGTGAGGAAATTTCTACTGGAGCATTTCAAGGGCACCAAGGCAATGACCAGGGGGAAGGGAAGCAATCACCTTCGTCCCTCTCCGTGAAGTATCAGGCCTGTAGCGCATAATGAATCATACGATAGAAGCGCAAGATAAAACAATGCAAGCTTTTATCCAGGATCTGTCTGCCTAGAGGCTGGTTAAAATAATAATAAACAGCATTAAGCCCGATTCATTCTTCCTGCAAATTCGAATACGATATGAATGTTGACGTCAAAAATTCGCAACGAATAACTCGCAGCAGTTGAGTCATGCGAATATCGCAGCGATATTTACGTCAAATTCGCATCGCATTCGCAGGAAGTATGAACCAGGCTTAATACAGTGCATTATGAAGCACAGATTCCTCAATTCACATTACAAAAGAAGAAAAGATAAAACCACGCTAAGTTTAAGCATGATGGACTATCAGAAGTCACTATTATTCTTATAATCACTTGTCTTCCCCAAGTGTCTTACCTGTCTCCTACTGTCTGTGGCTCTTTGCGCCACAGAAGATCTCTTGTCTGGTGCCTGGCCTGCCGATGACTTCTTCTGTTGCATAGATGATCTGCAAAGAAAATTTGTTACATAAAGATATAAGATAAAAAACTTCCCTTTACACCATTGACAGTGAATAAGGAAACAGGGTGTGCAACTCTTACAAGCATGCCAAATCTTATGAGCTACATGCACAGTCGTCAAAAAGTTCCTAATGGTCTGAAAGTGACGTAGAAAATGGCCAGGGCCCAATTTCATGGCTCTGCTTACCGTAAGCACAGAATCAGCGCTTACGGAAGCAGGAAATTCTGTGCTTACGGCAAGCGTATTTCACGGGTTAGTGGCGAATTTTGGCTTCTGCGTGTGCGTACTCCACGCTAATAGGCATTTTACGCTTACAAGGCTAGCGCAGATATTCGGCGCTTGCACGTAAGCGGGGAATCGTGATCGTAAGCACAGAATTCGGCGGTAAGCAGAGCCATGAAATTGGGCCCTGATCCTGTTGGTTAATCATTAACCCACACGTGTTCGCATGCATATGCAGCAAGCGCAAAGTTTTTTAGCTACTTCAAAGTCCAATTTGAATGTGTTTTGGTGGTCTCTAGCGACCGGCTTGTGCACCAAAGAGTTTAAAAAAGCAGTTCCAATGGACTTCTGGTAATCGTTGGAGCCAGTTTGTGTGAAGTGGCTTACACAGTGGAATAAAGTTAAACACCATTTACATATCGTACATTTACATATATATCATGTACATACAAAAATGTTTTATATACCGCCATTTCATCAATTTCACAGCGGTTTGTGATGAAACAAAGATAAAGAAACATGGCAACGATGATACAAAAATTACAAATTAATATCATAATGAACCAAGCAATCATCGTGAGAACAGGTGTGATTTGAGACGGATATACAAAAGGATTTATAAGCATGCAAAATAAAAACTTCTCTCACAAAAACCTGATCAGAAAAAAAATATTTCTCTGAACCTTTAAGGAACAAGACTGCAAACATATCATGCAAGAGAAACGATGTTACTGCAGCATTTATACAGAGCAGAGCTTTGCAAAGCGTTTGAGTGAAAACAAGCAAATGAAAAAAGCAGCCAGTTTTTCTTATAGTATCCCTTTTGGAAATCTTGGTGCACGGTGACGCGTCCGTGGCACTGATAGAAAAGTGGTGGGCAGATTGCTTCACATTTCAACAGGACACAAACAAGCACCCATCAAAGCACACATCAACAAGCACACTCATAATAATATGCTTATTGCACTCACACGTTGCCGTGCCCTCTCATCACTTGGTGTGAATGCTTGGGCTCGACAGCCCCCCTGGTTGGAGCCTTGAGGCCCGGCGAGGGTTTGGCTGAGGAAGGGGCTGGCTTGGGAGGAGGGGTGACCAGTGGCGGTCTCTTTGGCAGAGACTGCGTGGCAGAGTCACTACTGGGGGAAAAAAGGACGGGGGTTGTTGTCATCATGCAAAAAGGCACTGGACACCTTTAGTAATTGTCAAAGATCAGTCTTCTCACTTGGTGTACATGTACGTATCTCAACATATGCCCAAAATAACAAAATAACAAAACTGTGAAAATTTGAACTCAATTGGTTTTTGAAGTTGCGAGATGATAATGGAAGAAAAAACACCCTTGTCACATGAAGTTGAGTGCTTTCAGATGCTTGATTTCGGGACCCTCAAGTTCCAATTCTGAGGTCTCGTACTGTCAAGTTCAAATATTTCAGTGGAAAATTACTTCTTTCTGAAAACTACGTTACTTCAGAGGGAGCTGTTTTTCACTGTGTTAAAACAATTATACTATCAACAGCTCTCCATTGCTTGTTACCAAGTCCATGTAAGTTTTTATGGTAACAATTATTCTGAGTAATTACCAATATGGCGGATGCCTTTGAACAGTTCTTGTAACTCCGGTCAAATTATTTGAATCAATCTTAACCATGAATAAACATTTCAAAATTTGTGATACCTTTCGTATATTTCGTTTATATTCATGCAGAGAGTGTTATATAAACAATAACGGTCTCACATTTTGACCCTATTTAAGAGGTGACTCAGGTTATGCAACATTTGAAAATGCACATCGATATTTTCACTCGGCGCATATAGGAAGCCCCAATGAGCAACCTTCTTTTGACCTCTAGCCGAAGTCACCCTCCTTTAACGACGCTATGTGCAAAAGGTCCATTGTTGACAGCTCCCTTATAATAGGACTTTTGAGAAGTTCGGAATGTGAAGCCAGGTTCATACTTCCTGCGAATGCGAAGCCAATACACATTTTGACATCATAGAGCTGTCTTTCGCAGCGAATGTTTCCCAGGAGTAGAGCACAAGTCAATGGCGCAAATAATACATTTTGTATCGCATTCACATGCGCTTTCGCAGGAAGTATGAACCAGACTGCAGGGGTTAAAGGAACAGTTTATCAGTGGAGGTTAGTTGCTAGCTTTTTACAGGAAAGTATCTTACTGGAGAGTTAATATCTCTACGTCTACAAATGACTGCCTTAAAGCATACCTGATTGGTGCTCTCTGTGATGCTGATTTACTACCAGGCGCTCCTCGACCCCCAGGATCCACCATATTTCCTCTACCTCCAACATGCCCTGCCTTTCCGGGAGGCATACCACCTCTTCCCTGCGGATAACCTGACCGTCCGATCGGCTGCTTGACCCCCGAGGGCTGCTTGACCCCCGAGGCCAGTTTGGCCCCAGCACCCGGTCTGACCCCCGGGGTCTGTTTGACTGTCTGTTTGACCCCGCCGGCGGAGGGCTTGACAGCGCCAGCGGGTCGACGGTTTCTCGAGGCGGGACTCCTGGAGCGGGATCTCGATGAAAACGAGGAACGACTGTACGAACTTCCTGAAGATGAGCGGCTGCTTGAGGAGAAGGATGAGTGGGATCGCGAACGGGATCTTGATCGAGAGGAGCTGCCAGAAAAGAAAAAAAATACTTCACAAATATGCAGGACCAATTATATTTGGATCACAAGAAAGCAGTTATTATTATTATTATTATTGTTATTGATTATTCGGCATAAAAACACATACAAAATACAGACATAATCAAAACCTATGGGGCGCAAGATGTCTCAGCTAGGAAAAACATCGCAATATTGCGTTACTTAATCGATATCGCGATATATCGCGATACATCGATATTTCGACTAAAACCAAATCGATCCGATATATCGAAATAGTTTCCAAGTTAGTATCGCGATATTCTATCATATCGTGATATTGCCCGAGCTGAACCAGTTCCACAGTAGTGAGTGGCGGGCGCTTTACGCACAAACCATACAGCATTCATAGGAAGACTCTTAAGGATTTAGGACCAACAGGGTTAATCGCTGAAGATGCAGAATAAAACCTGACTTACAAGGAGGAGTCACTGAAGGAATCTGACGAGTAGGAATAAGATCGACGTCTCTTCCCAGTCGTTTTAGCATTGGTCTTCGGCGAGCGAGACCTCGCCCATGGATCCTGCCAAGCGTCAGCTGGCCGGTCAGCACGCCCCGGTGGTGGTAGTGGGCCTCCCATGTCCTTCTCCATCCTAGGCACCCGGTCTTCTCTCATCATTGGAGGGCGGTCGTTTCCTGGTAGGGGCCTTTCCCTCGAGAGTGGGCGTGGAGGGCTGCGCTTCTCTCGCATCATGTCACGTGGTCTCTCGCGCATGCGGTTGATCTCCCGCTGGCGTTGTCTCTCCGTGTCGCGTCGGTCTACTGGCTCGCGCTCAGCTCGCCACGGTATCTCTTTTTCAGGCTGAAAATGAGATATGGAAACATATCAATAAAATTATCTTTTGTAAGGCTCAACTGAAATATATTTCTGTTCCTTAATAATAACAACAATTATAAAGCGCCTTTTCCTAAGATTACAAAGCGCTCAAAATTCACATATAGAGATTCAAGGAAATGGTTGACTGTAAATTGCCTTGTGTGACATGGCCCTAAGAAATGACACACCTGATTGTTGAACTTACCCGGTGATACTCAACCTGCTGGGTAGGTTCGGGGCGCTCGTATCGGGTGTTGTAAACCTCAAACTGCGGGAAAAAACCTTCCCTGTTGTCTCTAGGGGGCGCTTCATCATCAGCTATGCTATAGCTGCCGAAATAAACAAGATTATAAAGAGTAAATACGGTCTCTAGGGGGTTGAAGGCATTACACATATTTAGTACAGGGCACTGCTAGGGTTAATTATGATCACTTCTGACACAAGTCGATGATGGTATTAAAGGCATCGGACACTATTGGTTATCGTTAGAGTGGAAACAAAGTTGGTAACGAGCAATGGAGAGCTGTTGAGAGTATAAAACACTGAAACGGCTCCCTCTGAAGTAAATGTAGTTTTAGAGAAAGAGGTAATTACTCACTTTACAAATAAAAGACTTCAGATATGAATCATTGGTACTCGCACAAAAATGTGCGAAAAGAGTGTGTTTTCTTTCACTATTCCCTTGCAACTTTGATGACCGATTTAACTCAAATTTCCACAGGTTTGTTAAGTGTGAATCCTGGGGTCGATTTCACAAAGAGTTAGGACTTGTCTTATCTCGAGTTAGGACGAGTAACTCGTCCTAACTTAAGATTAATCTTAAGGTCTGCATGCTACAGTGCAGGGTTGAGACTCGACCCAAGTCATAAGATTAGTCTTAAGTTAGGAAGAGTTTGGTGAAATCGACGGCTGGTCTTTACAGATTGAGCTCAAATTTTCACAGGTTTGTTATTTTATGCATATGTTGGGATACACCAACTGTGAAGGCTAGTCTTTGACAATTACCAATAGTGTCCACTGCCTTTAAGACTGCAAGCATTTTCAGAATGTGGTGCCTCACCCGTAAAACTCCTCAAAGTTTGTGTTTCCTTGTGGGAGACTGAAGTCATTCTCCTTGTCGAAATCTCTTTCCTCCTCGTACGGTATACCCCCCAGCATCCTCTTCTCCTCAAAGTTATGATCCTGCTCCTTGCGCATCAAGGCTTTCTTACGAATCTAGACAATGATGTTGTAAATCAATTTTCAAAATTGAGTTATTATTTATAATAATCATCTGTTTTTTTCTAAAGCGCTTTAAACACCCGAAGGGCATCTCAAAGTGCCTCCAACATTAGTACCCCTGGTCACTGGCCCGTTGTATTCATTCCTTAAACCATCTCAGTTCCCTTGGGAGTATACAGAGGGTGAGTTTCAAGTCTTGAGTCTTGAGTAAACTAATCCCTGAAGCAGTTCTCACTGGAAACTAAATTGGTATGGTGTGGCAATGGTGGCATGGTTGGCGTGTGCGTAAAGCGCTCGCCTCTCACCAAGGTGACACCAAGGTTTGATTCCCGGCTGAGGCCATATGTGAGTTGAGTTGTGCGTTGGTTCTCTGCTGTGCCACGTGGGTTTTCCAGACCATCCGGTTTTCCTCCCTCGGGAAAAATCAAACACTTTCGATCTTGGCTGTGCTTCGTGGTCACAATGGGTTGATGTGGCTGGCACCCAGAGGCGCCCTTGCATGCCTGCTTCTCGAACACGTTGTAGCCGCGTCCTTCGCAACTCAGCTCTTAGCTGCGAGTATTGATGATTAGCCCCCCAAATTATTATTATTATTATTATCATCAGAGTGAACTGGGATCTTTTGCATGCATTGCATTAAATAATGGTCACGATTATTTCTAAAACAACACAATTGTCAAGACCAAGGACACGAACCCACACACGGTTGGGTCCTTAGCCTACATCAGTTAAAGGGTGTATGTACTTTTTGTAGGACAAAAAACACAATGTCCACAGATTTACACTAAACTTACATAGTATGAAGATAATGATAGTAGAAAGCTTCCCTGAAAATATTCTGTGCTGAGGTGCTATATTTTTGGGGAACTGAGTAAAACAATGTCATGAAAATAATTTTCGTCTCATGAGATGAAAATTATTTTAAGCATTTACAAACGCATTTTCATGACATTGTTTTACTTGTTTCTCAAAAACTACAGCACCTCAGTAAGTAATATTTGCAGGGAAGCTTTCCACTATCATTGTCTTCAAACCCTGCAAGTTTAATGTAAATCTATGGACATTTTGAAAAAGTACCCAAATCCTTTAAGTTGTAGCCCTCAACTTAAAGTGGCCACCTGGCCTTGTGAGTTGGGCGATATCTCATAAACATATAAAATAAGAATAAAACAACTTGAAGACTGTTTACTGACCTCCTTGGCGTGCCTGAGCCCTCTCTCCCAAGCAGACTCGACCACCGGCTCATTTGATGGAGGCGGCGGCGGTGGAAAAGCAGGGGGTGGCTAATAAGGATTGGGAAAACAACAAAAACAAACATAAATGAACCACTCTTGATGATACTAGGTTCGCTTTTCTGCGACTCTTTGGATTCACAACCAAAATAAGTTTAATGGAAAGAAAGGAAGTACCCAATCAGAAAGATATTTATCAGCTCAGACTAGGTCAATACTTCAAATTCATTTTAAATGAGCTAAAAGTTAGGAAGAGTTGTGTGAAATCAACCCCATGAATAAGTCAGGTCAGTTTAACCCTCCAAAACACTCCTAAGAAGATTTTGTCAACCATCTTACCGCTGGTGCTGGAGGAGCTTGTGGTATATTGAGGAGCTTGGCCGTGGCTTGGTGCAGCTCCCTTCGATCAATCAGTGAATAGTTTCCTAAACAGGTGTAAGAAAAAGTACATTACGAGTACAAATATTAGTCATAGATCCAGTTGAATAAAATATAAAAACCCTGCAGTGGCATGTCATTGGGCTACGGTCGTGCCGTCTAGTTCATTAGACCCAAGCTCTGGTGTTGTCAGCATCAGCTGGTGGGTTTCGAATCCCGATCATGAGACTTGTGCCCTTGAGCAAGGCACTTTATAGAAAAGTTGGGAAGGTAGTGCATCGTGCTCTTTCAACCAGGCCTGTATAGTGGATGATACCCTAGCCTACATCATTATGGACAGTGAAGCGGTAACCCTGTTTCAGCCAAAGGAGCAGGTGGCAACGTGTCCCTGGTTACGGTTGATTTGAGTTGATAGACCAGATCAGGTATTTGTAGCCCTCATCTTGAAGTGGCCGTCCCGGCAGGTGTTTTTAATAATAATAATAATAATAACCCGTTTTTATATAGCGCTTTTCACACCCGGAGGGCGTCCCAAAGCGCTTCACATTATTACCCCTGGTCACTGGGCCTTAATTCACTCCTTAAACCATCTCAGCTCCCTGGTAGGGAGTATGCAGCCTGTGCAACATTAATATGCGCTACTCGGCTAAATCAACCACAAGAACCATCTCTGCCCTCACAGGTACCCATTTACCCCTGGGTGGAGAGAAGCAATTATAGTTAAGTATCTTGCTCAGAGACACAAGTGTCACGACTGGGATTCGAACCCACACTCTGCTGAACAGAAGCAGCAGAGCTTGAATTCGGTGCTCTTATCCGCTCGGCCACGACACCCTGGGCTGTACTGTGCATAATTCTGTGGTAAGTAGAGCTGTGACACTTGGCCCTGAGGGCCCAATTTCTGCGCTTATGATCACGATTCCCTGCTTACGTGCCAGCACCGAATTTCTGCGCTAGCCTTGTAAGCCTAGAATGCCTAGTAACGGGGAGTACACACGCGCAGAAGCCAAAATTTGCCGCTAACCTGTGAAATACACTTGCCGTAAGCACAGAATTCCCTGCTTCCGTAAGCGCCGATTCTGTGTTTACGGTAAGCAGAGCCATGAAATTGGGCCCAGGTTGTTTACTGGTTGTTGGTATACAAAAGTACCACACACAGCCTCGTATTGGACTGGTCAAATCATGGACTGGTCAAAACATGAACGGCCAAAAATGAAGTTTAGAAAGGTGGAAGCATATAACCCATGGCACCCACAGCAAATTGCCGTAGTGCCCTGTGCTTTTGCTAGGTTGCCCTGTGCATGGTTCCTGTGTGAGTTTACATTTTCCTCATAGAGTTGCCCCTTACCAAAGGGGATTTTCTGTGCCCCTTCAAGAGTGAAGGCCTGTGGAAATAAAAAATAACGACAATATTTGTTTTTCCCCAAGCGAGAGATATTCTGTTACCTTTATCATTGACACCAGGGTGAACAAATCTGCAATTGGAGCCCCAGGTGCACTTGCCCTCGTTGTAAAACCGGCACACCTTCTTCACAAAGGGTTTCCTACTGCCTGGTTCCTTGACTTCACCCTCCTCCATATCCTCATCCTGGTGGAGAACAAAACAGTGACTGACTAAGAACTTCAAATACAGGGAAATTGTGTAAATCTTCTGAGTAATAGTTGTGTACAAAATCTTGCACTGTCAGCGTCCAAGAAATGACACCATGGCGTCGTGTCTTGATTCTAATAAAGAAGCATGGGTGTGTCTCAACATGTCACTGCTGTGGCTTAGAAAGGGGCAGGTTTTAGTTGATTGTTTTGAGAAATACATAGGAGGGTAAATGGACTTTACGCTAGACTCAACATGCCGCTGTTGTGGCATATACTTAGGGCAGAGTAAGGTATTGGTCGATTGTTCTGAATAAGAAAAAAAACACTCATAGTAGGAGGGTCAATGGATTTAACGCTTTAAAATTGTGTGCGTTACTTTTGGACTCTCATTGGAGTATGGACATTCATGAAACCCAGTCACAAACCTTGGCCCAATTTTCTACTCAGAGCATTTCAATCAAGGGCACCAAGGTGATGGCAAGGGGCATGGAGGCAATCGCCTTTGTTGCCTCTGTGAAGTATCAGGCCTACTTATGATGTGCTAATGCTAAGAACACCCTTTCATAGATACTTTATATTTTTTCAGTAAAAAAACTACATAACAATGTTTTAAATTACATTTGAATAGCTTTACGTATGGCACCACCACTTTTTCACTCATTTTTACAGAAGGGATATCTCATTGAGGTAAATAAGATACTAGGCCTATATTATTTCATATGGACTGAAAAAGTGGTGGCGCCACACTGAAGTTTTTCCTTACATTTTTTCCTCATATTATTTTCTTGACTTACGTCCTCTAATTCACCATCATCATCATCATCTTCGCCCTCTTCAGCATAGAGGCCATCCTCCTCACCCTCTTCCTTCTCATCTTTACCACCAGTCTTATCATGATCTTCAACATCTTCCTCATAATCCAGCTCCACTGCATGATCATCCAGGTGGTGAACATCTAGCATCTCTGATTGGCTGGCTGCTGCCTGCTTCACACCTTCCGATTGGTCACTTGTTGATACAGCTGTCTGTGATTGGTTTGTGTTGCCCATTGAGGATTGAGTGGGCACTGTCGATTGGTCAGGTGTCTTGGGGTTGTCTTGCATCTCATTTGCCTGCAAGTCCTTGACAGTAATAATCTCATTATTGCTTAAAGTTTGACCTATTGAATTAGTTTGTGTTGTCTCCTCGTGATCGGGTTTACCTGAGCTAGTTAAATCAGTAATTTGTTCTTCGCTTATAATATCCTTTGTGGATGAGTCTTGATCAATTAAATTTTGATCACTACTTGTTTTAGTGTCCTCAACATCCCCCTGTGAATCACCACTATCTGCTTCTCCCTCTGCCTGACCACCATCCTCTAAGCTTACAGATTCTGTTTTGTCAGCGAGGGAAGTAACCGAAGACTGTACGGATTCTGAAGTTTCATGTGTTGTATTTGAAGCCTGATGTAATGCCAAGTTTGTTTCTTGTTCTGGCTCAGTTTCTTGGGCTATTTCTGGATCATTTATTAGATGTTTGTCGTCACCATCGGTTTCTGAATTCTCCCCGGATTGATTCAGGTGAAGTGGACTTTCATCCTTTGTCGCTTCTTCGTCGTCGTCTCCAGGATGACTACGAGAGATGTCCTGTTCAGATACACTTTCATCAGGGTCTCCACCCTGATTTACAGCTCTAGTCCGATCATCTTCTTCAATATCGTCTTCAATTTGTTCATCCTTTAGCTCTCCCTCGGATTCACTACCCTCTTCAGCTTCCTCTTCTAGACCCTCGTCCTGCACTCCGACTTCCATTTCTTCTTGTTCACTGTCCTCGTTGTTTTTAGATTCTGCCGCCGTCGCAGGACTGAGAGGTGTTTCGACTTCTACAGATGGGCTTGCGATAAGACCACCCTCCTCTGACCCACTGGCTGCGTCACTCTCCTCATCACCTGAACTGTTTGCCTCTTCTTCTTCATTGTCGCTGCTCCCAGTGGAGCTGCTGTTCGGACTTTCTGGCGTTTCCGTTATATTATCCGCATCGCCTGGCTCCGATTGGACCTCATTGTCACTTGGGGTGTGGGGTCCCCTCTGATATACCTCCTCATCGTCTTGATCGTCACTACTTGAGTTTGGCGGACTTTCAGGGTTATCCATCCGACTTAATAAATCCGATACGCCATTATGATCGTCATCCACAATTGGCTCTAGGTCAGAGCCACTCGGTGGCGATCCTCGTTCATTGTTGTCACTCTTGCCAGATGAGTTTTGGTCATCGAGTTCCAAATTATCCGGGCTTTGAATCTGTCCCTCATCCTCTGAATCCATCTCTGAGGAGCGAATTCCTTGAAGCTTCCAACAAATTACCTGAAAAATTATAAGAGGTATTCAAATTAGGTTCTCTGACAAAGGGAGCTCGAGGAATTTTTTTTATTTGTTGTTAAAAGTAAAAAAAAAAAAAAAAAAAAAAAGTTCCAGGCTAATAAATAGGGTGCAAAATTTGTTGCATCATCAGACATCAATAAACAAGATTCTTAAAGGCAACAATTTAAAAAGTAAAAAACAAAAAGTCTTTTCGCAAACTCTAGTTTTGAATAAATCTTTTCCAGGAGCACTAATTTGTTTAGCAGCAGCAGCAGCAGCGCAGGTAGGCGCTATAGAATCTAAAGATACACAGATATTAAGATGCAGCTACATCAGTGTTTGGAATCACACATTCGCACCAACTTCTTAACTATTGCACTTCAACCGTTTTGTTTGAAAATCAACTGAGCCAAATTTCATATAAATGAAAAATTTGCAAGGAACAAAATTACATTAAATGAAAGCTTCCATATCATGTTTGTATAACTCGACTTTTAAAGATTTGCAATTTCTAATTCATAATTGGCGAACATGATGATGAACTCTCGAGAGGAGGTCAGAAAAGAAACTAATTTTGTTTTTGTGTTCATATCATATTTTGTTCATCTGCTTATTCCCTTATCAAATTAGTGCAACTACAAAAAGTTTGGCTAAAATGGCAATTTAATTTGCAATGAAGAATTTTAAATTCCACTTTTTTTTTTGCTACAGCAGGATATAAAAGCAACACAGGAAAACTAAGTTACGCCTCGAGCTGCGCAACCAACATTCGAACGCGTGTGCTGTTTGTGCTATTTTCTCTGAGCGCTGAAGGGAGTATGAACGTGTTGTGTGTAGTAAAAAAAAAATCAAGAATCCGTGTCGTGTTGCAAAGCAGTGTATCTGTAAAAACAACCCCCAAAGAGCAATTTATTTCAACTCAGACCAATTCCAAACGCACCTTAGTGAGCAACAAGCATCTCAAGATTATATTTCAGAGGAAATTTTCCTCAAAAATAACGCAATTTAAAAGTTTAACCACGCAGTCGATAGGGGGATTATTGTTCAAGCGGCGCCATGATGGAAAATTACCCA
The DNA here is from genome assembly GCF_032118995.1 of Asterias amurensis. Taxonomy (NCBI): domain Eukaryota; kingdom Metazoa; phylum Echinodermata; class Asteroidea; order Forcipulatida; family Asteriidae; genus Asterias; species Asterias amurensis. Next base: position 15,428,687 of record NC_092650.1, read on the forward strand.
CAATTCCACTGTAAAATAAATTCCCCGGCACAGTGATAAAAAGCCATGAAGAGGCGCGTAGAGTTTTTGACGTGATCCCTCTAACGAGCAAGCCAATTTGATCGAGTCGAAATGTTATAAGCTTAGAGGGCACAAACGTGTTTCGTAATTCGTGCGCAGAGAGGGCATCATAAACTAATCGATTCCTTTTATGCAGCATCAAAATTATCTTAAGGAATCGATTCTATTATGAAACCCGTGTTATAAGAACATAGGCCACCCTCACTATTCGGTTCTCAAATTTACCGTAACCATATAACCGATATTTATTTAAGGTGATCGCCATTGATGCTGGTGTTGCCGGCTTCTTCTTTCTACTTTATCGAGTCACATCGAAAGTGCCATAATTTGAGGAAAATCATCATAACTATGCTGGCAGTTGGGACAAAAATCGGGGCTTTTGCCCCGTTTATAAGTGCTACCTCACAAAATGTTGCATCACAGCTAAGGCCAGCTGTAGTTGTGGCCCCTTCGTTGCTCCCGACTTTCAAGATTCCGACCGACGTGGAGAAGCACACAAACCGGGGAATGAGCGCTCTCGCACCCCGTAGCAACTTGAAAGTGACATCGGGTGTTCAATGTAAGTCTATTACTAATTAGTATTTACAAAACACATACTTTATATAATATTCAATTTATGGTACAATTTGACAATCATCTGATTTTGAAGGATAACTTTCCGTATGGCGCCACCACTTTTTCACTCATTTTTACAAAAAAGGATATCTCATTGAGGTAAATTAGATACTAAATTATTTCATATCGAATGAAAAAGTGGTGGCGCCATACGGAAACTTTTCCATTTTGAACTCTACCGGATTTTGCAGAAAGTTCCCTGAATGAAAATAAACAAACATTTCCCACGACATCAAATTATTCCAACCAATGTTCTTGATTGATGATGCGAGTTGGTGTTCTGGTTTTTGTTATGAACAAAATTGACAATCTTGCTGCAATACGCGTTCTTGTAAAAATAAGCTCGTTAGTTTTTGTTTCATACAGTTTTCAGCTGGAAAAAATTGGTAAATATTTTTATGAAAACTGGTGAAATAAATGAAAGTAAGCAATGTATTTTTATTTGATATAGGCCTAGGCTTAATTAAATTAATATTTTAAATAATAAACAATTTTTCATTTATTTATTACATAATTAATTGAATGAGAAAGTGGCTGTCGACCACTGTTTACCTATTCTTGCTTTTGTTATTGTACAACAACAATAGTTGCGATAACGTAACCCTCCTGCCGACGGCGGAGCCGGAGGGTTACGAGTCGCTTCAATCGAAAAACGGCGAAATGGTCAAACACGTACAATGGTCAAATGGTCAAACACGTACAATTTCAACAGCTAGTCAACAGATTTGCTCAATTTTTTCCCCTTTCGAAAATCATGACTTAAATTCTAAGAACACGACCTTAATCCTCAATATCTAATGAATAACATTCAACACACTATTGAGAAAGTATTTTGAACTAAAGTACAAAAACTTACCAGATCCCGGAGCGAAACAGTCCCAGGTTCTATTTTGAACCTGTCGCTTCGCCATTTTGTGACTTCCCGATGTTTATTGCTGTTAGACTAAACCATTCTGTAAAAGGGGTGTTATAAGGCAGCGCGGCAGTGCGTGTGCGTTGTCCGTTTACTATGCCCGCTGTTCACTCACTTAAAGCACTGCCGCACTGCAGCACCCCTTGTAACACCCCTTTTACAGAATGGTTTAGTCAAACTCGGCTGCGGCTCGGTCGGCTGGTACCTGCGGTTAGGTTCAGCGCTTGGGGCTGCGCATGGTAACCAGCGACAGGTTCAAAAATAGAACCTGGGAAATTTGTGACTGTTTCGCTCCCGGAATCTGGTAAGTTTTTGTCCTTTTTTTTCAAAATATTTTCTCAATTGTGTTTTTGAATCTAATTCATTAGACATTGAGGATTACGTTCGTGTGCATAGAATTTGTGTCATTATTTTTTAAAGTGGTAAAAAAATGAGCAAATTTTTAATAGTTGAACATTTTATTTTACACAGGCTCCAGCTATGTCAGATATGCACACACCGACATTAGAGTGCCTGATTTTTCAGAGTACCGCAATGTAGGTTCACTCGATCCAAACAAGCCTTCCAGTGAAACATCAATGGATCGCAGGGCGTACTCCTATATGATGGTCGGTGCCGGTGGTGTGGCCGCAGCATACATAGCCAAGACCATGGTGACAGATTTCGTTAGCAGCATGAGCGCGTCCGCTGACGTTCTGGCTATGGCCAAGATTGAGATCAAGCTCAGCGAGATCCCAGAGGTTTGTATTGTGTAGGGTCTGAAACTCACCAGCCATTGTTTTCACCAAAGTTTTACCAACTTAGGATTAATCTTTGGACTTAAAATTGTAGGATGAGTTATGTTCCGTAACCATAGATGTAAGGAGCATTGAACCTATCCTAAGTTATGAAGAGTTATTTGTCTTAACTTGAGATAGGATTAATCGCAGCCTTTTGTGCACCCGATTTCATTATGCTGTATAAAAGAAGACAATACTGCTCAGCAAGTACCTGCTAAGCCATCATTAGCAGGGAACCAGTCACAAGCAACACAAGTTTTATACTAATTTGGCTGATGACCCGTTTCTGTTAAAGCAATATTTTTCTTTGCTAAGGAATTGTTAATGCTTTTAAACAGCTTTATCAAATTGGGCCTACATATTTAAAGATCAATGTAAATAGTGTAAATTTCATGACAAATTTCCTGCAGTCAAAAACAATTGTTATTTTTCATATATTTTTGACCGTTTTCAGATGAACTTGTCCAAGATTAACACTTCCACTTTGAGTTTGAGGTCAATTGTGGAGTCACAGTTCAACCATTCAAAATTCATTGACATGCTTTACTGATTGTGCATAGCTACCCAAATTTGATCCAATGTTGAAGCTTTTCAGGCATGCTTTTCAATGATTTTGGATGGTATTCTAAAATTTGAATGGTAAAACTGAGAATAATAAAAAGAAAATCAGCTGAGCCAAAGAAAAGTTGCATGCCTGGCTTTAAGAGTGTGTACAAAACTACGAGCTAGTGCAAGGAATGGATTATTGAATGGATTCAAATGGTCAATCAGCAGGAGGGTTATCCCTCCTACTGATACACCATACTTTATAAACAGGCCTTAAAGTACACCCATGCCACGCAGGCTATGACCTCTGTTACCATTGGTCTTGGCCTTGGTGCCCTTCAAAAGTTTTCATTGACTTTTTGGTTTTCCCCTGGAAGTGCCCTTTGCAAAAATGGAAAAGGCCTTGCCCTTTCAACATGTTCAAATATAAATTCCAGGGGTGGATTTCACAAAGAGTTAGGACTAGTCTTATCTCGAGTTAGGACCAGTTACTCGTCCTAACTTAGGACTATCCATGCAATTTTTATATCTCCCAGGACCTGTCCTAATTTAGGACTAGTCCTAACCCTTTGTGAAATCGACCCCAGGCCTGTCGATCGAAATTGAAAGGAGCAAATTTTTTTTTTTTTTAAGTTTTAAAATTTTGCTGCTTTTATTCACAGGGTAAGAATATGACATTCAAGTGGAGAGGTAAACCATTGTTCGTACGGCACAGAACCCAGGCCGAGATCGACGACGTCGTTTCGGTTGACGTAGCCTCGCTACGCCACCCCCAGCAAGACAGCGAGCGCGTGACGAATCCTGATTGGCTGGTGGTTATCGGAGTTTGCACGCATCTGGGCTGCGTTCCCATCGCCAATGCAGGAGAATATGGAGGCTACTACTGCCCGTGCCACGGCTCTCATTACGATGCATCGGGCCGAATCAGGAAGGGACCTGCACCTGAGAATCTAGAAGTCCCAGAATATGCTTTTAATGGAAATGAGTTAGTTGTTGGATGATTGTGAGTTAACGTTTTTTTCATTAGGACAGTTGTTAAAGGCACAGGACACTATTGGCAACTACTCAAAAGAATTTTAGCATAAGATCTTACTTGATGAACGAGCAATGGAGAGCTGCTGAGAGTATAAAACATGAGGAGAAAGGGCGCTCTCTGAAGTAACACAATTTTTGAGAAAGAAGTAATTTCTCACTCGAACAACTTGAACAGAATAAGTGACCTCAAATTCATGGCATCTGAAAGCACATAACTTGAGAGATGAGGGTGTTTTTTTATTCTAGTGTTCTCTAACAACTTTGATGACCAATGAAGTCCAAATTTTCTGGTTTTTTTCATCCATATGTTGAAATACACCAAGTGAGAAGACTGGTCTTTGACAATTACCAATAGTGTCCAGTGCCTTAAGTTGCCACTGATAGACGATCCATAAACCATGGAATCCTGCACTGCATGAAAAACCTCGACCCTTATAATCCTCTACAATGAGTCAGAGGGATTGAGTACTTACCTGACAAAACACCACAGTCCCTTCTCGTTTTAACAATAAATTGCTGGCACTTGCCAAGTTACCTCAATATTCCTGGACAGTGAATGCAATTATGGAAAGACGAGCAATTCATAGAAACACAAGGGAGAAATGAAATTCAAAGCCCTGGAATTACATCTTTGAGAGGGCAAGGCCATTTTCATTTTACAAAGGGCTTTTCCATTAAACAATCTTAAAGTTTATGAAGGGGCACCAAGGCCAAGACCACGGGCAACAGAGGCCATGGCCCTCATTGGTCTATGTGTAATTCCAGGCTGGATTCAGGACTTGAGAATGTACTCTTTACAAACAGAACTTCTTCATAACAGTGCTTGTTGTAAGTGGGTTGACTGTACAGTAGTTTGCCTCTTTGCAACAGGTGTACCACTTGTCTTGCATAGAAAGTCAACTTTCTTAGTAATATCTTCTACTATGACATAAAATTGGGTCTAGGTATTATTAGATGTTCAACTTTCCGTGATCTGAAAATGCAAAACCTTTATCAGTGGCAATCAACAATTATCCTATTTCTACTTGAAATTTTAATATAAATTATACACAAAACATTTTCTTTCTTGTTCATTTAAGTTGCTTTTCAGGATCTTTAACCCAAGGAAAATGGAAACAGTTAGATTGAAAAAAGAAACCAATTCATAGGAATTTGTGTGGCAGAAATGAAAACTCTGTGTTGGCCCCATTGCTCGGATGTCCCCAAGTGGCTTTGGAATTCATCTTGCTGCATGCATGCCACCTGAAACATGCACGGAACAGTAACACACGGGGGGAATTGCGACTCCCAAATGTATGATGACACCATGTGAATTGGGCCAATTGCAAGTTTTAAAAGCATACATTATTTACATGCATGAACTGTACATGTTTACAATTTGGTACAAAATCCTGTCTTTGTCTTCTTGAATTTTAATTTATGCAGTTGACCATTATGATACAAACCTATTGCGTTAATATCATTTATATCTCAAGCGCATTCAAACATTTTGTGGGACCGCTTGAGGTCCCTTGTACGTTTCTGCAACGTGTGAAAGGAACATTACAAACTTTAAAGAGTCCCAATGTTTGAATACGCAGGAGACTTGCAGTCTATACAGTTTTATCTACCAAGTACATTACTCTGAATAACAACCCACAAGGGAAACTGGAGGAGGCTTAGGCCGTGTCCGAAACGACGACTTCAGCTACAGCTACGTCTAGATTAACGCGTCTACCAGTGTTGAAGAATAGCAGACGCGCGCGATCTAGCCGTAGGTAGCCGAAGTCACCGTTTCGGACACGGCCTTATAAGTTATAACTGAGTGCCAGGCATGTTAAATCCCGCTCGATTCAATTTTTCTTTCATCAAACCCAGTTATACTTACTTTATGTCTCAATCATCAAAACACGTTTCAAACACCAGGGCCCAATTTCATAGAGCTGCTTAGCACAAAAATTTGTTTAGCATGAAATTTCTTTCTTGATAAAAACAGGATTACCAACCAAATTTCTATTTGTTGCATATTGCTTGTTACTAGTAATAAGCTGATGTTTGCTTATCCTGAAAATCACATGGAAATTTTGTTGGTTTTCCCGTTGTTATCAAGGAAGAAATTTCATGCTAAGCAAATTTTTGTGCTTAGCAGCTCTATGAAATTGGGCCCAGAAGTTCACACAGCTAGCCAGCTACCCTATCTTCCAGTGCATTATATATATATATGTATAGGTTATTGAGTAGTTGTTTTAATAATTTTTTTGCTGATTTGTGTTGAGCACATTCTGTACATCTACAAGGTTTTGCAAGTTGAAAAAGAGTGAAACATCAATAAAGTATGTTATTAATTATAATGAAGTTATGCCGATTGTGTTGTTATTTCTTCACATGGCAATGGCTGTTTCAAAGGGTGCTTTTACGAAACGCTAGCATACATCCTATCTCAAGGTAGGACGAGTAAACCACACAATCTAAAAAGTAACCTATACTATCATCCACACTTTATTTTATTTTCACATAAAAATGTGTACTTTACTACTTTGTATAGCCACAATTTTAGGTGCTTTTTTTATATACATTGACACTAATTGACACCATTGTAAACAACAGGAAAAAATCCTGTTTGTAAGTGTACATACAACCTGGGAAAATTAGAGCATCCCACTACTAAAGTTTGCCTCAGAGCCTCACTTTAAAGTTCACAGGTTTTGCTTGGTGGTATCATACTGTTTATGAAAACTAATGCAATAAATATGTCCATTGGGGAAATCTGGGCTAATTTGCTCCGTAAACGTAATAGATAGTCATAGAAGAAACATGCCATTAAACACATACACTGAGGCCTATTGTGAGGGGTCCATTACAAACCAAAAAGGGGGAAAAAAGGGAAAAAAAACTGAGGAAAAAAAATCATCCTTTTGTTCGGCCAGGGTCATCCTACATGTTATCACTGTATAAAAGTAAAATCTACACGCTGTGTAGTGTTTTAGTTAACAAACATTTCCAAGGAACTGTGGGTCTTTCCCAGTGAAAGAAACCATGGTCATGAGGCTGGATCCAACTAGTCAACCACTATAGTCAACCAACGGTCGACCAGCCTGGATTTGAGTAAAAATGGTCAACCTTTAGTTAACCAAGGTGCACAATTTGAACTTGCTCAATGTATAAAATTGTTTTAAAGGCAGTGGACACTATTGGTAATTACTCAAAATAATTATTGCCATAAAACCTTTCTTGGTGACGAGTAATGGCGAGTATAGAGGTTGATGGTATAAAACATTGTGAGAAAGGGCTCCCTCTGAAGTGCCATAGTTTTTGAGAAAGAAGTAATTTTCAGCAAATTTGATTTTGAGACCTAAGATTCAGAACTTGAGGTCTCAAAATCAACCATCTAAACGCACACAACTTCGTTTGACAAGGGTTACAGTCTTTCAGTATTATCTTGCAAGTTCGACAACCGATTGAGCTCAAATTTTCACAGGTTTGTTATTTTATGCTTATGTTGAGATACACCAACTGTGAAGGCTAGTCTTTGACAATTACCAATAGTGTCCAGTGCCTTTAAGAGAAGTGTTGGCTCTGAGAGTGAGAAGAGTCAATGGTATTGCCTAGGAACTCTTTAGTGGTGGCAATCAATCAATCAATTAATCAAAGGTCATTTGTAGAGCGCCAACATCAAAAGTTTGTTCTAAGGCGCTGAGGCACAGTTGTAACGGTTAGCAAGCCTGCTGGAACAGGTGAGCTTTAAGGAGTGTCTTGAATTAGGTGAGTGAGCTGGCATTTCAGATCTGTGTAGGGAGCTGATTCCACATTTTGGGGCCATATACAGAGAATGATCTCTCTGCAAAAGTTGAACAGCGAGTTCTTGGCACAACAAAAAGGGAGCAAGAGCTAGACGAACGAAGATGTCTTTGTTGAGATCTCAATTTGAGCATGTTCATGAAATATTCAGGAGCTTGTTTCCCCTTGAAACCATTTCGAGATGGATCAGTTACATGGTAGATCATGTAAATAGACGCAAGTCAAAGAAGTGCTCGAAATGAATGGCTTGGGATACCATTTTTACTGGTAAATACCCATTAAAAACGAAAGTGTGTCATTTAGAAAATTTTGAAAATATGTGGTGGTCGGAAACAGAGGAAATATTTTCAGTGCTGGTTGGGGAATCCTTTAGTGTCGGTTGGGTTTTCCGGCACCGACCACTGTGGGCACGGGTGGGTTTTCCGGCACCAACCACTGTGGGCACGGGTGGGTTTTCCGGCACCGACCACTGTGGGCATGGGTGGGTTTTCCGGCACCGACCACTGTGGGCAGAACCGTGGTATGGTTTCAAACAGCGGTTTCAAACAGTTAAGGGATATCAGAGCTGGAACGTAGCCGAGGATGCAGTGATGGCATTGTAGATGTAAGTATTAGAAAACGGTACAAATTGATGCGTTATAATCTTGATCACTTCCTGTGCTGCTGCTCCACCAATGAATGCCGCTATGGAATGCAACTCGGCCGCTCCGTATCGACACCTAAATAAACGACATAACAATGAATAATCATAATAATAAAGAATTGTAATGCGCACATACCCTACTGCTGGGTGTTCAAGGCCCAGTAAAAAACAGAAACAAAACACAGACACAACAAAATTAGTCCTTGAAAACCTGAAACATAAGATAAGTTTTGAGAAGAGATTTGAATTTTTCAGTGGTACAAAGTCAAGATCTATGATTAAGTGGTAGAGAGTTCCAGATTCCTTGACGGAGTGTAAATTTGAAGTAGTTAAAACAATTTTATCTTCAAGTACGCGCTAATCCTCCAATCAGATTGGCAGAATGGAGTGGGATAAAAACCTATATTGCACGGCTAATATCACTACCTGCGTCTTGTGATGTTCTACCCGCGCCAAGTTTGCATGAAGATAAATACGTTATCACACGCGCACTCGTAAATACAGAAGTTACAGTGCGTCAAGCCTTGGTATGCCAGGCGCCTAGGGCGGCCAGCCACATTGACCTACATTATATGACCTTGGAGCACAGCCAGGGATCGTAAGTGTTTGACTTTTCCGGAGAGAGGAAACGAACATTGCAATTGTTTTTATAACTACTGAAGTATTTCTGATAATTTGTAATTTTCCTATAGACTCTTGACCGAATAAAAAGTCAAGAATCTATAGAAAAATAGTCCTGCATCCAACTTAATTTTTTTTAAACAAAGACAACCAGCACAAGAAACATGGATAAAAATAATAACCTTCATGTATACTTTTGAAAAGTCAACATGAAACTTGAAGGGATATGGTTGGGCAGGGAAAGAGATGGTTAGAGGCGGGGGGGGGGGGGGAGTGGGAAAGGCTGCACAACACTATAAGTGAGTTTATTGTCTTCTTGATAAGTCAAGGCCATGAAGGCCATGTGGTGTGAATGTAAAGATGTCTAGAAAATTAGCAAATTTAGAAATGGCCATGCGCCAAACAGTGCAATGTTTGGTCACTTATTACTCAAATTATACAGGTGTTTTTGTGGAGAATTTTCGAGATCGTTATCTCCAGCAATTTACTTTGTTACAAAATGCAGAGTTCTCTTGAACCCACGGGGGTCGGCATGGAATGAGAAGATACTGCGTTTTCATATATAACTCTATGCATAGAGTATGCTGTGCGTTATGCAGTGAAGTGCGCATTTTAGGCAACGCGGCGCTAATACACGTAAACCTAACTGCCCACCAACATGGTGAGCAAGGCATCAGTCCCCGCGTGTGACGCACGTGCAAGGGGTCAATACTTACATTTCATTGATGTGGTCATCCTTCAAGGTTAGATTGACTCCCCATTCATGTAGGATGTTATGCACACAGCTCTGATTGATAATCACAAAGAAATTCATCAATTGTAAATAAACACAAGCTAGAGTGGACTGTATGGGGTTTGCTTGGATATGTTGGTTTACAGTCATAGAGTTAAATGAACTAGAGGGCGCACTGGCCTACATGTAGATACGCAGCCTGGTCTGCGACCATTTTGTAAGTTGAAAAAACAGCATCGCACAGCGTTATCATAACACATACACCAACACGTACTTCATATTCAACCTTGCGGTCGCGTTGTGTTTGTGCTCCCAGCAAATAAATACAAGCTAGAGTGGACTGTATGGGGTTTGCTTGGAGAGGTTGGTTTACAGTCATAGAGTTTTAAGAACTAGAGGGCGCACTGGCCTACATGTAGATATGCCACCCGGTGTGCGACCATTTTGTAAGTTGAAAAGACAGCATCGCACAGCGGTATCATAACACATACACCAACACCATAGAGTTATATATAAGAACTAGAGGGCGCACGAGTGATGCTTCGTGCACAAACGCCACGGGACTGCAAGATGACAAGCGCGTCATTCTTCACGCGCGTTGAATATGAAAAACACGTTTGAGCTTTTTTTATTGAACGCTCACGCGATGCTGTTTGTTCAACTTACAAAATGGCCGCACAAACACACGCTGTGAGATGGCAGTTTTGTCAACTTAGAAAATGGCCGCCTTTGCGCATGCCAGGGCGCGTATATAGGCCAGTGCATCCTCTAGTTCTTATATATAACTCTTTGACCAACACGTACTTCATATTCAACCTTGTGGTCCCGTCTCGTTGTGCTCGTAGCAAATAAATACAAGCTAGAGTGGACTGTATGGGGTTTGCTTGGAGAGGTTGGTTTACAGTCATAGAGTTAAATGAACTAGAGGGCGCACTGGCCTACATGTAGATATGCAGCCTGGTCTGCGACCATTTTGTAAGTTGAAAAAACAGCATCGCACAGCGTTATCATAACACATACACCAACACGTACTTCATATTCAACCTTGCGGTCCCGTTGCGTTTGTGCTCGCAGCAAATAAATACAAGCTAGAGTGGACTGTACGGGGTTTGCTTGGAGAGGTTGGTTTACAGTCATAGAGTTATAGGAACTAGAGGGCGTACTGGCCTACATGTAGATACGCCGCCCAGTGTGCGACCATTTTGTAAGTTGAAAAACAGCATCGCACAGCGTTATCATAACACATACACCAACACGTACTTCATATTCAACCTTGCGGTCCCGTTGCGTTTGTGCTCGCAGCAAATAAATACAAGCTAGAGTGGACTGTACGGGGTTTGCTTGGAGAGGTTAGTTTACAGTCATAGAGTTATAGGAACTAGAGGGCGTACTGACCTACATGTAGATACGCCACCCGGTGTGCGACCATTTTGTAAGTTGAAAAGTCAGCATCGCACAGCGGTATCATAACACATACACCAACACCATAGAGTTATATATATGAACTAGAGGGCGCACGAGTGATGCTTCGTGCACAAACGCCACGGGACTGCAAGATGACAAGCGCGTCATTCTTCACGCGCGTTGAATATGAAATACATGTTTGAAGTTTTTTTTATTGAACGCTCACGCGATGCTGTTTGTTCAACTTACAAAATGGCCGCACAAACACACGCTGTGAGATGGCAGTTTTGTCAACTTAGAAAATGGCCGCCTTTGCGCATGCCGGGGCGCGTATATAGGCCAGTGCGTCCTCTAGTTCTTATATATAACTCTATGACCAACACGTACTTCATATTCAACCTTGTGGTCCCGTCTCGTTGTGCTCACAGCAAATAAATACAAGCTAGAGTGGACTGTACGGGGTCTGCTTGGAGAGGTTGGTTTACAGTCATAGAGTTAAATGAACTAGAGGGCGCACTGGCCTACATGTAGATACGCCGCCCGGTGTGCCCATTTTGAAAGTTGAAAAAACAGCATCGCACAGCGTTATCATAACACACACACCAACATTCAACCTTGCGGTCCTGTCTCGTTGTGCTCGCGGCACCACCAGTGCGCCCTCTAGTTCTTATATACAACTATATATGGTTTATAGTCATCGTATCCAGCAGGGCCCAATTTCATGAAGCTGTTAAGCAAAAAAAAACTGCTTAGGAATTGTAACCATGCTAAGCCAAACATGAGTGGGGCACCAGTCAAGACAGTGTAAACATGTTATTTTACTCCCCAGTTTATGGTTAAGGGCAATGGACACATTTGGTAATTGCCGAAGACCAGTATTCTCACTTGGTGTATCCTAACCACAGACATATAATACCTATATAGACCGACAGCACCTATGGAAATTAACGTCTCGGTAGTGTTATTTGAACAGCACCCAACTATACCCAAACCATGGGCAAAATCTGTGAAAATGCAAGTAAAAACACGTGTAAAGCAATGGGCGAGTGAAAGATGTCGATAGAAAGTTTGTGTTTTATCACCAAAAGGCTAGATACCTTTTGTGTCGTTACTCGTCTGCCGTTTCTCGTCTTTTTTTCTGAACTTTCTCCAAAACAATGAAAGTAGAAGGATTTTGTCCAGAAAATATGTTCGTCACGCACTTTCTGGCCAAAGTGCATGTCGGTGCGTGTTTTGTGCGGGCGTTGGTGACGTGTATCGCATAGACTTTCGTGCTACCAATACGCGATTGTTTGGTGTGCATTCGACGCGAGCGTACCCAACACGGCGGGCCAAAGTATGAACTTTTGTGTAACAGAGTGAGTCTAGACTGGATTTCCCGGAAAAAAGGTTGTAAAAACTACATTTTAATAGTTAAACCTCATTGCCCAACATTTGTAAACAGATATATGGAATATTTGTGAAGTGTTGTCTAAGATTTTAAGATTACAATCCAGCATCGGGTCAATAATAATAATAATAATAAGCTAGCATTTATATAGCGCCTTTTCCATAGGTTACAAAGCGCTTGGATATGTCCAACACAGATCAAAAGTCAAAATCAAAGACAAAACAAGTGAGTCTTTAGCAATTTCTTGAATGAATCAACTGAGCTTGCTTTTTTGCAGCTATCAGGAAGTGATTTCCACAGAGCTGGGCCTGCATTTGAGAAGGCTCGGTCTCCTGCACTAGTGCTTGTCCTATGCTCAGTGAGAAGGTTACGTGAGGAAGAACGCAGCATGCGTGATGGTTGATGTTGCTGAAGCCTTTCACAGATGTTTACTGGGTATTTCAGAATGTGTGCCTTGAAGATATGTAGACAGATTTTGAAGTCAACACAGCTTATTAACAGGTAACCAGTGGAGTTTCTTCAAGAGAGGGGTAGCACTATCACAACGACGCATCATGAAAACAGTACGTGCAACCTTATTCTGTAATTTCTGTAGGCGGGTCAGAGAACGTTTGGATATGCCATAAAGAAGGGAATTACAGTAATCTAATCTTGATAAAACTAGGGCTCGCACAACGGCATGACAGGTCTTCTGATCGATGTACCTTTGTATCTTCCCAATGTGTCAGAGATGGAAATTACCTATGCGGGTCACGTTGATGGTATGGGATTCCATGGTTAGTTTCTGATCAAAACTGACGCCAAGATTGCGCACTTTGGCTGATGGACGGATATGTGTGTTGTTGATTTCTAATCTCAAACTGCTTAGTCGAGTGAGGTTATGAGGAGAGGCAACAATGAGGAACTCTGTCTTTTCTTGGTTAAGCTTCAGCTTGTTAGTAAGCATCCAGGTATGAATGGACGTAAAACACTGTTTAAGTCTGAAAGCCGCACATTCAGCATCCAAAGGAATCTTAGGGTTGAAAGAGATGTAGATTTGAATGTCATCTGCATAAACAAGGTACTGCAGCCCATGATGACGGATGATATCTCCAATTGGTGCACAAACAATGAGAATGCTGTAGGCCCAATAACTGATCCCTGTGGGACACCATACTCGGATGACAGAATTTCAGATGTTGCATCGAGAACACGGACTTGGCTAGTTCTATGTGTCAAGAAGGAACGAAGCCACTGTAGAGCTATCCCAGTTACATGGAATCTTTGTTCAAGGCCGTGCAGCAGAATGCCATGGTCGATCTTGTCGAAAGCCGCAGATAGACCCAACATAAGGAGAAGTGTAGCTTCACCTCTATCTACAGCACGTAGGATGTCATCATGAACACTGAGTAATGCAGTCTCAGTGCTACGTCCTGCTCTGTAGGCTGACTGACAAGGATCCATAAGATTGAATTTGTCAAGGTGCTCCATTAATCTCACTAATACTATCTTCTCAAAATATTTTGAGATAGTTGGGATGTTGGACACAGGACGATAGCTCTGTAGCTCATCCTTATTCAAAGATTGCTTCTTCAGCACTGGTGTAATTATGGGATGAGAGAGGGCTTTCGGGAATACCCCTTGTAAAGAAGAAGTGTTGACAATCTCAGTTAGCTTGGGGATGATTGGTTGTAAGTGCCAATATCTCATGAAAATTTATAAAATATAACTCAGAAGTGCGGGCACTGCCTCAAGGTTATGCCAAAACGTGTACTAAAAGCAGCGGGTGGTGCGTTAACTTCCGCCCATGGTTTGAGAAAATCCAAAATTTCACTCTAGCACCCCCTGCTGTCGGTCTTTAGGTATTATATGTCTGTGATCCTAATGTAAGCAAAAAAAATAACAAACCTGTGAAAATTTGGGCTCAATTGGTCATCAAATTTGCAAGAGAAAAATGAAAGAAAAAACACCCTTGTTGCATTACTTGGTGTGCTTTCAGATGCATAATTAAAGACTTCATATTCAGCTGAAGTCTTTTATTATTTGAGTAAGAAATAACCTCTTTCACAAAAACTAAGTTACTTCAGAGGGAGCCGTTTCTCACAATGTTTGACACTATCAACAGCTCTCTTTTGGTTGTTTCCAAGTAATTTTTATGCTAACAATTATTTGGAGTATTTACCAATAGTGTCCACTGCCTTTCAGCAACTCTATGACACAGAGCCTACAATGTGTTCTGACCTTTAGTTTGTATGTATCTGCTTCTACTTGGTCGTCATAGCTCCCGGGGTACCGATTATACTGATTGTAGAAACGATCGGCGGCACGCAGCAGGACGTAGAAGACCACTTCGCTGTCTGGATTCTCAAGATGAAGTGCTGCAACAGGTGGGGGACACGATTCCCAAGTTTTATTTTTAAGTTATATCAAAGTCAGAAAAAAACAAACATCCGTCACTTTTCTTGGCGCCAGGCATACATGGGCGTTGATTTATGCGCAGTGCAATCGATACATGCCAGAACTCTACATGTACATGTAAACAAATTAGTATGTGCACGTTCGCACAACCATTGAGTGTCGCATGCAATTTTATTCTTTCCGAAGTGGAACCTACAGTCTTCCCCAAAACTTAATTTCAAGAATATTTTACAGGTTTTCAACATTGTACGCATTTCGAACAAAAAGGACATTAATCAAAAGCAGTGGCTGTGTAATAAAGGACCTTTCCTTTATAGCTCGGTCCTGTATTGCCCAGCCATTCCCCCTGCTAGTTTTAAATAAGAGAATCAATGTGTGGTGAAGAGGTTTTCAACTAGTGGTTTAAACCCGCGCCGAGGCCTGGTTCTTGATAATTTTACTGAGACGAAGTCAAGGTAAATTATCAAGAACCAGGCCTCGGCAGATTTAAACCCACTAGTTGAAGACCGATTCAACACACTTTGATTCCCATTCATAAATACCTTGTCGGTCAAAAAACATCAACACTTTTTGGTCAAAAGGTAAAATAAATGCAAAAATTATAATTGTTCAATGATTTCTTTCAACACAACACCCCTTCAGCTATAAAATGGTTAGGCCCTCGGCCCGATCGGGTAAACAACTCCTTATAAGGGAATGATGTGGGCGTATCGCGTGATGTGGCACAACTGTCCCGGCCGTTGCTCTCGACCAATAGGAATGAAAAAATTGTCTTATATGCACATGTGCAAGCGTGCGTGTCACGCCCATGTTATAACACTTTTTACTGGTGTTATATCATCCGTTCAAACAACCCCTCGTGATGCCCTCTCGACCAATCAGAATGGATAAACTATCTTAGGTATTCATGAATGGCTGTTTCAGACCCTGTTGCCACTCTATATTATTCCCTTATTAAAATATAACTCTTTAGTTGCTTATTGAAAATACAGATTTTGACCAAGAACCTATAAACCTGACAATTCTAAAAAGATGTGATGGTATTTTTTGTACAACAAACCATTTTCTATGAAGAGTTCAATTTCATCCCCTTTCGTTAGTGTGCAAGTTTTTTTACATTTTCAGAAAGCGTTTAGGTAAAAAACAAGTTATGACAAAGAAAAATGCTACCAAATTTTAGCTCACCAATATCTGAGGCACTGCTTGTATCTCTATTGTACTCTTCTGCCAATGACCGGCACCGGACTACTCTCAGAAACTGTGAATTCTTGCAGAATAACTTGATCTCCGAGTCTGGTATACTGTCTGGTGTCTGCACAGAAGAGTAACAAATAATAATTCATTGCAGGATTTCAAGAATAGTTCAGTAAGGCAAGTCAAGAGTACGCAGCACAAGTTTGAGGCATACTTGTGCCCATTATTGTATTCTACTTTTAAAATATCTTTCAAACCATATGCATTTGATAACAAACGGTTTAAACCGCTTTTCATAGACCAACTCGTCCTATCCAAGGCAACATGTCCCTTTAAAAGTTTTTGTTAACCCTTTCAATACCACATTATTTATTGCAAGCGCCCAACAGGATACCGTAATTTTTGAAAAAGGTCACAATGCTGTGTACCCTATTTTTTCACACTGAAAAAAAATATAAGCAATTTGCGATGTGTACTGGTTTCAATCTTGATTTTTTGTGTGAGAAGACATTATCTTCTTTTTGTTTACTTTGTGCATGCAATTTGTAGCATATATAACGACCTTTCCTAAAAAAAAATTACTTCTGCTTTTATCCGGGATTTCTGTCTCACGAAAAACTACAAGATTTTCAATCTATCTTCCTCAAGAAAAGTTTGTAGAAACCTCTCAGAAAAATATAACCTGTTTGGTTATAAGCTTCTATTTCCATTTGTGCTAAACATCGGTGCCTATTTTGCTAAAAAATCTTATCCGTTTTGAAAGAGTTTAGCCACTCCATCAATTCGACCAGCACGAGTTGGTCAAGGCCTGCCCACCATGCACGCCCAAGCCCACGGCATTGAACGGGTGACGCGCTCGCTCCAGCTAGCTACCGTTGGTATTTAGTCCGGCTTTGACATCATCTGATTGCATGTCTGGCGACGAAATACCATGATTTGCTGCCAAATGTTCACTAGATTCTTTGTCAGGACTTTCCAAGTCTTTTTGTAGAGTCACTATAGGCAAACATATTGGCCAAACCCTTTGTGCAATGAGCAGCCATGATGGTGATTTTTGTCGAAAAATAACACAACAAAAAAACGTGAAATCTTGAAGTGTACTTTTCTCAGAAAATCGTAATGGCGACCCCCTATACACAATACACACCATTGCAATGCTTGGTAAACAAGCTACCCATCTATATAAAGCCTAACAACAGAGGGCGTCGAACAAAATAAGAACAGACTCTCAAAGGCAAGTTTTCTTGACATTGGGACGGAGCGACTACATGATGCACGGTCGAGTTTTCACGACAATGGTAAGGAAGCGCTTGCATTGCGCGGTCGAGTGAACTCGCCAATGGTATTGAAAGGGTTAACTTCAGTCAAGTGTGAACAAGGCAAACAGGGCACCGACTCACCTTCCCTAGGGAGACCAGGATCTGGTTCACTCTGGATGTCACAGCCGATATATCAATCTTGGCTTGCTCTATGTACCTGCAATGAAAAGAATAATGCATACTGACAAGAAAATAACATACAGGCTGTAAAAAATGTGATAACTATAGCCCGGGGTACACTGTCCAGTGAAAAACTGGTGTAAGGCAGCAAACACCACTAAAAATTCTGTGCACCATTTGACCATTTAAAACTGGTTATGATCACTTAAGTTATTAATATAAACCACAAGGGAAACTGACTGGGTAAATTTGTAAATGATTTTTGGGGTTGAACAAAGAATTGACTAGAGTGGGATTCGAACCAACGACCTCTGGATTTACGTGCCGGCGCTCTACCAACTGAGCTATCTAGCCCTATATTGGCGGTGTCCCTATTTTGGCTTCTGACTGGCACCCCGAACAAAGATATTAAAAAAATAGGGACACCGCCAATATAAGGCTAGAAAGCTCAGTTGGTAGAGCGCCGGCACGTTAATCTGGAGGTCGTTGGTTCGAATCCCACTCTAGTCAATTCTTTGTTCAACCCCAAAAATCATTTACAAATTTACTCAGTCAGTTTCCCTTGTGGTTTATATTGATATCTGAAACAAAAAGTTGCATCCCCTTAAGGTGATCCCCTAGCTGCCGCTTCCCAGGTTGTATCGTAATTTGCGTGTGATCCCTGACTACACGGCAGTTAACGGTTGTATGGCTTCTGACTGGCACCCCCGAACAAAGATATTGACAAAATAGGGACACCGCCAATGTAGGGCTAGATAGCTCAGTTGGTAGAGCGCCAGCACGTTAATCCGGAGGTCGTTGGTTCGAATCCAACTCTAGTCAATTCTTTGTTCAACCCCAAAAATCGGTCACTAAAGTTAAAGATACATTTATGAAAACAATAATAATATAGAAATAACTAGTTCTTATCAATGCGCTTTATATTAGTGCCCTGGTCATTATGACAACCAATGTTATTCCTTTAATCTTTCTCAGCTCTCGAGGAGTAAACAGCCCCAGCTGCTGTGCGCTCAAAAGGGCTTTTTCAAACATAATATCAACCTCTACCCTCGCAGGTACCCATTTATACCCGAGTGAAGAGAAGCAATCATAGTAAAGTATTGTGGTCAAGGACGCAAGTGTCATGGCCGGGATTCGAACCCACACTCTGATGACGTAACCACCAGAACTTGAATTTGACGCTTTTCACCACAACACTCTAAAATACATGATCAAAATCTGAGCTACTTAAACTTCCTGAGGGCAAGTTTAAGACAGTGGACACTATTGGTAATTGTCAAAGACCAGTCTTGTCACTTGGTGTATCTCAACATATGCATAAAATAACAACCTGTGAAAATTTGAGCTCAATCGGTCATCAGAGTTGCCAGATAACTATGAAAGAAAGAAAAAACACCATTGTCACACGAAGTTGTGTGCTTTCATATACTTGATTTCGAGACCCCAAATTCTAATTCGTGGAAAGTTACTTCTTTCTCAAAAACTACGTCATTTCAGAGGGAGCCGTTTCTCACAATATTTTATACTATCAACCTTTCCCCATTACTCTTAACCAAGTAAGGTTTTATGCTGATAATTATTTTGAGTAATTACCAATAGTGTCCACTGCCTTTAAAATGCTTTACTTGCCCATTGAGCTACTTGACAAAAAGCTTAGGCGCAAGGCCTGATAAGGTTTAACTCACACATTTTGGAGTTGGATATATCGTTTTGAGTCGGCAGTCATGTCGGGAATGGAACCTCGTAATGGTAGCTTTCCACATCCTTCATTCTCCACAAACTGCTTGACTGCTTGAGCTATCACCCAGAAGGAGCAACTCTGCACAATAAGAAGTCCACAATAGATATTTAATATGCATAGGGGACAAAGAATGTGCATTTTGATACTACCCATATACACAGATGTGTGTTATTAGCACTGTATACTCGGTACTTTCTGTGAAAAAAAATCACAGGCATATTACTCGGGTGGGATTCAAACCCACGACCCTTGCAATTCTAGAAAAGTGTCATACCAACTAGACTACCAAGAATGCTCGCTGGCTTGAAAGTGTCCAATGGCTTTAAGGGAGAATTCGTTTACATGATGCAAATAGTGATCAAAATAATAATAATAACAAATTCTTAAATATAGCGCGATTTACAATAACAATCTCAATGCCCTTAACGTTAGTACTCTGAAGTAGATTTCACAAAGAGTTAAGACTTGTCTTATCTCAAGTTAGGACGAGTATCTCAAGTTAGGACGAGGACGATTTACTCCTCCTAACTTAGGACTAGCCATAGGTTTTTAATATCTCCTAGGAGTGGTCCTAACTCTTGGTGAAACCGACCCCTGGTCACTTGGCCAATAACTTCCCTTTAATCTTTCCTAGGCTGGGGAGTATTCAACAGTGGCCACCCTAGCGCTACAAAGGCTCCACATACCTTGCAGGAAAAATACTGTGTGCTTTAATACGCCCCCAGGGTTGTGATAAAGCGCTGTATAAGAACCAAATATTATGATTCTTATTAGGGTAGGAAAAGTGTAAGGTGTTCGATACAGCATTTGAAACCTATGTGTTCTTAAATGCCCTGGACACTTTCGGTGACAGTATTGTCCAAAGGCCCACACTTCGTGTATCGTAACTTATATATAAAATACCAAACTTGTGAAAATTTAGGCTCAATCGGTCATCGGAGTAGGGAGAAAATAACGGGAAAACCCACCCGTGTTTCCGCACGTTTCGCCGTGTCATGACATGATTTTAAAATAAATCCGTAATTCTTGATATCGAGAAGTGATAATTGTTTTAACGTTTTCTCAAGAAGTAAAGCATTTCATGGAACAATATTTCAAGAAGAAGTCTTTCACCATTACCTTCTGTAAACCCTGTAAGTTATTTGTAAATCTGTGAACTTTTAATTTTGTTTACTGTTCCGAAATGGCTTTAACACTCTGTGAAAATCATCACCTCTGACGTCAAGTTCACACACGCAGGATCATTGAATATTTCCTGGACTTCACTGGGGATTCTCGTTGGCACGACGGAGGCGTTGATACTCTTTGCCGCCTCCTCAAAGTTCTCTTCGATTTCTGGGACGCCGTTCTCGTTGACGAGAACACCACTCCGAATCATTTGACGAAGGCTCTCTTTCTCCTTATATGTCTTGGGAATGTTTCCTCCATGCTGGGGGAAAAGAACATCACATTTTAATAAAAGCACAAAATTAATTAAATTGGTTCGTTGGGTGCAGTTTAAGTGAATTTTCTTACGTTGACAATGGATAATTTTGTCACCTATATATTGATCATTATAGGGCATTTAAGAACACAAAGGTTTCAAATGCTGTATCGAACACCTTACACTTTTCCTACCCTAATAAGAATCATAATATTTGGTTCTTATACAGCGCTTTATCACAACCCTGGGGGCGTATTAAAGCACACAGTATTTTTCCTGCAAGGTATGTGGAGCTACGATTTGAAGTGAGAGACCTATTCCTTTAAAGCACCATGTAATGGTTAACAAGGTGCTGTGGCGCAATATGCAGCCAATTAAACCAGGAACACCTGGGCAACCCCTTCTGTTTTCGACATAAAGTGCACTGGTTCTTTAACGTGCATTACACAACACATGGGCCAACGGCTTTACGTCCCATCCGAAGGATGAAGCAATGCATTGCAATGGTTAAGTGTCTTGCTTAAGGACACAAGTGTCACCACCGGGACTTGAACCCACACTGTGCTGAACAGACACACTCGAGTTTGAATTCGGTGCTCTTAACCACTCCTAGTGTTATTTCAAAACCTTTGTGCGTATTCCACGTTACAGGGCATACTGCGCTAATACAGCTAGTCAGGAACTACTCTAGTAAAATAGTTCCGTCTGAAGAAGTCAAGAAAATAGCATTTGAAGATTCACAACGATCTAACTAAATATCTGAGCCCAATTTCATAGAGCTGCTTAGGCATGAAAAGTAGCTAAGCACAACAAAATTTAGCTTACCAGAACAAGGCCACCAGCCAAAGTACCATGTCTCATTTACAATTTATGACTGGTATCCTGCAAATGTTTGCTTAGCAGAAAAGTGTTGAGCATATTTTTTTACTTAAGCAACACTATGAAAAATGGCCCTGGTGCTTTTACCTCTGCTTTCCACTTCTCCAAGAATTTGTAGTCAATAACTAGGTAGGGTGTGTGCATATGTTCCTGGAAGATGAAAATGACAAGAGTGAGTATGGAAAATATTTTCAATACATTGTTTGACTCATTTCTCAAAAACTACAGCACCTCAGCAAGTGATGTTTTAAGAGAAAAGCTTACTACCATCATTATCTTCAAACTGTTAAAGTTTACTGTAAATCTGTGGACATTGTGTTTTGTG
The DNA here is from genome assembly GCF_032118995.1 of Asterias amurensis. Taxonomy (NCBI): domain Eukaryota; kingdom Metazoa; phylum Echinodermata; class Asteroidea; order Forcipulatida; family Asteriidae; genus Asterias; species Asterias amurensis. Next base: position 15,450,601 of record NC_092650.1, read on the forward strand.
TCCAACAAAAAGTACCCGAACCTTTTATAACCCCCTTGAAGGCGGAAGGCGGCTATGGCCGCTATTCTATTCCGGAATGCTGTGGACTGAGTATGTGGTAAGCCGTGGAATGCAGTCTGTGGCTGGTACAGCTGTGGGCAAACAAAGGCTGCTATGCAGTCATGCATGTAAGCCGGGTATTGAGGCCTGATAATACCGGTGTTAAGGGGTTAAAACAAAAATTGGTAATTGTTTGATGGAAGAAAAAAAACAGAAATCAGACTAAAGTAGGAAGAATATCATGTCATCAACAAGCACTGGAGTAAATCCCCAAGTCCTCCGAGGTAAAGTTATCGGCCACCCACCTGCTTTGTCATTTGGCTTAGGTCCAAAGAATCCACAAAGTGCACAAGGCCCGGAAACGGACAATCCAATCTCAAATCATCCCTGGCGTTGTCAGGGTGAGACTCAATCACTGCCATCAGAAAAGAAAAAAAAATCCAGAAATAATATTAATAGCAATAACGAAAGTGGCTTATTTTTAATAGCACACATATCCGTCACTCGGTGACGCTCCAGGCACTTTAATAAATATTCCTGCAAAGTATGTGGGACTACGTTTGCATAGCACCATGTAATGGTTTACGAGGTGCTGTGGCAGAATATGCTGTCAATCAAACCAGGGGCGGACTTCACAAAGAGTTAAGACTTGTCTTATCTCGGGTTAGGACGAGTTACTTGTCCTAACTTAGGACCAGCCATACGTTTTTAATATCTTCTAGGACTAGTCCCAAGTTAGGACAAGTCCCAACTCTGTGTGATATCGACCCCAGGAACACCGCGGCGAACCCCTTCTATTTCTAAGTGCACTGGGTGTTTTTTTTTTTTTGTGTTACACAACACAAGGGACCAACAGCTTTAACAATGCATTGTTTATTTGTATCTTTATTCGGGGTTCGAATCCCACCCGAGTAACATGCCTGTAAGTATTTTTTCACAGGACTCGGGAAAGTACTGAGTATACAATGCTATATAACACACATCGGTGTATGGGTGAAAACCAAAATTAATATTCTTTATCCCCGATGCAAATTTAACATCTATTATATCGTTGCAGTACCCGCTGCCAAAACATAGGATTCGAACTGCCTCTAGCTGCCGGGCAACCTCGGTAGTCTAGTTGGTAAGACACTGCTCTAGAATTGCAAGGGTCGTGGGTTCAAATCCCACCCGAGTAACATGCCTGTGATATTTTTTCACAGGACTCGGGAAAATACGGAGAGATAGTGCTAACACACATCGGTGTATGGGTGAAAACCAAAACTAATATTCTTTATCCCCAATGCAAATTTAACATCTCTTATATCTTTATTCAAATCAAATGTCAACTTTTGTAAAGCACTCCCGTCTTTATGGGGGCGCTGAAAAATAATGCCTGTACATATCTATATACATGTATGTGGGGTGTCATGGCCGAGCAAATAAGAGCAACGAACTCAAGCTCTGGTATTTCTGTACAGCAGAGTGTGGGTTTGAATCCCACTCATGACACTTGTGTCCTTACCTGTATGCTCTTTGACGACTAGTCGCATGTAACCAATGAAGCCATAACTTCTGCAAACCAGCAGTGGGATACCACTGCTCCACAGTGTTGCTGCTAAATCAAGTAAGGTTCTGTAAACAATTTTTTGGGCAAACAATTATCATTGTTATTATTTGTTTTATGCAGGTTGCCAGACACACAAGGCCAGGGCCCAATTTCATAGAGCTGCTAAGCACAAAAATGTGCTTAGCATGTAATTTCTTCCTTGGTAAAAACAGGATTACCAACCAAACTTCAATTTGTTGCATATTCCTTGTTACTGGTTTTCAGCTGTTGTTTGCTTATCCTGAAAATTTTGTTGAAATTTGGTTGCTAATCCTGTTTTTATCAAGGAAGAAATTTCATGCTAAGCAAATTTGTGTGCTTAGCAGCTCTATGAAATTGGGCCCTGAAGGCCACTTCAAGGTGTGCACAACAAACTAACTTTTTTCCCAGGGGGGCCATTGCCACTTACTGGGGCTGAAATAGGGTTACCCCCTTTACAGTCCATACGAATATAGGCTTGTGTATCCATCAGCAGCATGGCTGGTAGAGCATTAAGCACTGCCTCCAATGAAGCCATAACTTCTGCAAACCAGCAGTGGGATACCACTGCTCCACAGTGTGGAGCAGTGGTATCCCACTGCTCCACACATCTATTCTTCACAACTTTACGAAGCAATCATGGTTTTTAAGTGTCTTGCTTGAGGGCACAAGTGTCACAACCAGGACTCGAACCCACACTCTGCTAATCAAAAACACCAGAGTTTGAATCCAGTGCTTCTAACCACTGGGCCAAAAAAGAAAAAATTGCAGGGAAACTGACTGTGCAAATTAAGTACTTTTGGATTAAACAAACAAAAAATCTGTGCCAGCATCAAGCAGATTCCACAGGTTAGCTGTGAATTTCTGCTTGTGGGAGAGCAAACTCACAAGGAATTCTTAGCTCAAATCAGCTTTTTTTTTTAATTTTTTTTTTTTATGCAAGTCGCCAGACACACAAGGCCTGAAGGCTACTTCAAGGTGTGGGCTACAATTATTTTTGTCTAGAGGCCGTTGCCACCTACTCCTAGGGCTGAAACAGGGTTACCCCTTTTACAGTCCATACTAAGGTATAGGCTTGGGTATCTTCAATTCGAAGCCTAGCCGGTAGAGCAGAAAGCACTACCTCCTCAATTTTATGTAGCAAGTGTCACGACCAGGATTCGAACCCACACTCTGCTGATTAAACAGCAGAGCTTGAATCCGGTGCTCTTAACCACTCGGCCATGACACGCTACATGTAGCTCTTGCTCAGTAAAGCCAAGATTGGTGAAATCTTTTAGCATCTTTTCAGCATACATCTATTCTTATCTACATTATTGACAGAAACTATTTTCTTCAAATTTTAAATTTTTGAAATTAATCCCCCCCCCCAAAAAAAACACCCCACATTAATTAATAAATCCAAAATAAAGACATACCTTTCAACCAGGTCTGTTGCTACAACTAAATTGAACGATTCAAAGAATTGCGGATTATTTTCTAGAAGCTGTTCTGGACTCTGAAATAAAAAATAAACATCAATATTTAATATTTTTTTCATAATGAACAATAACCCAATACAACGACAGATGGGTATAAGAGGGGAGGAAAAAGCATGAGTGAGGCTTAAGGCGTCAGTGTTCCAAAGGCTCTAGGCGCCAGTGTTTCATATGCTCTAGGCGCCAGTGTTCCATAGGCTCTAGGTGCCAGTGTTCTGTAGGCTCTAGGTGCCAGTGTTCTGTAGGCTCTAGGTGCCAGTGTTCCATAGGCTCTAGGTTTCAGTGTTCCATATGCTTAAGGCATCTTCTTTGAAATATGGACCATTTTACAACCTCAAATGTCATTTTTCAAAAAATTATTTAAAAAATGTAGAGTCTGCAGCAGTGAAACCTGTGGTTATATATATTTAATTCAAAACTAGCTTAAGTAAATCACAAGGAACATTCATTGTTTACTATAATGAGGTCCAACAGATGTACTTTCAAATAAAATCAGTAAAAACTCAACAAAACACCAAACACAGAAAATATTAGCCTGACAGAGGAGGGCATAAGGTTGACAGAAAAACAAAGCAAATATTGTCTGTAATTATTTTTTTTCTGGCACAAGACTACTGTAATTTCGCTGATTATTGCAGCCTCTCCTACCTAATATCTATCAAAAATAAAAACTTTGTCAAGCGTCCACATTTTTTTTTTAGGTAAAAAACGTCAGTTTCGAACGTAATTTTTGACAGATTTGCATGACGTTCCAGAAAATAGACGGACTTTATTGCAAAATGACGTTCCAGAATGTATTACCTTCGCGCAATCCACATCAAACGTACCTGAACGGAAGTTGATTTAGTTTCCAAAAACTAGCGTTCTGAAGAAAGTATTTCCGTTGTAAATCATCTGAAAGACGTTTTGGTTTTTCGTCTGGAGCTGTCCGATGGATTGTCGAACGGCAGTAAATGCCGACGTTATTTTCTTGACAGAATTATTTTGCCCGAGTATAAGATCGCGCAGAAAAACATGTGCTGATCGCGCGTTCCGTAAAAACACTGAGGGTGCCTGACTACAAGCAGACATTTGAGGGGCTACGTCTCGTGTCAAAGGTCAACTTACAGGCCGATCAGAAAATTCATGAACGTCGCGCGGAAGTAAATGACAGACAAGGAAAAATTACATCGCTGGAGATTTGAAAAACTGATTATATCGCAGCAATCATTGTCACAAAATAACCATTATTTAAACGTGTTTTCTTTGTATTTTTTTTGAACTTATTGAATGTCTTAAAAATTGGTTAACTCACGTGTTTCTTTTTTTTTTAATTGTCGGACTTTGATTGTCTTTTGCTGTTAAATTATTTGTCAACGTCCCCCACCACCTGCGCATTCAAAAGTTAAATAAGTGCCCTGCAAATATGAAGTTTTGATCATTTAAATACCTCAATTATCTAACAGGTTGTTGAGGTCTGTCAAAAATGCTGATGTCAGGGACTCAAAATCTTCTACCTTGATTTATTTGAAAGGCCTGGGCTGTCAAAATTGTGTATAATATCTTGCTAGGTACACCTCTTAGTTTATTACAATGTATAAATAAACAAAATAGCTTTCACTTATGAAAATATCAGGGTCCGAATTTCAGACTTACAAATGGTCCACATAATAAAGAAGATGCCTTTAGGCGCCAGTGTTCTATAGGCTCTAGGCGCCAGTGTTCCATAGGCTCTAGGCACCAGTGTTCCATAGGCTCTAGGTGACAGTGTTCCATTTGCTCTAGGCACCAGTGTTCCATAGGCTCTCTTGGTGACAGTGTTCCATAGGCTCTACGCACCAGTGTTCCATAGGCTCTAGGTGCCAGTGTTCCATAGACTCTAGGTGACAGTGTTCCATAGGCTCGAAGCGCCAGTGTTCCATAGGCTCTAGGTGACAGTGTTCCATTTGCTCTAGGCACCAGTGTTCCATAGGCTCTAGGCACCAGTGTTCCATAGGCTCTAGGCACCAGTGTTCCATAGGCTCTTGGTGACAGTGTTCCATAGGCTCTACGCACCAGTGTTCCATAGGCTCTAGGTGCCAGTGTTCCATAGGCTCTAGGTGACAGTGTTCCATAGGCTCGAGGCGCCAGTGTTCCATAGGCTCTAGGTGACAGTGTTCCATTTGCTCTAGGCACCAGTGTTCCATAGGCTCTAGGCACCAGTGTTCCATAGGCTCTTGGTGACAGTGTTCCATAGGCTCTAGGCACCAGTGTTCCATAGGCTCTAGGTGCCAGTGTTCCATAGGCTCTTGGCACCAGTGTTCCATAGGCTCTTGGCACCAGTGTTTAACCAGTGTTATACTATCAACCTCTCCCCATTACTCGTAATCAAGAAAGGTTTTATGATAATAATTATTTTGAGTAATTACCAATAGCATCCACTGCCTTTAAGGAACATTACAGAATTGGTAAAAAACAAAAATCGTCCAAGATCACAGATTTACATAAAACTTGCACGGTCTAATGATGACAATAGTAGAAAACATCCCTTGAAAAGAATTCTGTCTGAAATGTCATAGTTGATGAAAAATAAAAAATAAAACAAAATTCCGATTGGAATTTATTGCTCAGTGACCATTTTATTAATTTTGTTTTTTGAATCGATGTCATGCAAAATGTTCAATTATTTTTTAAACTATTTTCTTGCAACCCAGATGGCTGACTGATCTCAAACTTCAACAGGTTTGTCAGTTAAATGTTTATGGTGGATTACATGTGCTTACACCATTGTACACTGCCAGCAACTGTTTTGTAAACAAAAACCAATTCAGTAATGTTCCACTAACTTAATTTTTAAAAACCAACCTCTTCCACAAAGTCCCCCCGGACATCGCTGTTGAGCTCCAGGAGAAACTCTGTCGTCGCCTGTGCTCTGGATTTGCCGATGCTGTCTTTATCCAGGAAAAAGCTGGGGAAAGAAAATGATTTCTGAAATGTTATTCATACGTGACTTTAACAACTCAGTTACTCAGTTTACATCATTCCACGGTATTTAACAATGTAATTAAAAGTATCAAAGAAAAAACATGTTTTTGAGCAAATCACTGTTTCTAGCCTTGTAAGATAAACACTGTTACATGACCTTACATGTAGTTTTTGTACTTTCTAGTGGTACAACAAGGCCCTATCAATCATACACCAATCCAGGCAGTTCTTTCACTGGTAGTATTACACGTAAGTAAAGTATTTTTGGGGATGAACGAAGACAAATACTAAAGAGCGACTTGTGACCTCGGGATTAAAATTTCGGCACTCAATTACCTGTGAGCCTCAAGCCCTTTGTTTGTGAGTGCCGTAGCTGAAACCAGTCAACCTGTTACGGTTGTATAGCAAGGGATCACACCCAACTTTACAAATACGACCTGGGAAGCGAAAGCTTCTGTGTTCAATTAAAGGCAGTGGACACTATTGGTAATTACTCAAAATAATTATCAGCATAAAACCTCACTTGCTAACCAGTAATGGGGAGAGGTTGATAGTATAAAACATTGTGAGAAACGGCTCCCTCTGAAGTGACGTAGTTTTCGAGAAAGAAGTAATTTTCCACGAATTTGATTTCGAGACCTCAAGTTTAGAATTTGAGGTCTCGAAATCAAGCATCTAAAAGCACACAACTTCGTGTGATAAGGGTGTTTTTTCTTTCATAGTTATCTCGCAACTCCGACGACCAATCAAGCTCAAATTTTCACAGGCTTGTTATTTTATGCATATGTTGAGGTACATCAAGAGAGAAGACTTGTGTTTGACAATTACCAATAGTGTCTATTGTCTTTAATCTATTCCGTTGCTTACATGCCCCTGGTCATTGCCTTGATGTCCCATGACTTTGAAGTGTACAAATTTATATATCCCTCATACAGATGACCTTAGCAAAACTGCTGTGCCCTTAAAGAATGAAGTATCACCCCTGAATCCACCATAAGAGTTCCGCACGTAATCAACATTTCAGGACCAATGTCCAAATCATATTCAGGGCTTGAATTTTACACGGCCTATTTTACACTGGCTGAACCACAGGCCCTCTGATTAATAAAAGCTTACTGATTAAAACAAGTGATGTTAAAGTGTTGTCCTTGAGTCTGGTTAACAATTTTAAATTACAAATTTTGACGTGTCTGTTTTTGTTTTCATTTTGCATTGGTTTTTATGGCACCCAGCCCGGGGTGGATAAATGTGACCCGCTCTGTGAAAATGAGTCAGATGTAGGCAATTTGAGGAATTGAGTTATATGCATGGCTGGAAAAAACACATCAGCAGAAGAAGTTTGGTATATGTCTAAGCTTTGTGGTGTATCGCGTTGCTGAGTTACTCCCGTTTGAAATTAGCCACTACACCATTTTTTATGAAAAACAAAGTTAAATGATATTTTAAACTCCCATTGTGTGCAAAAGGATACAATTAGACATAAGTATGATCACAAAATTGTTGTATTCATAGCTTTAATGCCTAAAAGTAAGTGTTCTAAAGGTTAACCATGCAACTAAAGATCTTAAAAAGAAAAGAAAAGCAGATTTTCTTTTTATTCTATTACTTTTCCACATTAAACTGTCCAAAACTTAGTGGAACTAAGGCCTTGGTGCCCTTCAAAATTTGGCCTGCTCCAAGGCCAAAGTGGCCTTGCCCTAAAAAAATTGTAATTCCAGGCCTGCAATATTCAAGGAACACATTGCCTTGGATCGGTCGAGTTGGTCCTTGAAAAGCGTCCTGTAACAGTTTTTTATAAAATCGGTATGGTAAGAAAGATGTCGTAAAAGTAGATTACAATGATCTACACGTAGATAGCCCTCGAAATTGCGTTGTTTTCTTTTTACCTCCTCCAGTAACACGTTTGGCCATTTGATGGAGTCAAATTTTTGACTCCCATAAATGACCGACCATGTTAGTTCGCGACGTATAAAGAAAAGCGCGCAATTTTGAGTGATACTAGTGTGGATAATTATATTCTACTTTGTAAACATCTTTCTAACCATATGCATTTCATAACAAACGGTTTCAAACGCTTTTTATAGACCAACTCGTCCGATCCAAGGCAATGTGTTCCTTGAATATTAGGGCAAGGCCACTTTGGCCTTGGAGCAGGCCAAATTTTGAAGGGCACCAAGGCCAGTAGAAAGGGCACCAAGGCCAAAACAGTGAGAATAAACAAGGCATCAAGAACCTCTGGTAAACCCATTTAAACAGTTCACTTGAATAAGGATATTGATAATCAAATCTCAATAAGGATTTTGATAAATCATATCTTATTCATCATGTTCATGAGCAAACTACCATTTAGTTTAAAAATAATATTTTGTATTATTTAAAAATATAGAAATACTTACCCCCCCCCCAAACAAAAAGAAATTAATAAAGCAGCAGCTTTAAAATCAGTTAAATTTGACCAGTTTGTAACATGAAGAAGGATATTGATAAATCAAACCTTAATCATCATAAGCAAACTTGACCTGATTGGCATTACAATGAATTGATTAACTTTTATTTAAGGCCTACTAAAAAAAACAATCCTTAATTGCCCAAAAAAGAAGTCAAGTTTCTTGCATTTTGCAGCAGAGCTTTCGTACTTGCCCTTTCAGAACCCTTCAAACGCTCTTTTCGCGGCATTATTCTATTAATATTATGAAGTTATATAGTTTTGACCTAAAGGGTTTTTGCAAGCGATAGTATTAACTAAAACAGTTTTTCAGATCACGTGGTGTAACAATGCCACCAGGAAAGGGCGGTCGAAAAACAACAGCGCCCGCTGTCGTTTCAATGTTTCATGTAATAGAAGGGTCCCCTGTGAAAATGGGACGTCAGATGTTCGGGCTAATCGCATGTACATGTGTACGTGTTTGCACACCGGATGTCACGATGAGAATAACAAGTTGCGTTACTTATTGTTTGTACGATGATGACTCTTGACCTGATTGCATTGGATTATATTTTTTTACACTTCACAAGCGAAGTTTCGTTGGCGGATACTAAACACGTAAATATTTTATTTTTTTTTAAGAAAAAAAAATGGCTCGACGGCCAAAAGGAAAAAAGGGCACAGAAATTATGGCAGTGAAAGGCGGAAATTTTTGAAGGGCATCACGGCCAGTTGGAAGGGCATCGACGGCCATGGCCATCGTGACCGCCGTGTAATTCCAGGCCTGATATTGCATTGGGCAACATGTGACTCATTTTCACAGAGTGGGTCACATAATGCGCATTACAAGTCTTTATCATAATAATATAAGACCAAGAAGAAAAGAAAAGACAAAACCTTAATGTGTCCAGCTGCACATCATCCGTCTAATACTCACTTGTTCCCAACATCTTCACCTTTGACCTTGTTACCATCGACGACAGAGAAGGAACCAATTCCTGGTAGGATGATATTTTTAAGGATCTCCGTCCCCGTGGCCGTAGCATTGATGAGACACACTTGAGCTGATTCCAGGGCAGCTTGGCCGTGATCTCCCCATAGTCTGAGAAAAATGAAAAAACACTATGAAGGCCAGGTCACACACAGGCCTCGATAACGAGAACGAAAACGAAAATGTTATCGCTGCAGTGTGACTCAGCCTTTAAGCACAGTAAATGAAGTCAAAAGTTTCTAAGAAAAAAAAGTGATAACAACAGAGCATAGTTTTCAGGAGAGCTACATAGTATTCAACTACATGTTAGTAGGATACGGTACAAGCTAAAATAATTGTTGTCTCCTGAAACAATCAAACATTGTTTTTGTGACATTGACAATAAAAAAACTACACTCAGCATGGACCATAGACTCAATAACTGGGCGCTGTACTCCTTTTTTATCGAAATTTTGTCACTATCAGTCGTACTAACGCCCCAGCCAAAGCCGTGCTTGGGTTTAAGACAGCAATATTCCATGACTGCCTCACAAAAAATGCCCCAAAATGACGAAAATACCCAACGAATTACCTTCAAAACAGCCTCCTGGCCTCTACTATGTTTAAAGCCATTATACACTTTCGGTAAACAGTATTGTCCAAGTCCCACACTTCGTGTATCACAACTTATATATAAAATAACAATCCTGTGGAAATTTAGGCTCAATCGGACATCGGAGTCGGGAGAAAATAACGGGAAAACCCACTCCTGTTTTCGCGCGTTTCGCCGTGTCATGACATGTGTTTATAACAAATCCGTAATTCTCGTTAACGAGAATTTATATTGTTTTACCGTTTGCTCAAAAAGTAAAGCATTTCATGAACTAATATTTCAAGAGAAGTCTTTCACCATTACCTTCTGTAAACCCTGTAAATTATTTGTAAATCTGTGAACTTTTTTTTTTTTTTCTGTACCGAAAGGGTCCAATGGCATTAAGATGCAACACCAGGCACGAAATTATAATGACGCTTTTGTCAGACATTCCGCTGGACCATCCATCACATCGCGAGCTAGAGCTATCTTATTAATAGACGGGTGCCTGCCCGACCGAAGATCATTTAGCACTCAGGGTGGCTCGGCCCCGTGGTTGCTTTGACAATAATTTTATTGTGGTTTTTTTAGTACAAGCTCACGGCTTCAGACGAGAGGAGGGAGCCAATTCTAAGCTTGCCGCTGATTGGCTGCTGTTTATAAAACAAAAAACATTGGCTGTTTTATCTTCAAACCTCGTTCGTAAGTTTAATGTAAATCTGTGGACATTGTGTTTTGACTACTCTACGAAAAGTACCCAAACCCTTTAACATTAAGGGAATCAATGTGTGGTGAAGAGGTTTTCAACTAGTGGTTTAAACCCGCCGAGGCCTGGTTCTTGATAATTTTACTGAGACAAACCCATTAATAAATACCCTTTCGGTAAAAAAACATCAACACTTTTTGGTTAAAAAGTAAAATAAATGCAAAAATTATAATTGTCAATGATTTCTTTCAACAGAACACCCGTCCAGCTATGAAATGGTACGGCCCTCGGGTAAACAACTCCTTATAAGGAGATTGCTTTGCGCGTCGCGCGTATCGCGTGATGTGGCACAACTGTTCCAGCCGTTGCTCTCAACCAATAGGAATGAAGAAACTGTCTTGTAAGCACAGGTGCAAGCTTGCGTGTCACGCCCATGTTTCAACACTTTTTACTGGTGTTATATCATCGGTTTAAAGACAGTGGACACTATTGGTAATTGTCAAAGACCAGTCTTCTCACTTAGTGTATCTCAACATATGCATAAAATAACAAACCTGTGAAAATTTGAGCTCGATTGGTCGTCGGAGTTGCGAGATAACTGTGAAAGAAAAAAACACCCTCGTCACACGAAGTTGTGTGCTTTCAGATGCTTGATTTCGAGACCTCAAATTCTAAACTTGAGGTCTCGAAATCAAATTTTGTGGAAAATTACTTCTTTCTCGAAAACTACGTCACTTCAGAGGGAGCCGTTTCTCACAATGTTTTATACTATCAACCTCTCCCCAGTCCTCATTACCAAGTAAGGTTTTTATGCTGATAATTATTTTGAGTAATTACCAATAACAATAGTGTCCACTGCCTTTAAACACCACCACGTGATGCCCTCTCGACCAATCAGAATGGATAAACTGTCATTTATTATTCATAAATACCCCAGACAGTTTCTCGACTCCTATTGGTGGAGACGCGTCACGTGGGGGTGTTTAAATGGTTGATAATGACCAGTGTTTATGACCGGCTGGCTTCCACCTGTCCGCGCGCAAGACTATCACGCGGAACGCGCAATTCATAGCTATGTAACAGCGCGTAATCTATTTCTAAGCGCGCGTTCGTAATCTATTTCTAAGCGCGCGCACGTTATCTATTTTTAATTAAGCATGTGCGCGCATACACACAACCACGCGCAACATACTCACCACAAAGTTTTTGAAAAAAATATCACAAACCTCAAATTTTTCAACTGTTTAAGTGTCTGTAATTGTATTTTTTAACGTTTTTTAACAAAAAGGGCATTTATGAATGGGAAAAAAAAAGAGTAGTGAAAAAGGGTCGTTGTCGTGCGATTAATCACATGAATTCGACCCTGCCAGCTTTAAACGCCCGTGTACGAACTCGTCGTTACGTTACCCTTTTAAGTTTTATTCCCTTAAATCACCAATTGTTCACAAACAAGTGAGCGGTCTGGCGGTTGAGCATGTCGAGTGACAAAGATCACGCGGTGTTTCAAGTTTACGCCCGACCTACTCCTGAGCGAATTCAAAATCATGCAAGGAAACACATAGTTTCCACGGTAGAAAAAAGAGTGAGCTTGCGCGTATTAGAAGAAAGTACCGACTTCAAAGCTTGCGCCCAACAAACAATATTGCATGATGATGATATGCACTCGCGTGCGCGACTGTCCCTAAACTTTTCCTTTTGTTGGTTGGGTGCGAATTTCAGGGTTTTGTAATGCAAGTTCAAAGTTGAGAAGAACACAGACGAGATTCCCTGTAAAAAGTTTATTTTCTTCCACATTTTCCAAAGCTACATGTCTGTTTAATTTTAATAATAATTACCTCAGCTGTCTGTCGTATTTCTTCTCCTTGTCGACTATCGGACTTCCCCTGGGCGCAGCCATGTTGTTGAATTAAATCCTAAACTCGTTTATTTATTGAAACACAGTCAAAAGTAAAAAAACAAAAACTCCAAATGAAAGTTTAGCGCCAAATGAAAGTTTAGATATAACTTATCGAAATATTTTTGGAACAAATAAATTGTTAATTTATGATTAATTTATGTATATGTAATGCCATTAATATAATGGTATAGAAATAAATAAATCAATGGTTTTGTACACAACGTCGTAGGGCAGGGGCGGGGCAAAAGGGTTGCGGGGGGGGGGGGGGCTGCGGCTAGTCGCTTTGACACTGTTCCTGGACGATATTATGTTCTGCTTATAAGGGGGGGGGGGGGGGTGACTTTGTAAGGGGGTGACTTTGTAATTAACTTTGTAAGCTGAACTGCTCAGGCTTATCTGGAATTATGCAAAAAGGGGTTTAGTTATTCCAGAACAGCAGCAATCGACATCATCTCTCAGTTAAAGATATCTCTGGAATATTTTCTTCGATTGCGAAAGACCAGGGCCCAATTTCATGGCTCTGCTTACCACCGAATTCTGAGTATACGATCACGATTCCCCGCTTACGTGCAAGCGCCGAAATTCGGCGCTAGGTAAGTGTAGAACATTGATCTCCATTATACTGACAGTATAATGGAGATCAATGGTGTAGAATGACTAGTAACGTGTCGTACGCAAGCGCAGACGCCAAAATTCGACGCTAACCCGTGAAATTAGGCTTGACGAAGCACAGAATTCCCTGCTTCCGTAAGCGCCGATTCTGTGCGAGCCATGAAATTGGGCCCCGATTAAGGCCAGAATCTTTTGAAAATCACTAGAAATAATTAATGCGTTATGTTACGTACTGTAATGAAAACTTTCATCTTAGCTGTCACTTAATGGGGATGGGAAAGTCATCCCTACAAAGTCGCCCCGGACAAGTCACGGCTTACAAAGTCGCCCCTTACAAAGTCACCCCCTTACACAAAGTCACCACTTACTAAGTCATACAAAGTCACCCCCTTGCCTTACAAAGCACCCCTGGACCCCTTACAAAGTCACCCCCTTTCAAAGTCACCCCCTAACAAAGTAACCCCTTACAAAGTCACGCCTTACAAAGTCATGCCTTATACAAAGTCACCCCCTTGCCTTACAAAAGCACCCCTGACAAAGTCACCCCTTACAAAGTCACCCCCTTACAAAGTCACCCCCTAACAAAGTCACCCCATACAAAGTCACCCCATACAAAGTCACGCCTTACAAAGTCACGCCTTATACAAAGTCACCCCCTTGCCTTACAAAAGCACCCCTAACAAAGTCACCCCATACAAAGTCACCCCATACAAAGTCACGCCTTACAAAGTCACGCCTTACAAAGTCACCCCATACAAAGTCACCCCATACAAAGTCACCCCATACAAAGTCACGCCTTACAAAGTCACCCCTAACAAAGTCACCCTCTCACTAAGTGACCCCATACAAAGTCACCCCATACAAAGTCACGCCTTACAAAGTCACCCCTTACAAAGTCACCCCCTTACAAAGTCACCCCCTAACAAAGTCACCCCATACAAAGTCACCCCATACAAAGTCACGCCTTACAAAGTCACCCCTAACAAAGTCACCCTCTCACTAAGTGACCCCTTACAAAGTCGCCCCTGACAAATTCGCCCCTTACAAAGTCACTCCTTACATAGCACCCCCTAACAAAGTCATACAACACCCATAACAAAGTCACCCCTAACATAATCACCCCCTTACATAGTCACCCCTTTACAAAGTCACCCCTAACAAAGTCACCCTCTCACTAAGTGACCCCTTACAAAGTCGCCCCTGACAAATTCGCCCCTTACAAAGTCACTCCTTACATAGCACCCCCTAACAAAGTCATACAACACCCATAACAAAGTCACCCCTAACATAATCACCCCCTTACATAGTCACCCCTTTACAAAGTCACCCCTTATAAAGTCACCCCTACAAAGTCGCCCCTTTTTATACAAAGTCACTCCTTAAAAAGTCATCCTCTTACAAAGTCAGGCCTTACAAAGTCACCCCTAACAAAGTCACCTCCTAACAAAGTCGATCACCCCCAAACAAAGTCACCCCTAACAAAGTCATCCCCTGACAAACCCTAAAAATTCGCCCCTTACAAAGTCACTGCTTCTAACAAAGGTCACCCCCTACCTCCATGCTTATACCATGGGGGGTAGAAAGTCACCCCCTTAAAAAGTCACCATAACAAAGTCGTCCCCCCCTTACAAAGTCGCCCTAAGACAACCCCTTAAAAAGTCACCCCTCACAAAGTCACCCTCTGCCAAAGTCACCCCTGGACATTAAAGTCAACCCCTAACAAAATCAGCCCCTTGCAAAGTCACCCCCTTACAAAAGTCATCCCCTTACAAGGTCACCCCCTTACAAAGTCACCCCTGACGATCACCCCCCTACAGAGTCACCCCTTACAATGTCACCCCCTTAAAAATCACCCCCTTACAAAGTCACCCCCTTACAAAGTGACTCCCGACATACAGGGTGTCTAAAAAAAAAGGTAATCCTACTTTAAAGGGTTTTTATGGCCAGACTATTATGTTTACCAGCAGAAAGTATGGCATCATCTTAAAGCTGAAACCTTGTGCTTTCCAATGATACATTTGGTTACATTCCAGGGTCATGCATCAGAGAGCACCATTGTCTTGAAAATGTGGTGCAAAAATGCAGTTGGTTCACTTTTAAACCCTTGTCATTCTGGCCTTCAGACAGAGTGTAAACCTAGAAGTCAACCACTGATCGACCAGCCTGGGTTCGAGTCATTGGTAATTGTCAAAGACAAGTCTTCTCACTTGGTGTATGACAACATTGAGTAAAATAACAAACTTATGAAAATTTGAGCTCAATTGGTCGTCTAAGTTGAAAAATAATATTGAAAGAAAAAACACCCTTGTCACACGAAGTTGTGTGCTTCCAGATGATTGATTTCGAGATCTCAACATCTAACTCTAAGGTTTCAAAAACAAATTCGTGTAAAATTTCTTCCTTCTCGAAAACTATCACTTCAGAGGGAGCCATTTCTCCCCATTACTCGTTAACGTTACCAATAAGGTTTTGTGCTAATAATTATTTTGAGTAATTGCCAAAGCACACTCGAACTTGCTCTAGGCTGTTCGACTAGTTGTGAACTACCGCCCACAAATACTATGCGTGATTGGCTAGATTATTTTTGATTCAACCAAAGTAAAACAGGGGTGTTTGCATTTTATCATAGATTGGACAGTAGATGCCCACCTTTTCAAAATTATAAAGGAAGGGTTGTGACAGTCTCCTCAGTCGCTTGGGGTTGCGGCACATACGAAGCTGCACGTACAACAAGTCACGAATGCATTGCTTAAAGGCTAAGTCAACACAAAATCAATTTGGTCAATAACCCCACTATTCAAGGACTATTTCAACAAAGGAGAGGGGTAAACATGGAGGAAGAAAAAAGCCATGTAACTAACTCAACGAAAGATCCGTCTAAATGACGCAATGGGATGTAGTTCAATAAGATATGAACGTGCAACGGTGCTTCGAACGTGTAAAACGAATGATCACTAGTTGAACCATTGAACCAATGGAGGTAGGATGGTTGAACAGTAAATAATCTTGTTGCAGTGAATAATAACTTGGAGTTGATATTTAGGCCAATATTGACCAGCGGACATTTGGAGGAGGCTACATAGCATTCTCAAGTCCGTCTGACCATTAGAACGATTGGTCTGACGAAGACCGGGGTAAAGTATTTTGTGGTCAGAGAAAAATGACATTTCATTTTCAACCAGCCTGTTCACCGCTCTGCTCATCATAGTACGGACAGTGAGAAGCACATTTCAAGACATCTCTCTATATGAAAAGAACAGTTTTTTCGAGGTTAAGTTTTCTTCACTGAAGCTGAACGTCTTTAGCAAGACTGGCGTTATTATGGTAATTATTAGACCAAGGAACTGGGACCGTGTATTCCTTGTCATTACAGGTCGTACTGACGACCGATAAAAACAAAATTTCGAAAAAGGAGTACATCGCCCCGGTTACATGGTCTAGGTATACTTTGGAGTTGTTCTTGTCATTCTCACTAACTCATCCTAAAAAAGTAGCACGTCGGCTTCCCGTCATAATTTATTTCGGGATGTCGACATCCCCGAAAGTTTAATGTCGTCGAGCTGTAATATTTTAACTCGGGATGACGACATCCTAAAATTGAGATGTCATCTTGCTGTGGTAATTTAACTTGGGATGACAACATCCTAAAAGTATGATTGTTGAAATGATCTTGCGATCGTCTTTGAATTTTATGTTTGTTATTCGAGATGTTTCTTCATTTCCTTAAAACAGGATCGACTCGTCAAGAAATACATACTTCTAGTCTGCCTATTCATATTCGGACTTGTGGCGTTTTCTCAATATCCGAATAGTTCAGTAAAATCATCAGCACCCTCAATATCGACACCTTGGCTTTCAAAACCAAACAGGAAATCACTCCAACTTGACAGAACGGCTCCCGATATCAAATGTACTCAAAAGACATGCACAGCTGATTCCCAAAACAAAGAATCGTTACCCACAGAATCGACACCTGACCATCTGGCATTCGTGAAAACCATACCCGATATTATTGGCGTTGATCAACAAGAAGCTATTCAAAATGCAAGCTACCCAAATAAACATTCGATGTTCGTGGAATCGAACACCTTGTGTGCACAAACAATTCAAGGTACAATTCCCACGTCAGCATTAAGAAAAGGATACGTTGTAAAGAACTACCCAGCCGCCCAAATCAACTCTGTAACCGGACTATATGAGAGGAGCCCGCCTCAACGACTTAACTCGACCATTACAAGAGAGAATATCAGTAGTAGTTTGATGGCCCAACTAAAGAAATACATTCCACACGTAAGACTTTATTATGACAATTATATTTCTAAAGGTCAATTAGGCCCTGAAAAGCTGTGTTTATGTTTATCAACTCAAAAAGAGTGTGCTCTGATCGTCGTAAAAAGCGACAACATCAAAAAAAGTTTCGTTATCAAACTTTGACCCATTCCAGTTGTTCGGGCCATCGTTTATGAAATACCTTTTTTGTATAGGGCCTATGCCCACACATTTGTAATAATTTTTACAGCGCAAGAAAATGCTTTGAGACTTTTATTTATTTAAACAAGTCTTAATGCAAGTCGCCAGTCACACAGGCCTGAAGGCCATATCAAGGTGTGGGCTTCAATCGACAATCTTTCCAGGGGCCGTCGCTCAAGGGAGAGGATGAAACAAGGGTATACGGATGTATGCATGGGTTCAGAAGCCTGGCCGATAGTAGACTATGTTCCAAGTCTTTGATCGTGGTTTTTAGTCGTCCTGATAGCAGCTACATTATTGGCTGAAACAGCGCCCGCTTGTAATAAAACTCCGTCATTTAGCCTACGATCGAGTTTAGCTAATTTGGGGCGTTTTTCGTGGCTGGGATGCAGAGGAATAACCGCGATCTAAGACTTGAATAAAGTCTAGGCTGGTAGAGCAGAAAGCACTACCTCCCCAACTTTACGATTACGAAGCAATCATTGTTAAGTTTATCGCTTAAGGACACAAGTTAGTGTCACGACCGGGACTCGAACCCACACTCAGCTGATCAAACAACAGAGCTTGAATCCGGTGCCACGATCTTTCATGTGTACAATTTGTTGTTTTCATGTGTACAATTTGTTGTTTTTCTTGTAGATTTGGCGAACGTACACTCCCTTCACGGACACCTACAGAAACCCGTGCCGTGTCAGCCCAACATCGGTTTACTGTCTCCCATACTTCTATGTCTTGACAGGAGCTAAGAGCGGCTCAACTGACTTTTGGTATTCGCTTGAGTTGCATCCGATGATATACTCAACGCCTAAAGAACCGCACTGGTGGACAAGAAAGACAAAACACGAAAGTTAGTTTAACGGTACCTTTAAGAATCCAATCATGGG
The DNA here is from genome assembly GCF_032118995.1 of Asterias amurensis. Taxonomy (NCBI): domain Eukaryota; kingdom Metazoa; phylum Echinodermata; class Asteroidea; order Forcipulatida; family Asteriidae; genus Asterias; species Asterias amurensis. The sequence goes on from NC_092650.1 coordinate 15,469,184, forward strand.
CGTCAATCTGAAAAGATGAGGGGGGGGGGACGTTAGTAATAACATTTACGGCGTGGGGTCCGGGCCCGCTTTAGGGCCCCAGGAAAGTTTTAGGTCGTTTGTGCTCTCTGGTGAAATCTGGGAGTCTGAGGGTGATGTGCCCCCCTCTCGGATGTTACTGGAATGTAATGCCTATTTCAATATGATGCACCATTTTTTTGCTACATGGTTATCTGACCCCTGAAAATTTGGCATTTTAGATACTCTGTGGTGCCAGAACAATTTTAAGCCTTCAAATTTGAGCAGTAAAATTTGGGCCATTAAAATAAAATGAAAAAGATGGGTATGTGTAGTTGTTTGCAATGTTGTACACGCAAGGTATGCCAAAGAAAACAATTTCAGAAACGTCTCAATTGAATATGGTATCAAAATGGAACAGAGTAAATAACAGCCTCGGGTGCGGGGGTGCGGAGATACCTGGGTAAAACATGACCAATATCGCTCGAACTAGCAATAGAGGCAGCAGAACGGCAATGGCAGACAGAGACAGCGCGCCATCACTGTAAAGTAAACATACAGAAACTACAAGAGTAGGGAGATGACACGCACGTATGTACATGCCCTTATAAGACACACTAGTTTGCATTTTAGATGCTCTGTGGTGCAATCTTGGGCCAATTTTGAGGGAGGACATTTGATATAGTGTCCCCCACCCTTCAACAAGTTGTGTCATTCTTTTCCGCAGGATTAATACCCATGGTGGGACACATGGTTTGGTCTTATAACCGAGTGCAATTCTTGAATTTCATGATAAAGGTGGTCAAAGACACGGGGAGCATTTGATATTGTGTCCCTCACCCTCCAAAAGATGGGGGACATGTCCCACTGCCCCCCCCCCCCGATTGACGCCCATTAATATGAATACATTGTATTGTACTATTTAACGCACAATTAACTTTACATGAACATGTGTGGTTTATCACCTGTCTTTTCAAACCCCCCTTTTTTATAGTTGCTAGATACGACCGCTTCTACAAAAAATTTGAGCAATGTGTTCGAACAGACACTGATCCAAACATTCATAACTACATAACGGGTGAGTTTACCGATTATTATCAATGTGCTTTAAAAGGCAGTGGACACTATTGGTAATTACTTAAAATAATTATCGTCATAAAACCTTTCTTGATTACGAGTAATGGGGAGAAGTTGATATTATAAAACAGTGTGAGAAACAGTTCCCTCCGAAGTGACGTAGTTTTCGAGAAAGAAGTAATTTTCCACGAATTTGGTTTCGAGACCTCAAGTTTAGAACTTTAGGTCTCGAAATCAAGCATCAGAAAGCAAACAACTTCGTGTGACAAGGGTGTTTTTTTCTTTCATTAATATCTCGCAATTTCGACGACCGATTGAGCTCAAATTTCCACAGGTTTGTTATTTTATGCATAATGTTGAGATACACCAAGTATGAAGACTGGTCTTCGACAATTACCAATAGTGTCCGTTGTCTTTAAAATTCGCTGCTGCAATCTGCTTACTAAACACAGATTAGCCAAACTCCCATATATAATGCCCCAAAAGGCACTGGACACCAACGCGGGTTTATATGAAATTGGACCTAGATGAGGGTCACAAATAACTACACTTTTTTACATTTCACTGTTTATTTTATTTTTTTTTTTTTTAAATGCATAGCAGTTTTTTTTTAAAGTGTCTCTGGAAATATAAAATCATGCTATTTTTCTTTATAAAGTATTGTTTGAGGCACAAAGTTAGAACGTGGTGAACTTACAACAAAACTATTTACCTTTTCTGTGTTTATTCATTTTTGTTAGCAAACAAATTTGCCAAATTGCGTACTCATACTCATACCATGCATATAAAAAAAATACGCGCCTTTTTATTAACAACTATGTACTTCACTATTGGGAAAGCTGACCCAAATAAATGTTAATTGTGGTTCGAATTGACAACGGCGCACCCAGAATTATTGGCTCGAACCAATTTATTGGGTGGGGTCCAGGAGGGCCGGCCTCTGGTGGAGTCCAGGAGCGAAGCCCCGGTGGGGGTCCAGGGGGCAAAGCTCTGAGCCTTCTGGCGTTTTGGGGTGAAAATCAAGCCTCTTTACTCAGCTTTTTCGTTCCATCCAAAAAGTACTATTGCACGCTGGCAGCGTGCAATGGTACTTTTACAAAATTGTTGCTTTAAAATCCTGTTTCGATTGAAATTTTCGGACTATTTTTATGTGAAGCAGTAAAATTTGAATATGAATAAAATGCAGATAAATGTGAACCTGTTTTAGGTGTGTTGTTAGTGTCGAAACCTTCATGCAATTAACATATTTCTGGGTTTTTTTTTCCATTTCATTTAACTGCTCACCTTCCGGAACTCACTGCACGAAAACAAATGACGTCACAATGCAAATCCATGGTGAACGCCGCCTCATTTTTTTTCTGCTTACCTGTGAAATACGCTTCCACCGTAGCAAATGTTTCTTTTACAGCAAGTACACAGATTTGCTTACCGTTTTAAGCATCACTATGAAATTTTCTCATTCTAACTATTAGGTGATGGATCAACAAGCACGCTATGGGACAACCACCTGACGATCCAATGGTCGAAAATGAATCAGATGAAACAATACATACCTTTCACACTATCTGACGTCATCGGAGCTTTAACACCAAACGCAAGAATCATATTCTTGCTACGGAACCCAATCAACAGGTTTAATAGTCGTATAGTTATTGTGACCCGCTCTGCACAAAAGGGACGATATTCTAATTACATTTAAAGAGGCGTTCAATATTGAGATCCTGAAAACATTTTCACAACAATATTTTGTCTTTCTCGGTTTATTAGCTTCTGTTGCATAAATAGTTCCATATTTTATTCACAGAAGTAACCTTTTAAATTTTTGTTTAGTTGAAAAAACAAAGGTTGTTTATATCAACTATAGGTAACTACCCTTAAATTTTGCTAAGTTTAAGGAGCTGTATCTCTGAAGGCACTTTCAATAAATTATAAAATATGAATATGCAAATATCAGTCAGTATATCTCCAGAATGCAAAATGGCACAGGGTTCAAACTTTCAATAAATTATAAAATATGAATATGCAAATATCAGTCAGTATATCTCCAGAATGCAAAATGGCACAGAGTTCAAACTTTCAATAAATTATAAAATATGAATATGCAAATATCAGTCATCATATCTCCAGAATGCAAAATGGCACAGAGTTCAAACTTTCAATAAATTATAAAATATGAATATGCAAATATCAGTCAGTATATCTCCAGAATGCAAAATGGCACAGGGTTCAAACTTTCAATAAATTATAAAATATGAATATGCAAATATCAGTCATCATATCTCCAGAATGCAAAATGGCACAGAGTTCAAACTTTCAATAAATTATAAAATATGAATATGCAAATATCAGTCAGTATATCTCCAGAATGCAAAATGGCACAGGGTTCAAACTTTCAATAAATTATAAAATATGAATATGCAAATATCAGTCAGTATATCTCCAGAATGCAAAATGGCACAGAGTTCAAACTTTCAATAAATTATAAAATATGAATATGCAAATATCAGTCATCATATCTCCAGAATGCAAAATGGCACAGAGTTCAAACTTACACCAAAAGAAAGCTGATAATAAAACCAATTCAACTGTGTATGTACCTCAATTTACGTATTTTTGTTGAGCCGGTCACAATAATAATTTATTGTACTTTCTTTAGTTTTTATGTATTTTCTTGTGCAGCGCCAACATCTTCATGCCTGACGGAGCTTAGACTTGATGACAAGTCGCAGTAGCGCTGCATGTTACAAACACACATTCTGCCGTTCATGCAAGTCACAGATTGATGTACTTTCATGATGCAACTGTCGTAGGTAGCGCGTGGCAAGACTCACATACAAACATATATACTGGGATCGAGGATGTGTGTACCGTCCCCGTGAATACACAGCTTAACAATTACCGACTTGATTTCAAGACTAGACGGACCTGAGCGCTATATTAAATATAAGAGGCTATTATTATTATTATAATCGTAATAACTACTAAACTTTTCTGTTATCTGCTTTAGGTTGTACTCTGATTATTGGTACATTTATGGCGGGAAATCGCCTCAGGATTTTGATCTGAAAATTCGCGCTCATTTGAAGATTTTTCGAGAGTGTCTAAATACGGCAGATGACCGCACATGCGCATATCGACTCAATAATGGAGGCGCAGGACACGTAAGTGGCAAGTGTTGAGTATTAATAGTTTGCTATTTCAATACTTTGAAAGCATAACTCCCATAATGGGTGTATGTGGCTTTGTTGAGGTGTTTGTTTAATGTTTTGGTCGAGGGTTTTCTTTTGTTTTGGGTCTTTTCTCTGTTCAGCCTGTTTCACTTTTCTTTTTATAATACAGAGTGCTTTAGTCGGTTTATATATCATCTACGTCAGAGACTGGTTACGGCGTTTTCCAACTGATCAGGTGTTGTTTCTTCGGAGTGATGACTGGTTCGAGGGTCAGAAACCAGACATTCTGCTTAAGACTTATCACTTTTTAGATATTGGTAAGCTGTGACAATTTTTTTAATTTATTTATTTTGTTGCCCATCGAGGGCCTTTGTGAAAGTATGGCTTGGTGTTGGGATTCGGCCAATATGGAAAGCGCACATTATAGTTTGAAATGACTACAGAGCCTAAGCCCGAAGCCAAGGCCTAGCTTAGCTTTCGAAAGGGGCCTTTACTCATAGTGACTGATCTTGCCAAATCGTTTCTAAATTTGTGTCTTTTAAACCTTCCGTTTGAACCAGGTGCCCCAAAGAGTGTCACTTATCCCCCTTTGTACCTTATAAACATGTCAGGTCTAGGTGCTTGACCATCCTACTCGTGAACGATACTGGTATACCCTTGCCAACAAATGGAATACATAGAAAATACAACTCATTATCTGAGCTGCTGCTAAGACCTTTGATTTATGCATACACGTTGCTTATTTCTAATGATTCAGATGTCACTAAGGAGCAAATGAAAGACATCCTCACCGTTGACACCGGGAAGATTAAGATTGGAGGAGAGACCGTCTTGAGATCCAGTGGCAAGAAGAAGAGACACCCAATGATGGCTTCTACTAAGAAATTACTGCAGGAGTTGTATGCTCCTTATAACAAAGAATTGGTTGAACTGACTGGACATGATGGGTTTCTGTGGGAAGATTAGAAAGTAAAACAACTTAATATGGTAGTGGACACTATTGGTAACTACTTGAAATAATCATTATGATAAAACCTGATTTGGTAACGAGTAATAAGGAGAGGTTGATAGTATAAAACGCTGTTCGTGGAAAATTCGTGGAAAAATACTTCTTTCTCGAAAACTACGCCACTTCAGAGGGAGCCGTTTCTCACAATGTTTTATACTATCAACCTCTCCCCATTGGTCATTAACAAGTAAGGTTTTATGCTAATTATTATTTGGAGTAATTACCAATAGTGTCCACTGCCTTTAAGCTTCAATTTGATAATAATGTGATTTAACTTTTGACTTTATGCTTTAGGATATTAGACTTAAATGAAAAAACGTGTACAAATGCTATGCCGGGGTTTTAGGCGGAAATAAAGAATAATAATAATCACTAGACATTGGTGTTTGTGAAAGCTGTTGTTTTTTGCGCGTTGTTTTGTTTCGATTAAGTGCTTTAAAGATTTGAATTTGGTCTGGTTTCAAGATTGTTGATCGTTGACGGGCCCTTTTATCACTTAAGTGTCTTATCACAAACATGTCTTCATTTTGATAATAAATATACAGGACATTTTAAACCAGAAATAAAGGCCAATACAGGGGCGATGGTAATCCTTGTTTATAATTGGAAATCAATTGAAACTCGGGTCCCACTTCCGGTTGACCCGGATGTAAAGGTAACGGTCACAGTTACCTAAGGCTAATCTCCAATGCCCAATGAGTTTTAAACTGAAACAAAAAATAAAAATCGGCTGTGTACTTCTTGAGATATGGTTCGTACATAAGCAAGTGAAGAACTGAATTGTATTTTAACGTGCCGTACGTGTAACGTAACGTGACGTAACGTAACGTACGTAACGTAGCGTAACTGAACAATTACCATTTCATACGGCGCTGTTCCATCAAGATCATAGCGCACTATAGAAAGCAATCAACGTGGAAAAGGATGAGTTTTTAGCATTTTAATTAATGCAGGTAGAGTAGCCTATAACAGATTCCCTTAGGGCAGTCAAGGAGATTGTTCCATATTACTGGCCCAGCTGTAGCTCTTTGAACTAGAACTTTGTTTGCACGGGAAACATTCACTAGCGAGTACGGACCGAAGAAATCGGTGAAGAGTGTAATGTACGGTGGCCCACAACTGTCACGGCAAAACAAAAAGCGCCACGGAAAAACAAAAAGCGCCACGGCAAAACAAAAAGCGCCACGGCAAAACGAAAAGCGCCACGGCAAAACGAAAAGAGCCACGGCAAAACGAAAAGCGCCACGGCAAACGAAAAGAGCCACGGCAAAACGAAAAGCATGCGGGTTAAAGGTCGAATTATTATAAAGGGTCAGCACGCGCAGTGTGCAGTTGATCTTGAGGCCCACGTGGCGCTTTTCGTTTTGCCGTGGCTCTTTTCGTTTTGCCGTGGCGCTTTTCGTTTTGCCGTGGCTCTTTTCGTTTTGCCGTGGCGCTTTTCGTTTTGCCGTGGCGCTTTTTGTTTTGCCGTGGCGCTTTTTGTTTTGCCGTGGCGCTTTTTGTTTTGCCGTGACAGTTGTGGGCCACCGTAGTAATGTGACAGTAAAGTGGAAATATATCAAGGAGTAGTTTTATTGAAACATTTAAATACAAGAAGGGCAACTTTAAAATGGGTTCATTCTCAATACCGGTAGCCAATGAAGTTCTCTAAGTGACGGGGTAATTAGGAATACACAGAAATTTTTGAGTAAATAAAAGAGTAAATAAACCAATTCAAAACACGATGCGGCTTCAAACAAGGGATGAGTGAGGGGATGATCAACTGGTATAAGTTTGTGGTCTTTTAGATGTTTGCTCAGAGGTGCCCGGACGCCTAATTATCTATCGTTGGGCACTGAAGCCAGATCGGCATAAAGTAAACGCCACCACAATAATGACTAGACGTAGAAAAAAATCAAATTACTCTCAACTGAATTCGATATTCTTTTAGTTTTCAAAGCAGTTATTCAGCCTATTAAATAAAAATTAAGATCTTACCAAGCTCAGTTAGCAATTTATAAATCATTAAAAAAACGTCATCATGATGTCATTTCACAATTTACAAGAACTTGCCAATATCTAACATTTCGTCACCGTTTTCACGAAGGGACAATTTGTCCCCTGCAGCCCAAAATGTATGTTTGGAGAAAATCGCGTTTGAAGTTAAGCTAATTTTGAAATCACTGGTTCGTAGACTTTTCGATGTTAAATCTTTGAAATTTTTACATATCAGGAAAGTAGAGATCCTAAATCAGACAAATCTGTTTCCAATTTTGTTTATAATGGTTTAATTAATGAGTTATTATTCAATTAACAAAAGTGCCTCTTCGTGAAAACTGTACAAAATGTGGTCTGTGTGCAGCGAGTCGTGTTGCTGTTCGTGAAAACGCAGAAGCCGGATCTCCTACTTTTTTGCTGTGAAAGGGGACATTTCCACGCGTTAGAGCAATACACAAAGTGCCTGTTCGTGAAAACGAAAAAACAAGTTGTGGCCATTTGTGCCCGTTTGGGGCGCGCGCGCGTAAAACAATGTAGGTCACAGGTATAAACCGGAGCACTCGTTTTTGGCGCTGTGCCAGCCGTGTCTTTAACGCACAGAAAGGAAACTGTCTGTTCGTGAAAAAGCAAATCAAGGATCTTGAGGTTTTTGTCCTTCACCATCTTAGCATATCTAAGAACCTAGACGACTTTTAGGTCTATAAATTAGAGAATTGTTAGATACCGTTAAACTAATTCGAAACCACAAAAAAAAATCAAAATGAGTTTTTATTGATTTTTTACAAAATTGTCCCTTCGTGAAAACGGTGACGATTTATTAAACAACCTGCCAAGTTTCATCATTACTTCTGGAGTTATACAACCTCAAAATGTGCACGTCACGTGACCCCCCCCCCCCCCCCGATGCCGTCATTGATCTGAAACTTCACACATTATGTAAAAGAAAAACAGAAAGGCCTTCAGTTCACGGTCTATCAAAGGCCCATGTCACACGATGCAATTTGCAGGCAACCAGTCCCAGGCAATCTGCAAGAAGAAAAGGTATTCATGCTTGAATTCTTGCATGTTTTTCTAAGGAATCGTAAGACATTGTTTGAAAATCAACTCATGTGCTACCAAAGTGGTCCTGTAGCATGCACTGCAGTTGGTAGCCTCCAAGTTGCCTGTAAAAGTTGCCTCGTGTGACATAGATTTGATTCAAGTCCCGTTCTCGACTCGTGCGAGGATGGGACTTGACGGGTCGTTTCTTATTTCTGCACGGCACAGGTGAGCGGGGAGTTTTCTTTAAAATGCTAGGCGATGGGACTGAAAAAAAGAAGGGTTCTCACGGGATTGGGACTTGAGTCAAGTCTACATGTGACAAGGCACATGAGGCAACTTTTACGGGCAACTTGGAGGCAACCAACTGAAGTACATGCAAAAGGAACCCTTTTGGTACAAACGATGTCTTATCTTTTATGATCTAAAGAAAAGAATTGTGAATGCGTTATCTCCTTGCAGATTTGCAGATTGCCTGGAACTGCCTCGGGATTGTGACTTGAGTCAAGTCTACGTGTGACAAGGCCCCTAAGAACAAAACAAATAAAAGTTTACAATATGTAATTAAAGCACAGATGGTTAGGCCTTGCATTGCCCATCGATCACAACTCAGTGTGTTTATGTCGTCATTCTATTAAACCAAGTGTAAACATTTTCCAAAATATCAATGTGACTTGTTTGTTTTATTCTCCGTAAACTCATATGTTCCACGTTGTTAAAGCAATAACGTTAGCAACAGCTGGCCTGACAGCCCAAAGCTGTAACGGGTAAACATGTATATGCTTGCGATTTTGGTTTTAACAGCTGTAAGTAGTATGCAGCAGGAACGCAGACCGCAGTTTTGGGGAGCAACTGGGTTGCTCCAAAATTGGGTGTTCCGAGCAGTATTAATATCTCGCAACTTCGAAGACCAATTGATCTGAGTTCAAATTTTCACAGGTTTGTTATTTTGTGCATTTTGAGAAGACTGGTCTTTGACAATGGACCCTTCCCATGAAATATGCTAATTACATTCACGCATGCGTACATACCCTGTTGGTTGGCAAACGCCATAGAGTTGTGCACTAAGCAGACGCGCAATAGCGTCTGCGTCACGCACCCATTAGCCGTGTACAAAACCGTGCGCTCTCTAGTTCTTATATATAACTCTATAGACCTTTTCGCAAATACTGGGGCGCGCGCGTAAAGCTTGGAATTAGGTGCATTGTGGTCTAGCTGGTAGCAAAATTTGATTCATATATATCCGACAATGCACCTCATTCAACAGTCTGCGCTTGCGCATTGGTATTTGCGATAAGGTCTATGCATTGATCTCCATATACTGTCAGTATAATGGAGATCAATGGGTCTATGGGTAGACCCTTCCCATGAAATATGTAAATTGCACGTCGCGCGTGCGCACTAACGTTTTGGTTGGCAAATGAGGATACATCGCGCGGTTTTGTACACGGCTAATGGGTGCGTGACGCAGACGCGATTGCGCGTCTGCTTAGTACACCAATAGACCTTTTCGCAAATACTGGGGCGCGCGCGTAAAGCTTGGAATTAGGTGCATTGTGGTCTAGCTGATTACAAATTTGATTCATATCTATCCCACAATGCACCTCATTCAACAGTCTGCGCTTGCGCATTGGTATTTGCGATAAGGTCTATGTATGGCGTTTGCCAACCAACAGGGTCTGTACGCATGCGTGAATGTAACAAGCATATTTCATGGGTCTTTAACAGCCACAATGGTTGCTTATTTGCATGCAATACTTAGTATTCAAAGTATATTATGCTCCATTCTAAAAAAGAACAAACGTCAAGTATTGGAAAAAAAATTTCCGTTAGTGGCCAAAGCTTGCGTCGATCAGAGATGGCTCATTGTTTACTAGAAATCCTGCCGGTTTAATACAACTTTTTTCTGAATGTAAGACTCCATAGGAAATCGTTTCATGATATGAACATTCAATTCCGTGGATACTAATGGTTTAACAGCAGCGAAATTGTTATCAAACCAGGCTGTCGAATACCATGGCAAGCAAATCGGCGGCGACGATCTTTAACAAACGAAGACAGAAAGCCCATGCATAGAGCAGCTGGCGATCACAATGCAATTTCTAATTGACAGGCTTTGGGTGATGGTCTGTCGTTCTAGCTCATTTTGTGATCCTTTATCCATGGTGCAACATACTTGTGTAAATATTTCTCATAATAAAAGATTAGTTCTTAATAAACACAACATTTAAATTTGTTGCGTCACAGAACAATTGTTACAAACCGTTGTTACGCCCGTTACAAACCGTTCGTGTATAATAAAAAAACTATTAACCCGACTTAACCCACGAACCGCCCTGGTCGGCCGCGCTGTGCGTGAAAGGTAAACGAAAAACGTCTTGCACCAAGACTTTATATATGCTTGACCCGTTATGCTTCACTTGTGTCTTTATAAGGTAACGTCATAGGTTGTTTTTTTGTCAACATAATGCTGATTTATCAACAACATTATGAAAGAAAGATACAGCAAAAGTCACCTGTGACAGTTTCAGCTGAATACAGTTGTCTCTTGGCAAAACGAACCATCCAATTTTGGCGAGATGACATTTCCGCATCTCTTGCGCCACCATTCACAAACTAGCCTTGCTCATGCAGTCGAGTTATTCACTCCGAAAAACGCCGCTGTAAAAACCCATTCGTATAGTATACACTGTGTGTAAAATTAATCACTTCGCACGACACGGCGCCCCCCCCCCCCGTACACTAGCCGCATGCGGTTAGTGGTACGAGTGCGGATGACTTGTGCACAGTTGTACGACGAGTGTTCAGCGATGTGACAGTGTATGCGGGTGGGTCGTGCGATGTGATTACTCACTACGCACAATGTATACGGGTGTATGTTCACAACGGCGTCTTTTTCGGAGTGAATATAATGCGAAAGCCTTCAGCAAGGCTACTCACAAGCGGACTCCATGGACATTTTGAATCTCCGAAAGTCGCCTGTACATACTTTGAACAAGGATGTTTTGGGATAGAATTTCCCCAACAATTGTTTCAGAGTCATTGCCTTATGTGCCTTCTTGAAGAAGAACGTTTGCAGTGTGTATAATAATAGTCAAAGACCAGCAGTGTTCTCACTTGGTGTATCCCAACTTATAATAACAAATCGACGGCCATTTTGGCTCAAAATAAAAATGGTCATTGAATTTGCAAGAGACTAAATGAAAGAAAACACACCATTGTTGCATTGGGCCTACTTTGTGTGCTTTCAGATGCATATAATAAAAAGGCTTATACTGTCTTTTATTATTTGAGTGAGAAACACCTCTTTCTCAAAAACTACGTTACTTCTGCAGAGGGAACCGTTTCCATTGGTCGTAAGCAAGTAAGTTTTTATGCTAACAATTATTTGGAGTAAATACTAATAGGGTCCAGTGCCTTTAACAGGACCATGGTGCCCAACATGCAATGAGGTATGTATCTTGTAGACAATCTCCAGGCAAGGGCGAAACAGATGCTATCGTGCTTGTGTTTTGAAGAAGAAAAAGCAGAATTGAAAGAGTCTTTTTTGAAATGATTTTACATAACTATATAACATTTAAAATATTATGCCTCGCAAATGACACCGCCGAGAATGTCCTCGACAGATTCAACAAAAAGGGGGCACTCTAGTTTCCATGCCTTTGATTTAGATTTGTTTATTCACGGGTAGGTTGGGCTCGGTCCAAAGTCTTTTCAATATTGATTCCAAACTTGACCGTGTTCAGAAATACAACGGGGTGGGGGGGGGGGGGGTGTTGGAGAGACGAGCAACAGCAGCAAAGTCCTTGTACAGCTGACGTCACACCATCCACAGCTGTTTACTGACCAACCCACTTACATAAACCAGTGCAATATCAATATTGCTATTGGCGATCCAATCACAGCGCATTACCTCATAACATCCCCCCCCCCCCCCCCCCCCCGTGTGCAGAACATGAATCGATCATATTGTACCATACGAGCTGGTATAACTAAGTACCCTTTTGGCTTGGTGGGGATGAAATCATTACTTGCAGTGCATCACTAGTGTGGATGAGTTTCTACCAGATTGACATCCTGACTGCGCTATCAGGAGGACTGAATGTTGTGCCTCTTTATGTTATTTTTCTCCTCGAATCGGGACTGTACACATTCAAAAAAAAAATTGGACTTGTCAACCTTCGTCTATACGTCAGTTTGAAATTATTCTGCTTCAACGCCATGCAGGTGAGGTTTTTTTTAATCGTTTTATTTTAACAGTAGACCTCGTTCATAGTGTAGATAGAGAGGGGAGTCTAATTAAGCTCCCACAGGCACTGCATGGACACCGTGGTAATCGTCTAAGACCAGTCTTCACACTTGGTGTATCTCAATATACGCATAAAATAACAAACCTGTGAAAATTTGAGCTCAATATTGGTCGTCGAAGTTGCGAGATAATAATGGAAGAAAAAACACCCTTGTCGCACGAGGTTGTGTGCTTTCAGTCAGATGCTTGAATTCGACACCTCGATTCAAAATGTTTTAGTGAGAAATGACTTCTTTAAAAAAAAAAAACACGTTACTTCAGAGGGAGCCCTTTCTCGTAGTGTTTTTGACTATCAACAGCTCTCCATTGCTCTTGGCCAAGTAAGTTTTTATGATAAAAGTCATTTTGAGAAATAACCAAGTAACGTAATTTTCGAGAAATAAGTAATTTTCCACTAAAAGTATTTAAATTTGATTTCGAGACCTCAGATTTAGATTTTGAGGTCTCGAAATCAAGCGTCTGAAAGCACACCACTTCGTGTGGCAAGGGTGTTTTTTTCATTACTATCTCGCAAATTCGACGACCAATTGGGTTCAAATGTTAGGTTTGTGCATATGTTGAGATACACCAAGTGAGAAGACTGGTCTTTACAATTACCAAAAATGTACAGTGTCTTTAAAGTAGCCATTATTATTGTCAACGCACTATGTCAGTGATTTCACAAAAGAGATAAGACTAAAGCACCTCAAAGAGTAATGTTTTAAGGTACACTCTAAATTACAAGGATTTAAATTTAAATCCACAGGATTAAATTTTAAATCTTTCAAGGATTGTCGTTAGGGACCAATCAGCGTGGATTTAAAATTAATCTTTCAAAAGATTAAAACAATTAAGTCTGTGGAGGATTAATTAAATCAATCCCAGTGGATTTATTTTTCCAAATCTTTACAGATTTAACCTTCACCCATTGAATGATTTAAACCTAGATGCTAGCAATCTTTTCGGATTCATTTCTAATCTTCCTGGGGATTAAAACAGTAAACACGATTTCTGAACCAGCAGGAAAAACAAAACAAAGTAAAAACAACAGTTTTAAAATATTTGCCTTCAAAATTTTATTTTCAAATATACAAGTTAAATAATACACATAGTTTCGACAATAAACCTCGACATACAATTGACCTATGTTGTCCATAAACATGAAAAGTTCTGTTTTGTAGCTACATGTTTATCACTCAAGGTTTAAATCTGCAATTTCATTCAACAATTCTAAGAAGATTCGAGTGGTTGTTAACCAGTTGTTTACAGCCTCTGGGCACATTTGAGAGATTTATTTTAAAACAAAACAATTTGTTTGTTTCCTAGATAGGGTGAACATGGACAGTCTAGTAACGACACTAACTTTATTTCAAATAACTTGTTTTAAAAAAAAAAGATATTGCCACAATTTGTTAAATGCTTTTGAATTAACTGATGAACTACCTTTCTCCTACAAATTATTTATTTTAAGCAAAACTGTATGCTGTATCCAAGGGAATGCCACTTCAAATTAGATTTGTGAATTATGTTTGATATCAGTTGGATAACCGGATTTCATTGCAGCAAGGATCTCCAAAGTTGTTGGTTTTTCAGAGTAGTCTGACCCACACTCAAAATAACGGATTTTAAGAACTTATCAAAAGTTTCAACTACTGACGACCCCCCCCCCCCCCACACACTAACGGGAATGCAATCCATACAAAAGACAAACTGCTTCAGCTTTCTCTCAGGGAAGTTGTTCAGGTTGCTGTATCTCTATAGATGTCAAGTTTGTAACTGCTTCATCGATGTGTGTGCTACTCCCCTCCTGTATTTGAAAAAACAAAACATGCTCACGATAATGAAATGTTCTCATTTGAAATGCACAGTTTTTTCTTGACCGGTTTGGAAAAGGGGGGGGGGGCTGTTTAAGTCCCAAAGAAACGTCTTTGAAGAATTCTGTCCCTGGTCGACATAACCATGATAAAAAACATGTAAACGTGACCCTGGACCTGTATGTGAATGTGACCTTGATATAGGGGAATCCGCATGTTTATGTGACAAGATTAAATACTTTCAAATTATCAGCTATCAGCTATTATAGGGGCCCCTCAAACGTGGATATGTGATCGTTTTTCAAATGATATTATTATAAACTCACTCCTTGTTTAAAGCAAAAGGAATCGCATCAAAGAAATCAAGTTCTAAATAAACGTGAGTTCTTTCTGATAGAGTTGATTTAAACAACATTGTGGCTTAAAGTGGAATTAGTAGGCCCAGGTTTCACAAAGAGCTAAGTTTGATTTTAGCTGCAAATCAATCGCAGTTGCTAAGTAAAGTGTGATGTCACTATACAAATTAGCAAGGTAATACTTACAATTTGTCTTGCAATGAATGTTATTGCTTAGTGAAATGGACCACTGTTACATTTCAGTAAAGGAAACATAATTTTAAACAACCTCCATCTAGGGGAAATAGTACTTACCAGCTTGTTCTGAATAATGTTCTGAACCTCAACAGCTACAATTGAAACCTCTTGACCTCTACACTAGATGAAGGAAACTGTAAACAGCAAACACTATTGGAACAAAGGTCACCTGGAACATGAAAACATCCAGACGACTGTTAGTGTTAACAAACCCTCCACATCATTACCATGGAAAATGGTAGCATTAACTAAATGTAAAGTATATGTCACTGTAATTTACGGTTGTTTTTCTGTTGACCAGCACACAATCGTTGAATATAAAAAACATGTCAGTCTCTATTTTTTAGTTTATGTTATTGAGGCTCTTGCAATAGGGCTCAGGTGGCCATATACAAACAAACCACTCGTTTTTAAAAACAGCTTTGTATTAAATTATATCTCCCACCATATCGTAAAAAGTATTGCTTTCCTTTATAGCAACCATGCCAACAAATGCAAAATTTTAATTGTATCTTAATTGTATTACATGGGAACAATATATCAACGAAAAAAACACAAGACATGCTTACCAGCTTGATCTGACTGAATAACGTTGGAATTTGCATCAGATACAATTGAAATCTCTTGACTTTGCCTGAACGAAGAAAACTGTAAACAGCGACCAGAAGGAAGACAGGTCACCTGAAAAATGGAAACATTCAGACGATAACAATTAAGAAAAACCTCACATTATTATGAAGAGTTTTAGTAGTAGCCTATGGAACTTCAAACAAAGCTTTAACTAGAGACAATTTGGTCTAACAAAATTGTGTCATGTTTTGTTTTTTTCGACTCGCAAAAAATCTGTGCATTATATTTTCTAGGATTTAAAACTACATTTTCTTAAATTATTTATTCTGCAAAACAATACCACTATGTGGGTTCACTCAAGATATGTTATTAAAAAGAAACATAATTCTCTAACTAATTTAAATTTGCTAGCCTATCGAAATCGTTCTTTCTCAATTTTTAGAGCACATAGTCGGTTTGAAGATAATGATGGTATAGAAAGCTTATTATAAGCTTTCTATACCATCATTATCTTCAAACCGGGTAAGTTTAATGTCAATATGTGGACATTGTGTTTTGTGTCGTACAAAAAGTACCCAAATCCTTCATATACTAGATTTGACTCAAGTCCCAATCCCGTGCCATCCCCAGAAAACTATTATTTTGTGATGCTCTGCATTCCCAAACCTGTTCCGCATGCGGGACAGGGACTTGACGATGTCGCAGTCGCCTGGTATGTAAATGTATTCACTTATGAATATGTAACATTGTTACGTGATACGTTTTGACCAATCAAACGCACCCAAAAAGAAGACTAGTTCATTTGTCACTTGTGGGTTAAGTACTTTAAGTTGATGATTGAAATACATTTTTTAATAACCAATTAATTATATATATAAATAAAAAACACTAAATATTCGTTTGAATTTAAGTAATACGTTGTAACATACATTGGGGTCGGTTTTGTTTGCAAAATTTGAATTTTGGGAAGTGCAATAAAACGACTTATGACACCGACACCCCCTTGCCTGCTAATGAGTTTACCCGCCCCACGTGCGTGCCGCGCGTATAGACGCGTGCCTTACAACGTCTTCTACTGTGATGTCACGGAGTATAATGAATATTTTACCGCCAGGGCAGGGCAGCGCTTCAACGCTCCCATTGGTTTTGTACATCTCCCCATTTGGACCACATTTTGACGGCGAGCGCGCACTGTACTGTATGCTACGGGGTTGTTTCATAGTAAGCTTAGGGACCTCTCACACGAGAATGGGACTTGAATCAAGTCTATTCATATACGGGCTCCGTACATGCAAAACACGAATGTCGCGGTTACGCGTCACCTGAGCACACAAAGTGATGACGTACTACCATCGTAGCCTAGCAAAACCGCTGGCTCTCGTACACATGTTTCCACATGCGTATCTACATGCTGTGGGGCAATTTGGCGCTCCCAAGTTTCGAAAAGGTATCTTAGTTTGATTGCAACGTACATGGGAGTGTTGACCATCATAATATGTTAATGATTTGCCTGAGCGCCTAACAGCGGCCACTCAAATCAGCTCTTCATCTTCTTCTTCTTCTTCCTCCTTATTGCTGCTTCAGAAAATTTGAAGATTACCGCACTGTGGCTGGGCGCACGCGTGAAACCATGGGACCGTAAGCCAATCAGGTGCAAAATACACATGGTGCAAGTAAAAACTGGCCAGCAAGATTACTGACTAGGTGAGACCCTCAGTGCATTCTTGAATGCATCTAGAGAGGGTGAGAGGGCAGGGTCCGTCTTCAAGCAGTTCCAGTTCGTGCGAGGAAAGAATGATGATACATAGACCTGATTGCTGCAGTGCGGGATGTAGAAGCGAGATCCATGTCCTCTGGTCTGGTGTTGTGCTTCAGTGAGGTGTGCTTGCTAGTTGATGTCAACAAGATCATATCGGATGCGGTACATCATGGCAAGACGGCTTTGGAGACGTCTTCTTTCCAGAGTGGGCCACTGTAGTTTTTTTAGCATGGTGGTTACGCTGCTGGTATGGTGTTAGTTACCGGTGACATAGCGAACACCTCTACGTTGGACCATCTCAAGCTTGTCGATGTTGCGCTTGGTGTGTGGGTCCCACGTAGAAGCTGCGTATTCCACAATCGGCCGGACATAAGTTGTGTATGTTGCCTGCTTGATCTGTTGATTGCAGTGCCTGAATGTCCGGTTTAAGAAGGCTTGGATGGAGTTTGCCTTCTTGACTGTGGCATCAACATGGGCATTGAAGTTAACCTTGGAGTCGATGTGAACACTCAGGTATTTGGCAGAGTTGGCTTCATCCCGAGGATGTGATTGTGAATGCTGTAAGGTCTTAGGATGGGTTTCCTCTTGTTGGTCACATATAACCTGGCATTTCGCAGGATTGAACTCCATAAGCCACTTGTACAGTCAGAGGGAGTCGTTTCCCACAATGTTTATACCATCAACAGCTCTCGATCCAATACTCCTTACCAAGTAAGTTTTTAAAGGCAGTGGACATTGTTGGTAATTACTCAAAATATTTATTAGCATAAAACCTTACTTGGTAACGAGTAATGGGGAGAGGTTGGTAGTATAAAACATTGTGAGAAACGGCTCCCTCTGAAGTAGTGTAGTTTTCGAGAAAGAAGTAATTTTCCACGATTTTGATTTCGATACCTCAGATTTAGAATTTGAGGTCTCGAAATCAAGCATCTGAAAGCACACAGCTTCGCCTGACAAGGGTGTTTTTTCTTTCATTACTATCTCGCAACTTCGACGACCGATTAAGCTCAAATTTTCACAGGTTTGTTATTTTATGCATATGTTGAGATACACCAACTGTGAAGACTAGTCTTTGACAATTACCACTAGTGTCCAGTACCTTTAATACCATCAAATGCAAGTAAAGAATAAAATTATTCTTCCTGAACCCTTAACTACACAGCCCTTTTACAAGTCTATCCAGTTCAATTAGAGGTCATATCATTCGCACACACGTATTTGTAGCCAGATGACATAAAAAAGCCTCAATCCAATTTACAAAAGACTTTTTAAAACAGAGCTGCATACGTGCACTACAAAATTTACAGTTAGTAGGAAATGACACCCATTTATAAATGATACTTGCCATGTCAAAGGGTACAGGGGATTGATCTGAGACCAGATTGTTTACCACACATGATCAGGAAGAAGGTAAAGTGTGCCTTACATGCAAACATTGTCTTCTTGTTATAACTGACAGGGCAAAATTTGAAGAAAACCTTTTCATGAGAAGTGAGAAAACTTGTATTTGACAATTACCAATAGTGTCCAGTGTCTTTAAGTTAATATTTGTTTTGAGTAATTACCAAACGTGTACCTTCCCTTTAAAGCCATTGGACCCTTTCGGTTCAGAAAAAAAGAAGTTCACAGATTTACAAATAACTTACACGGTTTACAGAAGGCAATGGTGAAAGACTTCTCTTGAAATATTATTCCATGAAATGCTTTACTTTTTGAGAAAACAGCAAAACAATATAATTTCTCGTTAACGAGAATTACGGATTTATTTTAAACACATGTCATGACACGGCGAAACGCGCGGAAACAAGGGTGGGTTTTTCCATTGTTTTCTCCCGACACCGATGACCGATTGAGCCTGAATTTTCACAGGTTTGTTATTTGATATAGAAGTTGTGGTACACAAAGTGTGGGCCTTGGACAACATTGTTTACCGAAAGGGTCCAATGGCTTTAACACTCATTCTTTTCCTCTTGATGTTTTACTCTTTTGAAAAGTTACCATTAAACGTCTATATTAAAATAATTTTGTCATTTCAGTGTAGGAAAAACGTCTTTTCTCTTCATCATTTTAGCACAAGAAAACGTTTATTCTCTTCGTCATTTAAGCACAGGAAAAACGTTTATTCTGTTTATCATTAATAAGCACAGGAAAACGTTTATTCTGTTTATCATTAAGCACAGGTAAAACGTTTATTCTCTTTATCATTTAAGCAAAGGAAAATGTTTATTCTCTTCATCATTTCAGCAAAGGAAAAACGTTTATTCTCTTTATCATTTCAGCAAAGGAAAAACGTTTATTCTCTTTATCATATAAGCACAGGAAAACGTTTATTCTCTTTATCATTTCAGCAAAGGAAAAATGTTTATTCTCTTCATCATTTCAGCAAAGGAAAAACGTTTATTCTCTTTATCATTTCAGCAAAGGAAAAACGTTTATTCTCTTTATCATATAAGCACAGGAAAACGTTTATTCTCTTTATCATTTCAGCAAAGGAAAAATGTTTATTCTCTTCATCATTTCAGCAAAGGAAAAACGTTTATTCTCTTTATCATTTCAGCAAAGGAAAAACGTTTATTCTCTTTATCATATAAGCACAGGAAAAACGTTTGTTCTCTTCATCATTTCAGCAAAGGAAAAACGTTTATTCTCTTTATCATATAAGCACAGGAAAAACGTTTGTTCTCTTTATCATTTAAGCACAGGAAAAACGTTTGTTCTCTTTATCATTTCAGCAAAGGAAAAACGTTTATTCTCTTTATCATATAAGCACAGGAAAAACGTTTGTTCTCTTTATCATATAAGCACAGGAAAAACGTTTGTTCTCTTTATCATTTAAGCACAGGAAAAACGTTTGTTCTCTTTATCATTTCAGCAAAGGAAAAACGTTTATTCTCTTTATCATATAAGCACAGGAAAAACGTTTGTTCTCTTTATCATTTCAGCAATGTTTACTCTCTGTATCATTTCAATAAAGGAATAATGTTTACTCTCTTTATCTTCTCAGCAAAGGAAAAACGTTCATTCTCTTTATCTTTTCAGCAAAGGAAAAACATTTACTCTATTTATCATTTCAGCAAAGGAAAAACGTAATTTTTGTTGTCAGCGTCGGGTCGTTGCTTCTCTGCTTGAAGCTGACGGCTGACTTAAAGCGGTGGCCGAGAGCCCAGAACGAGCTACCAACGATTAAATCACTTTACATGTCAGAGGTGATGACATTCATCAACGAAGGGTCTCCAATAACTGATTTAACAAATCTTGAGCAGAAGGAGGAAATCATTTTAAGGAAAAATATTTCGGAGAGTCTTTATAAACTTGCGCCAAATGTGAGTCTATCGTTATATTCTATCTTTATATTGCATACAGAAATGATAATAATATAATATATTATAATGGCCCTATTCGAAACCACGGCTTAGGTTCCAGACTTCGGCTCAGGCTATAGCTATAGCTTGGCCTCGCGGTGGTTTTGACAATATTGCGCGTGCTATACGTCGTGCTCATGGCTTCAGAGAACGGAGCCTGTTTGAAGCCGAAGCCGAAGCCGTGGATTTGAAAAGAGCCTATTAATCACGACATCAATGTTTTCAAAGGTCCAATGGTGTGGGGTTGTCGTACCGTACAACACCATATCGAGCACCAAGAGTTGTGAACTCAAACACTGGGGACAAAATACCCCTATATCAGCGGCACTGAGCATTGCTAAACCAATATAACATGTTTTACCTTATGCTAGACTTGACTCAAGTCCCAATCCCGTGAGAGTTATTATATTTTCAGTCCCATCGCCTAACAACAGAAACGTCCCCAACCTGTGCCACAACATGTCCTCTCGCACGAGAACGGTACTTGAATCAAGTCTAACCTTAAGCTTTATTTAGAGCTTTACCGTTTTGTTTTGTCTTCACGGCAAGGTCTTCGACGCGGTGCCAGAAGAATTTCTCCCTAAATTTAGAAATCCTTGCTGGCGGTCTCAACTCTCTGGCGAGGGTGGTCTGATGACGTCACCTCCGCTGAAGTGTCTACCCTATTTCTTTCTGGCCGGTATGCCAAAGTCTGGTACCACTGACGTCCATGACAAGTTGCATACGCATCCACAGGTCTTCAGAGCTCGCGTCAAGGAACCACACTGGTGGACCAGAAAACGCTTCACTGGAAGTAAGTTTTGTTCAGGTGAAATTGTGTTTATGTGTGACACCCCCCCCCCTTCCCCAATACTCAGCAGAACGGTCAGACTTGAACGATCAACTCGCTGGTTAAACCGTGGAACTTCCTAGGCGTTGTGCACAGTCTTTCACAGATAGGCTAAAATTAATGCTTGTGGAACTTAACGCCATTAACAAAGGAAGTTTGTTTGGGGTGAGTGTACCGTCTTAATCACACATCGGTGTATATTGGTAAAAAAAATATAAGAAAAATGAAATAGTCTATTTCAGGAGCGCTGACTAGACCAGCATGCACCTCTTTCAACGCATACAGAGAATAATTTTGTGGGTGCGTTCGTTTAGCTTCCCTGGGTCGACCCCTGTTTGCCCCGGTACATCACCCGGGTCGGCCCTCAGTGCCCTGCTTGTGGGGTGACCTGAGGTGCATCCCGTCACCACGAGAGGGCGAGTGTGATCGTTCGATTAGCTCTTGTCATGGGCTCACCCGAGTGAGCAATGCGGGGTCGAGCCAGGGAAGCTTATCGAACGCCCCCATAATGTGAGTATTAAATTGCGAAAAGGTCTCACATATAGCGCCCTCTTGTGATGTTGTTACTGACCAAGCGGACCTTTATTAGATGGGATTGGCATCATTGATTCCCAAACACAATGGGAGAGAGTAGTACATTTTAATATGATAAGATGCCCATTACAAGTGCAGAACAATGATTAATAAAAATCAGTTATGTTGAGTGATTGCTTACATTTTCAGCAAGCGTACTTCAGTACATCGGCGGCCAGTCAATTAACATCGCAAAGCAACTTGTGAAGGGTTCTGACCCTTCGATCATTATGGGTAGGCTATGTATTTTTTGTATTAACATACTTTCTCTGTCTTCTCTTACACCTAACCCCCTTACTCAAAAACAAGTATGTCTAGAATTATGTCCTTGTGGTTAAAGGCACTGGACACTTTTGGTAAATACTCAAAATAAAACTTACTTTTATAACGAGCAATGGAGAGCTGTTGATAGTATAAACCATTGTGAGAAACGGCTTCCTCTGAAGAAATTTCTCACTCAAAATGATATTAGTTTTCAGTTGAAGCCTTTATTATGCATTAAGCAAACAAAGTAACGAAGCAAGGTTTTTTCTTTCATTATTTTCTTGCAAATTCGATGACCAATTGAGCCCAAATTTGCACACATAATGTAAAAACATGACTGGAAAACTATAAGTCTTTATAAAATCCATTGCCGCTTCGTATTCTTTCTAGGAGACTCTTCGGCCTCGACCTTCTGGGACAACATAAAATGGCGCCAATTCTTCCCTCAGGAAAACATTGGTCCTCCACATGTTAATGCAGAAGTTATTAGCACAGTCTTGCCAAAGTCTCAGATAATTGTCACATTTCGAGATCCTACTGCAAGGTGGGTGGTAAGATGCTGTTGGAAACTTTCAGTATAATCAGAGAGGCCAATGTCTGCTGAAATATACTGTAAAATACTGTATAAACTGTAAAAACAGTGTTTAGAATTTAAATACATGACATGTCTAAGCATAAATTTTGTTCCCACTTTTGTTCACATGTTTACCTAAACATCATTGTGTGTGCTTGGATGCATGCAAACCATATGAACAGGTGTGAAAAATTGTAAACATTTTTATCATGTAAACATGTTTAAAAAGTGGGTACAACATTTGTGTTTAACATCTAAAAACAGTTTTTACAGTGTGTTGTACTTATCATTGGCTTTGGCTTTCGCGGAAAGACATAGGTCAATGGCTGCCCGAGGCCAGTGGCTACTGATAAGAACAGTTGTTGTTGAGGTCAGTGGCTGCCGAGATTCGGTGGCTTGTTGAGACCATAGGGGCTGCCGCAAAGAAAATCACTACTGAGGCTGGTGACTGCCGAGCCTCGGTGGTTTGTGAAGATTTCTGAGACCAGACGGGTGATAAGAACAGTGGCAGGATAGCAGTTGCTGCTAAAGACAGTGGTTACTTCGGTCAGTACTGTTTGGGGCTCATGGTTGCTGAGGCGGAAACAAGTCAACTCGCCCCCCCCCCCCTAGCAAAGTCGTCCACTATAGCAAAGTCGGCCCCTAGCAAAGCCCTCTCAAAGTCGCCCTGAAAGTCGCCCGACACAGTCGCCCCCTGGTTGCTGAGGCTCGTTGTGTTATCATCTGCATGGATTTATTCCGAGGACTATCACCAACTTCAGTTTCATAAAAATTTTCTGGCAAACTTATCGTATACTTAATCTTGAGCATTTCTTTTTGTTCAAGCAACAACACTTCGTCAATGAAAAACCTGAACAAACAAGAATACATTATTGTGTCTTTTTTCACTTTTATCAAAAGGTTGTTCTCTGATTTCCACTACTTTAATAAGCACGACTATGACAAGGGGCCGTCGATATTCCACAGTCAAGTCAAAGAATACCTTCGTCGTTTTAAGTCATGCTTAGCTAATAAGAAAGACAACAGGACGTGTGCGTATGATCTTCAGACTGAATCAAAAGTGGTAAATTTTTACTATGGAATTCTGTACTGAAATATAATAATAGTGCGAAGCTCCTAAAGGGACAGGTACAACAAACTCGAGGGAACGAAATAATACATTTCGGGGGAAGAAAATAAAAGTTCGAGGTAATGAATTTACATTTTGAGGGAACCTAAAACTGATTTCAGGATTTGTTTTACAGGAAAGGAGTCAGTGGTGTCGTGTTTATGTTTTTTCAACATTTGGATCTTATCTCTGCTAAGCTGAAATGTCTCATTTAGCCACTGTCATTATTAGGAAGTTAAGTATATGGGTCCAATTTCATAAGGGTGGTCGTCAGAAAAACACAGCTTGGCAGCTTTTTTTTTTATTGCTAAGCAAAAATTGAGTTGGGAACCAGTGACAACAATGTAAAACTTTTGGCTGGTAACCAATTTTCTGCGGAGCAACATTTTACTCCGCTTACTGGCATTATGGCATTGGGGGTCTGGCACATGTTAAGTGATCCAGATCCCTGTTGAGGTGAGAGGAAAAACTAAAGTGATATTGTTTGCTGTGTTACTAAAAATTTGGGAAAAAGAAAGCTAACTTTAAATTGACCTTGTCATTCAAGAATTCCTATTAACCATCTAAATTCACTGAACAGCGCTTGTATTTAATAGATGTTATATTTTCCATTATTTGTGTTTGAAAGTACAAACAGTGCATAAAGGTAGGGCCAGAAATCTGCCGTTAAAGCTCAAGTTCACGCCCATTACCACCCTTTGACCTTTCATCATTTCACATGGCTGGCCTTCATGATTCTGGAGATTCGTAGTTAAATCGGACGTACATGCGTGTACATATATAAACTAATTCCTGTCCTTATCCTTGCGGATAAGAATAAGGATAAGGACAGGGGACCAGTCTAACTGTACTTTCAATTAGTGTTTACCTTTCCCTTTAGGGGCTCCGCTCAACGTATTAACAGAATTTCAAAGAAAATATCACAATAATTTCTTTAAAAGTAAAAAGCTCCCTTATTGTTAAGTGAAAGGTATCTGCTGATGCCTCGTCGTTAAAGGCATTGGACACTATTGGTAAAGACTCAAAATACTGGTTAGCATAAAATAAGCAAGCTGTTGATAGTTTAAAAACATTGTGAGAAATGGCTCTCTCTGAAGTAACATTAACAGAAAGAGGTAATTTCTCACTCAAATGATAAAAGACTTCAGCTAAACTCTGTTATTATGCATCCTAAATCACACAAATTAATGCAACAAGGATGTTTTTCTGTGATTACTCTTTTAGCAACATTGACGACCAATTGAACCCACATTTTCAAAGGTTTGTTATTTTATGCACAAGCGTGTTCAGTGCTGTTCAACTTAGGTTTCTGTTTTCAACACTAACCATTTTATTTTTGTTCTCAATACTTTAAACTTATTCAATTTGAAGAGAGCCAGCATCGGACTTTATTCAGTCTACCTCCGTGATTGGCTGAAAGTTTTCCCACGTGATCAGATTAAGGTCATCCGATTGGAGGACTGGCAAACCAACTGCACACAGATGCTGCCTCAACTATTTGAGTTTCTCCAATTGAGTAAGTTACACTGTTGAATAAAACAAATAGTTTAAAATGGAAATTGGTACGATGCAACTATTAATGTTGTAATGGGAGACTTAGCGACACTGTAGGTGGCAGCATTTTGGGTGGGTGGATTTGGGGTTGAGGACCACAGAGCTGCAGCTAAGATAGTCTGAATATCTGACGTCACATTTCGAGGCTCGTGAATAACGCCAGAGACCTGCCTCCAGACCGGCGTGTACTTTCACCTTTGACCTTCATTCATTTCACATAGAGATACGCAGTCAAATTATATTGCGGATGTGACAGCAGTGTGCTGTTTGGGCATGGAAAGCTCATGTCACTGCACGTATCCAATGATATCATTGTATCCAATGGAATCACTGGATCTGAGAGCAGGGACCCGTCTTTATTCTACAGCTAAGAGTACCTGATACCTACTAGTACCTTTAGCATGAAATACGGTTTATAAGTTTGCAATCACCGCAGCAACGCACCTTTTCGTTTATCCCCACGCAGGGAAACTGGACAGTACCGACATAAAAAAGAAATGCCGCCGTCACCCGTCCAATGTCAACAAGAGACCGACTAAACAAATGCTACCGGAAACCAAACAGTTGTTGAAGGAGTTTTATCGCCCCTTTAATGTAGAACTTGCTCAGTTGCTGAACGATGATAAATACCTATGGGAGGATAGTGCTTTATGATCTTAAGTATTATTAATGTATTTAAAAAGTAATCAATGTTAAATGTAATGGTTTAACGAAACGCTAGGATTAATACTATCCCGAGTCAAGGACGAGTGTTTCTCATCCTAACTTAGGATGGGTTCAATGCGTTTTTAATTACGTCTATGGATATGGAGCTTCACTCGCCTAAAGTCCTAAGACTAATCCTAAGTTAGGAAGAGTTTGGTGAAACCGACGGCTGGACACGATTGGTAGTTTGAAAAAAACTCAGTCTTCTCACTTGGTGTATCCCAACATAATTATGCGTAAAATAACAAACCTGTAAAAAAATTGGGCCAAATTGGTCATCGAATTTGCAAGAGAATAATGAAAGAAAAAACTCCCTTGTTGCATATACTGTGGTGTGGTTTGATGCATAACAAAGGCTTCAGCTGAAGTCTTTTATTTCTTAAAGTGAGAAGTTACCTCTTTCTCAAAAACTAACCGTTTCTCACAATGTTCTATAGTATCAACCGCTCTCCATTGCTTGTTACCAAGTAATGCCTATAATTATTTTGAGTATAATATTGACTCATATTTATCTCCAATGGCCAACGTTATAGCTACACATGTTGTTTTCCTCTATTGTGCCATGAATTGTCACAATTAATTGTTGTTGTTTTGAATACTGATTATCTCTGTTTTTATTCTTCTATCGGTGACAAATAAAAGACTATCCTACTGTTATACTTTAAATGTGTCCGTACTCAACACTAATTGTTGTGCTTATGTTAAATTGGTGAATCTTGCTTTTGTCATTTACTCCAATAAATGGGTCTTTAAAGTGAAGGCCTACAACAAACCTGTCAAGTAATTATAGCCTCTCGTGGCTGAGCGGTTAAGAGCACCGAATTCAAACTCTGGTGTTTCTGATCAGCAGAGTGTGGGTTCGAATCCCCAGCCGTGGCACTTGTGTCCTTAAACAAGACACTTAACCATTGCTTCGTCCTTCAGATGGGACGTTAAGCCGTTGGTCCCATTTGTTATGTAACGCATGTAAAAGAACCCATTGCACTTATCGAAAAGAGAAGGGGTCGGCAGCAAATTGCGCCACAGCATCTTATAAAGCATTACATGGTGCTATCAGAATTAGGTCTCATAATTCAAACGTAGTCGCACAATCTTCCAGCAAATACTGTATGTTACAGCGCCAGGAGCGTCACTGAGTGACGGACATGTGCACTTTATAAGAAGCCACAATTATTATTATTAATTTATTATTATTATCATTATCATTATCATTATCATTATCATTATCATTCTCATTCTCATTCTCATTCTCATTCTCATTCTCATTCTCATTCTCATTCTCATTCTCATTCTCATTCTCATTCTCATTCTCATTCTCATTCTCATTCTCATTCTCATTCTCATTCTCATTCTCATTCTCATTCTCATTCTCATTCTCATTCTCATTCTCATTCTCATTCTCATTCTCATTCTCATTCTCATTCTCATTCTCATTCTCATTCTCATTCTCATTCTCATTCTCATTCTCATTCTCATTCTCATTCTCATTCTCATTCTCATTCTCATTCTCATTCTCATTCTCATTCTCATTCTCATTCTCATTCTCATTCTCATTCTCATTCTCATTCTCATTCTCATTCTCATTCTCATTCTCATTCTCATTCTCATTCTCATTCTCATTCTCATTCTCATTCTCATTCTCATTCTCATTCTCATTCTCATTCTCATTCTCATTCTCATTATCATTATCATTATCATTATCATTATCATTATCATTATCATTATCATTATCATTATCATTATCATTATCATTATCATTATCATTATCATTATCATTATCATTATCATTATCATTATCATTATCATTATCATTATCATTATCATTATCATTATCATTATCATTATCATTATCATTATCATTATCATTATCATTATCATTATCATTATCATTATCATTATCATTATCTCATTATCATTATCATTATTATTATTATTATTATTATTATTATTATTATTATTATTATTATTATTATTATTATTATTATTATTATTATTATTATTATTATTATTATTATTATTATTATTATTATTATTATTATTATTATTATTATTATTATTATTATTATTATTATTATTATTATTATTATTATTATTATTATTATTATTATTATTATTATTATTATTATTATTATTATTATTATTATTATTATTATTATTATTATTATTATTATTATTATTATTATTATTAAGGTCCGTTTCCCTTTTAACTGTTGTGTATTTAAAAAAAAAAATTGCTATGTTTGCTCATGTTTTTAATCCTGCATTTAAATGTTTTTCTTGACTGTACAGTGATTTGAAACAGTGTTAAAGCGCTTTATAAATGCATTTAAGTTAAGTTAAGTCATCTTCTGTGCGTTGCCCTCTTAACGCGTACATGGTGAACCTGGGGTCGATTTCGAAAAGGGTTTAGACTATAGTCCTATGTTCAGTTAGGACGAGTTACTCGTCATAACTTAAGATTATCCAATTCAGTTTTAATATTTCCTAGGACTAGCTTTTACCAGTTAAATCCGTTGTTCTGGGTTATGTACGCATGCTCAGAACTACGTGAACAATGGACATTTACCTGGTAAGTCTGATGCCACCTAGCGTTCCAAAATAATTCCCCCATTGGGGCGTGCCTTGACAAAATGGCCAGGTTTCGGAGAAATAAATCACCCTCGTCCCAAGTTTCAATTTGTTTCAGTGTTAATCTATACTTGCAACCAAGTCTAATATAAAAAGTGAAAACATATTTATTAAAATATATATATAATATGACAAATTGCTCATTTTGTTTGTCTTACTTCCAGAAATGTGTATAGGAGACTTAATACATAGAAACAAATGTTGTCTTTTTCGATAAGCGCCAGTGTCCCAGTGAATTCTGTCTGCCGGAGATTCGGTCTCCCAATTGGAATAACATGGGCTGGATGAGGATGATTCAAAAGAGGGCGCTCTCACAAGTAGTTTGTACACAGTTTGCCATGGGGGACCGCGAATCTCCTGCCACACAAGACTTGCACAGGGTATTGGGGAGAAAAACGCCAAGTCAGACTACGCGCAAACCAATTATTCAGTTCAAGAACAACTCTATAATATTGTAGTCTAAATGGTATATGTACTTTTTCCTAACACAAAAAAACACAATGTCCACAACACAGTTTGAAGATTATGATAGTAGAAATTTAAGCTTCCCTTGAAATTTTACCTACTGAGGTGCTGTAGTTTTTGAGAAATGAGTAAAAGTAATCATTTTCGTCTCAGTTTTAGCATGTAAAAACGTATTAACCAGTTATGCTATGGTTTTGGTATAATATCATAACTGGTTAAGGGGATTTTACATGCTAAAATAATGTTGGTCTCATGAGACCAAAATTATTTCGTGACTTGTTTTACTCGTTTCTCAAAAACTACACAACCTTAGTTAGTAATATTTGAAGGGAAGCTTTCCACTATCATTATCTTCAAACCCTGTAATTTTAATGTAAATCTGTTGACATTTTGTTAACGTAGTTGCCGTTCGCAACACGATACTGTCCGCAACATGCATTACTGGAGAACAGATACCTGTATCACACAAACAGTCAAAACTATAAACGATCCAGATGTGTGGACTTGCTCCAGTCCTTCCGAGTCAGGCTCTAAACAAGTTGATATGGGGAACTCTACCCAAAAATCCCCCTTGCCAGAATGTTTATACTAAATTGAGCCCAGGTTATTTGTACGCTGTGTACGCCAAGGTTCGGTCAAACTCCAAAGGTCATTGTTTGTGAAGCTAATCTATGTAAACAACAATAGTTATAGTGGCTTTCAACATAGCACACAAATCCGTTGTGGCAGGAGACCCTCTCTGTGTGTCCCCTCCCCCCTAGACTTGACTCAAGTCCCAATCCCGTGCCAGCGCCACAGAAAAAACAGGCCCAACCTGTTCTGCCTGCGGGATCGCTGCTGCAATAGCTACATTTTGACGATGGGGGCGCACTTGTTACGTGACTCAGAGCCGTATATTGGTACTTGACTGCTGGCACGTTGTGTTTGGGACCTCACACGAACAAGGGACTTGAATCAAGTCTACCCCCCCCCCCCGGAGTATGTGTGTCCCCCCCCCCCCCAATTAGACAATACAAACTACTGCTGACAGCGGCCCGGTGTTGAGTAATCCACCACCCCCCCCCCCCCAGCCCATGTTAAGTTCCCATTGTGACAGAATCTCTGGTGGACAGTTGCCCATGCATGGGACACCTCACTCATTTACGCCCATGTACAGGCCTCGTGGAGTCCGAATCTAAAAGGTACATTACAGAATTGGTTTTTGCTAACAAAAAGTGGCTGGAACTTCATGTAATCCACCATATATATAAATTGAAAAACCTGTAGAAGTTTGAGATCGATCGGCCATCTTGGTCACGGGTGAACACAGTTTGCATGAGTTTGCATGACTTAGGTTTAAAACGCTCACTGATCGAGCGATAGACTCCAAACGGATTTTTAAAAATTTATTTCTCATCAATATTATAACATTTCAGACAGAACTGTATTTTGATGGATGTTTTCTACTATCATCATCACTGTAGACATTGTAAGTTGTATGTAAATCTGTGGTCTTAGTCGAGTTTATTAAATGAGGCCGGGTTGCCGTAGTTGTCGTTACATCATAAGGTGATCATCACAGTTTTTTGGGGGAGCAATAAACTAGTTATTGCTCCATGGTTTTAGCAATTTCCTCAAACAAGGCCTTGTTTGAGGAAACTGCAAGGGTTCTGCCCATGACAGTCGGTGCCGGAAGTGGTTCGCCCTGCATTCAGGGTTCTCCAACCACCACTGGCAAATTTTTCGTCAGTTCCTTTTAAAACACACATAGAGGCGCTATAATTATAAGAACCTACCTGCAAAAAAAACGGGAAAAAACACACATTTTATAGTTGCGATGGCACTGATGGGCTTTCGTACAATTATGTCTCGTATTATCATAGTTATTTTAATGAACGATTGTCAGCAATATCAATGCCACATCACACACACGGAACTGGAAACATATGTACATGATTCCCTTAATCACAGACACCTAGTCCATCTAGTAACGTAGCTAGTCCAAATTGTTGATGTGAGAGTTTGTCATTATGTTCCTGTGTAAAAGAAAACCAAGAATATCTGCTGGGAGAGCATGCCATAGGACCATGAGACCGGTAAGTGGCTGTTATATTGTAGCATGCTGTAGGATCCTAGTTGGCTCGCACGCCTACAGCAGGCGACGCGTCGCGCGCTGAATGCACAGTTTGTGTATATTTTTTTTATACAGACAGATCTGATATAACCCGAACCTCGTCGTGTGTCCACCATATATATTAGTCTTGGTTCCAAGACCATTGGTGTTGTGCGGTCACACACAACCAACGTTCCGATTATGCACGGCAAAAACTGTCCACGCTTGTAAGGAACGAACGCTAGCGGGCGCTCTGTTTCTCTGCTTTAGATCTCACCATGTCCTGTGCTCACCATGGTGAGATCTAAATCAGAGAAACAGAGCGCCCGCTAGCGTTCGTTCATTACAAGCGTGGACAGTTTTTGCCGTGCATAATCGGAACGTTGGTTGTGTGTGACCGCGCAACACCAATGGTCTTGGGACCAAGACTACATATATATCTCAAAATGGCTTTTACTATGCTGTTGCCGTACGTGATCCCGTCGAAAATCTTCCCAACTTAGGGTTAATCTTAGGAAGGGTTCAGATCCGTATCCAAATACGTTAGGACGCATTGAACCCATCCTAAGTTAGGACGGGTTACTCGTTCTAACTCGAGTTAGGATTAATCCTAGCGTTTCGTGAAATCGGCTGCAGGATAAGTGGTCATAATGCACGGCAGTAGAACGGTTATCAAACGTCAATGTAACAGCCATGGTAGGTTTCCTATGATGCATTTGGTCTACGACAAAGAACAACCCATTATAGTACATAGAAGAGAACAACGAGTCTAAAGACGCCATGGGTGATGCAGGATTCCATTAAATGTGTGTTTTTTGGTTAAAGGCAGTGGACACTATTGCTTATTCTAATACATACTAAAAGCACTAACTGTGTTTCGTATGCATATACTCGTCTTGCTGATATATAAAAGCATTGTACTCTGTACTAGTCTTGCTGTTATTTGCTACTACAGCACTGTGTTTGGTGCTTGTTATATAATTCTATTACTAAAAACACCATATTTGGTACTTAAATCGATTTCATTCTACTACCAAAAGTTGCCTATTCTTGTGTTCGTTTTTGTCTGTACTGTTACTCTACTCTAGACGATGTGACCAGTGACATCATGTTTACTAAAGAGCCACCACGCCTGGACTTCCTGCAGGCAAGATTTGTACACAGCTCAATGGAAGAAAATATAAAGTCTCATATTTTTTAGAGATTGCACTGTCCAATTCTTATTAACTTTTGATACGATGAAACAGGGCACATCTCAAAACTTGTCCAGCTTTTACTTTCGTTACTCTTGGATTTATGTCGAAATTATATGACACAAAATGTCAACTTTCCCATGACCAGTGCAGCATCTTGCCTGCCAGACTAGCTTAAAATGTACAAGGTCACACTTAATGTAAACAAAGTTCACACATGGTCTATAAAAGCACTGTATTCGATAAACTTGTCCTGCTATCATTGTGTTCTGTATGATACTTGTCTTTATTCTATTATTAATAACTCATAGTTGTCCGGGGGTGGATTTCACAAAGGTAGTCCTAACTTAGGACTAGTCCTAAGCAATGCTAAGAGATAGGACTGGTCCTAAGTTAGGACCAGTAACTCATCCTAACTTAGGACTGGTCCTATCTCTTAGCATTGTCCAGGACTAGTCCTAAGTTAGGACTACCTTTGTGAAATCCACCCCAGTGCCATTAAACATTGTATAGCCTAAACAAACACACCAAAAGCTATACAGATAAAACAACACACCCAGAAATGGTACACCACTGCAATGGTGATGAATGAATCACTTAAAGACATTGCCACGTCACAGCCCGAGTTTTTGCTAACTGAGGTTGGAAAACTATGGATGAGCACATCACGAACAGAGAGTTTGTATGAAATATTACATACTTTCAGTATTGACAATGTTGATTTTTTTGGAAATAGTTCAACAAACTATAAGGGATGTTTCAACTCACGAAAAAAATAAAATTGAATTTGCTCACAATTTGTTGTGACACGATTTATTGTTTTGCTTTCATTCGGTCGGCCATGACAACCTGCGCATTTTTTTTAAATAAACAATGGACATTTCTATGGTGGTAATTTTGATTGTATAAATCCATTTTTTTATATATTTTTTTAACAGCTGCTAATGTTGAACCTTAGACAAGCCTTCACACTGACTGTCTTTGTTTCATTCCTCATGCCGTTGTGCTTTGTGATATATCGACACCATAATGGGAGGGTTGACTTTCAACACCAAGCACCAATCTTCACTGGTGCTGTCAATGGATCTATTCGTCACTACAAATCGTTGCTGGGTGATGATCAGGTATAAGGGGATATGGACACCTTTGGTAATTGCCGAAGACCAGTGCTCTCACTTTGTGTAACTCAACATATGCATAGAATAATGTGAACGTTTGTTCGCAGGAGAAAATACTGGAAGAAAAAAAAACACCCTTGTCGCACAAGTTATGTGCTTTCAGATGCCTTGATTTCGAGACCTCAGCTGAGGTCTCTTATTAAATTCAAATTGGCTGGTAACCTGTTTCTGTTAAAAGGTCTAGGTACTTTTTGTAGGACAAAAAACAACCACAGATTCACACTAAACTTACACAATTAGAAGATAGCAGAAAGCTTCCCTGAAAATATTAGTTGCTGAGGTGCTGCAGTTTTTGAGAAATGAGTAAAAACAATGTCATGAACGTAATTTTCGTCTCAGTGATCATGAGACGGACATTATTTTAGCATGCAAATACGTAATTTCATGACATTGTTTTACTCATTTCTCAAAAACTACAGCACCTCAGCAACTAATATTTTATGGTACACTTTCTACCTTCGTTATCTTCAAACGGTGTAAGTTGAATGTAAATCTGTGGACATTGTGTTTGTGTACCCAAATCCTTCAAGCAGTTCCTTTTTTCTAAGCATGTTTTCGTGCTTATCTACAGGCTTTATGAAGTTGGGCCCAGGGTTGGATTTCACAAAAAGTATTATCGATTTTTTTTTAATTGTGGGTGGGTGGGTCAAAAGAAATAACTGCAAAACGAAATTCAATTAAAACAAATTAAAAAATTAATGGAAAAAAATTGGATATTTTTTTTTCATCAACATTTTTATAAGACAGCAGGGGTCGATTTCACAAAGAGTTAGGACTCGTCTTTTCTCGAGTCTCCTAAGTAGGATTAATCTTAAGGTCTGCATGCTACAGTGCAGAGTGGGGACTCTTCCTATAAGACCTAAGATTAATCTGAAGTTAGGAAGAGTTTTGTGAAATCCACGGCAGAACCTCATAATATCAAACTAAATACTGTTGTACAAAGCTTTATGTGCAAGCACGTTTCATCTCTGTTTAAACAATAAATTTGTGGGTTTAATCCACGAACGGCTATTAAAAACTACTGGTTGTAGACCTTTGATCTAAACAAAAGATTTACATCATTTTGAGGTAATACTATTGCAAAAATAGAAAGTTGGGGTGAGTGGGTTGTTCAAAAATATTTTGATTTTTTTTTTTTGAAGTTAGGACCATCTTAGTGAAATCCACCACAGGTCGGCTACGACAATACCATCACGTCGTTCGAGGATTTGGATAAAATAAAAAATAAACTGTTGCCGTTCTTTTCTTCTGTTGCAGCCAGTGACACTCCGATGTTCATCTTGCGCTCTGGTGTCAAGCTCGGGTTACCTCCTGGACAAGGGAGCCGGGCAGGCTATCGAGGGACACCCCTGCGTTATCAGAATGAACTCTGCCCCGGTCAAAGGTTACGAAAAAGACGTCGGTAACCGCACAACGCTACGGGTGATGAACTTCATGGACGGTGTGCGGGCTGATCGATTGCCTCCAGAGGGGAGTCATGTGCTCGTCTGGGGACTTTTCAGAAGGGAGAGATATTTAACAGAAGTGAAAGAAACGGTTAAGAGACTCAGACCAGGGATATCTATCCACGCTCAGACGTACGAAGGAGAGAAGGAGGCTGAGGATTTGTTTAATTCTGAAACACGAACATCGCTGTGAGTCACTCCCCCCCCCCCTCCTCCTCCTCTTCCTCTCGGTTCCTATAGACGATGTGACCTCTGACGTCACACGAAAACCATAACATGATTCGCGCGCATACCGCCGGGCAAAACCTTTGTGTTTTGGCAGCCAGCTAGAAAGTGTATGCAATCTTACTAGTGTTCATGCGTTTTGCACGTACGTAAAACGTTCATTAAGCTCCTGGCTAATAAAAAAGCTCTGCTTTGCAGACTCCGCCCAAAGATCCAGGAAGATCCAACACACTTTGACCATTGACGTCTATAGAGTTTAACAATGAGTCCAGTAGCTGATTGTTCAACTTGTATAAAAGATGTACCTAAAGAATTTAGGTGTCTTTTCAAACGATACCTGGTCTGTCAAATGTAATATAAAAGATGTACCTAAAGGATTTAGGTGTCTTTTCAAACGATACCTGGTCTGTCAAATGTAATATAAAAGATGTACCTAAAGGATTTAGGTGTCTTTTCAAACGATACCTGGTCTGTCAAATGTAATATAGAAGATGTACCTAAAGGATTTAGGTGTCTTTTCAAACGATACCTTGTCTGTCAAATGTATATAAAAGATGTACCTAAAGGATTTAGGTGTCTTTTCAAACGATACCTTGTCTGTACATATATGAGATATAAATGATGTACCTAAAGGATTTAGGTGTCTTTTCAAACGATACCTTGTCTATTAAAATGTAACATAAAAGATGTAACTAAAGGATTGGGAGACACTAGTTTGCAATGATAATGTTGTCTGTAAGGGAACTGTTACTGGTTTTCACCAACAACACTCTGGACACCGCATGGAGGAAGACCTACAAGCAATATGGATCACAATATCATGTTTTGGGATCGGACTCCTAATTAACCGACCCCTCCCCAAAAAAGAACAACTACTATTTTCGCTTAACCTTCCCATTGTTTACAGTAACACTATATCAGAACAATTAGAGATGTGTCTTCTATAGATGATCAAGATAATGGATTGTCTTTAAAACAAACCAGAAACGTGCTAAACAAGTATACTTTATAAATACATGTATAATGCAGCCATTCAACGGGTTCTCCAACGGGGTTTAAAGACTTTGCACCACTGCTGGTGGCTGAATTAGAGTCGTAACGACTGGGGATGTGGGTTTGGGATTGGAATACTCCTTTAGTATAAGAGTATAGTGTTAGCATTGTATTCTCGACGGCATTCCTTACGAACCAAGCGGGTGAAAGAAACGAACAATGAAAAACCGGGGCTCGTTGTGGGATTTATAAGGATGTGGACAGTCGTAGAGGGAGGGGCTTGGGATGGAGTCTTCAAAGCAGACCTTTTTATTGGCCAGGAGCTTAATGGACGTTGTACGTACGTGCAAAACGCATGAACACTACTATGACTACGCAACTCAGTGCCCGGTGAAACATGACGTAGATAGTGTTTTGTCAACAGAGGGCGGTAAACATAGGTCACATCGTCTATAGTCCTGAAATTGTCCCTCTAGCATGCCTTGCCATAACAGACACTGTACACGTTTGGTACTTGTCAACGACCAGTGTTTTCACTTGGTGTATCCCATCGTTAGCATAAAATAACAAGCCTGTGAAAATTTGTGTTCAATCGGCAGTGGCGTAACTAGACATTTTCATTTGGTGGGGCAAGTGGGGACAAAGATTAAATTTGGGGGGGGCCAAAGAAGTGCAAGATTATTATTAAATGTGTTAACTGATATATAGTTGATACACACCAATGCAGTTCTAAAACAGTCTACATAGTCAGCAGGTAACAAAAGATTGCGAAAACAACATCTTAGAGAACTTGTCATTTTGTATAAGATAAAACTTTTTGACTGTATAAAAGGATTAAATTACCAACTGTGGTCACCAAGTACCAACTTAGAGTTGTACACGGCATTCTCAAATAGGCTTTGTGGGTGTGTAAATACCCAAACCATAACAATATTAGGCCAAGCAAAAATAGAAAAATAGAAATGTTTAGCGTCCCCGCCCGCTTCCTTTTTACAGGACACCTCTTTTTGTTTTTTTTTCGAAAAAGGGTTATTTTAAATGATCTCAGCAAAAAAAAAAATCTGAATGTCTTGTCTGAATGCCTTGACCAAACTGTTTCATTAATGTTTTGTGTATTTCAGCAGCAGAAAAAACAGTTGATATTTGACATTCATGGCGGCCATCTTGAAATAAAAAATAAAAAGCCCCTCCTCCTTCCTTTTTTTTTGAGAAACCCAGACACTAAACATGTTTCTTTTTTTTACTCGGCCTTATTGTAACAAGTGTAAGCCATCAAAAAAAAAAAATACAGGATCGAAATTGTGGGTGTTTAATAATCACATTTTAGTTATGAAACGGATATTTAAAATAGGCCTACCTCTCAATTGCACCGCTTGCTTCAAAGGAGAAGAAATGGTCTAAGCAACCTTTTTCGCTGGCCATTGTTTGCTGTTGTAAATTCTCTGTAGTGCATCTGACCATGGAGGTAGAAATTTCTTCCTCCATGATCTGACTTTGTGTTTACGGAGCTATTAGTATTGGTCACCACCACGTATTTAACAGAACTTTGTCACATCCTGCACTCTCTGTAACCGCAAAACCACAACAAACATTTACCGCCAATACGATCGCGCGCGCGTTTCCACGCATTTTTCATGTTATAGTCCACATAGGGCCTACTGGTATGAATAAAAGTTTTCCTTTTTACGACAGCATTTTATGCAGCCTTAAACGATTTATATATAAGCCCTATGTATAAGAATATACTTATCTCTGATTTCATATGGGGGGGCAAGAGGGGGGGCAAGGGTTCTGAGCGGGGGGGCGCCGGCCCCCCCCTGCCCCCCCTCTGGTTACGCCACTGTCAATCGGTCATCGAAGTTGCGAGAAAATGATGAAAGAAGAAACACCCTTGTTCGACACTTTGTGTGCTTTCAGAGAGGAATAAAAGACTTCTATAGCTAGAAGTCTTTTATTATTTTATGGAGAAATTACCTCTTTTTTTCAAAAACTACGTCACTTCAGAGGGAGTCGTTTCCCACAATGTTTTATACTATCAACAGCTCTCCAATGCTCGTTACCAAGTTACCATTTGTCTTGAGTAATTACCAAACGTTTACATTCCCTTTAAAGACACTTAGGGTCGATTTCACAAAAAGTCAACTCGTCCTAAATCCTAGGACTAGTCCTAAAGTTAGGACTAAAGGCCCAAGTTCTTTGTGAAATCGACCCCTCGACACCTTTGGTAAGTGTCAAAGAGTATTCACACTTGGTGCATATCCCAACATATGCATAAAATAACAGTTCTGTGAAAATTTGGACTCGGTGTTGGTCACAAGAATAACAAAAGCAAAAATACACAAAATTGTGCTTAAGCAAAAAAATCCTTGCTTAGTAAAATCAGATTACCGACCAAGACTCCACTCAATTGTTATGCTAAGTGAACAACAGCTAAATACCAGTCACAATAATTGTATATGGCATAACATTTTGGCCAGTAACGTGTAAAATAAGCGAGCTGTTTTCGTGCTTAAGCAAAGCAGCTCTATGAAATTGGTCCCTGGTCATTCCTCGATGCACTGCAAACAAAAACCCACTGGTTACTTTTTGAGCAACTTTGTGTGGTGTTATGTGGCTCATTCACATGTTTGTGTTTCCCGTTAAATATGTTTGTTTTATTCTCAACATTTCAGGCGTACAACCAAATCCTGGTTGTCCACCGGTTGGTTTGCAATGATGGTAGCTATTGATATATGTACAGAAGTTCATGTGTACGGCATGGTATCGTCCAACTACTGTGCGTAAGTACCATAGCAAAATAATTAATGGTAAGATGCACTGGAAACCTTTGGTAATTGTCAAAGACCAGTCTTCTCACTTGGTGTATCTCAACATGCATAAAATAACAATCATGTGAAAACTTGGACTCAATTGGTCGTCGAAGATGCGAGAGAATAATGGGAGGGAAAAAAACCACCCTTGTCGCAAAAGTTGTGTGCTTTCCCATGCTTTGAATTCGAGATCTCAACTGAGGTATCGAATTCAATTCAAATATTTTAGTGCGAAATCACGGGGTTTTTTTTCACAATATTTTTTATACTATCAACAACTAAGTTGTTATGCTAGCAATTAATTTGAGTAATAACCAACCCAGTGCCTTTAAAGGAACATTTCATTATTGGTAAGAACAAAAAATATCGTCTATCATCTCTTGAAATATTTGTGTCTGAAACGTCAATTTTTTGTTTGAAGACTTCAGGCCTAAAGCCTGTTTAATATATGAACAAGATGAATTACCTCTTTCTCAAAAACTACGCAACTTAAGAGGGAGGCGTTTCTTACAACTTATTGCTCATACCAACCACTTTTATGCTTATAACAATTGTTTTGAGTAATTACCAGTAGTGTTCAGTGCCTTTTATAGGCTTTTTAGAATGCTGATAACA
Source organism: Asterias amurensis (assembly GCF_032118995.1). Lineage (NCBI taxonomy): Eukaryota > Metazoa > Echinodermata > Asteroidea > Forcipulatida > Asteriidae > Asterias > Asterias amurensis. The sequence goes on from NC_092650.1 coordinate 15,509,089, forward strand.
TGACGGTTTTGTAATGACCGATCACTATATCTGCATCATGTGTCCTTTCTTTAATAGGAGCAAGCCAGAGAAGGATTGCCCGTACTACTATTATAGAACCCCACATGTAAAAGAGTGTTCAACTTACAACGGTGCGGAGAGGAACAAAGGTGGGGGACATCGCTTCATTACGGAGAAAGCCATCTTTGAACGATGGGCCTCTCGATATAACATCGAATTCCACTACCCAAGCTGGACGATAAACAAGGACAAATCTGGTCACCAATTGGATTCACCGTTTGTTCGATTCTTAGCATGAGGGAAATCTCAGATTTTTTATTATTTTCCCAGTCCGCACACAGATAAAATGTCATCGGTAGTCCATTCTGTATCATTTTTTCCGTCTTGAACACAGATGTCAATAAAAGTCTGCTGTTACGACAGATCAGATACAGTAAAGATTTTGTTATTCAAAGTAAAAAACACCATTTATTATTATTATTTTATATATTTTATTATGACTATTTGTTGTTATGATTATTTTGTTTACTACTATTACTATTATTACTTCTTATTTTAATTAAGTTGTGTATTGTGTATTACTACTTTGGTTTTTATTTAGTTCGTCTGGTTGGTGTTTCTGCTCTTGTTTGGTTAAGCGGTTTATAATAACAATCGTTGCAATCGTTTGCGCACGTTCACAAAACAATTTCCAGTGGAACGAGTTGCCGCCACTGTTAGCAAACGTAGGCGGGCGAACCATGTACGAACTTAGGCCGTGTCCGAATTAGCGGCTACAGCTACGGCTACGGCTAGATTTACGCGTCATCATGCGTTGATGTGTATAGGACGTCCTTAGCAACACCCTTAGCAACAGCTGTAGCCATAGCCATAGCCGCAAATTCGGATTCGGCCGTACTTCTAAGGTTTTGGCGGGTGGGTTTTTAAAACGGCGGACAAGTAGACGGTATTATTATCTTGTCATGAACATAATTACACAGTGGTTGATGATGCAGGTTTGAAATAACAAAGTTAATTCGTTGATTAATTATTATGTACGGTGTCGCCATCTTCATTTCAACAGGGCGCCGCCATATTGACATCACGTAGTGCGCACCTATAGAAAACGTTTGCGCAATGCAACAATGTGCGCAAATGGAACGCACTCTTTGGGAACATTTTTATAAAATAATAGCACCCTGACCTAACCATCGTACGATCCTCTCCACCTTCAATGTATTCTAATTCCTAACACTAAAGGCTATACACATACTCCATGGGGCATAATAATTGGATTCGTGGTTTGAATGCGTTTCACTGTTCCCCTTTTTATATTCATCGGCAGCCACCAGTGTATAAAACTGGCCTCAACATGACCCTTACCAAACCTACCGTACACACAAAGGACAATGTGGAATAAAATAACTGGGGCAATTCACAATGAGTGGAAGGGGTGGATGGACTCGGGACTGAAAACTTGCTCCCTATGGTGTAAATGTATGTGTATGTGCCCTCCATCTGCATTTTTTTCTTAAAGGCACTGGATTGGTAATTACTCAAAATAATTGTTAGCGTATCAAACTACTTGGCAACGAGCACTGGAGAGTTGTTGATAGCATACAACAATGTGAGAAACGGCTCCCTCTGGTTAAGTAAACGTAGTAGTTTCTCACTCAATTTTATGCATGTGAAAACGCACACAGTAATGCAACAATGATGTTTTCTTTTAATTATTCTCTTGCAACTTTGATGACCAATTGAGCCCAAATGCTCACAGATTTGTTATCTATGCATGATTATGTTCGGATGCACCAAGTGAGAATACTGGTTTTTTTTTTGACAAATTACCAAAGTAAATGTGTTCAGTAACTTTAAAATACCTACTTGAACAAAAACGGCATTAAAGGGTATATGTCCACAGATTTACATTAAACTTACACAGTTTGAAGATTGTGATAGTAGAAAGCTTCCCTTGAAATTTTACTTGTTGAGGTGCTGCAGTTTTTGAGAAATGAGTAAAGTAATAATTTTCGTCTCAGATTTAGCATGTAAAAACGTATTAACCAGTTATGCTATGGTTTTGGTATAATATCATAACTGGTTAAGGGGATTTTACATGCTAAAATAATTTTGGTCTCATGAGACCAAAATTATTTTGTGACTTGTTTTACTCATTTCTCAAAAACTACACAACCTTAGTTAATAATATTTGAAGGGAAGCTTTCCACTATCATTATCTTCAAGCCCTGTAAGTTTAATGTAAATCTGTGGACATTTTGAAAAAGTACCCGAATCCTTTGCTGAAATTCATTAAAAATGTTTTCTGTAAGAAAATTGAGTTCACACACGAACAGTAATACCGTGTACATTATTTTAAGGCCAAAACTTTAGAAAAAAGGATCGCTCCAAAACATGGACCAATAGAATACTGATTCAGAATTAACAAACAGGTATTGCTCACTCGTTTGTGGAATGACAATGTGAAGTGGAAATATCTCAACAAAATAGAGGTCTCCGGGTGTGATAAATTTGACCAAACAGCTGAACCTAGATGGATGTGGGTGAAATTTGGGCAAGGTTCAAAATACAATAATATAAGAGATTTTTGAGAGACTCAAAAGAAGAATTTTTCAAACAGGTTTATCATACAAAATCATGGCCCAGTAAGGTTTCCTCACTTATCACTGTGGGTCCGAAGTGTCTACAAAATTGTGGTGTACGCAAGTGGATACACTTTTTAAAACGGCAGATTTAAGAAAAGTACTATAATCATATAAGAAAAGTTAAGGGAAAATTGCTGTTGAAACCATAGTTCGGGCTAACTTGGTGGTGAACCATCCCCCTTGCACGAACTTGGCCCATCTCTCCTGTATGCAAGGTGAAGGTCGCCCCCACGAGCGCCATCCCTCTAGGGACCCTCATTTTGAGCCCAGATGGGGTAACCCAGACTTACCCAGGTAGTTTTCCCCCAGGTGGACCCCGGATTATCCCATATATGGAGGAGGGGTCATCTGGGCCTACCCATATGAGACCCATGTGATTATTGGATGAAATAAAATGGGGCCCGAGGTGGCCCATATGGGACTCATGGTTGCCCATAGAACCTATTATTAAAAGGGACCCAAAATGTAACCCATAATGGGTTATCTGATGTAACCCATAATGGGTTATCTGGGCATACCCATATAAACCCCTGACGATTATTGGGTGCGTGATCAACATAATGCTCATAGGGTTAAATATTATTGGACCCATGTTATGATGGCGCAATGGTGTGTGTGCTATCTGAAACCTTATGTGTCGGCCGTGGGATGAATTCACGGTGTGTTTAATTTCAAACGTCCATAATCTGTTGAATGAAATTGCACGTGCGGGTTTTGATTCCCAGCACACAGAAGGCATACATTTTAGCAACATTTTCAGCAAGAAAAACAATGAAAGATCGGTTACGGTGGCCCCGAAGGGACAACAAACATTTTTAACGTTAATACTGACGTCAATATTTCACGTTCTTTTTGCCTCAATTCGCAATTATTCAGTCACATAAATATTCATACGTTTGCAATTGAGACCCCAGAATGTTAATATTTACGTGAGTATTGAGAATTGGGGAAAAAAACCTTGAAAATATTTGACGTAGGCCCTGTATATTTATTTACGTTAATAAGAAAATTCGTTTGATGTCTGGCCCAAAGGCCAACTATATAAACTTATTCATGTAGGTTTTTCATTGTATCTGTAGTCACAAAGGCGACTTCTTAACGTCTCTAAACTAAGTAATATTGTGGGTAATGGTTGTTGAAAAACATGCTTTCTGTGCTACCCTTGTTGACAACAAGAACAAGTGCCATCAAGGCACAAAACCCCTACCGACAAGGTTAATTGCAGAAAATACCAAACGGGGCCAATATAAGGCTCAAGGAGTTCTGTGTTTTTGGATTTCTTGTTCTGTGGGAAAGGTCACTTAGCCATTCATAAAAGTCAATGACTAAGTTCTGCATTAGTGATTGTGGCATTTTGTATAGTCATCTTCAATGGGGCGTCTTTTGTATGTTCCCGACGCCCTTGAACAAAACAAAAAAATTGACTCGCCAGTGTTTTCTCTTCAAACTGTTTAACTGACAGTGTTGTTTTGGTAGTTTTGTAATGGAAATCTGCAATAACAACTTTTCTGCGATTGCTATACTCAATGTAATCAAATCATGTTATTACCAGGTTATGAAATTGAGTTATGACATAAACGCATGGGAGGGCGTATTTTCATCCAATTGTACGTCGGAAATAGGGGAATTTATGGTTGAAACCCGGCTGATAGTCATGGCATATTGTGGATTCCAAGCAATGTGTGCATCTACGTCTTTTCCTTAAATGCCAACTATTGTTTAAGATATATTAGTACTTTCGTTACCCAGTAACTGGCATATTTCTCTTAAGTTCTTTTTTACTATGAGACCTGAGCCACAGCCTAAGTTATGTGGAGTGATTCATTCTAGGATATCAATGAATTTGGACCCATTGGGACAATGCACTTTGTTCTTTCTTTCTTTGTTTCTTTTCCTTAATTATTCTCCTGCAATTTCGGTGACCAATTTAGTCAAAATTTTCACAGATTTGTTTTGTTATACTTATGCATACATTGGGATGCACCAATTTTCATTGACAATTACCAAATTTGTTCAGTGCCTTTTAATAGAATTAAATGACGTAACCCCCAGTCTCACGTATTCTTTGAATCGGGGCATAAAAAAAGTGTCATAAGTTCTCTTTGATATTACTGTGAAACAGAAACACGTTCCATAATCAAACAAGTTAGAAAGGTCAACTTGTGAAAAGCTTTTGACACATACTCTCTAACTTACACAACCATAGTGCGAAAGCAGTGCTCCATATAGTTAAAGGCACTGATGGACACTATTAGTAATTACTCAAAAGAATTGTTGGCATAAAAACCGAATCGGCAACAAGCATGGAGAGCTGTTGATAGTATAAAACATTGTGAGAAAGGTTCCCTCTGAAGTGTTACGTAGTTAAGATGTAATTTCTCACGTGTAATTTCTCACTTAAAGGCACTTGACACCTTTGGTATTAATTATTGTCAAAGACAGTATTTGGTGTATCTCAACATTATGCACAAAATAACAAACCTGATACGAATTTGAACTAAATTGGTATAGTTAAGGTTACGAGAGAATAATGAACGAGAACACGCCCTTGTTGCATTACTTTGTGTGTGCTTTCAGATGCATAATAACAGTCTTTTATTATTTCTGTGAAAAATTACCTCTTTCTCAATAACTACGTTACTTTATAGAGGGAGCTGTTTCTCGCAAAATGCTTATTATACTGTCCCAGCTTTCCATTGCTTGTTTACGAAGTAACGTGTTGTGTTCACAATAATATTTTGAGTAATTACCAAAAGTGTCCATGCCTTTAAACACTTTAACCATCTGGGGACGATCTTTGGGAGAAACCTGGTCATGGTCTGGTTCAATCAAAAGTACCTGAATTCATTCAACCCGTGCCTGGCATTGTCGGGTGTGAGTTGACTATTTACTAGCCTGTTGACAGTATTGTTATAAGCCCTCTTTCATAGTCAGTCATCCATGCTTCCCCTTTGTTATTGATCTCAGTAAAGACATTCTTGTTGAGGTTATTTTTTCTTATAATGTGTTAGCCCCCCCCCCCCCCACCACCCCCTCGAGGGTGTTGTAACTACATTATCTGCGCCTTAAGAAATATAGGAGTGGAATTTGGTCTTTGAGGTCTGGTTTGATCAAAGTGTGAACAATTAATATGTAGAGTTTTTCAGCTTGGTACGTTTTTTAACACACTGTTTATAATGCGAGGCTGACAAATTCACTGTTAGATTTGAGAAAATCATTGCAAAGACTAGTTTTGAGACAATATAAAATAAGCTGTTGCAAACTGCTTACCAACCGACTTCGAGAAAGACTCTGCCTGGGTCGAAACGTCAGGCAATTAACTATTTTTTTGCAAAGATTATAAAGCGTATAAAGTTTGTATAGCCAACATCAACCCGTCTACAATGTCCATAATCACCTTTCACCTACATGCATTTAACACGCAGTCGAGTCCTACACCAATACATGCAAGCAGACCGAAAGTAAGCTTTCCAAATCTGTGTTTTGATTGGTCCGATGTGAAGTTGGTCAGCTGCACCCACATCACATCGGACCAATCAAAACACAAGTATGGAAAGCTTACGTCACTACACGTTTATCCAATGAGATCATTGTACCCAATTGAAATCACTGCTTTTGAAAGACTGGCTGGAACCTTTCATTTTCGTAGCGGGTAAAGACAGGGGACCAGTCTAGTCCAATACCACTTCCCTTGTCCAGATTTAGGAGGACATGTAGAGCTTGGTTTCAAAACGAAAAATGGCTGTGCCAAAAGATACGTGCACAAAACACACAGTTCTACCTTGCTTTCTGGTTCTATTCAACTTGAAGTCGTTAGCGCTGCCTGTTACTAACACACATTCTGTCGTTCATGCAATAGTCACAGTGCGATTATACATTCATGCAACGGTCGTAGGTAGCGCCCGCAAGGTCCGTCAGAAGCTGCAGCTCTACCACACATACTGGGATCGAGGATGTGTGTATCCCCGTGACTACACCGGTTATTACAATCACCGACTTGATTTCAAGACTTTAGGCATAATGGTTCTATGAACTCCACGTTTTGTTTTTGTTTTTTTCCTATGTGCGTCTGTCTGCAGATATCGCGCAAAAATTACCAATCAATGGTACAATCGGACAGTCCCTCTTCAAACAACTTTTTTCTAAGTAAAAAATTTCAACAATTCAGATAGCTAAGCACAAATAATGCTTGCTGGTCAGGTTAGGGTTACCAGGCGAATTACCGTACAAGTAGGATCAGTGGCTAGTTTCCTGCTTAGATGCTCAGCAGAATATTTTAAGTAACTTCAGTCAGCAGCTTTAGGAAATCGCCTATTTTCATAAGCATATATACTGATGTTTTGTTATCTTCATTTTAAGGTTCATCCTGGTTGACATAACTGTGGCCCTTTTCTTGGAATCCACGGCTTCAGCTCCAGATTCGGCTTAGGCTAGCTTGGTCCCGCGGTTGTTTTAACAATCGCGCGTGCTTTGCGTAAGTGCTCAGGGCTTCAGACGAGAGAACGGAGCCTGAAGCAGAATGGAAAGCCAAAGTCGTGGTTTTCGAAAAGGGTCATAGAAAATCGGCAAATAACTCTTATGGTATAATTAATTTCGCCCGGTCCCAGGTTGGGCAGAGCGTGAATGGAGTCTCCAGTGAATTCAACGTAATGAACAATGCACTTTTTTGGGCTCCGGTCAACCAATAAAATTTGACCTTTATATGAGACCGGAATTGGCAAACTGGGAGGGGTGTTACAAAAGCACACCAACCTGAGTTCACTTTGAACCTCGCTCACCTAATAAATTGTGATTTTTTTTCCATTTAAATAACAGGGTGGCACAAACGTGAATTCGCTTGAAACTTCGCTTACTATTATGTATCTGTATTGTTTTCATTTAAATGTATTAACAGAGTGGCTCAAACCTGAAATCACTTTGAACTTCGTTTACCAATAAATAATGTGCGATTTGTATATGGCACAAACCAGAATTCCCTTTGAACTTCGCTTATACTTAGAACTGTGTGATTTTTTTATTTTTTTATTTAAATGTATGAACTTGGTGCCACAAACCTATACACTCACTTTTAACTTTGCTTACCCAAAAAATTGTGTGAATTCTGTTTTCATTTAAGTGTATTAACAGGGTGGCTATAACCTGAAATCACTTTGAACTTCGTTTACCTTATAAATTGTGTGATTTTTTTTCTTCATTTAAATGAATTAACAGGGTGGCACAAACCTAAAATCACTTTGAACTTCGTTTACCAATAAATTGTGTGTATTGTTTTCATTAAAATGTAATAACAGGGGAACTTCGTTTACGTAATCAAATATGTAAACTGTTTTCATTTAAATGTATTAACAGGGTGACACAAACCTGAAATCACTCTGAACTCATAAATTGTGTGTGTTGTTTTCATTGTGTTGTTTGCAGACATCATAGTTTTGTTGTGGTAATATTATTCATGAAGTAACAAACCTGTGAAAGTTTGGGGCCTTGGTCTCGTGAGTCAGGAGCAAATAGTGCAAGACCAAGCAGAAAACTAAACAAAGTTACATATTTAGTGCAAACAAAGAGTAACTATCTTTTACCATTTACTCATTATGCTAGCCAAGAGGAACAACACTTTGCGAAAAAAAAAGGTTAAATTATAAGACACTCCCCGTCAAATAATTCAAAAAAGAAAACACCATTAAAGCCATTGGACACTTTCGGTACAGAAAAAAAGTTCATAGATTTACAAATAACTCACAGGGTTTACAGAAGGTAATGGTGAAAGACTTCTCTTGAAATATTATTCCATGAAGTGCTTTACTTTTAAAAAAAACCATTAAAACAATATCAACTCTCGATATCGAGAATTACGGACTTATTTTAAACGCAATCGTGTCATAACACGGCGAAACGTGCGGAAATAAGGGTGCGTGATACACGAAGTGTGGGCCTTGTGGACAATACTGTTTACCGAAAGTGTCCAATGGCTTTAAAGGAATACGTTGCCTTGGATCGGTCGAGTTGGTCTTTGAAAAGCGTTTGTAACCGTTTGTTATAAAATGCATATGGGTAGAAAGATGTTGTAAAAGTATAATACAATGATCCACTCAAACATGCGTCGAAATTGCACTGTTTTCCGTTTAACTCGTCGACTAACACGGTCGGCCATTTATGGGAGTCAAAATTTTGACTCCCATAAATGGCCGACCGTGTTAGTTCCCACAGTAAAAGGAAAACCTCACAATTTCGAGGCAAATTTGTGTGGATCATTTTATTCTACTTTTACAACACCTTTCCAACCATATGCATTTTATAAAAAACGGTTACAAACGCTTTTTATAGACCAACTCGTCCGATCCAAGGCAACGTGTTCCTTTAACTATAAAAAAACTATAAAAAAACACTGAACTCCTTTCACACAACCCCATAAAAAATTGTGCTGTCCTTTGCTTCTTCAATCAAAAGCCTTCGAATGAACCTCTCGATCGTTTGAGACTAACCCAAACTTTGGGTAACTCTTTTGTAAAAAGGGGCTTGGTCTTTTTGTTTCAGAAAAAAAATGGTTTTGACTGATGATTCATTTCCAAAAAAAAACAAAAAAACAATGGTCATAAGTTTAAACTGTTTGGGGTTATTTCTGTTGCCAGCATGGTGCCACTTTTGGTGCTATGTTGCATGTAGCCTCCCATTTTCTTACTGCATTGTGTGCTTGAGTCGTCTGAGTCGGGTACTACTGTTAATCAAATACAATAGTTTAAAGTGTGTCAACTTCTGTCAATTTTAAGTATTGTTGTTTGTTTTTGTAAGTGAGTTTAAAATTTTAACAACATGAGTTTTTATATTTTTGAAACGTCCATTTTTCTCAACATTATTGTTTGCCGTAGATGATAACGTTGTGTAGTTTGGATCTTGATATGGATATACTTTTAATTGTAAAAAATAGTTAATGGCCTGACGTTTCGACCCTAGCAGAGTCTTTCTCGAAGGCTAAATGACAACACAACAAACATGAACAGGTAACTAACTTACTTTTAATTGTCTAACTCTTTTTGAAGTTTGAAAACAATTTCCAGATAGGTGAATGTTGATGGTGTACTATTTAACGCCAGCAACAATGTTTGTATTTTGACCATTTAAAATGTAGTCACTCTTTGAAAACGATTTCCGATGTTTGGGGTAAATATTCAATCCATACTCCCACCCGACATACCATCCCAATTTCAAACGAATTTTTGTCTTAATTAAAAAATACCTTATCCTATCAACAGTTGTTGTGCTTCTAACAAAGATAACTGTTTCGGGTCACTATTTTGTTGGGGGGGGGGGGGAATACAAAAAACACAATCTACCTTTAAAATTAGCCAGCCTTCTGAGTGATTGATCACCAGCCCTCTAGAGTAATCTAGAATATCCTGGTGATAGTATTTTTTGTCAACGTGCCGTTTACACTCCGTGAAGCAAAGAGTTACAACGTCTCGCCACGGTCTATGAGTACGAGCACAAAGGAAGTTAGATTCTTCGCATACCAACGCATGAGGTGATAAAAACTGTAAATCGCCAAAAGTGATATGAACTCATTTTATTTTAACCCCGGTGAAAGTCAAGCGTATACGCCTTAAATTGTGATACCTCTGTTATAGCCTACGTCAACACCCCCCTCCCTTCTTTGTGGTCTGGACAGCCATTCTATGATGACATCATCACACACGCGCGCCACAACACGCTATGCTAATTAGACATAACCTTCAAAATTCGGTGCACATGTTTGTTTTGTTTTTTATTTGTTTTATTTTTTCATTCGTCATTTTTTTTCGGAGGGGTAGATATCCCGGTGTGACATACTGGGTGTGTGTGTGTTCCCGATTGACTGTAATGTTTGAATCATCCACCGGGCTGAGTCACATTTCCCACGATATTTCCCAAAGATTTTGTTTTTAAATACAGAAAAATTAACAATGTAAAGCCAAACAAAAAGCACGCCCGATTAGGGGTCATACTAAACGCAAGCTGAAAGGAAATTGCGTTCAATGTTTCACAGCTCTTACGTCGTTTTAGATGAAGACTATGCCCTTGAATGGTCATCAGATAACTTAAACATATTTTATCAGATGTTTTACGACGAAATTTAGCCGACTTGCTTCATTAAAATGTTTGTCCTAAGATAATAAGTAAAGCATAGAAACATGTAAACCATGTAAACCATATCACTAACAATGTGACACACTCTGTGAAAATGAGTCACATGTCGCCCATTGCAATATTAAGTTATGGACAGTTTAATGTGGAAAATGTAAATAATAATAAAAAAAATAATAATAAAAAAAGAGTAAAAGATCTTTAGTTGCATGGTCAACCTTTAGAACACTTACATTTTAGGCAATAAAGCTATAAATACAACAATTTTGTGATCATGCTTATGTCTAATTTGTATCCTTTTGCACACAATGGTAGTTTGAAATCTCATTTTACTTGTAATTCGTTTTTCAAAAATAATGGTGTAGTGGCTAATTTCAAACGGGAGTAACTCAGCAACGCGATACACCCCAAAGCTTAGACACACTGCTGCTGATGTGTTCTTTCCAGCCATGCATATAATTATTTGAAGGCACTGTACACGTTTGGTAATTATCAAAGACCAGTCTTCTCACTTAGTGTATCTCAACATAAGCATAAAATAACAAGACTGTGGTGAAAGTTTGGGCTCAACTGGTCATCGAAGTTGCGAGAAAATGATGAAAGAAAAAATACCCTTGGTGGACGAATTTGTTTGCTTTCAGATAGGAATAAAAGACTTCTAGGTAGAAGTCTGTTATTATTTTAGTAAATATATGATATTTTCTCAAAAACTTTACTTCAGAGGGAGCCGTTTCTCACAACGTTTTATACTATCATCAGCTCGTACCAAGTCAGTTTTTAAAATAATATGTGTTTTGAGTAATTACCAAACGTGTACCTTCCCTTTAAAGGTTTCCCTTTGGGAATCGATTTAGAAGATAAAAAAAATCCCCATTGAAAAGCAATGACAGTGGGAATCTTTATGTATAGACAAAAATGCAACCCAATTGCCCTAAGATAAAATCAAAATGTCAACCATCGTCATTACGGGATATAACCGTCATTGTGACGAAATGCCCAATTCTGTATTTCAGCGAAAATCCCAACACCACAGAAAACATGAACTTTGGGGCTCGGTTTCGTTCCGTCTCAATTGTGGCACTTTTCCTAGAATTGAGAAATTGGAAAGTAAGTAAATATAGGTACAGTAGTGTTTGTTCACAGACCCGGAACTGGTGCAGCCAATGTAATATTAACGACAAGGCATAAACAAAAAATTATGTTTCACTGAGGGACAAAACACGACATGTTTGTGGTTCAGTAGTTTCTGGAACGATGCATTTGTCAACTAATTATAAAAACGAACCAACTCATCAAAAAGGTTTCCAAACGATTGCAAAAATCCTGATGTCATTTTATAAGTTGTATTTATTAATTGATCGCTATTATTATTGTTAGAAACTGTTATTATTGTATAGGGTCACTGTGCAAAAAAAATCACACAATGAAGCCGTGTTCTGCAACTGAATAAAAAGTTATTTCGGATGCCGAAAAGGCTCCATCATGCCCGCAGTCTTTTAATATTTGCGTGAGAAACTACCCCCTTCTCTAAAACTATACGTTACTTCAGAGGGAGTCGTTTCTCACAATGTTTTATAGCATCAACATCTCCCATTGCTTGCTACCGGCACGGGTGTTTTTTTTTTGGCTAACAATTATTTTGAGATAGTGTTCAGAGAGGAAAACAAAGTTTAGAGAGAAAAAATACCCGCGGATTTCATTCCTTTTTTTCGTAGCCTTTTGATTTAAAGGTGACGCCCGAGTAAGATTTGCCAGTGAGTGTAGTTTTATGAAGAAAGAAATGTACTGAACCGCTTCCAAACTTAACATACCGCTGCTGCACCCTTAAAATTCAAGCATTCAAATACTTCTTTTGTAACCAACTGAAAAAATCCTACATATTTTTTTTCTTCTTTTTCACAGATCCCCTTTTTAGCTTGAGGGTATAAAAAAAATAACCAGACATTCCCAAGCAAGTTGAAAAATAAATCACTCTATTCATGACCGAACTCTAACTTTAGATGCATATTTTGTGCGAACGTGTGGATAAAGGTTAACCTATCATGCACGTTGAATAGAATTGTGGAACTGGTTTGACATTTTTACAAAGCCTACTTATTCATGTCAAGCTGTGAACGAACAAACATTTTTGTTTCATTGACTGGTTTATTAAAGGTGGCTCCGTTTCACTCCATGAATTAACAAAAAACTCACAGTATCTCAGGGAAACTGCTTGGGACAAAATAGGCCGTTTTATTTTAGGTTTTTGTCTGTGAGATACGGCTTCCTCTGAAGTAGCATAGTTTTTGAGATAGAAGTAATTTCTCACCAAACTATTTGAATTGAATTCGAGACCTCAGCTGAGGTCTCGAGTTCAAGCATTTGAAAGCACATGCACAACTTGTGCGACAAGGGTGTTTTTCTTCCGTTATTCTCTCCGACTCTCACTCTCTCTCTCTCTCTGTCTCCGATCCCATATCAAACTGTTTCCCTTTATGTTATACTTTGGATATTTTACTCCTTTAAAGGGCTTGGGTACTTTTTGTAGAACACAAAACACAATGTCCACATATTTACACTAAACTTACACGGTTATAGATGGTAGAAAATTTCCTTAAAATGTTACCTACTGAATTGCTGTAGTTTTTGACAAATGAGTTTAACAAGTCACTAGCATGTAAAATGTATTTTCCTGATATTGCTTTTACTCATTTAAAAAAATAAAATACAGCAACTCATAAGCAGTTAATATTTTAATAATGGAAGCCTTCCACTGTCATTAATATCTTCAAACCCTGTAAGTTTAATGTTCATCTGTGGACATTGTGTTTTGTGTTACGACCATGTTCCATTATCAGAGAGGCTTAGGCGCATCTTTGTTGGCCGTCCACTTGCCCCCACCCTCTCTGCAGGTCATCCTAATTATTACTTACTTCAAACTATTTTATTCCAATTCAGCTGAAAGGTCAACTCTTCAGTTAAGATCGGTTTTTATATATATTTTTTTAAGTTAATAGCCTCGGGGGTTGACCTCAACGGATATAGAAAAAAAGGAAAACATAAACGTGGACTGAATAGTGGACAAAGCAACTCGCGGATTTGTGAACTATAAGCTACCGCAATTAAGGTCATTTGATGGAGGACACTCTGTGTTGGACAATGGTAAGATGGCATTGGGATTGGTGATTCTAGCTGACTGGACGTTAACAAGCGCTTTCGGAAGCTTTAATGGCATGAGGGTGCGTGGCCAAAAAAAATATCAGTGCAGTTACTTTTCAACTGGTTTGCGTATAACTGTGAACTATTTTGTGTTTTACTCATCACCAATGTGTGTTTAGCAGTGTACACTCGGCCGAATTCTATATGGGAAAAAACACCAACTTCGTCACTCCAGAGTAGACATATTATGTCATGTAGGCCCTGCATCAAAGAGCTTGCCCGATTGTTTAGTTCGAATCCTGTAGGATGCGTTTGTATAGCTTCCCTGGGTCGACCCCGTCGTGTGGCGTTTTTTTCACAGGAAAAACGTGTGCAGACAATTACCCACGTTCGTCCTGGAAAAAACCCCGCCACACACCGGGGTCGACCCAAGGGAGCTAAACGAACGCACCTTATGGGTGCATTCGATTGGCTTCCGTGGGTCGACCCCGATGTGGCGTAGTTTATTTTTTTCCAGGACGAACGTGGGCACACAATTACCCCGCGAAGAAACACGGTTGGCCTTATGTGGAGTCAAAATTCGACTACATTTGCCAATTTAATTCCATTTATATTTTATGAAACGTGACAGCTTTATTGCGATGAACAGTCATGTTTTTACAATAAAAATAAATAAAAAAAGGAGATAAAAAACTTGGCCTTTAAACGTTGACCGTATACAGCTAAAGGTTCTGCAAATCTCACAATGTGGATAGCTAAGGGCTGTTAGTGCTTTCGTCTAGACTCAATTTTAAAGCTAAAGTCATAGCCTAGCCTTGCTCAAGGCAGTCGCATTATTCGCTCCGAAAAGACGCCGCTGTAAACCCACCCGTATACCCTGTGCGTGGTGCGTGCGATCACACCGCATGACTCACCCGTGTACACACTGTCACATCGTACGACTACTGTGCACACAAGTCATCCGCACTCGTACCACTAACCGCATGCGGATGCCGTCAGGCCGCTGACGGCCTCCGCATGCGGATAGTGTACGGGGGCATCGTGTCGTGCGATGTTACGCACAGTGAATACGGGTGGGTTTTTTGTACAGCGGCGGTCTTTTTTCGAAGTGAATAATTCGACTGCCTTGAGCAAGGCTATAGTCATAGCCTGAAAGTATGAAACTTAGAGCTCTTTGATACCACTTAAATGACAAGTTAAAGGCAGTGGACACTATTGGTATTTGTCAAAGACTACCCTTCACAGTTGGTTTATCTCAACATATGCATAAAATAACAAACCTGAGAAAATTTGAGCTCAATCGGTCATCGAAGTTGCGAGATAGTTATGAAAGAAAAAACATCCTTGTTACACAAAGTTGTGTGCTTTCAGATGCTTGATTTCGAGACCTCAAGTTCTAAGTCTGAGGTCTCGAGGTCCAATTCGTGGAAAAAATTCTTCTTTCTCGCAAACTATGGCACTTCAGAGGGAGCCGTTTCTCACATGTTTTATACTTACTATCAACTTCTCCCCATTACTCGTCACCAAGAAAGGTTTTATGCCAATAATTATTTTGAGTAATAACCAATAATTTCCACTGCCTTTATGGGGAAAACCAAAATGCGTATTGTATATGATAAATACACACGCCCTGAACTCAGGCCATACTTGTTTTCAATTCTCACTGACATAATTGTCCATCAAAATAGCTCAGTCAGTGTGCGAAGCATAATATTTCTCTCCAAAATGCCGGTCCTTCGTATTTAAAGCCATTATACACTTTCGGTACAGAAAAGAAAGAAAAAGTTCACAGATTTACAAATAACTTACAGGGTTTACAGAAGGTAATGGTGAAAGACTTCTCTTGAAATGTTCCATGAAATGCTTTACTTTTTGAGAAAACATTAAAATAATATCAATACTCGTTCGCGAGAATAACGGAGTTATTTTAAACACAGATGAAGGCGTTTCTCACAATATTTTAAACTATCAACAGCTCTCCATTGCTCGTTACCAAGTAAGCTTTTATGCGCACAATTATTTTTCGTAGTAAATAATATTACCGTTAGTTTCCACTGCCTTTAAGAAGACACACGCGTGTCCGTAAAGGTCACCAGTCAGGTAATCCAGTGAACAGATCTTACTTTATAGTGTCCCCTCAATTCAAATAAAACACCTTGACTGTTCAACCCCTAATGTTCTTGAAGATCACAGATAAACCTCCCCTTTACATCAAAGAAGTTCACACTATCAACAAGAACAAGGTATCGACTGCACAAGGAACAACAAGTTATTCGTGACAAAGGAATGTTTTATTTTCTATGAAGGTCGCGGTATATATAGCAATTTAAATAACAATTCAGCAAAGCTCCCTGCCAGTGCACAAAGTGCACATTCATCTGGGCGATGAAAAATATCAGTCTGAACTTAATATTTTTTCGGGGGAAACTGATGTGAAAGGGTTTCTGTAGGGTTGAATGGTTTTTCATTATTAGAGTAGATTTGCATATTGGCCTTTGGCGAGTTTAACTATACAGCAGCCGCGCCCAGCCCGGTGTGCTGAAAAGTTTTGGGCATACCGTCCCCGAAAAGAAGCGGGGTACAGGGACTAGTAACTTTACTCTAACCGATCTACCAGACAGTTGGTGGAGCGGACGTGGATTTTCTTTTGGGCGCATTTTTCTATGAGAACCAGGAGAGACCATAAGGCAGGGATGGCTGTGTCCCACCTGCTAGTCGTCGGAGTTTTCCTCCTGACTACAAACCATGCTTTCGCACAAGGTAAGTTGTTATTCTCGTTCATGTATTATATACTACGCATTGTAAAGATAGAGTTAACAAACACAAATAATGTGGCAAAATAATTGTCATTTCATAGCAGGTCAGACACTGCAAAATCCAACTGATGCACAATCCACAAGTTAAATAAAAAATATAATCCTACGGGAACACCCCCTATAACACTGTGTAAAGTTTACAAACACGCAAATAGATCTAGCTCAAATTCACCCTGATGACAAAACTTCAACTTTTGATAGAGTAGTTTCCACACACACAACAAACTAATTGGTGGTTAGGAAAGTCACTGGAAAGTGACAAGAAACTTATGGATGTATGTTTTTTTTTTTTTCATTTGGGATAGTGAATACTGATCTAGATGGTTTGCGGTAACACGGGATGGTTCTCAAAAGTGTGCTGAAACCACAGACATAAAGAACCTAGGTTCTTAATGTATGTGGTTAAAGGCAGTGGACACTATTGGTAATTGTCAAAGACTAGCCTTCACAGTTGGTGTATCTCAACATATGCATAAAATAAGAAACCTGAGAAAATTTGAGCTCAATCTGTCGTCGAAGTTGCGAGATAATAATGAAAGAAAAAAACACCCTTGTCACACGAAGTTGTGTGCGTTTAGTAGGTTGATTTCGACACCTCAAGTTGAGATCAAATTCGTGGAAAATTACTTCTTTCTCGAAAACTATGGCACTTCAGAGTGAGCCGTTTCTCACAATGTTTAATACCACCAACCTCTCCCCATTACACGTCACCAAGAAAGATTTGATGCTAATAATTATTTTGAGTAATTACCAACAGTGTCCACTGCCTTTAAGACCTGCAATTTGTTTTAGAACCACCCCCATCTCAATTAGTGGAGATTATGATTAGGCCCACGTGGTGTTACCACTAACCCTATACTAGATTCCACCAAAGTTTCAAATCCTACGAATACTATTTGGTTTTACACTGACTGATGTGTGTTTAAAAGGCACTGTACACGTTTGGTAACTGTCAAAGACCAGTGTTCTCACTTGGTGTATCCCATCATAAGCATAACATAACAAACCTGTGAAAATTTGGGCTCAATCGGTCATCGACGTTGCGAGAAAAAGATGAAATCAAAAACACACTTGTTGGATGAATTTGTGTGCTTTCAGGTAGGAATAAAAGACTTCTAGCTAAAAGTCTTTTATTATTATAGTAAGACATTACTTCTTTCTCAAAAACCACGTTACTTCAGAGGGAGTCGTTTCCCACAATGTTTTATACTATCTCCAATGCTCCTTATCAAGTCAGTTTTTTACCAAATATACCGCGCTGAGACCTGTGAAAATAACGAACCAGCATATCACTTGGGTGGGATTCAAACCCGCGACCTTTGCCATACAAGAGCAGATTGTCTGGCCACGCTCGAACAATGTTCGAACATTGTTCATCTGGCTGAAATTGAAATAGTGTTTCGTCATCTATTAAAAATCGTTGCGATATGCTCGACATCCTGCTAGCTGGAAAACAGGATTCGAACTGTCGCTGTAGCTTGGTGTAAGACACCTGCTCTAGAGTGGCAAAGGTCTTTGGTTCGACACACACCCGAGAGATTGGCCGGTGATTTTCCATGTACATGACTCGGACGTATACGGTGCTTTAAAGGTAGTAGACACTATTGGTAATTACTCAAAATAATTATTATCATAAAACCTTTCTTGATTACGAGTAATAGGGAGAGGTTAATAGTATAAAATGTTGTGAGAAACAGCTCCCTCTGAAGTGACGAATTTTCGAGAACGAAGTTAGTAATATTTTCCACGAATTTGATTTCGAGATCTCAAGTTTAGAATTCGAGGCCTCGAAATCAAGCATCCGAAAGCACACAACTTTGTGTGACCAGGGTGTTTTTATTTATTTCATTAATATCTCACAACTTCGACAACCGACTGAGCTCAAAATTTCACAGGTTTGTTATTCTATACACCAAGTGAGAAGACTGGTCTTTGACAATTACCAGTAGTGTCCGCCGTCTTTAAGGCACTGTATGGAAACATTTGGTGAAATTATTGTCAAAGACCAGTATTCTCACTTCGTGTATCCCAAAAATATAATTACAAATCGGTGAATTTTTTTACTCAATTGCAAATCGGTGAAAATCGAAGGATTCCCTTTTTTTTAATCGATTTAGAAACAAAAAAAATCCCCAGTGAAAAGCCCTTGGGCCTTTACGACAGTGGCAATTTTGATGTAGGCCTACATACAAACAAAAACTGCACCCGCCATTGATTGGAAGCTGGCAGCACACTAGTTATTTTGTACAGAGGTACATATTCATTTCATTTTCACCTGGGCCACCTGGGTCAGCCCCCAGTGCCCTGCTTGTGGAGTGTCACTTGGGGTGACCCGAGGTGCATGCCGTCACCACGAGAGGGCAAGTGTGATCGTTCGTTTAGCTCTTACAGGGGCTCACCCGAGTGAGCACCGCGCGCGGGGTAGACCCAGGGAAGCTAATCGACGCTCTTATCTCTGAACAGATTTCTCTATGGGACACCGATCTGAGTAGTCCTGTGTGTGGCTGTACTCAGTCTTGTGAGTCCATCAGAACATGGATCAGAATGACCAAGAAACATGTGTCACAATGACCCAGAATGGCGTCGAAAGTCAGCCTGACTAATAATTAATAACTTTGTTATCAGTTCGGAATGCGGGTCCAAGCATTGACCTACTAGCTACCATTTGGGGATGGGACTTTTGGAATTGGAGAATCTGCGGCTTCGGCTTTAGATTAGGCTTCAGGCTCCGTGCTCTCGTCTGAAACCCTAGTACTGAACCAAGCACATCCCGGCCCGCCGGCCAACCAGAGCCGAAGCCGTGGTTTCGAAAAGGGCCATCCAATGACATTGGTTTTTGTTCAACAGAGGGCGTACTTCCAGTTATTTTGTTTACACTCTCAGTCTCGGTAGTTTCGCGCGACTCGGCGTGTGGCTTAAAATTCATGATTTTCTGGGATCTTAGGACTGGTCGGATTGATCCAAAGGTGAACCAATGATTACTTACTTGTCAGGTAATGCCCTTTTAAGATGAATGACGTTTGGATTTGTTTGCTGTGAGTCTAAGAGTTGCGTTTAACTTAAACTTTAACTTTATTTGCAAATCGGTAGGTACTAACTCACTGTACACTGAATGAATACAACAGTACATGCTGTATCAATTCAATTCAATTCAACGAACATTTATTTCCACAAAGGGTAATCACTTAATAAGAAAACAAAACAATAGATACAATAAACTAATACGTGGAGGCATAACCCAGGAAGCCGAAGCTTATAAACGGAATGCCTTAAACAAACAAAAAATAGACTTAAGTAAACAATAAAGAACAAGCAAAAAAAAAAAAACGCTGTCGGTCCGATCCTCATATCATACTTCACTTGTCGTCAACTCGCCGTCAACTCATTTTCGTGCCGTCAACTCATTAAATATGCATCACAAACTTATAAATGGGGCATGGAAGTTATAAGTCTTGGCTACAAATGAACTACATATTTCTTATGATTTTCCGTAAAATTTCATTTACAAAAACGATTTTTTTTGTTGTTGATAATATTAAATAAATAGTTATTATAGCACCAATCAATATTGACATCTTGCTTGGGCCTAGGGCCCTAGTTGCGATAACGTAACCCTCCTGCCGAGGGCGTAGCCGGAGGGTTATGAATCATCGGCAATCTGTGCTGGGCGAAATGGTTAAAAACGTACAATTTCAACAGCTAGCCAACAAATTTGCTCAATTTTTACCACTTTCGAAAATCGTGACATAAATTCTGTCAACACGACCTTAATTCTCAATATCTAATGAATAACATTGAAAACACCATTGAGAAAATATTTTGAAAAAAAGTACAAAAACTTACTAGATCCCGGAGCGAAACAGTCACAAATGTTCCAGGTTGATATGTCGCACGGCCATTTTGTGACTTCCAGATATGTTCAACACTCGGCAGGTCGTCAATTCAACTGGCTGGTACCTGTGGTTCAGCGCTTGGTGACCAACAAATAAAGCTTGAAGAAGATAATATCTTCACTCAGCAAAGACTCAATTTTTATTCCGAAATGTAACCTAAAACTTATGAAAGTACTCTCAAAAAGTAAAGCATTTCATGGAATAATATTTCAAGGTATTTCACCACTACCTTCTGTAAACCCTGTAAGTGATTTGTAAATCTGTGAACTTTTTTTTTTTTTTCTGTACCGAAAGGGTCCAATGGCTTTAAAAAAAATAGTTTAAATGTTATTTACAAATTTGAAAATAAACCCGACTCGAGAGGGCGCTGTTTGTGACGTCAAGTGAGACGCGATGAATCACATGCGGTGCCAACACAAGATAGTGACGCTTAGCTAAAAACATGCCCTCAAAGTTGAAACAATACCTGATTTTTTTCACATTAGGCAAATGCTCCTTTAGGTTCGTCACATCATTCAGGTACCTTATTCGACTTCCCCACTAGCTGGAAAAGTTGGTGGGATGGCGTCATGTTTTAGAAAAGAACTTTTCTCTTCATGTCAAAATGTTTTCAAAGCATGTCGGCTCGAAGTATTTGCTGCACAGCGCTGGAAAAGACGCCGGACCGGACTACTTAGCAAACTGACCCCATCTTTAGTTGTTTGGCTGCATCCAGCAGCAATACATCTAGTCGACATTGCCAGCAAAATGCTAGAAAAAAAACCTTTTTCGAAATGTACATACTCACGACTAGAAATTGAATGTACTTGCACTTTACGTGTTTTCAATGTTCGATCGAGGCAAAGTCTGCCTCGATTGATGTCACAAAAGGGGTAGGCGGAGTCACCCCCACACAACTTTTTTTTCTTTTACGTATTAAATCGTTAAAAATAATTACTCAAAAAATTATTTTCTATTTCCAGGTGATTTTAAAAGAACATTGTTTGAACATGTGTCAACCGTTAAATATGCAGGCTAAGAGTCATATAATGCATCTAAATCACTTTCAAACTGTTGAAAAATTAGAATTTTGTGTTTTTTTACCCCAAATTCAGTAACAAAATTGTTCACCTGAAGATGTATTCCATCTCCTTGCAATTTTGTAACATTTTTTTCAAGCCTTTTTAGAGTTGTACAATTCTCCCTGTTTTTATGGATGTATAATAATATGCAGCTTAACCTTCTTGTACGGGAATAAAATTGACTGTAATTTTACCTAAATTAGGGCGATGAATTGGTGGCGCCTAGCAGCAAACTTGCTAATATTATATTCCCTTGTCTTATACTTTTTCTAGCAGCAAACTTGCTAATAATATATTCCCTTGTCTTATACTTTTTCTAGCAGCAAACTTGCTAATAATTTATTCCCTTGTCTTATACTTTTTCCTCCACCTTAGACACCACACCTCCGCAAGTATTCAATTGTCCAATGGACGATGAAAGAGGCAGCCAAGTAACTACCACCGCAGGGACAAGCCTTGCTACTTGGAACACTGTTTCTGCTTTCAATCTTGATGGCAGTGCTACACCGGCAGAATCTTCAAGAAGCCTGTACGGACAAACAACTTCCACTCAATTCCCATATGGGTTTACCACCGTTGGGTATGAGTTTATCGACAACGCAGTTCCTCCACAAAATATTGCACTTTGCACGTTCCTTGTGGCCATACCAGGTAAGAGGGAATTTAACAACAACAAATTGAAAGTAGATCCATTCAGCCCAGCCAACTGACTAATTAGTCAACTACCACAAGCCTGTAATGAGGGAGTTCCACTTGTGTTCAGTAGTATTATTGTACCAATTGCCTCTTAAACATCTGTGTGTATGGGTAAACCAAAATTTATATACATGGCATTCTCATTTGATCTTTTTTTCTTCTCTTGTAGTCATGAATGATGTCAATCCGCCCACAGTAATTTGCCCTGGTGATGTATTCGTTACCATAACCAGCGCTAATACCCAAGGTGTCGCAAGCTGGGATGAACCTATGCCCACAGATAATAACAACGTTGTCCGAAGGTCCTGGAGATCCCACGCACCCAACACCCTCTTTCCAGTGGGTGCTACAGAAGTGACGTACCAATGGATCGATCCAACAAATAATTTAGATCCATTGGTATGCATGTTCACGGTTACTGTGACAACTTCAGGTAATGTATAAACCAGTCTCATAATAATAATAATATTAATGTAATAGCAAAGTCTTATATAGCGCACGTATCTACCAAACAAGGTATTCAAGGCGCTGAGTATAACACAAACTTTCAGAAAGATAGGTAATTGCAGTGATGAATTTTGAGACCCAATTATTTAGCACCTTATAATGATTTACAAGGTGCTACGGGGCGCAAACAGCAGCCACAGCCAGGAACACCGGGGCGAAACCCCTTCTCTTTTCGATAAGTGCACTGGGTTCTTTTACATGCGTTTACACAACACATGGGACCAACGTCTTTACGTCCCATCCGAAGGACGAAGCAATGGTTAAGTGTCTTGCTTAAGGACACAAGTGTCACTGCTGGGGATGCGAACCCACACTCTGCTGATCAGAAACTCCAGAGTTTGAATTCGGTGCTCTTAACCGCTCGGCCACAACACGTCTCACTATAGGCCATGTTACGCGAGGTGTGCCAGGGAATTCTGTCCGCCCGAGATTCAGTTCGCCAAAGCCGGCTGGAGAAGGATAATTCAAATCCCTGGGGGGGGGGGGGGGCTCTAAGCAAACTTCAATTAAGCTCTAAGCAGATGAAAACCCTTTCTTGTCAGTTTTCTTATTGTTTTCATGGGGTTAGTGGGTGACAGCTTAAAGAATGTTTTGTTGTGCTGCAGAAGTTTTTCCTGGAGAAAGCAGTGCAGTTGGTTGCCATTGAGGTACCTGACAAATCTTGCCTAGTGTGACTTGGCTTAAAGGGACTCGGTATACTGTTCGTAAGTGGGGGTGTAATTCTAAAATACGGCAAATTGAATTAAGTAAAATAAAGTGTTTTTGCGATGCGGCATATGAGAAGGTATCTTGCCATCGATTCTGGGAAATTCACACTTAACAGTTTTTAACCAGATTTTACTTCTCAAGTTAAAAACACTGAACACTATTTGTCACTATTGACCAGTCTTTTCACTTTGTGTATCTCAACATATGCATAAAATAACCAACCTGTGAAAATTTCAGCTCAATTGGTCGTCGAAGTTGCGAGATAACTATGAAAGAAAAAAACACCTTTGTCACACAAAGTTGTGTGCTTTCAGATGCTTGATTTCGAGACCTCAAGTTGTAAATCTGAGGTCTCAAAATCAAAAATCATGGAAAATTACTTCTTGCACGAAAACTACGTCACTTCAGAGGGAGCCGTTTTTCACAATGTTTTTGACTATCAACCTCTCCCCATTACTCGTTACCAAATGAGGTTTTATGCTAATGATGTTGAGTAATTACCAATAGTGTCCACTGCATTTAAATATAAGCCAAGTAAAAAAATGCCTGTTGACTCTCCGGGTTTTTCCAAAAAGGGGTCCTTTTTAGTTTTAAAAGTGGCCACCAAACATTTTCATTCAAACTGGCCACCAGTTATTCAGTTTAAAGTCCTTACTTTATGTAGTTAAAAGTTCTTAAAAGATAAGGAAGTTTTAATGAGAAACACACAGAAAAATTTGTCTTTTTGAAAAAGAAATGTGAAATAAAAACAATTAAAAAAAGGATGTGGCCTCAAAACAGGTTGATGGAGGGGATAATCAACTGGTATTTTGTTTTCATTTGGCCTTAGTCTCATGGTTCGTTAACTCTCTTCTACTTAATTTACCCTCTTGTTTTTTGAACTGTTCTAATGTCTCAAGCTTGAATTCTCTTCACAGGAACTGACACCGTCGTACCAAGTCTGACATGCCCCAGCGACATTAGGACTTCATCAGCAAATCCAACTTGGACAGTCCCAACAGCGACTGATGCATCTGGCGTTCAACCTGTCCAAGGCAGCCATACTCCTGGAGCTGGAATTCCTGTCGGTTTCACGACAGTTACCTACACCGTCAACGACAACAGCGGCAACCGTGCCTCTTGCTCATTTGTCATCAGCAGATCACGTAAGTAATGGCTACACAGTCTTTGAACTTCACACTCAAACAATAGGAGACTTTTGGGACGCTAGGTGGCAGCAGACTTACCTGGTAAAATCCATTGTTCTCGGTCATGTGCGGACGCTCAGAACTGCATAAACAATGGGAGTTTACCTGGTAAGTCTGCTGCCACCTAGCGTCCCAAAGTCTCCCATTGGCGTAGTAGTTTGCTTTCCTCAACTTCCACCTCTAGGACACCGGTTTGAATGCTGCGTTGGAAGCTATGTAGATTGGGTTTTCAGTCCCTACCTGATTGCGTGGGTCGCAGGAAAAATTCTCTTGGGTTTTGCTTTTAAACCAAAACATGTATTCTCTCCGTGAAGTTCTTGGCTAGTATATTGAATAAGTTTTGCTGTTCTGAGAATCCTTGGATTCAAAAACCAGAATGAAAAAATACTCAAACACAGAATCGGGTTTCAGGTTTAATTCCATACGGTTTTGAATTACATGTACAATGTAAGGCCAAACTAATTATCAGAACTTAATAACAGTATGAGGAGGTCGCAGACATGAAGCCTAGGCTTCTACAGGGTCTAGCCTCTTCAAAAAGAATACACATACAGGTACATATGAAGTAACAGTCATGAGTTGTCTAAATGAATAAATAAATAAGCAATGCTTATTACTATACCTCATACATATTCATGACAGAGAGTTAAGTTCTCATTGGTCCATTCATCATCACTTGCCAGGTGTTAATTTTGCTAACTGCCAAACGCGCACGTGAGTATTCACGCAAGTGGTAAATGCGCATGACAAGAAATAGGTACCCGGGAGCTATTCTACTTGTCATGCGCACTACCATTGCGTGAAGTCATCCCCGGGCGCTATTGATCGTGGCACCGTTTTGTATACACGCACGAACAGCGCTCTCTAAGCGACATCCAACACATGAACAAACTTATCATGTGCATTTTGTTTCACAGTCATCATTTTCTCTTGCTCAAAACTCATGTTCCGGTAACTGAATATGTATGAAGTATAGTAAAACAAGTAAAACATGTTTTTATTTGGGTGACTAGTCGATGAGCTCCCCTCGGTATTGGAAGTTGACATGGAAGTTGACAATTCGCCTCAGGAACTGGTTTGGTAATTTCCAATACCTCAGGGAGCTAATATCGACCCTCAAACCATGTTATATTTGTATATTATAAATGTGACAGGACTGTTAAACGAATTTAACTACCACACAAACAAACATCAAGGAGAAGGAAAAAAACAGCAATTTAAAAAAAAAAAAAAAAAATGTACTTTTGTCATGCTATTCTTCCTGTTTTTATCGCATTTTTCTTTTGTACCATTCCACCCAGCGGGAAATGACCCATATGATCCGGTTCTTACAACATGCCCTCTAAATATCCAACAAGAGGCTGTTTCTGCCACAGTGCTGCCAGCTATCACCTGGACGACCCCGACTGCATACGACGCTTCTGGACATGTAAGACTCGTCATGAATACCCATTCTCCAGGTGATACCTTCCCCATAGGAACCACCTCAGTGGCATACCTGTTTGAGGATATTGTAGGGAAGAAAACTCGATGCGTCTTCAATGTTGTTGTAACCGTGCAAGGTGAGTGCCTTCTGTGTGCTGTGGAGGACCCAATTTCATAGAGCACACATATTTGCTGAGCATGAAATTTCTTCCTTGAAAAAAACCCAGGATTATTTGTTGCATATTGCTTGTTACTGGTATTCAGCTTAGTGTTTGCTTATCCTGAAAATCACGTCGAAATTTGGTTGGTAATCCTGTTTTATTTATATTAAGGAAGAACTTCGCACTAAGCAAATTTTTGTGCTTATTTCATGGCGCTGCTTAACGGTAAGCAAATTTTTGTGCTTACAGTAGCAGAAAAACTTGCTGAGGTGTTAACATATTTCATAGGTTAGCAAGAATTTTAGGCAGCCATCTTTCATTCACAATGGATTTGTATTTTACGTTGTTAGTTTTCGTGCTGTAAGCACTGGAAGGTTGGAATGACTTTTTTGTGTGCTTCCGGTAAGCAGCGCTATGGAATGGAAAATCGCGCAGTAAGCATAAAACCCATGGGCCCATTTTCATGACTCTGCTGCACAATTCTCCGCTTATTTGCGCAAGAGCAAAATTGTTTGGGTTTTATAGAGCATGCGCAGTTCACGGTGTGGTTTTACAAGCATTTTGTGTATACTCAGGCCTGTGAAATCTCCGCTTTAAAGCGGATTTCCGCTCTTTTAAATTTTCCCAATCTGCATTTTTCTTGCGGGCTCCGCTTTTTTCCCGTTCCGGTTTTATCTTGTTTTTTTTACATCCGAAATAGATCGTCAAGCAGCACAGACCTAGAATCGGGAAGCACTTTAATTGCGATTTGATTTTGACATGTGAGTTGGGGGCTAGACCCAGTAAAATGCTCCGTGTTGGTCTTTCATTGGAGCCGTTGTTGTTAATTTTTCGTTTAGTGCGATGTCTATTTTACATGTACTTCAATGTGATTGTTCCATTGCACAAATAGAGGGTGCTTTACTAAAAAGCCAACACCTTGAGACAAGATTAGGCACACATGGTTTTCCCCCATGCGACGTACTTTGTGTACGGTGTGTATTTTTTTTTGCGACAAGTAAAATATGGCAGTCGACGACGAGGACTCATCACGCTTGTGGATTTATTTCTTAAAGAATGTTACAAAAATATCTTAAAAATGATGATTTACAACACAGTGTTACATGTAAGATTTGTGGTCTATGTTTCTGTGAATGTGTTGTCTACGCTTCAGTTTTTAATTAAAGCCCTTTATTACGCTCGAAGTGTTGGCCCAAAATCCGGACAACAATTTTCCGCTTTTTTTCATGACCCGCTCACAGGCCTGTATACTGTAGATACAGCATAAGGCACTATTAAAGTTCGCCCACTGAGAGTGTCTCATCCTAATCTCTCATTGCATTCGTACTGAAACCGCCCACTTTTATTCAATGGCGTATGCATTTACTGCAGCATGCAGACTGAACAGATAATGAAGACTAGTAGCCTTCAGAACTGTGGGCCTGCCCAGAACTACCAAATGGTGTCCAGCACTCCGAGCACTGTACTGCCCAGCACAGATTTCCCCAAGATTGTAATAACCACCAATCTAAACATGAATAATGTTGTTGAACTTGATGGATTTAGAGCCCATCACTAAAATTAGTCTTGTACAACACCGCACATCATATGTAGAGCTTGGCCAACAATCTAGAGTTTTCTCCTCAAGTACAGCCATGTTTAGTTTGTTTTCCTTCTGTACTGGAATATAGGCTGGAGTTGAGTTGTTCATCCTCCCTCAGCCCCCTCCTTACGTCCCTGTCTTTGTGTTTGTTACTGCCATCATGAAATAAACATTTATTGAACTGAATCAAATCCCTCTACCTAATTCTAAGGTCAAGAGGTTAGAAGGGTTTTGATAAATCAAAACTTGTTCCCACTGATGTGTAAATCTTGCCTCGAAATTCTTCGCCATTCCTCGGAATAACTTGCTCGGCCATAATTTGTCTGGCATAGTTGAATGATGCCTGCTGTCAATCCCTTTTATCTGAAAGCTCAAGCATAGTAGCCGGAGAGCCAGGCACTGAGCCATAATGGAGCAACTGCAGCCGATTTCACTAAATGCTAGGATTATTCCTGTCTCGAGTTAAGACGAGTAACTCATCCTAACTTGGGATCTGTTCAACGCGTCCTTAGTCTATGGATACGGAACTCCTACTATCTCCTAAGACTAATGCTAAGTTAAGAAGAGTTCGGTGAAATCGACGGCTGGTCACCTCCCACCAGGGCCCAATTTCATAGTGCTGCTTAACGGTAAGCAACTTTGCGTGCTTGCTGTAGCAGAAATTTGCTTAAGCCTTAGCGTATTTCACGGGTTAGCAGAAAAATTGGGCGCCATATTGCGTGTTTACCGTGGATTTGCATTGTGACGCCATTTATTTTCGTGCGGTAAGCACCGGAAGGTTAGCATGCCTTTTCGTGTACTTACGGTTAGCAGCGCTATGAAATAGAAATTGCACAGTAAGCACAAAATCGGCCGCTAAGCAGCGCTATGAAATCGGGCCCTGTCCTCAATCTTGCTGTAATTTAAACTGTATGCAGTTAAGGTCGACAGATTGTCAGTGTTCCCTTCCCATAGAAGAGAGAAGGTCATTCAAAACACAATGAGACTGACATCTGACCCATATTGTAATATACTTTAAATTGGTTTATTGGTTTATTTGTTTAAAAATGCCATCGCAGCATACCGCTGAATTGCAGCATAATTTACAATAATTAAAAAATATTACATTAGTTATTAAAAAGCTTTACAATAGAAAATACATAGTGAACATTATTGATAAAAAAATTTAAAAAAATAAATAAAAAAAAAATCACAAAAGCAATGGCCTGCCAGATAATTATGTACAAACAGGTTCACTACATTTGTATACATTTAAGACCAGAAAATTAAGCAATTATATTAACATGGTTCTAGGAGTTCAGGAGCTTGGTGAGGTAGGGCAAGGGGCTGTTTTGGAATCTTTTGGTGTTGCAGTGAAACATACCAAACCGTGCTCGTTGGCGGAGTTGCATAGATGAGTTGTTTACAGAAGCAGGGAACCACCTCGAAAATCTCACAGAAGCGCTTGCCTTCTCTGCAAATTGGTGGCAGAGTTTGTTTCTTCGAGACTGGAGGGAGTCCAATTGAAGAATAGACAAAGCATCGTGGTATGTTGTGTAGTCCTTAGAGAGGATGTAGTGACATACACGCTTCTGGATCTTCTCGAGGTGGTTCACCTGCTTCTGGGTAAGGCCAGCATTCCAAACAGGGGCTGCGTATTCAAGGACTGGGCGAATATAGCCTTTGTATACTGTGAGGAGTTCTTCGGCGTCTAGTCCAGCATCCTTCAACTTCCTTAGCATGAACAGCTTTCTGTTGGCCTTACTATACATCGAGTCTACTTGGCCCTCCCATTTCAGATTTTGTTCAATGATTACCCCCAGTAGTTTGACCTTGTCCACGATGGCGAGTTTCTGGTCAGAGATACGGACATCCACGTCGGGGATGGGTTTTCGTCCGAAGTACACCTGCATGACCTGACATTTTGATGGGTTGAGTTTCAGTTTGGTATCAATGGTCCATTGATACAAGGAGTCCAAACTATCTTGGATGGTACCTGGACTGCCGTAACTTCTACTTTCACTCAATGTCAGGTCATCGACATACTTCCATGCATGGACGTCCGTATCCCTGACTTCCTCCTGGGCACTGTTGATGATACAAAGAAAAATAGTTGGAGCTAAAATTGTTCCCTGTGGGACACCACCCATTAAAGTAATGCAATCGGAGAGGGTTTGTTTATATTTGACTCTTTGTTGTCTACCAGAAATGAAGTCAACCACCCACTGCACAATATTGGGCGCCACACCCATGCTCAAAAGACTAGAAAAAGCAATGTTGTGATCAATAACATCGAAAGCTTTGGAGAAATCAGTTAGTACAAGAGTACTGATGTTGCCAGGTTTCTCAGCTTTTGACACCAATTGGTGGTAGACATCAGTTAGGCAATGTGTGGTTGACATACCCTTACGGTTACCATACTGTCTGTCATCAACATGAGGTTGGATTGACTTTAGCACATGTTGGGCTACACGACCAATTTTTGCTAGAGTTGATGTCAATGAAATTGGCCTAAGTTTTTCGATTGAAGGGGGTGTCTGTTTGGGTACAGGGATGACATTTGCAATTTTCCATTGATTAGGAACACTGCCCTGTACGAGAGAGGTGTTAATGATGTCAGTCACAGGGGAACTGAGCTCGTATGCGAATTCCTTTAACACCTTCTGAGGAACATTGTCGGGCCCCCCGGCTTTTGAAACAGACACCCTCTTCAAATCCTCATAAATGTCCCACGGTTGAAACTGGGGAGGTGGCTTGCTACTTGGCATGCTTCAGTCAAGGACGAAGCATGCTTATAGCACATTTTTCTTTGTTTGTTTGTGTCTCTATACTGTAGCATTAGCCTGTTTGTTTGTTTGTTTGTTTGTTTGTTTGTTTGAATGATCTTCCCATCAAGGGAACTCAGCAAACTCCCACAACAAGGGATATAAACACCAAGCTGGCAATCAGCAGCCAATCTCTCTCACAAACATTGCTTTAACGTCTATGATTATGAATTACACAAATCAAGAAATTGTGATTCATCAACTAGACGACAATGTTTATTTTAGTCATTGTGAAATCTGCGGTTAGCTGCGGGATTCGAACCCACAACCTTGTGATTGCAAGTCATGCAGTCTAACCACTTGACCACGTTGACATTGTTTCACACAGTTTGGAATGAAACCAGGAGACTCTTTCTTGTATTTTGTGGGTGCTATTGAGAGCATTTATTCACTCGATGCAATCCAAACTGTGCAATAATCAAGAATACTAGGGGACGCATCCCTTTTTACTGGGTTATCAAATCGCCCTTTAACAGGAGAAAAAAGGAGCATACTTGTAGCTGTATGATGTCTTCTGTCTCCCTCATCAAATTCATTCGGCGGAGTCACTTGCTGTTTTCAAGAAACATCAAAACTTCTTGTAAAGCGCTGTGGTACCTCGTGTATGAGCGCTACATAAATGTCTTATTATTATTAAAGGCAGTACATGTAGCTAAACGCAGTGAGTGTTACCATAGTACTCGCAGTTAAGGGTGAATACTCAGTGTTTCAATGGAGGTATCTAAGGATC
Source organism: Asterias amurensis (assembly GCF_032118995.1). Lineage (NCBI taxonomy): Eukaryota > Metazoa > Echinodermata > Asteroidea > Forcipulatida > Asteriidae > Asterias > Asterias amurensis. The sequence goes on from NC_092650.1 coordinate 15,540,554, forward strand.
TTGGCACGACTATAGTCTGCAAATGCCTGATTGGATTCAATGGACAGTTTTGTCAAACTGAAAGCACCAGCGTGTAAACTTTCATTTCATAAGGTTTATTGTGAAAAGTAAAATATCAAGAGAGGGCGCTGTTGAACCCACACAAAGATATGGTGGTTGTCGAACATACATGTCAAATAACCTATCTGCCTACCCACAATGCATTGCGGTTCCGAATCGTGATAAACCTTATGACAAGAAGACCCAGCTTTTGTCAACTATTCTGCATGTTCCTAGTACCAATACCTTTACGTAATGTTACAATGATCTATATTTTCGCGAAGCTGTGACCCTTTCAATCTGTTCTTTAAGAAACTTATAAATGACTTGTTTCTAACCATACTTACCATGACAGAGGTCTATGTGCGAACATTCAGTGCTTCAATGGAGGTGCATGTCAGGTTTCTGGCACTTCCTTCACCTGCCAGTGTGCATCTGGATTCACTGGACAATTTTGTCAAACGACTATCAGTACGTAATATATAAGTTCAGTGGATAGTCAAACTGGAACCATAAGTACGCACAAATTCCATTATTTTCTGCTACTGTACGACTGTAGCCTTTATGTTCTTTTATTGCTTTTGAACAACTCAAGGAGTCAAATGAAACCCACAAGTTGAAATGTTCATCTGCTCTTTCTCAGTAACTGATGAATTTGTTTTGAGGCGATTATATTCCTTTTCTGAAAGTTCCTTGTACCTATAATATTTAGTTGCAATTTAGTTGACTTTTAACCATACTTACCATGAGACAGATCCATGTGCGACTGTTACCTGCTTCAATGGAGGTGCATGTCAGGTTTCTGGCACTACATTCACCTGCCAGTGTGCAACTGGATTCACTGGACAATTTTGTCAAACAGCTGTCAGTACGTACACTATGTGTTTATAAGTTCAGTGGACAGTTGTATCAGATTTGTATCATACATGTAAGTAGGGCTACAGACCAAAGTAAATTCAGTTATTTTCTTCAAGTGTTTGAATGTTCATTTAGTTACTTTTTCGAATTCAAGGAGTCAAATGAAATCTATCAGTTCTTTCTCGGTATCTCATTGATTTGTTTCGAGACGATTAAATTTCTTTATCTGAAAGTTCTTTGTATCTTGATTTGGTCAAAGTTCAGTTGACATAATTTTTAATTTTTAACTGCACTTAAACCATGACACAGGTCCATGTGCGAGTGTGGCCTGCTTCAATGGAGGTGCATGTCTGGTTCTGGGAACTACGTTCACCTGCCAGTGTGCAACTGGATTCACTGGACAATTTTGTCAGTTCAGATGGACATTTTTTATCGAACTTGTACCATCAGTATACAAATGAAAATTCAGCTATTTCCTTTGCCTGTTCGACTGTTGCCATCATGTTCATTTAAGTCAAATGAAATCCATAAGTTGTGATTTCAGTCTGCTCTGTAAGAAACTTATGGATTTGTTTTGAGACAAATATATTTCTTTGTCTGAAAGCTCTTTGAATTGTCATTTAGTTGAAGTTCAGTTGACATAACTTTTAACCATACTAACCATGACACAGGTCCATGTGCAAGTGTTCAGTGCTTCAATGGAGGTTTTTGTCGGGTAACTGGCACTACGTTCACCTGCCAGTGTGCAACTGGATTCACTGGACAATTTTGTCAAACGACTGTCAGTACGAATAAATACATGTCCCTGTACGCTGGCATAATGTGTCAGCTCAAATGTTCCCGTCCACGCTGTGTATAAGCCCGCCTCACTTTAATGGCAGAAGCAAGTGACCCGCAGCAAAATGGAAAAACCTGTCAACCACATCTCTTCTTGTATTAAAAAATTGCCATCAAAGTTCTCGATTCTTCCTCTCGCAAATCTTCCTTACCTCACTTCATGCCTAAACAAAGTCACTGCTGGGCTCCAACCTTTTTGAAACATACTTCTTAATGATATCATCTCGCACTCCCTTGGCATATGAATTCCTTGGTTTCAATCAGCCATTTTGTTTAAGATGGGTTAAAAATATTATGTAATATAGGGAGTTGTAATGTAAGCCTTTTTCATGTGCATCCAAAGCTATGAATTGATCACCCCTATGAACACCGTACACTTGACTCTTTACAAATATTGAAATGCCAACTTGAAGGCACTGGACATTAGTGGTGATTACTCAAAATAATTGTTAGCATTAAAACTTACTTAGCAACAAGCAATGGAGAGCTGTTGATAGTATAATTCATTGTGAGAGACTGCTCCCCTTCTAGTAACGTAGTTTTTGAGAAAGAGATAATTTCTCACTCAATTTAAATGATAACAAAAGGACTCCAGCTGAAGCCTTTTATTATGCAACTGAAAGCACACAAAGTAATGCAACAAGGGCGTTTTTTTCTTTCTTTCATGACTCTTTTGAACTTTTCACAGTTTCGTTATTTTGTGCATATATGCTGAGATACACCAAGTACCAATGGTGTCCAGTGTCTTTAAGACTCATCTCTATGAATCTGCTAACATTCAGTCCATTGCACTTCTCATCTCAACATGACATTCTCTTGTGTCATAAACTTTGTCTTCTCTCTCTAAGTGTCTCAGCTGACTGTATTGAATAACCTTTTTGTCGCTATGAAAGTCGCCACATTGTACATGTAGGGCAGACTGTATGCACGTCTAAACGCACACATCCAAGAAGCACGCAGCACGCAGCGTTCCCGGTTTGATTTCTCCGGCACCTGTCGCACACGTACACACACACGCTCACAGATGCCATATTGTAAATGTAGGGCAGGTTGTTTTAAAAGCCATTGGACACTTTCGGTAAACAGTATTGTCCAAGGCCCACACTTCGTGTATCACAACTTATAATATAAAATAACATACCTGATAAAATTTAGGCTCAATTGGTCATCTGAGTCGGGAGAAAAATAACGGGAAAACCAACCCTTGTCGATATCGAGAATTGATACTGTTTTAATGTTTTCTCACAAAGTAAAGCATTTCATGGAATAATATTTCAAGAGAAGTCTTTCACCATTACCTTCTGTAAACCCTGTAAGTTTTTTGTATAATATCTGTGAACTTTTAAATTTGTTTTCTGTTCCGAAAATGTCCAATGGCTTTAATGGAGACATCATATTCAATACGGTCAATACCGTATCTACGCCTTCATACCTAACTAATCTCAATAAACTGTTCAATTTAATAGACTACTCTTTTAGGATGCTTGATTCGAATAGCAACAATCTCCAAAAGCTTTCTCCAGAAGACAATCGGAGCATACTGATCGAAACGTCGAGTTGAAACCGACGGTTCTTTTCAGAACCACAGCAACTCATTAGAGATAGTCATTACGTGGTGTTACCGCAATCCTTTCTATGCAAAGTTTTAAGTCTTACTAATCTCCAAAATAATGCCCTACCCCCAGCTGTAAAAAGATGTCCCAAAAAATTAGCAAAATATTTTCTTCTTTTTTGTCATCACTGGTGACTGCATTTGCAGAATGAAGCACCCACCATAGAACTCTTAGAAGCTGCAGTATTTAAGCTCCCCCTCCCGCCTACAATGTACCTTTAACATTTGACCATTTGCACAGTGTTTTTTGTGTACTAATTAACGAGAAAGCAAACATCTCTCAAATATTTATAAGTGTTACCCTTCCCCTGCCCCCCCCCCCCCTGCCCCAAATTTCCATCAGCTCGGAAGACAAAGGTTTGTGTGATTAGAGACTTTGATTTTTACAAACCCTTTAAAACTACAAAATTCACCTGCCCAGCCACCCTCCACCCCCCCCCCCCCATCCTGTTCTAACATTTAATGCATGACCCAAGTTTAATTAAATAATTTGTTTTAATGTTGCAATTTAAAAGAATTTACCAGTAAATTAACCCATTAATGCGCAGTTGATGATTTGTTTTTACATCCTTTATCGGCATTCAGAGTTTTTATTTAAGTAAGGTTTGGTATAAGAGAATGATACTCTCTTGGTCAGGGACTTTACAGTCACAGTTTCTTTAGTAAATCATCTTACATTTGACTGCTCTCGCAAGCTTTCACATGATGTAATAATTTTGCTGATATAGCTCAGTTACACCGAAATATCAAGTATGGAGCTATGTGAAGGGAGTACATGTATATCCTAATTCAAAATAATGTAGTCTCACCTACATGTATAGTACCTTGCCGGAAAATTCTGAATGTGCGCCTAGAAACAGCCGTTATAAATGTTGTATATTATTTTACAAGAGAGAGAGAGGACTAGGTTCCATCCAAAATATAAATTCCACTTTTCCAGTAGGTCATGTAGGTCAAGACTCTTGATATTTGGCATAATTTCGAAGGAATATAATGTAGGACATGTAAAACATTACCATCAGGGTACTCCTTATAAATACAGTTATACACAATCTATAGCAAATTGCGCCTTTAATACTAATTTCGCAAAAATTATCTTGATAAAATCCTTTGTATTGCTCCAGATTGCACATTAGAGCATTTAAAATCAAGGTTAACATCAAGTAGAAAACGTTTAGAAGACCTTGTTTAAATTCAGCAACCTTCGGCCAAGCCCCCAAATTTAATAATACCATAATATCGAAGTCTTATATAGCGCACTATCTACCAAACAAGGTACTCAAGGCGCTGAGTATATACAAACTTTCAGAAAGATAGGTTATTAAAGTGATGAATTTTGAGACCCAATTAGTTACCACCTGATAAGGGTTTACAAGGTGCTACGGTGCATTAAGCAGCCACAGCCAGGAACACCGGGGCGAACCCCTTCTCTTTTCGATAAGTGCACTGGGTTCTTTCACATGCGTTACACAACACATGGGACCAACGGCTTTACGCCCCATCCGAAGGACGAAGCAATGGTCAAGTGTCGTGCTTAAGGACACAAGTGTCACGGCTGGGGATTCGAACCCACACTCAGCTGATCAGAAACACCAGAGTTTGAATTCGGTGATCTTAACCGCTCGACCACGACACTTCCACTTAGAAAATTTAGGTCCAGTAATGCCCCTCATTTCTTTAACATTCTGAGGAGAGCCATGACTAGCATTTCAATTTCAATTTCAATTTAATATTTACATCACGTTAAAAACATGAAAATTGCCTTCCAGTGTGCATCATAAAAAGAAACGAGTGCACTGCTAAAAATGGTATTCTTGAAACAAGAAAAACAGCTTATTTTGAGAAAATATTTCTTGTGTGACTCCCTACAAACTTTTTCTAGGGAGTGACACAAGAAATATTTTCTCAAAATAAGATGTTTTTCTTGTTTCAAAAATACCATTTTTAGCAGTGTGTTTATATATATGGGGTTTTTTTCTTTCTTCTAATTTTGCAAATTTTTATAGCATTTTGGTAACGACTGTTGTCTTTAATTTTGTACTGTGAAAATTGCTGAAACTGTGGTTTTGACAAAAGCTTAATTTTACCAAGATTGCGCGAGTACTTTAAAGAATAAATTCATATGTTAACAATGATCATAATACACAGGTCAGTGTGCAAACGTTCAGTGTTTCAACCAGGGAACGTGTCAGGATCTCGGCACTACGTTCATCTGCCAATGCCTGACCGGATTCACAGGACAGTTTTGTCAAACTACTACTAGTATGTATTCCAAATGCATTTAAAATTTTGCAAAAATGCTGCATGCTCAAAATTGTTGGCAAATTGTCTCAAGCTGTACAAATGTCTTGTTGTTATATGTATTTAACAATAATAATAAAAACAATAACAATAATAGACCGTATTGAATAACCCCTTTTTACTACGAAAAATCTCCATCTTATAGGGCAAACCGTATGCACGTCCTAACGCGTACATCATCCAAGCACGCAGTATGTAACATTCCCAGTTTGATTTCTATGGCACATGCACACATACACACTCGCACACGCACAGACGCCATCTTGTAGGTAAGATATTTGAGCCGCGTGACGTCATATTCAATATGGTCTATAGTGGCCGTTTGTAATGCGCCATGTTAGTCTGAAGTACACTCCTGGTGCAGGAGGGATGTAGAAGAAAGTGAGCCTACAGAGAGTTAAAACACAATGACATGAATTGAATGTATTTGCTTTGATCTATGCATACTAATAACAATCTAAGTAGACAACAATAATATTATTGAAAGGACAAGGCGAGTTCCTTGTTATAGTTGCCGATGAAGCAGTATGCCATTAGCAGACTGACTCAAGTCTAGTGTTAATATAACATGGCCGCTCACTTGCATTGTAAGTCACTATGCTGGTATCATCTTGAATAAAGCTCAACTAGCCTCTAACACAGAATGCACAAATTGTTTTCCCAATATTAGTGCCATTATTTATTTGCTTATTATTTATTTTGTGTAAAGCGCTGTGCTCTAGTGTAAGAGTGCTCTATAAATCTTGCTTTAAGTTGTTATTCTAGTATTATTATAAACATAATGCAGGCCAGATCTTCGTTTTTAAAAGGCCGAGCGGTTAAGAGCAGGATTCAAGCTCTGCTGTTTGATCAGCAGAGTGTGGGTTTGAATCCCGGTCGTGACACTTGCTACATAAAATTGGGGAGGTAGTGCTTTCTGCTCTACCCGCCAGGCTTCGGATTGATGACCAAGCCTACATCTGTATGGACTGTAAAAGGGGTAACCCTGTTTCAGCCCTAGGAGTAGGTGGCAACAGCCTCTGGACAAAAATAATTGTACCCCACACCTTGAAGTAGCCCTCAGGCCTTGTGTGTCTGGCGACTTGCATAAAATTTATGACTTGCAATGCATTTTCTCCTTGGTAAAGGGCAACCTACAAGTATGAGGAAACTGTAAATTACTATTAGATCATATCAAGGGCACCACAGCAATTAAATGACCAGGGGGCACGGAGGCGATCGCCCTTGTTGCCTCCGTGAAGTATCAGGCCTGTAACCAATGTGTTACCTTCTTAACAGCTGAGACCCAATTACTAATTATAAACCAATTTTCATGGCTCTACGCTTAACGCAGACTGTTTGGCCCATAGAATTACATGCTTTGCAGGTTGCTGCAAGCATGCACAGAACCCTGTAAGCCATGAAATCGGATTATTCCAAAGAATCGGGTTATCCAAATAATCACCCACCTTTTAAGAACAAAAGCGTTTGTAACCGTTTGTTATAAAATGCAAATGGTTAAAAAAGATGTTGTAAAAGTAGAATACAATGATTCACACACACATGCCTCGAAATTGCACGGTTTTCTGTTTACCTCCCAATTTATGGGAGTCAAATTTTTGACTCCCATAAATGGCCGACCGTGTTAGTTCGCAAAGAAAAAGGAAAACCACGCAATTTCGAGGCAAATTTGTGTGGATCATTGTATTCTACTTTTAAAACATCTTTCTAATCATATGCATTTTATAACAAACGATTACAAACGCTTTTTATAGACCAACTCGTCCGATCCAAGGCAATGTGTACCTTTAAATACAACCATCATTTCACTTGAAGGCCCTACAAACTTTCCCACATTTTTATTTTTAAATCAATTTCTGATTTTCAAAATTATCTGACCAACCAGATGATTTAAAAAATAAACACAAATCCTTTTTGAAACATGAAAGAAATTAATGATAATTCTGAAGGGAGTCCTTATCGAACGATAATAATTGTTCAATCTGTGTTCTGCTAACAATGAATGAATAAAAGAAAAAATTGCTGCTTAACATTACCATTTATCATCCAACATGTACATCTAACATGTCTAAGGAAGTTCTCCTCAGTTGTTTCACTTTTGCCCTTATGTTTATATTAAAGTGATTTAGTTACTTCTGAACAAGTCAAGAAGTCAAATGAAATCCATTAGTTTCGATGTCAATCTGCTCTTTTAGAAACTTATGGATTTGTTTTGAGACATTTATATTTCTTTTTCAAAAAATTCCTTGTATCTTTATTGGGTTGAAATTTAGTTTAATTTACTTTTAACCATGACACAGGTCCATGTGCGACAATAGTTATCAACAATAGTTATTGTCTGCAGCTCTCCTTGTCATATATTCTTGGGGCATCCAGCCTATGGAATTGTAGGATTTGTTTTGAGACAACTATCTTTTTTTCTCTGTTTGTCTTACTTTTCTCCTTGTTGAACCATACTTACCATGACACAGGTCCATGTGATAGTGTTCAGTGCTTGAATGGAGAGAGAGTTGTGTCTTTTTCAAAAACTCATTTGTTTTGTTTTGAGACAACTATATTCCTTTGACTACAGGTCCATGTGATGGTGTTACCTGCTTCAATGGAGGTGTATGTCAGGCTGCTGGCACTTCCTTCACCTGCCAGTGTGCAACTGGATTCACTGGAACATTTTGTCAAACGGCTGTCGTCAGTACGTATATTTAAGTTCAGTGGACAGTTTTATCAAACTGGTACCGTAAGAACATGTGTACAAATGAATCTAACATGTCTAAGGAAGTTCTCCTCAGTTGTTTCACTTTTGCCCTTATGTTTATATTAAAGTGATTTAGTTACTTCTGAACAAATCAAGAAGTCAAATGAAATCCATTAGTTTCGATGTCAATCTGCTCTTTTAGAAACGTATGGATTTGTTTTGAGACATTTATATTTCTTTTTCCAAAAATTCCTTGTATCTTTATAGGGTTGAAATTTAGATGACTTTACTTTTAACCATGACACAGGTCCATGTGATGGTGTTCAATGCTTGAATGGAGGGAGAGTTGTGTCTTTTTCAAAAACTTGTTTGATTTGTTTTGAGACAACTATATTCCTTTGACTACAGGTCCATGTGATGGTGTTACCTGCTTGAATGGAGGTGTATGTCAGGCTGCTGGCACTTCCTTCACCTGCCAGTGTGCATCTGGATTCACTGGAACATTTTGTCAAACGGCTGTCAGTACGTATATACATGTCCATATGCGTTGCCATAATGCGTGTCAGCTCAAATGTTCCCATCCTCGCTGTCTAAGCCAGCTTCATGTTAATGGCAGAAACAAGTGATTGCATCAAAACGTATAACCTGTCAACAATGCCAACCTGTCTCTTCTTGTAACATGTTGCGAAAATTCTTGATTCTTCCTCTTGCAAATCTTCCTAATCTCACTTCATGCTGGATAAAGTCAATGCTGGCAGCCTGGTTTTATAATGAAAAGTTTTAATTTATTTTTCTTTGATCTGAGGTGATCACCAATCTAAATTGATCACAAGATCTATTTCTGCCCCAATCAGGTTTACATGAGGTGTCATGCCAGAAAGACTCTTCTTAACTTGGGATTTGAACCCACACACTGATCCCTGTGCCACCTGACAGTATCCAAGTTCAGTTGTGGACCTGGTACACTCCTTTACTGCAACAAGCCAACATATCAGTTCAAAATGAAAGCAAAATTAGTTGCAATAAACGTTTTCTGAAATACTGCTTATCTCTCCTGCATCATCTACTTGTACGAAAGCTGGTGACTTTGAACGTAGCATGCTCATTAAAACACGATGTTAAATGCTGATAACCTACTACAACAGGCTGATATACATGTACTACTGCATGGTTGCTTGGTTCCATGCCCCCAACAAAATATGTTGTTTATGATCAGTAGAGTGGTAGTGCACGTAAAAGAACCTAAAACACTTATCAGGGAAGAGTTTCGTTTGGTCCTTGTGTTGTTTGGTTACTTAGCATGCATCCTTGTATAAAGGTTTCCTCAGGCTTGCGAGTTGGAGTGATTCAATTCACTTATGAGGCATCTTTGGTTTCATTTCCAAACATATAAACTAATTTTCTTCTATGTGCTTACTTTAATTCCTGTATTAGTCCAGGCAACTTCATTGTTTCTTTACTCTTTGACGCTCTTTGTATTTGGATTAAATCCTCTTTAACCCATGCTTTATTTTAATCCACCCCTGGTTCTTGAAAGATTCTTATCCGACTTCAGATACCGTTTATTTGTACATTCTAACTTTCTTTTCACCTAACAGTGCCTCAAACTTTGCCAACAATTGTTTTTGTTTTTTTTGGTTATCGACAATAGTTATTGTCTGCAGCTCTCCTTGTCATATATTCTTGGGGCATCAAGCCTATGGCTTTGTAGGATTTGTTTTGAGACAACTATCTTTTTTTCTCTGTTTGTCTTACTTTTCTCCTTGTTTAAGCATACTTACCATGACACAGGTCCATGTGCAAGTGTTCAGTTCTTGAATGGAGAGAGAGTTGTGTCTTTTTCAAAAACTCATTTGTTTTGTTTTGAGACAACTATATTCCTTTGACTACAGGTCCATGTGCGACTGTTACCTGCTTCAATGGAGGTGTATGTCAGGTTTCTGGCACTTCCTTCACCTGCCAGTGTGCATCTGGATTCACTGGAACATTTTGTCAAACGACTGTCAGTACGTATATACATGTCCATATGCGTTGCCATAATGCGTGTCAGCTCAAATGTTCCCATCCTCGCTGTCTAAGCCAGCTTCATGTTAATGGCAGAAACAAGTGATTGCATCAAAACGTATAACCTGTCAACAATGCCAACCTGTCTCTTCTTGTAACATGTTGCGAAAATTCTTGATTCTCCCTCTTGCAAATCTTCCTAATCTCACTTCATGCTGGATAAAGTCAATGCTGGCAGCCTGGTTTTATAATGAAAAGTTTTAATTTATTTTTCTTTGATCTGAGGTGATCACCAATCTAAATTGATCACAAGATCTATTTCTGCCCCAAGCAGGTTTACATGAGGTGTCATGCCAGAAAGACTCTTCTTAACTTGGGATTTGAACCCACACACTGATCCCTGTGCCACCTGACAGTATCCAAGTTCAGTTGTGGACCTGGTACACTCCTTTACTGCAACAAGCCAACATATCAGTTCAAAATGAAAGCAAAATTAGTTGCAATAAACGTTTTCTGAAATACTGCTTATCTCTCCTGCATCATCTACTTGTACGAAAGCTGGTGACTTTGAACGTAGCATGCTCATTAAAACACGATGTTAAATGCTGATAACCTACTACAACAGGCTGATATACATGTACTACTGCATGGTTGCTTGGTTCCATGCCCCCAACAAAATATGTTGTTTATGATCAGTAGAGTGGTAGTGCACGTAAAAGAACCTAAAACACTTATCAGGGAAGAGTTTCGTTTGGTCCTTGTGTTGTTTGGTTACTTAGCATGCATCCTTGTATAAAGGTTTCCTCAGGCTTGCGAGTTGAAGTGATTCAATTCACTTATGAGGCATCTTTGGTTTCATTTCCAAACATATAAACTAATTTTCTTCTATGTGCTTACTTTAATTCCTGTATTAGTCCAGGCAACTTCATTGTTTCTTTACTCTTTGACGCTCTTTGTATTTGGATTAAATCCTCTTTAACCCATGCTTTATTTTGATCCACCCCTGGTTCTTGAAAGATTCTTGTCCGACTTCAGATACCGTTTATTTGTACATTCTAACTTCATTTTCACCTATTAACAGTGCCTCAAACTTTGCCAACAATTTTTTTTTTTTTTTGGTTATCAACAATAGTTATTGTCTGCAGCTCTCCTTGTCATATACATGTATTCTTGGGGCATCCAGCCTATGGAATTGTAGGATTTGTTTTGAGACAACTATCTTTTTTCTCCGTTTGTCTTACTTTTCTCCTTGTTGAACCATACTTACCATGACACAGGTCCATGTGCAAGTGTTCAGTGCTTGAATGGAGAGAGAGTTGTGTCTTTTTCAAAAACTCATTTGTTTTGTTTTGAGACAACTATATTCCTTTGACTACAGGTCCATGTGCGACTGTTACCTGCTTCAATGGAGGTGCATGTCAGGCTGCTGGCACTTCCTTCACCTGCCAGTGTGCAACTGGATTCACTGGAACATTTTGTCAAACGGCTGTCGTCAGTACGTATATTTAAGTTCAGTGGACAGTTTTATCAAACTGGTACCGTAAGAACATGTGTACAAATGTATCTAACATGTCTAAGGAAGTTCTCCTCAGTTGTTTCACTTTTGCCCTTATGTTTATATTAAAGTGATTTAGTTACTTCTGAACAAATCAAGAAGTCAAATGAAATCCATTAGTTTCGATGTCAATCTGCTCTTTTAGAAACGTATGGATTTGTTTTGAAACATTTATATTTCTTTTTCCAAAAATTCCTTGTATCTTTATAGGGTTGAAATTTAGATGACTTTACTTTTAACCATGACACAGGTCCATGTGATGGTGTTCAGTGCTTGAATGGAGGGAGAGTTGTGTCTTTTTCGAAAACTTGTTTGATTTATTTTGAGACAACTATATTCCTTTGACTACAGGTCCATGTGATGGTGTTACCTGCTTCAATGGAGGTGTATGTCAGGCTGCTGGCACTTCCTTCACCTGCCAGTGTGCAACTGGATTCACTGGAACATTTTGTCAAACGGCTGTCAGTACGTATATACATGTCCATGTGCGTTGCCATAATGCGTGTCAGCTCAAATGTTCCCGTTCTCGCTGTCTAAGCCAGCTTCATGTTAATGGCAGAAACAAGTGATTGCATCAAAATGTATAACCTGTCAACAATGCCAACCTGTCTCTTCTTGTAACATGTTGCAAAAATTTTTGAATCTTCCTCTTGCAAATCTTCTTAATCTCACTTCATGCTGGATAAAGTCAATGCTGGCAGCCTGTCTTTTATAATGAAAAGTTTAAATTTATTTTTCATTGATCTGAGGTGATCACCAATCTAAATTGATCACAAGATTTATTTAATAATAATAATAATAAAACAGCATTTATAAAGGCACGCTACATCTGGTGAAAACCATTCAAAGGCACCGGTCAAGATGGAAAGAGGAAAAATTCTCAAGTGTTGGGGAAAGCAAGTGTGAACAGGTGTGTCTTAAGTTAATGCTGAAAGATGGAGATGTCATGGATTTTCCTGAGGTTTTCAGGGAGTGAATTCCACAGAGCATGGGTGCTGTAATGGAAAAACCCCTGTCCCCGTAGCTGGCTAGATGAGACCGGGGAACAAGGAGCATGTTGCTGGTGAATCTAAGACCTGGTCTTGTAGTACGGGGAGTCAACAGGTTTTGAATATAGAGTGGGGCTGAACCTTGGAGAGTGCCTTGAAAGTGAGAATGATTTTTTTTAATTTGATGCGTTGTTTGATGGGAAGCCAATGTAGATTATAAAGGATTGGAGTGATGTGGTCATGCAATTTGTTTTCAGTCAAGAGACGTGCTGCAGCGTTCTGAACAGATTGGAGGCGCTGCAGCGTGCTCTGTGGAAGGCCAGCAAGCAGACTGTTACAGAAATCCAGTCTGGAGGTGATAAATGCATGGATGAGTTGCTCTGCTGCCTTCATGGAAAGAAGACGTCTGATCTTAGCGATGCGTCTGAGGTGTACGTAGGAAGATTGGCAGACACGAGAAACATGTTTTTCTAGGTTCATGCACTGGTCAAAGAGCAGGCCGAGATTTCGTACATCTGTGCTTGGTGTGACCAGGGTATCGCCAATCTGAATGTGTTGGATGGGAACTTTGTTGCGGAGTTGTGGAGAGGAGATGATTATGAACTTCGTTTTAGAAGGATTGAACTTAAGAAAGTTGTCCAGCATCCATCTTTGGAAGTCGTGCAAGCAGTTGGTGAGTGACAAGAGGATGTTGTCGTGATTACCTACCAAGTTGGGACTGAAAGTTGTGTATAATTGTGTGTCGTCAGCGTAGAAGTGTGATTGTAAATGATGTTTCTTAGCAATTTGACCAAGTGGCGAGGTATATAGAGTGAAAAGAACGGGACCTAGGACGGAGCCCTGCGGGACTCCATAGTATACTTTGGCCTCCGGTGATGATTCCCCTTGAATTTGAACTAGTTGAGAACGGTTGTGAAGGTAGGATTTGATCCAGTTTAAAGCTGTGCCCCCAATACCAAAATTAGAATGCAGTCTCTGAATGAGAACATCGTGGTCAATTGTATCGAAGGCCGCTGAGAGGTCGAGCAAGATCATCAGTACAGCCTTTTTGCTGTCCACTGCGCACATGATGTCATTGTGGACTTTAAGAAGGGCCGTTTCCACACTATGAAACTTACGGTACGCAGATTGGTGACTTTCGCGCAGCTGGTTTTCTAACAAGTGTGCGTTTAGTCTTGCAGCAACGACCTTCTCAGTGACCTTCGACACAAAGGACAAATTAGATATAGGACGATAGTTCTTTAAGTCATTACAGTTCAAAGATTCTTTCTTGATTACTGGGGTGATCAAAGCAGTTTTGAAGCTGTCTGGGAACTGGCCCCTTTCGAGAGACATGTTGATCAGCCGGGTGATTGGGACTACCAACGAGTTGTTCATGTTCTTAACCAGCAATGTCGGTAGAGGGTCCAGTGAGCATGATTTGGGAGGAGATCTCTTGATTATCTTGGCGATCTCGTCCTCCGAAGAAGGTCTCAGGGTTTCGAGGGTTGGACTCAGTGGTGGGGTTGGGTCAGAGCTACTGCTAACTGTGATAGGTGAGGGTATGGGGCCTGTTTGATTTGAAACCAGGTCACTTCTGATCTGATCAACTTTGCTAGTGAAATAAGCTGAAAATCTGCTCGCTAGTTCCCTTGGATGCGTGTCAGTAGGAAGCTTGTGGGTTGTTTTCCTGTGCATGAGGTGATTTGTTATTTCAAAGAGAGCCTTTTGGTTACCTTCACAGTCTTGTATTTTCTCGCGGTAATAACTAGACTTGGCTTCAGCGAAGATGAGTTTACATAGGCCACGCTGTGTTTTGAAAATGTCATGATCAATTACCAGCCTAGTTGGCGGCGTCGACGCTTTTCAAGTGTGAAACGCTCATTATACCAGGGGACAGCAGGCCGATCAACAATGTAGCGCGTCTTCACAGGTGCATGGGAATTGATCAGCTGACTGAGCACACTGTTATACTGATCGGCGAGAGCGCTAACCGTCGACGCTGGAGCTGTGCTGAGGGGAGATGTGATGACGTCATCAGCAAACTTGTTCAAATCAATGGAGTTGACTTTGCGGTAGCGGAGTAGGCTTTTCGTGTACTCGGGTTTCCGAAGGTTCATGATGCAAGTGACTGCACAGTGGTCAGAAGTAAATTCGGAAGCTGATACCGATTGAATAAGAGCGTCTGATCGGCGGGTAATAACAAAGTCAATGATGTGACCGGACTTGTGTGTATCAAAATCTACCAATTGTTGCAGATCGTATTGCATAAGGAGATCACTCGGTACTCTTGACTCATTAGTGTTTTTGTCCCAATGAATGTTGAAGTCTCCTAAGATAATCGGTGTTCCCGGAAACAGTGCTTGTTTGCGAAGAAGTTCTGTGAATTCCGCAGTGAACATACTGAATGGGGCTCTATTCTTTGCTAATGGAGGTGGTCGATAAAGTACAATGAGACGCAAGTGTTTGTTGTTAACGATAATGTCAACTTCAACGTGTTCAAAAGAACTGTGAGATGGCGTCTGGTTGTCATGTGTTAGCTTAGCAACGGACGCCATAAGTCCAGATTTGTATAGTAGGGCCACACCACCACCTTTCCTTGCCTTTCTAGGGGCGTGAACAAGCTTGAAACCTCTGGGGGTGACTTCAGCGGGAGATATGTCATCATTTGGTTTAAACCATGTTTCAGTTAGGGCAATTATGTCTATGTTGTGATCTTGGATGTAGTCCTTGATGATATCAGCCTTGTTACATGCCGATTGACAATTCATCAAACCCAGAGTTGTCAAGAGAGAATTGTTACTGGGTAATATAGCAAGTGAACTAGAAGATGAATTCAAATGTCGTTGTTTGTGCTCCCCGCCCCTACAGCCCCTATGGATACGACGTCGTTTGGCAATACCAAGACTCAGGGTATAGTTGTACACATTGTCGGGTAGTTTCAGTTTTTGAGGAGACATGGTGGATCGTATTTCCCTAAGCATGCTGCTGCTGTGCCGCAGCAACTGCTGGGATGTGTGATTACATATGGGTGGGCACATTGAAAAGATGTGTACACATATACAGGTAGCATACACAAGTAGCAGGTAGTAGCCCAAGTGGTGTGTCATGGCGGAATCATAGTGGCGGTGACAGTTATACAATTGATAGTTCTTGCTTGATGATAATCAAGGGTTTTACTTGCCTGCCACAATGCTTGATAAAGTCCACTACCGGTCACTCTGCTGTCTGGGGTGTAGATGCTTAGATACACCACCAAAATACTGAGAAATATTGAGAATTTGCGTAGACCAATCGCGAGGGGCTGCTGGCGGCGCACTCACTCATACATGGTATTTCTGCCCCAATCAGGTTCACGTGAGGTGTCATGCCAGAAAGACTCTTCTTAACTTGGGATTTGAACCAACACACTGATCCCTGTGCCACCTGACAGTATCCAAGTTCAGTTTTCGACCTGGTACACTCCTTTACTGCAACAAGCCAACATATCAGTTCAAAATGAGTGCAAAATTAGTTCCAATAAACGTTTTCTGAAATACTGCTCATCTCTCCTGCATCATCTACTTGTACGAAAGCTGGTGACTTTGAACATAGCATGCTCATTAAAACACGATGTTAATGTTGATAACCTACTACAACAGGCTGATATACATGTACATGTACTACTGCATGGTTGCAGGCCCCCAACAAAATATGTTGTTTATGATCAGCAGAGTGGTAGTGCACGTAAAAGAACCCAAAACACTTATGGAGGAAGAGTTACCGTTGGTCCTTGTGTTGTTTGGTTACTTAGCATGCATCCTTGTATAAAGGTTTCCTCAGGCTTGCGAGTTGGAGTGATTCAATTCACTTATGAGGCATCTTTGGTTTCATTTCCAAACATATAAACTAATTTTCTTCTATGTGCTTACTTTAATTCCTGTATTAGTCCAGGCAACTTCATTGTTTCTTTACTCTTTGACGCTCTTTGTATTTGGATTAAATCCTCTTTAACCCATGCTTTATTTTAATCCACCCCTGGTTCTTGAAAGATTCTTATCCGACTTCAGATACCGTTTATTTGTACATTCTAACTTTATTTTCACCTAACAGTGCCTCAAACTTTGCCAACAATTGTTTTTGTTTTTTTTGGTTATCGACAATAGTTATTGTCTGCAGCTCTCCTTATCATATATTCTTGGGGCATCAAGCCTATGGCTTTGTAGGATTTGTTTTGAGACAACTATCTTTTTTTCTCTGTTTGTCTTACTTTTCTCCTTGTTTAAGCATACTTACCATGACACAGGTCCATGTGCAAAGTGTTCAGTTCTTGAATGGAGAGAGAGTTGTGTCTTTTTCAAAAACTCATTTGTTTTGTTTTGAGACAACTATATTCCTTTGACTACAGGTCCATGTGCGACTGTTACCTGCTTCAATGGAGGTGTATGTCAGGTTTCTGGCACTTCCTTCACCTGCCAGTGTGCATCTGGATTCACTGGAACATTTTGTCAAACGACTGTCAGTACGTATATACATGTCCATATGCGTTGCCATAATGCGTGTCAGCTCAAATGTTCCCATCCTCGCTGTCTAAGCCAGCTTCATGTTAATGGCAGAAACAAGTGATTGCATCAAAACGTATAACCTGTCAACAATGCCAACCTGTCTCTTCTTGTAACATGTTGCGAAAATTCTTGATTCTTCCTCTTGCAAATCTTCCTAATCTCACTTCATGCTGGATAAAGTCAATGCTGGCAGCCTGGTTTTATAATGAAAAGTTTTAATTTATTTTTCTTTGATCTGAGGTGATCACCAATCTAAATTGATCACAAGATCTATTTCTGCCCCAATCAGGTTTACATGAGGTGTCATGCCAGAAAGACTCTTCTTAACTTGGGATTTGAACCCACACACTGATCCCTGTGCCACCTGACAGTATCCAAGTTCAGTTGTGGACCTGGTACACTCCTTTACTGCAACAAGCCAACATATCAGTTCAAAATGAAAGCAAAATTAGTTGCAATAAACGTTTTCTGAAATACTGCTTATCTCTCCTGCATCATCTACTTGTACGAAAGCTGGTGACTTTGAACGTAGCATGCTCATTAAAACACGATGTTAAATGCTGATAACCTACTACAACAGGCTGATATACATGTACTACTGCATGGTTGCTTGGTTCCATGCCCCCAACAAAATATGTTGTTTATGATCAGTAGAGTGGTAGTGCACGTAAAAGAACCTAAAACACTTATCAGGGAAGAGTTTCGTTTGGTCCTTGTGTTGTTTGGTTACTTAGCATGCATCCTTGTATAAAGGTTTCCTCAGGCTTGCGAGTTGAAGTGATTCAATTCACTTATGAGGCATCTTTGGTTTCATTTCCAAACATATAAACTAATTTTCTTCTATGTGCTTACTTTAATTCCTGTATTAGTCCAGGCAACTTCATTGTTTCATTACTCTTTGACGCTCTTTGTATTTGGATTAAATCCTCTTTAACCCATGCTTTATTTTAATCCACCCCTGGTTCTTGAAAGATTCTTATCCGACTTCAGATACCGTTTATTTGTACATTCTAACTTTATTTTCACCTAACAGTGCCTCAAACTTTGCCAACAATTGTTTTTTTTTTTTTGGTTATCGACAATAGTTATTGTCTGCAGCTCTCCTTGTCATATATTCTTGGGGCATCAAGCCTATGGCTTTGTAGGATTTGTTTTGAGACAACTATCTTTTTTTCTCCGTTTGTCTTACTTTTCTCCTTGTTTAAGCATACTTACCATGACACAGGTCCATGTGCAAAGTGTTCAGTTCTTGAATGGAGAGAGAGTTGTGTCTTTTTCAAAAACTCATTTGTTTTGTTTTGAGACAACTATATTCCTTTGACTACAGGTCCATGTGCGACTGTTACCTGCTTCAATGGAGGTGCATGTCAGGTTTCTGCCACTTCCTTCACCTGCCAGTGTGCAACTGGATTCACTGGAACATTTTGTCAAACGGCTGTCGTCAGTACGTATATTTAAGTTCAGTGGACAGTTTTATCAAACTGGTACCGTAAGAACATGTGTACAAATGTATCTAACATGTCTAAGGAAGTTCTCCTCAGTTGTTTCACTTTTGCCCTTATGTTTATATTAAAGTGATTTAGTTACTTCTGAACAAATCAAGAAGTCAAATGAAATCCATTAGTTTCGATGTCAATCTGCTCTTTTAGAAACGTATGGATTTGTTTTGAAACATTTATATTTCTTTTTCCAAAAATTCCTTGTATCTTTATAGGGTTGAAATTTAGATGACTTTACTTTTAACCATGACACAGGTCCATGTGATAGTGTTCAGTGCTTGAATGGAGGGAGAGTTGTGTCTTTTTCGAAAACTTGTTTGATTTATTTTGAGACAACTATATTCCTTTGACTACAGGTCCATGTGATGGTGTTACCTGCTTCAATGGAGGTGTATGTCAGGCTGCTGGCACTTCCTTCACCTGCCAGTGTGCATCTGGATTCACTGGAACATTTTGTCAAACAACCGTCAGTACGTATATACATGTCCATGTGCGTTGCCATAATGCGTGTCAGCTCAAATGTTCCCGTTCTCGCTGTCTAAGCCAGCTTCATGTTAATGGCAGAAACAAGTGATTGCATCAAAATGTATAACCTGTCAACAATGCCAACCTGTCTCTTCTTGTAACATGTTGCAAAAATTTTTGAATCTTCCTCTTGCAAATCTTCTTAATCTCACTTCATGCTGGATAAAGTCAATGCTGGCAGCCTGTCTTTTATAATGAAAAGTTTAAATTTATTTTTCTTTGATCTGAGGTGATCACCAATCTAAATTGATCACAAGATTTATTTAATAATAATAATAATAACACAGCATTTATAAAGGCACGCTACATCTGGTGAAAACCATTCAAAGGCACCGGTCAAGATGGAAAGAGGAAAAATTCTCAAGTGTTGGGGAAAGCAAGTGTGAACAGGTGTGTCTTAAGTTAATGCTGAAAGATGGAGATGTCATGGATTTTCCTGAGGTTTTCAGGGAGTGAATTCCACAGAGCATGGGTGCTGTAATGGAAAAACCCCTGTCCCCGTAGCTGGCTAGACGAGACCGGGGAACAAGGAGCATGTTGCTGGTGAATCTAAGACCTGGTCTTGTAGTACGGGGAGTCAACAGGTTTTGAATATAGAGTGGGGCTGAACCTTGGAGAGTGCCTTGAAAGTGAGAATGATTTTTTTTAATTTGATGCGTTGTTTGATGGGAAGCCAATGTAGATTATAAAGGATTGGAGTGATGTGGTCATGCAATTTGTTTTCAGTCAAGAGACGTGCTGCAGCGTTCTGAACAGATTGGAGGCGCTGCAGCGTGCTCTGTGGAAGGCCAGCAAGCAGACTGTTACAGAAATCCAGTCTGGAGGTGATAAATGCATGGATGAGTTGCTCTGCTGCCTTCATGGAAAGAAGACGTCTGATCTTAGCGATGCGTCTGAGGTGTACGTAGGAAGATTGGCAGACACGAGAAACATGTTTTTCTAGGTTCATGCACTGGTCAAAGAGCACGCCGAGATTTCGTACATCTGTGCTTGGTGTGACCAGGGTATCGCCAATCTGAATGTGTTGGATGGGAACTTTGTTGCGGAGTTGTGGAGAGGAGATGATTATGAACTTCGTTTTAGAAGGATTGAACTTAAGAAAGTTGTCCAGCATCCATCTTTGGAAGTCGTGCAAGCAGTTGGTGAGTAACAAGAGGATGTTGTCGTGATTACCTACCAAGTTGGGACTGAAAGTTGTGTATAATTGTGTGTCGTCAGCGCAGAAGTGTGATTGTAAATGATGTTTCTTAGCAATTTGACCAAGTGGCGATGTATATAGAGTGAAAAGAACGGGACCTAGGACAGAGCCCTGCGGGACTCCATAGTATACTTTGGCCTCCGGTGATGATTCCCCTTGAATTTGAACTAGTTGAGAACGGTTGTGAAGGTAGGATTTGATCCAGTTTAAAGCTGTGCCCCCAATACCACAATTAGAATGCAGTCTCTGAATGAGAACATCGTGGTCAATTGTATCGAAGGCCGCTGAGAGGTCAAGCAAGATCATCAGTACAGCCTTTTTGCTGTCGACTGCGCACATGATGTCATTGTGGACTTTAAGAAGGGCCGTTTCCACACTATGAAACTTACGGTACGCAGATTGGTGACTTTCGCGCAGCTGGTTTTCTAACAAGTGTGCGTTTAGTCTTGCAGCAACGACCTTCTCAGTGACCTTCGACACAAAGGACAAATTAGATATAGGACGATAGTTCTTTAAGTCATTACAGTTCAAAGATTCTTTCTTGATTACTGGGGTGATCAAAGCAGTTTTGAAGCTGTCTGGGAACTGGCCACTTTCGAGAGACATGTTGATCAGCCGGGTGATTGGGACTACCAACGAGTTGTTCAAGTTCTTAACCAGCAATGTCGGTAGAGGGTCCAGTGGGCATGATTTGGGAGGAGATCTCTTGATTATCTTGGCGATCTCGTCCTCCGAAGAAGGTCTCAGGGTTTCGAGGGTTGGACTCAGTGGTGGGGTTGGGTCAGAGCTACTGCTAACTGTGATAGGTGAGGGTATGGGGCCTGTTTGATTTGAAACCAGGTCACTTCTGATCTGATCAACTTTGCTAGTGAAATAAGCTGAAAATCTGCTCGCTAGTTCCCTTGGATGCGTGTCAGTAGGAAGCTTGTGGGTTGTTTTCCTGTGCATGAGGTGATTTGTTATTTCAAAGAGAGCCTTTTGGTTACCTTCACAGTCTTGTATTTTCTCGCGGTAATAACTAGACTTGGCTTCAGCGAAGATGACTTTACATAGGCCACGCTGTGTTTTGAAAATGTCATGATCAATTACCAGCCTGGATTTCCGCCACCTCCTCTCTAGTTGGTGGCGTCGACGCTTTTCAAGTGTGAAACGCTCATTATACCAGGGGACAGCAGGCCGATCAACAATGTAGCGCGTCTTCACAGGTGCATGGGAATTGATCAGCTGACTGAGCACACTGTTATACTGATCGGCGAGAGCGCTAACCGTCGACGCTGGAGCTGTGCTGAGGGGAGATGTGATGACGTCATCAGCAAACTTGTTCAAATCAATGGAGTTGACTTTGCGGTAGCGGAGTAGGCTTTTCGTGTACTCGGGTTTCCGAAGGTTCATGATGCAAGTGACTGCACAGTGGTCAGAAGTAAATTCGGAAGCTGATACCGATTGAATAAGAGCGTCTGATCGGCGGGTAATAACAAAGTCAATGATGTGACCGGACTTGTGTGTATCAAAATCTACCAATTGTTGCAGATCGTATTGCATAAGGAGATCACTCAGTACTCTTGACTCATTAGTGTTTTTGTCCCAATGAATGTTGAAGTCTCCTAAGATAATCGGTGTTCCCGGAAACAGTGCTTGTTTGCGAAGAAGTTCTGTGAATTCCGCAGTGAACATACTGAATGGGGCTCTATTCTTTGCTAATGGAGGTGGTCGATAAAGTACAATGAGACGCAAGTGTTTGTTGTTAACGATAATGTCAACTTCAACGTGTTCAAAAGAACTGTGAGATGGCGTCTGGTTGTCATGTGTTAGCTTAGCAACGGACGCCATAAGTCCAGATTTGTATAGTAGGGCCACACCACCACCTTTCCTTGCCTTTCTAGGGGCGTGAACAAGCTTGAAACCTCTGGGGGTGACTTCAGCGGGAGATATGTCATCATTTGGTTTAAACCATGTTTCAGTTAGGGCAATTATGTCTATGTTGTGATCTTGGATGTAGTCCTTGATGATATCAGCCTTGTTACATGCCGATTGACAATTCATCAAACCCAGAGTTGTCAAGAGAGAATTGTTACTGGGTAATATAGCAAGTGAACTAGAAGATGAATTCAAATGTCGTTGTTTGTGCTCCCCGCCCCTACAGCCCCTATGGATACGACGTCGTTTGGCAATACCAAGACTCAGGGTATAGTTGTACACATTGTCGGGTAGTTTCAGTTTTTGAGGAGACATGGTGGATCGTATTTCCCTAAGCATGCTGCTGCTGTGCCGCAGCAACTGCTGGGATGTGTGATTACATATGGGTGGGCACATTGAAAAGATGTGTACACATATACAGGTAGCATACACAAGTAGCAGGTAGTAGCCCAAGTGGTGTGTCATGGCGGAATCATAGTGGCGGTGACAGTTATACAATTGATAGTTCTTGCTTGATGATAATCAAGGGTTTTACTTGCCTGCCACAATGCTTGATAAAGTCCACTACCGGTCACTCTGCTGTCTGGGGTGTAGATGCTTAGATACACCACCAAAATACTGAGAAATATTGAGAATTTGCGTAGACCAATCGCGAGGGGCTGCTGGCGGCGCACTCACTCATACATGGTATTTCTGCCCCAATCAGGTTCACGTGAGGTGTCATGCCAGAAAGACTCTTCTTAACTTGGGATTTGAACCAACACACTGATCCCTGTGCCACCTGACAGTATCCAAGTTCAGTTTTCGACCTGGTACACTCCTTTACTGCAACAAGCCAACATATCAGTTCAAAATGAGTGCAAAATTAGTTCCAATAAACGTTTTCTGAAATACTGCTCATCTCTCCTGCATCATCTACTTGTACGAAAGCTGGTGACTTTGAACATAGCATGCTCATTAAAACACGATGTTAATGTTGATAACCTACTACAACAGGCTGATATACATGTACTACTGCATGGTTGCAGGCCCCCAACAAAATATGTTGTTTATGATCAGCAGAGTGGTAGTGCACGTAAAAGAACCCAAAACACTTATGGAGGAAGAGTTACCGTTGGTCCTTGTGTTGTTTGGTTACTTAGCATGCATCCTTGTATAAAGGTTTCCTCAGGCTTGCGAGTTGGAGTGATTCAATTCACTTATGAGGCATCTTTGGTTTCATTTCCAAACATATAAACTAATTTTCTTCTATGTGCTTACTTGAATTCCTGTATTGGTCCAGGCAACTTCATTGTTTCATTACTCTTTGACGCTCTTTGTATTTGGATTAAATCCTCTTTAACCCATGCTTTATTTTAATCCACCCCTGGTTCTTGAAAGATTCTTGTCCGACTTCAGATACCGTTTATTTGTACATTCTAACTTCATTTTCACCTAACAGTGCCTCAAATTTTGCCAACAATGTTTTTTTTGTTTTTGGTTATCGACAATAGTTATTGTCTGCAGCTCTCGTCATATATTCTTGGGGCATCCAGCCTATGGAATTGTAGGATTTGTTTTGAGACAACTATCTTTTTTTCTCTGTTTGTCTTACTTTTCTTCATGTTTAACCATACTTACCTGACACAGGTCCATGTGCATAGTGTTCAGTTCTTGAATGGAGAGAGAGTTGTGTCTTTTTCAAAAACTTGTTTGATTTGTTTTGAGACAACTATATTCCTTTGACTACAGGTCCATGTGATGGTGTTACCTGCTTCAATGGAGGTGTATGTCAGGCTGCTGGCACTTCGTTCACCTGCCAGTGTGCATCTGGATTCACTGGAACATTTTGTCAAACGACTATCAGTACGTATATACATGTCCCGGTGCATTGCCATAATGCGTGTCAGCTCAAAATTAGCCAGCTTAATTTTATTGGCAGGAGCCGGTGATCGAAACAACAAGGAAAACCTGTCAACAACATCTCTTTTTGTAACATGTCACTGAAATGTTTGAGTCTTCCTCTCGCAAATGTCCTCCTTCAGTGGACCATTTTATCAAACTGGTACCATAAGTACATGTGTACAAATGTATCTAAGGTTATATTCTTTGGCTGTTTCACTTTTGCTCTTATGTTTATCTAGTGATATAGTAACTTTTGAATAAATCATGAAATTAAATTAAATCCTGCTCTTTTTAGAAACTTATGGATTTGTTTTAAGACATTTATATTTCTTTTTCCAAAAAATTCCTTTTATCTTTATTCAGTTGAAATTTAGATGACTTTACTTTTAACCATGACACAGGTCCATGTGCAAGTGTTACCTGCTTTAATGGAGGTGTATGTGTGGTTTCTGGCACTACATTCATCTGCCAGTGTGCAGCTGGATTCACTGGACAATTTTGTCAAACAACCGTCAGTACGTATATACATGTCCCTGTGCGTTGCCATAATGCGTGTCAGTCAAAATGAACCAGCTTACTTTTATTGGCAGGAGCCGGTGATCGAAACAAAAAGGAAAACCTGTCAACAATATCTCTGTTCGTAACATGCCAGGGAAATTCTTGTTTCTTCCTCTCGCAAATCTTCCTTATCTCACTTAATGCTGGATGAAGTCACCGCTGGCAAACTGTCTTTTAGAAATGTACTTGAAATGTTTTAACTTGTTTTTCTTTGATCTGAGGTTCACCAATCTAAATTAATCCCAAGATCCGTTTCTGCCCAAACAGTTCACGTTAAGTGTCTTGCCAGAATGACTCTGGTGTCCTAACTTGGGATTTGAACCCATACACTGATCCCTGTGCCACCAGTATCCAAGTTCAATTGATAACATGATACGCTAAGTTGCAATAAATATGTCTTAAGTACTGCTTTCTCCTGAAACACCTACTTGTACAGTAGCAAACACGATGCTAATTTCTGTCCACTTTCCGACCAGGGTAATGCATGCATAAAACTGCTTGGTTGCATATCTAAAACACCTCTTTTCTTTATGTTGTAGTGCACCTATTGTGGAAGAGTTGGATTTAATCCTTGTGCCTTTTGGTTCACATAGCAAACACCCTTGTGTAAAGGTTTTCTCAGGCTTGCGAGTTTGAGTGATTCAATTCACTTATGAGGCATCTTTGGTTTCATTTCCAAACATATAAACTAATTTTCTTCTATGTGCTTACTTGAATTCCTGTATTGGTCCAGGCAACTTCATTGTTTCATTACTCTTTGACGCTCTTTGTATTTGGATTAAATCCTCTTTAACCCATGCTTTATTTTAATCCACCCCTGGTTCTTGAAAGATTCTTGTCCGACTTCAGATACCGTTTATTTGTACATTCTAACTTCATTTTCACCTAACAGTGCCTCAAATTTTGCCAACAATGTTTTTTTTGTTTTTGGTTATCGACAATAGTTATTGTCTGCAGCTCTCGTCATATATTCTTGGGGCATCCAGCCTATGGAATTGTAGGATTTGTTTTGAGACAACTATCTTTTTTTCTCTGTTTGTCTTACTTTTCTTCATGTTTAACCATACTTACCTGACACAGGTCCATGTGCATAGTGTTCAGTTCTTGAATGGAGAGAGAGTTGTGTCTTTTTCAAAAACTTGTTTGATTTGTTTTGAGACAACTATATTCCTTTGACTACAGGTCCATGTGATGGTGTTACCTGCTTCAATGGAGGTGTATGTCAGGCTGCTGGCACTTCGTTCACCTGCCAGTGTGCATCTGGATTCACTGGAACATTTTGTCAAACGACTATCAGTACGTATATACATGTCCCGGTGCATTGCCATAATGCGTGTCAGCTCAAAATTAGCCAGCTTAATTTTATTGGCAGGAGCCGGTGATCGAAACAACAAGGAAAACCTGTCAACAACATCTCTTTTTGTAACATGTCACTGAAATGTTTGAGTCTTCCTCTCGCAAATGTCCTCCTTCAGTGGACCATTTTATCAAACTGGTACCATAAGTACATGTGTACAAATGTATCTAAGGTTATATTCTTTGGCTGTTTCACTTTTGCTCTTATGTTTATCTAGTGATATAGTAACTTTTGAATAAATCATGAAATTAAATTAAATCCTGCTCTTTTTAGAAACTTATGGATTTGTTTTAAGACATTTATATTTCTTTTTCCAAAAAATTCCTTTTATCTTTATTCAGTTGAAATTTAGATGACTTTACTTTTAACCATGACACAGGTCCATGTGCAAGTGTTACCTGCTTTAATGGAGGTGTATGTGTGGTTTCTGGCACTACATTCATCTGCCAGTGTGCAGCTGGATTCACTGGACAATTTTGTCAAACAACCGTCAGTACGTATATACATGTCCCTGTGCGTTGCCATAATGCGTGTCAGTCAAAATGAACCAGCTTACTTTTATTGGCAGGAGCCGGTGATCGAAACAAAAAGGAAAACCTGTCAACAATATCTCTGTTCGTAACATGCCAGGGAAATTCTTGTTTCTTCCTCTCGCAAATCTTCCTTATCTCACTTAATGCTGGATGAAGTCACCGCTGGCAAACTGTCTTTTAGAAATGTACTTGAAATGTTTTAACTTGTTTTTCTTTGATCTGAGGTTCACCAATCTAAATTAATCCCAAGATCCGTTTCTGCCCAAACAGTTCACGTTAAGTGTCTTGCCAGAATGACTCTGGTGTCCTAACTTGGGATTTGAACCCATACACTGATCCCTGTGCCACCAGTATCCAAGTTCAATTGATAACATGATACGCTAAGTTGCAATAAATATGTCTTAAGTACTGCTTTCTCCTGAAACACCTACTTGTACAGTAGCAAACACGATGCTAATTTCTGTCCACTTTCCGACCAGGGTAATGCATGCATAAAACTGCTTGGTTGCATATCTAAAACACCTCTTTTCTTTATGTTGTAGTGCACCTATTGTGGAAGAGTTGGATTTAATCCTTGTGCCTTTTGGTTCACATAGCAAACACCCTTGTGTAAAGGTTTTCTCAGGCTTGCGAGTTTGAGTGATTCAGTTTACTTTTGAGGCATCCTTGGTATCATCACAAGAGTAATTGACAATTTTTCTTCTATTTGCTTGCTTGAGCTGCTGTGGTAATGGTCCAAGCAACTACAGTTTCGTCGTTCTTTGACGACGCTCTTTGAATTTGGATTTAAAACTTCTTCTTTAACTCATGCTTTGTTTAAATCCGCCCCTGATTTCTTTAAAGCTTCATGTTCAACCACAGATGACATTTATTTGAACATTCTGACTTCCTTTTCACATAACTGTCCCTCAAACATTGGCAAACCATTTTCCTAGTTTCCAAGTTTTTGACAAAAGTTATTTTCAGCAGCTTTCTGTGTTACCGTAAATTTGTTATCTATTTGGTGCGTCTCGCTTTTTATACTAATTCTATATTATCCCATACATGATATGTTTCTCTTCAGGTTACTGATAAATTTATTTTTGTGCAGATGTCAAACTTTTCATGCACTTAATTAAATAATTTAATTTGACGCAGCTCTAAAGCTTCTATCTGAACCAACTGTTGTCATAATACAGTACATGATGAAGCTCAAAGGGTGAATTACTCAGTGTTTCAATGGAGGTGTGTCAGGATCTCGGCAGGACTATCATCTGCAAATGCCTGATTGGATTCAATGGACAGTTTTGTCAAACTAAAAGCGCCAGTGTGTAAACTTTCATTTCATGACAAATTGTTCTTATCCATTCTATGTTCCTAGAACCAACCAATACTTCTTAATATGATGCTGTCATAGAGCTATATACATGTAGCTTAATGGATGCTGTACATGTTTATTTACACTAAGCTCTATATCAAATATTTTAATTTACATTTTTCTAACCATACACACCATGACCATGATAAATGTCTATGGAATTGTAGGATTTTTTGGGGTGACAATTACATTTCTTTTCTGAAATTTCCTTGAATCTTTATTGATGAGGTGGCTTTACTTTTTTAACCATACTTACCATGACACAGATCCATGTGCGACTGTTACCTGCTTCAATGGAGGTGCATGTCAGGTTTCTGGCACTACATTCACCTGCCAGTGTGCAACTGGATTCACTGGACAATTTTGTCAAACGGCTGTCAGTACGTAATATATAAGTTCAATGGACAGTTTTATCTACAAATGTATCTTGGGTTGGTTCTTTGACTGTTTTGCCTTTCTGTTATATAGTGATAACAGTTACTTTTGAACAAATTAAGAAGCTTAATGAAATCCATAAGTTTTGATGTCAGTCTGCTGCTTCATAAACTTGTGAGACAGTTACTTGTATATTTCTTTTTCAAAAAATTCCTTGTATCTTTATTGGGTTGAAATTTAGTTTAATTTACTTTTAACCATAACACAGGTCCATGTGCGACTGTTACCTGCTTCAATGGAGGTACATGTCAGGTTTCTGGCACTACATTCACCTGCCAGTGTGCAACTGGATTCACTGGACAATTTTGTCAAACGGTTGTCAGTACGTATATACATGTCCATGTGCGTTGCCATAATGCGTGTCAGCTCAAATGTTCCCGTTCTCGCTGTCTAAGCCAGCTTCATGTTAATGGCAGAAACAAGTGATTGCATCAAAATGTATAACCTGTCAACAATGCCAACCTGTCTCTTCTTGTAACATGTTGCGAAAATTCTTGATTCTTCCTCTTGCAAATCTTCCTAATCTCACTTCATGCTGGAAAAAGTCAATGCTGGCAGCCTGTCTTTTGTAATGAAAAGTTTTAATTCATTTTTCTTTGATCTGAGGTGATCACCAATCTAAATTGATCACAAGATCTATTTCTGCCCCAATCAGGTTTACATGAGGTGTCATGCCAGAAAGACTCTTCTTAACTTGGGATTTGAACCCACACACTGATCCCTGTGCCACCTGACAGTATCCAAGTTCAGTTGTGAACCTGGTACACTCCTTAACTGCAACAAGCCAACATATCAGTTCAAAATGAGTGCAAAATTAGTTCCAATAAACGTTTTCTGAAATACTGCTCATCTCTCCTGCATCATCTACTTGTACGAAAGCTGGTGACTTTGAACATAGCATGCTCATTAAAACACGATGTTAATGTTGATAACCTACTACAACAGGCTGATATACATGTACTACTGCATGGTTGCAGGCCCCCAACAAAATATGTTGTTTATGATCAGCAGAGTGGTAGTGCACGTAAAAGAACCCAAAACACTTATGGAGGAAGAGTTACCGTTGGTCCTTGTGTTGTTTGGTTACTTAGCATGCATCCTTGTATAAAGGTTTCCTCAGGCTTGCGAGTTGGAGTGATTCAATTCACTTATGAGGCATCATTGGTTTCATTTCCAAACATATAAACTAATTTTCTTCTATGTGCTTACTTTAATTCCTGTATTAGTCCAGGCAACTTCATTGTTTCTTTACTCTTTGACGCTCTTTGTATTTGGATTAAATCCTCTTTAACCCATGCTTTATTTTAATCCACCCCTGGTTCTTGAAAGATTCTTGTCCGACTTCAGATACCGTTTATTTGTACATTCTAACTTCATTTTCACCTAACAGTGCCTCAAACTTTGCCAACAATGTTTTTGTTTTTTTTGGGTTATCGACAATAGTTATTGTCTGCAGCTCTCGTTGTCATATATTCTTGGGGCATCCAGCCTATGGAATTGTAGGATTTGTTTTGAGACAACTATCTTTTTTTCTCTGTTTGTCTTACTTTTCTTCATGTTTAACCATACTTACCTGACACAGGTCCATGTGCAAAGTGTTCAGTTCTTGGATGGAGAGAGAGTTGTGTCTTTTTCAAAAACTTGTTTGATTTGTTTTGAGACAACTATATTCCTTTGACTACAGGTCCATGTGATGGTGTTACCTGCTTCAATGGAGGTGCATGTCAGGTTTCTGGCACTACATTCACCTGCCAGTGTGCAACTGGATTCACTGGACAATTTTGTCAAACGACTATCAGTACGTATATACATGTCCCTGTGCATTGCCATAATGCATGTCAGCTCAAAATTAGCCAGCTTAATTTTATTGGCAGGAGCCGGTGATCGAAACAACAAGGAAAACCTGTCAACAACATCTCTTTTTGTAACATGTCACTGAAATGTTTGAGTCTTCCTCTCGCAAATGTCCTCCTTCAGTGGACCATTTTATCAAACTGGTACCATAAGTTCATGTGTACAAATGTATCTAAGGTTATATTCTTTGGCTGTTTCACTTTTGCTCTTATGTTTATCTAGTGATATAGTAACTTTTGAATAAATCATGAAATTAAATTAAATCCTGCTCTTTTTAGAAACTTATGGATTTGTTTTAAGACATTTATATTTCTTTTTCCAAAAAATTCCTTTTATCTTTATTCAGTTGAAATTTAGATGACTTTACTTTTAACCATGACACAGGTCCATGTGCAAGTGTTACCTGCTTTAATGGAGGTGTATGTGTGGTTTCTGGCACTACATTCATCTGCCAGTGTGCAGCTGGATTCACTGGACAATTTTGTCAAACAACCGTCAGTACGTATATACATGTCCCTGTGCGTTGCCATAATGCGTGTCAGTCAAAATGAACCAGCTTACTTTTATTGGCAGGAGCCGGTGATCGAAACAAAAAGGAAAACCTGTCAACAATATCTCTGTTCGTAACATGCCAGGGAAATTCTTGTTTCTTCCTCTCGCAAATCTCCCTTATCTCACTTAATGCTGGATGAAGTCACCGCTGGCAAACTGTCTTTTAGAAATGTACTTGAAATGTTTTAACTTGTTTTTCTTTGATCTGAGGTTCACCAATCTAAATTAATCCCAAGATCCGTTTCTGCCCAAACAGTTCACGTTAAGTGTCTTGCCAGAATGACTCTGGTGTCCTAACTTGGGATTTGAACCCATACACTGATCCCTGTGCCACCAGTATCCAAGTTCAATTGATAACATGATACGCTAAGTTGCAATAAATATGTCTTAAGTACTGCTTTCTCCTGAAACACCTACTTGTACAGTAGCAAACACGATGCTAATTTCTGTCCACTTTCCGACCAGGGTAATACATGCATGAAACTGCTTGGTTGCATATCTAAAACACCTCTTTTCTTTATGTTGTAGTGCACCTATTGTGGAAGAGTTGGATTTAATCCTTGTGCCTTTTGGTTCACATAGCAAACACCCTTGTGTAAAGGTTTTCTCAGGCTTGCGAGTTTGAGTGATTCAGTTTACTTTTGAGGCATCCTTGGTATCATCACAAGAGTAATTGACAATTTTTCTTCTATTTGCTTGCTTGAGCTGCTGTGGTAATGGTCCAAGCAACTACAGTTTCGTCACTCTTTGACGATGACGCTCTTTGAATTTGGATTTAAAACTTCTTCTTTAACTCATGCTTTGTTTAAATCCGCTCCTGATTTCTTTAAAGCTTTATGTTCAACCACAGATGACATTTATTTGAACATTCTGACTTCCTTTTCACATAACTGTCCCTCAAACATTGGCAAACCATTTTCCTAGTTTCCAAGTTTTTGACAAAAGTTATTTTCAGCAGCTTTCTGTGTTACCGTAAATTTGTTATCTATTTGGTGCGTCTCGCTTTTTATACTAATTCTATATTATCCCATACATGATATGTTTCTCTTCAGGTTACTGATAAATTTATTCTTGTGCAGATGTCAAACTTTTCATGCACTTAATTAAATAATTTAATTTGACGCAGCTCTAAAGCTTCTATCTGAACCGACTAGTCTCATAAAACAGTACATGATGAAGCTCAAAGGGTGAATTACTCAGTGTTTCAATGGAGGTGTGTCAGGATCTCGGCAGGACTATCATCTGCAAATGCCTGATTGGATTCAATGGACAGTTTTGTCAAACTAAAAGCGCCAGTGTGTAAACTTTCATTTCATGACAAATTGTTCTTATCCATTCTATGTTCCTAGAACCAACCAATACTTCTTAATATGATGCTGTCATAGAGCTATATACATGTAGCTTAATGGATGCTGTACATGTTTATTTACACTAAGCTCTATATCTTTCGCTATTCTATTTTTCAAATATTTTAATTTACATTTTTCTAACCATACACACCATGACCATGATAAATGTCTATGGAATTGTAGGATTTTTTGGGGTGACAATTACATTTCTTTTCTGAAATTTCCTTGAATCTTTATTGATGAGGTGGCTTTACTTTTTTAACCATACTTACCATGACACAGATCCATGTGCGACTGTTACCTGCTTCAATGGAGGTGCATGTCAGGTTTCTGGCACTACATTCACCTGCCAGTGTGCAACTGGATTCACTGGACAATTTTGTCAAACGGCTGTCAGTACGTAATATATAAGTTCAATGGACAGTTTTATCTACAAATGTATCTTGGGTTGGTTCTTTGACTGTTTTGCCTTTCTGTTATATAGTGATAACAGTTACTTTTGAACAAATTAAGAAGCTTAATGAAATCCATAAGTTTTGATGTCAGTCTGCTGCTTCATAAACTTGTGAGACAGTTACTTGTATATTTCTTTTTCAAAAAATTCCTTGTATCTTTATTGGGTTGAAATTTAGTTTAATTTAGTCCATGTGCGACAATAGTTATCAACAATAGTTATTGTCTGCAGCTCTCCTTGTCATATATTCTTGGGGCATCCAGCCTATGGAATTGTAGGATTTGTTTTGAGACAACTATCTTTTTTCTCCGTTTGTCTTACTTTTCTCCTTGTTGAACCATACTTACCATGACACAGGTCCATGTGCAAAGTGTTCAGTGCTTGAATGGAGAGAGAGTTGTGTCTTTTTCAAAAACTCATTTGATTTGTTTTGAGACAACTATATTCCTTTGACTACAGGTCCATGTGCGACTGTTACCTGCTTCAATGGAGGTGTATGTCAGGTTTCTGGCACTTCCTTCACCTGCCAGTGTGCAACTGGATTCACTGGAACATTTTGTCAAACGGCTGTCGTCAGTACGTATATTTAAGTTCAGTGGACAGTTTTATCAAACTGGTACCGTAAGAACATGTGTACAAATGTATCTAACATGTCTAAGGAAGTTCTCCTCAGTTGTTTCACTTTTGCCCTTATGTTTATATTAAAGTGATTTAGTTACTTCTGAACAAATCAAGAAGTCAAATGAAATCCATTAGTTTCGATGTCAATCTGCTCTTTTAGAAACGTATGGATTTGTTTTGAGACATTTATATTTCTTTTTCCAAAAATTCCTTGTATCTTTATAGGGTTGAAATTTAGATGACTTTACTTTTAACCATGACACAGGTCCATGTGATAGTGTTCAGTGCTTGAATGGAGGGAGAGTTGTGTCTTTTTCGAAAACTTGTTTGATTTATTTTGAGACAACTATATTCCTTTGACTACAGGTCCATGTGATGGTGTTACCTGCTTCAATGGAGGTGTATGTCAGGTTTCTGGCACTTCCTTCACCTGCCAGTGTGCAACTGGATTCACTGGAACATTTTGTCAAACGGCTGTCAGTACGTATATACATGTCCATGTGCGTCGCCATAATGCGTGTCAGCTCAAATGTTCCCGTTCTCGCTGTCTAAGCCAGCTTCATGTTAATGGCAGAAACAAGTGATTGCATCAAAATGTATAACCTGTCAACAATGCCAACCTGTCTCTTCTTGTAACATGTTGCAAAAATTTTTGAATCTTCCTCTTGCAAATCTTCTTAATCTCACTTCATGCTGGATAAAGTCAATGCTGGCAGCCTGTCTTTTATAATGAAAAGTTTAAATTTATTTTTCTTTGATCTGAGGTGATCACCAATCTAAATCGATCACAAGATTTATTTAATAATAATAATAATAAAACAGCATTTATAAAGGCACGCTACATCTGGTGAAAACCATTCAAAGGCACCGGTCAAGATGGAAAGAGGAAAAATTCTCAAGTGTTGGGGAAAGCAAGTGTGAACAGGTGTGTCTTAAGTTAATGCTGAAAGATGGAGATGTCATGGATTTTCCTGAGGTTTTCAGGGAGTGAATTCCACAGAGCATGGGTGCTGTAATGGAAAAACCCCTGTCCCCGTAGCTGGCTAGACGAGACCGGGGAACAAGGAGCATGTTGCTGGTGAATCTAAGACCTGGTCTTGTAGTACGGGGAGTCAACAGGTTTTGAATATAGAGTGGGGCTGAACCTTGGAGAGTGCCTTGAAAGTGAGAATGATTTTTTTTTAATTTGATGCGTTGTTTGATGGGAAGCCAATGTAGATTATAAAGGATTGGAGTGATGTGGTCATGCAATTTGTTTTCAGTCAAGAGACGTGCTGCAGCGTTCTGAACAGATTGGAGGCGCTGCAGCGTGCTCTGTGGAAGGCCAGCAAGCAGACTGTTACAGAAATCCAGTCTGGAGGTGATAAATGCATGGATGAGTTGCTCTGCTGCCTTCATGGAAAGAAGACGTCTGATCTTAGCGATGCGTCTGAGGTGTACGTAGGAAGATTGGCAGACACGAGAAACATGTTTTTCTAGGTTCATGCACTGGTCAAAGAGCAGGCCGAGATTTCGTACATCTGTGCTTGGTGTGACCAGGGTATCGCCAATCTGAATGTGTTGGATGGGAACTTTGTTGCGGAGTTGTGGAGAGGAGATGATTATGAACTTCGTTTTAGAAGGATTGAACTTAAGAAAGTTGTCCAGCATCCATCTTTGGAAGTCGTGCAAGCAGTTGGTGAGTGACAAGAGGATGTTGTCGTGATTACCTACCAAGTTGGGACTGAAAGTTGTGTATAATTGTGTGTCGTCAGCGTAGAAGTGTGATTGTAAATGATGTTTCTTAGCAATTTGACCAAGTGGCGATGTATATAGAGTGAAAAGAACGGGACCTAGGACGGAGCCCTGCGGGACTCCATAGTATACTTTGGCCTCCGGTGATGATTCCCCTTGAATTTGAACTAGTTGAGAACGGTTGTGAAGGTAGGATTTGATCCAGTTTAAAGCTGTGCCCCCAATACCAAAATTAGAATGCAGTCTCTGAATGAGAACATCGTGGTCAATTGTATCGAAGGCCGCTGAGAGGTCGAGCAAGATCATCAGTACAGCCTTTTTGCTGTCCACTGCGCACATGATGTCATTGTGGACTTTAAGAAGGGCCGTTTCCACACTATGAAACTTACGGTACGCAGATTGGTGACTTTCGCGCAGCTGGTTTTCTAACAAGTGTGCGTTTAGTCTTGCAGCAACGACCTTCTCAGTGACCTTCGACACAAAGGACAAATTAGATATAGGACGATAGTTCTTTAAGTCATTACAGTTCAAAGATTCTTTCTTGATTACTGGGGTGATCAAAGCAGTTTTGAAGCTGTCTGGGAACTGGCCCCTTTCGAGAGACATGTTGATCAGCCGGGTGATTGGGACTACCAACGAGTTGTTCATGTTCTTAACCAGCAATGTCGGTAGAGGGTCCAGTGGGCATGATTTGGGAGGAGATCTCTTGATTATCTTGGCGATCTCGTCCTCCGTAGAAGGTCTCAGGGTTTCGAGGGTTGGACTCAGTGGTGGGGTTGGGTCAGAGCTACTGCTAACTGTGATAGGTGAGGGTATGGGGCCTGTTTGATTTGAAACCAGGTCACTTCTGATCTGATCAACTTTGCTAGTGAAATAAGGTGAAAATCTGCTCGCTGGTTCCCTTGGATGCGTGTCAGTAGGAAGCTTGTGGGTTGTTTTCCTGTGCATGAGGTGATTTGTTATTTCAAAGAGAGCCTTTTGGTTACCTTCACAGTCTTGTATTTTCTCGCGGTAATAACTAGACTTGGCTTCAGCGAAGATGAGTTTACATAGGCCACGCTGTGTTTTGAAAATGTCATGATCAATTACCAGCCTGGATTTCCGCCACCTCCTCTCTAGTTGGCGGCGTCGACGCTTTTCAAGTGTGAAACGCTCATTATACCAGAGAGAGTTGTGTCTTTTTCAAAAACTCATTTGTTTTGTTTTGAGACAACTATATTCCTTTGACTACAGGTCCATGTGATGGTGTTACCTGCTTCAATGGAGGTGTATGTCAGGCTGCTGGCACTTCCTTCACCTGCCAGTGTGCAACTGGATTCACTGGAACATTTTGTCAAACGGCTGTCGTCAGTACGTATATTTAAGTTCAGTGGACAGTTTTATGAAACTGGTACCGTAAGAACATGTGTACAAATGTATCTTATATGTCTAAGGAAGTTCTCCTCATCAGTTGTTTCACTTTTGCCCTTATGTTTATATTAAAGTGATTTAGTTACTTCTGAACAAATCAAATGTCAAATGAAATCCATTAGTTTCGATGTCAATCTGCTCTTTTAGAAACGTATGGATTTGTTTTGAGACATTTATATTTCTTTTTCCAAAAAGTCCTTGTATCTTTATAGGGTTGAATTTTAGATGACTTTACTTTTAACCATGACACAGGTCCATGTGATGGTGTTCAAGGCTTGAATGGAGGGAGAGTTGTGTCTTTTTCAAAAACTTGTTTGATTTGTTTTGAGACAACTATATTCCTTTGACTACAGGTCCATGTGATGGTGTTACCTGCTTCAATGGAGGTGTATGTCAGGTTTCTGGCACTTCCTTCACCTGCCAGTGTGCAACTGGATTCACTGGAACATTTTGTCAAACAACCATCGGTACGTATATACATGTCCCTGTCTGTTGTCAGACGTTTGTTGGCACAAATATTCCTAGAGTGATATAGTTACTTTTGAACTATTTCAAAGGCAGTGAACACTGTTGGGAATTACTCAAAATAATTATTGGCATAAAAACTTACTTGGTAACGGTAACGAGTATGGGGGAGCTGTTGATAGTATAAAACATTGTGAGAAGCGGCTCCCTCTGAAAAAAACCTGGCTTTCAAGAAAGAGTTAGAATTCCACAAACTTGATTTAGAGACCTCAGAATAAGATTTTGAGGATTCGAAATCAATCATCTGAAAGCACACAAGTTGTGTGACAAGGGTGGTTTTTTTTCTTTCATAATTATCTCGCAATTTCGACGACCAATTGAGCTCACATTTTCACAGGTTGTTATTTTATTCATATGCTGAGATACACTAAGTGAGAAGACTTGTCTTTGACAATTACCAACAGTGTCCATAGTGTCTTTAAGAGGTCAAATGAAATACAAAAGTTGGGTGTTAATCTGCTCTTTCATAAACTCATGGATTGTTTTGAGACAATTATATTGTGTTTAACTAAATGTACTTTCTTTTAATTGAAATTTTGTTGACATTTATTTTAACCTTACTTACCATGAAACAGATCCATGTGCGACTGTTACCTGCTTGAATGGAGGTGTATGTCAGGCTGCTGGCACTTCCTTCACCTGCCAGTGTGCAACTGGATTCACTGGACAATTTTGTCAAACGGCCAGTAAGTATTATTTATGTCCCTGTCTATTGTGAAACGTTAAATTATAGGTTACAAATGTCATAGCTGTGTAGGCCGGCTTGCTTTCAATGAAAGAGGAGAAACATTTAATGTGAGGTGTCCGGGCAAAATTACTCTAATTGGAGACTTTGGGACGCTACAATGTAGGTGGCAGCAGACTTACCAGGTAAACTCCCAATGTTTATGCAGTTCTGAGCGTGCGCACATGACCTAAAACAATGGATTTTACCTGGTAAGTCTGCTACCACCAAGCCTCTCCCAAAAGTCTCCCATTGAAGTCAACAAAAATTACAAACAACTTATAAACAAGTCTGAAATTCCCAATAGCAAATTCCTATTAAAAAAATCCTACTGGTATCCCAGTTTTAATCATCCCGCCGGGAGTCCTAGTTCATCTGCATGACTTTAACCAGGATCCCTGTTCAAAAATGTGATTTTTGGGGGGGTGTGATAACTTTAACCCGACGGCAGAGTCCCGGCTTCATTTCATTACAATTCAAGTGAAATGTCAATTCATAAATGACTGTAGTGTCTTAATTTGGGATTTTTGTTGTGATTTTTCTACCGGCAGAGTCCGGGCTTCATTTCATCACAATTCAAGTGAAGTGTCATGCCGTAAGTGTCATGCCATGAACCACTCTAGTGTCAATAACTTTGGATTTAAACCCATCACACACTGATCCGTATGCCATCAGTATCTCAGTCCAGTTCAGAACCCGGGGCCTTTCTTAAAGCTCGGCTTGGGCTCCGGCTCAGGCTTAGGCTCCGCGCTCTGTGTACGCAGCTTGTCTTTAACCTGCATTTTAGAGCAGCACGTTTTGCACGAATATCAGCACGCGGAGCCTAAGACCAGCTTAGAGAAAGGCCCTCTGGTACCTCTCTTTAACTCCAATATGCCAACATGTACAAATCAGTTCAAAATGAGAGTAAAATTTGTTCCAATAAACAATTTTTTAAATACTGCTCTGTCCTGCATTATCTAGGTGTACAAATGCCTTTGAACATAGCATCCTTATATAAAAACACAAT
This sequence comes from Asterias amurensis, assembly GCF_032118995.1. NCBI lineage: Eukaryota > Metazoa > Echinodermata > Asteroidea > Forcipulatida > Asteriidae > Asterias > Asterias amurensis. The sequence continues at coordinate 15,579,459 of NC_092650.1, forward strand.
GCTAATTGCTGGTTACCAAATTCATTGCGTTGGAGTAGAGCTTATGTACCTAGTATTTTGTTGCTTGGATTTAAGAGATGTTAAATTTGCGTCGGGGATAAAGAATATTATTTTTTTATTTTTTTACCCATACACCGATGTGTGTTAGCACTGTATACTCAGTACTTTCCCAAGTCCTGTGAAAAAAATTCACAGGCATAATACCCGGGTGGGATTCGAACCCACGACCCTTGCAATTCTAGAGCAGTGTCTTACCAACTAGACTACCGAGTTTGCCCGGTAGCTAGAGGCAGTTTGAATCCTATGTTTTAGCAGCGGGTACTGCAACGATATGTTAAATTTGCGTCGGGGATAAAGAATATTAATTTTTTTTTTTACCCATACACCGATGTGTGTTAGCACTGTATACTCAGTACTTTCCTGAGTCCTGTGAAAAAATATCACAGGCATGTTACTCAGGTGGGATTTCGATTTTTTGAATTCACGTAGAACTTTCTTTTGTTCTTTTGTAAGGTCACAGGTGCTAGTGTTACCAACCTCCCTACAAAAGTATGGTTGACAAAGGGATACTGATTCTTTCTAAAGATTGTTTCATTGAAGGACAAGTTTTACCACCGTGTCATGCTTGTTGAATATTTTAGTAGATGTTCAATTGATATCTGGGGTGGATTGCACCAAGCGGTCTCAAATCAGTCTATGCGCTATAGCCGGCTAACTTGAGACGCGCTTAGACAGTCTTTAATTATAGACCGATTGCAATAGCAAGGTCTATAATTATAGCCAGTCTGAAATCTTTAGCCCGCCCTGAGCTGGCTATAATCGTACTTTGTTTTGGTTTTTTAACCATCCCCCGAGACAGTGGCACTGTGTTCCACTGCCCTTATTTGCACTTTTATGCACAACTTTACTAATAAAATTTTAGAAATGGATTGCACCCATTAGAGTCATGATGATGATGATACAGTGAATCGTAAATATCTGTTGCCAAGAGTAAAAAAATATTCACAGACTTGATATTCGATGATTTAAACCAAAGCAATATGAACAATGCTGTTTAACTAGTGCTGTAGATGGGCTAACTATTATGGGACATTTATTCGTATTGCATTACTTTCGCGAACTTATCTACATGTAAAACCGGCTTATTGCAACAGGCTTAATAACTGACTAAGCTAAGACCGTCTAAGGCAGATAGCCGGCTGTAACTGACTGGTCTTAGACTGCTGACTAAGACCGTTTTATTGCAATCCGCCCCACAGGGATAAAGAATGTGTAGCACTGTACTTTCCCAGAGTCTTGTGGAGTAAAAAAAGGAAGAAGTGTTATGCCTTTGGATTTGTTCAACATCACTCCGGAAAGTGCATGTAGTGATGCTAATACCAGTGTTTGGGTTAAACATTATTATATAACACCCAAGCAGATCCTTGCCATTTGATTGGAGGATTGTCCGTCACGTGATAGCAAATAAAAGTACCATTGCACACTGAGTCACTCACCGTGCTTTTTCGTACCATCCGAAGCGTGCAGGGGTACTTTTTGGATGGAAAAACGTCACTGCGTGGTAACTCTTTGGTAATGCAGCAGGTGTTCTGCAAGAAGGCATAGTAAAATTACTAGCATTCGGCTTATACACAGTTGAAATTAATTGTTTTGAAAGTTGTATCGTTCAATCAAAATGACAAAGATCTACTTGGATGTTATATAAAACAAATAATCAATGTTTTTCATTCGTGCAATGGTGCGAATATGTTCATTCATTGAAAACTGGAATGTTCCATTCAACTCGGCTCCGCCTCGTAGAATAGAACATTCCATCTTTCAACTCATGAACATATTCACATTCACACCATTGCCATTGCACTCATAAACATTCATTATGTGTATACTATTCTATACTTAAAATAGTTTTGGGATTAAACACAATTTTCTTTTTACTGGAGTTGGACTTGAACCTGCAACTTCCTGATTATTGTACCAGCGCTCTACAAATTAAGCTATCCAGCCCTATGTTGACGGTTCAACTCCTGAGGTGGATTGCAATAAAACGGTCTTAGTCAACAGTCTAAGACCAGTCAGTTATAGCCGGCTATCTGTCTTAGCCGGTCTTAGCTTAGTCAGTCATTAAGCCTGTTGCAATAAGCCGGTCTTAGATAAGTCGTTGAAAAGTAATGAAATACGAACAAATGTCCCATAATACTTAGCACATCTACAGCACTAGTTGAACAGCATTGTTCATATTGCTTTGGTTTAAATCATCGAATATCAAATCTGTGAGTTGTATCATTTTTACTTTTGGGAACATACATTTATGATACAATCACCTCGATCATCATCATAATGCCTCCCATGGTTGTAATCTATTGCTGAAATAAAATCTAATCCTAGATCTCTTTGTATCAAATCATCTACAACTAACAAATGCAGCGCCATCTTTAAAAACAAAAAACAAAGACCGATTATAGCCAGCTCAGAGCAGGCTTAAGATTTAAGACTGGCTATAATTATAGACCGCACTATTGCAATTGGTCTATAATTGAAGACTGTCTAAGCGCATCTCAAGTTAGCCGGCTATAGCAAATAGACTGGTTTAAGACCGCTTGGTGCAATCCGCCCCAGTTCTAGTAAATTTGTCTTTATGGAAAGGTTTGCGATAACACCATGTAATGACAACATTGTATCTCTAATGAGCTGGGGTGTTTCTAAAAAGAACGGTTGGTTTCTCAACTCATTGATTATGTTTCCCTCTTGGATAGATTATATAATGTTTTTGGGTTAGCAGGTCATGTTCAACTGTGGTTTCATTCATACCTTGTTGGTCGCACTAATAGAGTTAAGGTTGCTAGTGAGCTATCTGACCTCCAGGTATTGGAGTTTGGTTTACCACAAGGTTCTGTGGTAGGGCCTCAGCTGTTTTCCCTATTTACTTAACCCCTGGCCACCATTATTGAACGGTTTGAGCACATTCGCTATCACTTCTATGCTGACGATATCCAGCTGTACATTCAATTTAATCCCAACAACCCTGGTGAAATCAATCAAGCTCTTTCCACATTGTCGGAATGTATAATGGACATAAAACAATAGATGTTAAGCAACATGCTTCAACTCAACGATTGCAAAACTAATTTCTTTGTCTGTGCCAACAGTAGATGTCTCAGTTCGCTATCTGATGTTTTCCTCCAAGTAGACTCCGAAATCATCCAGCCTTCCTTGAAATCTTGGAGTGGAGTTTGACCAGGCCATGCGGATGTCCGACCAAGTCACTTCTATTTGCCGATCCGTTAATTTCAGTCTACGCAACCTTTCTCGGATAAGAATGTACATTGATAAGCCCACATGCCATGCTGCTGTTAGAGCCCTTGTAACGTCTCGTCTCGATTATGCTAACTCTCTTCTCTATGGAATATCATCTGTTGACTGTCAACGCCTTCAACGCCTCCAAAATCGTGCAGCTAAACTGATCTACATGTACCAGACCAAGAAATATGACAGAGTCACTCCCATTCTTCACGATCTTCACTGGCTGACAGTCTCCAACTGTATCAACTTTAAAATAATTACCCTGGTCTTCAAATGTCTCAATACCACCTCTGTGCCTTCATACCTAACGGATCTCATTCAGTTGTACAAACCTAACAGATACCTCCGGTCATCTAGTGACACCAGACTACTTGTCATCCCAAAAACACGCACCACTTCTGGGGGAAAAAGCTTCCACGCTGCTGCCCCCAAACTCTGGAATGATTTACCTCACAGCATCCGCCACTCTAGCTCACTAGCAGCCTTCAAGAAATTTCCCAAAACCCACCCGTTCAACTGATTTGCTTGCTTTTATTTATTCTTTGCTCTTTGTTTATTTTTTGTGTACAGCGCTGTGGTACTTTCCTCTGTTAGTTAGAGTGCTTTATAAATACCTTGTAGTATTATTATTATTATAACTCAACGTTTCGATCAGTATGCTATGATCATCTTCTGGAGAAGACGATTTGTCTTTGTTCAAACCCACAACTACTTTATACTTTGAGCAAACAAAATTAGCTGTTGCTTCCTTTAACAAACACTAAACTGCTTTCCTTTGATGTTTATTTTTGCAGCGGAAGCACTAAGTATTGTTTGCCCTGAAAGTAGGATCATCAATGCTGCTGATAGTCAAAATGTAGTACTAGCTCAACCAACAGTTACTGGCGCAGTTGGAACTGTGACTTATACATACTTTGTAGTGGGCCCCACCGGAAATCTTGTACCAGTTAACAATCAAATGCTAAGTACAACAGCTCCATCTGTGACAACCATCGTAACTTTTGCAGAAGACCAGTCTGGGAGACAATCTGTGCTTTGTTCATATATGATCACAACCAATGCAGCACCAAGTAAGAATAATTCTAAAGCAAGGTTAACTTTTGCAAGTACTTTTGATGAATGGCATCCCAAAACAATGTGGGGTTTTTTATTTATCTGGACTCCCTTCAGGCGCAAAGTGTACATTGCCTCAACGAAAGAAAACATTCAACCTAATAGAGATGAAAGCGTATTTTGTATGAACCTTTAATACAGGAGCACATCAGGGCCCAATTTCATAGAGCTGCTTAAGCAAAAAAATTTGCTTAAGCAAAAAATTCATTGCTTAGTAAAATCAGATTACCGGCCAAGACTCCACTCAATTGTAATGCTAAGTAAACAACAGCTTAATACTAGTCATAAGCAGTGTATACATGGTATATGGCAGGAAATTTTGGCCAGTGACATTTAAGCGAGCTATTTTCGTGCTTAAGCAAATTTTTGGCTTAAGCAGCTCTATGAAATTGGCCCCTGTCCTGAAATAACTACACAAGATTGGTTAGACTGCAGTACTTGCAACCACAAGGTTATGGGTTCGAACCCCAGCTAACCACTGATTTTGCAATGACTAGAATAAGTATTGTCGTCTAGTTACTGAATCACAATTTCTTGATTTGTGTAATTCATAATCATAGACGTTGAACCAATTTCTGTATGAGAGAGATTTGGCTGTTGCAAGCTTGGTGTTTATAACCCCGTTGTGGGATTTTGCCAAGTTCCCTTGATGGGAAGACTGTCTAAACAAACAAACAAGTGTTCCTTGTGCATGCAGTGCACTTGGATGCCTCCAAGTGGCCTGAATAAATTGCCCCTTCGTTCTTTAGGAGCAGACTGTGCAGAGTATGGAGCATTTTGATCTATAGGACAAACAATGTGTTATTAGTGGTTGTGCCCAAACAGAGAAATGGTATTGCGTCAATGGCGTTCCTCAAGAACACTTTCATTTTCCTGTTCACTCTTGTACTGGCTTGACTCGTTGAGAGTATGATGCCAGGCTTATGCGGGGGTAGTGGATTCTATTCCTGCAGTTGCTTGAAGTTGTTCAAGCTCCCTGCATTCACTAGTGAGTCGTATTACGGTCCTTGGAAAGAATGAGTTTTTGTGGATGTCCATGCAGGCTCTCTGTGGGTGATGAAGCTTCTACTATTTGGTTCCCTTGTTCGCAAAACCAAGTGTTCCAGGGATGAGATTGTTCAGATTTTTTTGGCTGAATTCAGACTGTTTATATCGACCTGATGAGGAATGATTTTTTCCACAAATTCAAGAAATCCTATTCATTGGTCTACTTCTCTAGTGCTTTGGATACTGTTTCCAAAAGCTCCTTGGAATCTATAACCCCAGGGGTTACCAAACGGTAGAAATGGCATCATTTCAACATACATTTGAATTCGTATCCAGGTTTCAGACTTTTTGGTTAGTAATGACTCTCATCCCTTGTACCTATTTCGCCAATGCTGTTGGTGAATGAGTTTGGATCAGCACAATTTGTTTGGAGTGGTCAGCAAGTTGCTCCACAGGAATATACAGTCATTTCTACCATCTCATAACTGCAAATTTAGTTTCAATTAAATTTTGTTGACATTCCTTTCACCTTACGTTATGAGACAAGTCCATGTGCAAATATTCTGTGCTTGATTGCTTATTATTATTTATTTGGCTGGGTGTTCCTGGTATTTTTATTAAATTGAACTTTTGTTGACATTTCTTTTAATGTTACTTCCTATGACACAGGTCCATGTGATGGTGTTACCTGCTTTAATGGAGGTGTATGTCAGGTTTCTGGCACTTCATTCACCTGCCAGTGTGCATCTGGATTCACTGGAACATTTTGTCAAACGACACTCGGTACGTATATTTATGTCCCTGTCTGTTGTCAGACGTTTGTTGGCACAAATATTCCTAGAGTGATATAGTTACTTTTGAACTATTTCAAAGGCAGTGAACACTGTTGGGAATTACTCAAAATAAGTATTGGCATAAAAACTTACTTGGTAACGGTAACGAGTATGGGGGAGCTGTTGATAGTATAAAACATTGTGAGAAGCGGCTCCCTCTGAAAAAAACCTGGCTTTCAAGAAAGAGTTAGAATTCCACAAACTTGATTTAGAGACTCTCAGAATAAGATTTTGAGGATTCGAAATCAATCATCTGAAAGCACACAAGTTGTGTGACAAGGGTGTTTTTCTTTCATAATTATCTCGCAATTTCGACGACCAATTGAGCTCACATTTTCACAGGTTGTTATTTTATTCATATGCTGAGATACACTAAGTGAGAAGACTTGTCTTTGACAATTACCAATAGTGTCCATAGTGTCTTTAAGAGGTCAAATGAAATACAAAAGTTGGATGTTAATCTGCTCTTTCATAAACTCATGGATTGTTTTGAGACAATTATATTGTGCTTAACTAAATGTACTTTCTTTTAATTGAAATTTTGTTGACATTTATTTTAACCTTACTTACCATGAAACAGATCCATGTGCGACTGTTACCTGCTTGAATGGAGGTATATGTCTGCTTCTGGGAACTACGCCCACCTGCCAGTGTGCAACTGGATTCACTGGACAATTTTGTCAAACGGCCAGTAAGTATTATTTATGTCCCTGTCTATTGTGAAACGTTAAATTATAGGTTACAAATGTCATAGCTGTGTAGGCCGGCTTGCTTTCAATGAAAGAGGAGAAACATTTAATGTGAGGTGTCCAGACGTTTGGTGTCACAAATGTTCCTGTCCTGGCTGTGCAAACTACATGTAGAATGGAAGATAAGAAGCAATTAATGTGAAACCGCTTGGCAGAAAAACTCTATTGAATCCACACATTAATTCCTGAATGACAGGATCTGAGACCTGTAGAACCTCGTACATCCGGAAAAGTTCATGCCAAAAGCGAGGATGAGATTGTTCAGACTTTGGGCTGAATTCAGACTTTTTATGTCGGCCTGGTGAAGAAAATCAGACAATATTTATGTCCACACTTAAAGAAATCCTGCTCATTGGTCTACTTCTCTAGTGCTTTGGATACTGTTTCCAAAAGCTCCTTGGAATCTATAACCCCAGGGGGGTTACCAACAGGTAGAAATGGCATCATTTCAACATACCTTTGAATTTGTATCCAAGTTTCAAACTTTTTCGTTAGTGACTCTCACCTCTGAAAAAAGGTGCTGCAGCTCATCACAGTCGGTTGGAGTATTTTTCTGATTCGCCTTTTTAGGTGGATTCTGGGCTATATAAGAGCTGTTCCATTACTTATATTGTTGTACAACCATTAGTTGATCATTAAGTTGAGACAATTAGTAATGACCATTATAATCACTCAAGCATGAGTGGAATAAAGGAAATTGTAAAGCACTTTTGCTTATCGTATATGGATGCAAAGATGACCCAAAGCAAGGCAGTGGACACCATTGGTAATTACTCAAAATAATTATAAGCATCAAATCTTACATGGTAATGAGTAATGGGGAAAGGTTCATAGTATAAACCGATGTGAGACGGCTCCCTCTAAAGTGAAGTACAGCTACAATAGTTTTCGAGAAACAAATCATTTTCCACGAATATGATTTCAAGAACTTGGGTTTAGAATTTAAGGTCGCGAAATCAAGCATCTGCTGAAAGCACCAAACTTCGTTTGATAGGGGTGTTTTTTTTTCTGTCATTATTATATCGCAACTTTGACGACCAATTGAGCTCAAATTTTCACAGGTTTGTTATTTTATGCATGTACATGTATGTTGAGATACAGAAAGTGAGGAGACTGGTCTTTGACAATAGTGTCCAGGGTCTTTAAAACAGCACAATATGCTGAAAAATATGGATTTTTTTTGAGGTGGCAGGTGGGTTTGGTGATGTTTCATCATGCACATGCATGAATGTTATGAATAAAGAATTTAAGACATGTTCACACAAAACACGGAAGAGAACTATGGTGAAAAAAAGTGTGGTTTGCCTGCACAACATTTGAAGTGATTTTGTGCCAGCAATGACAAAGCCTTCTCTTTTCGTGTAGAAATTGTAGATCCATCCTCGGAAATCTCTTTAAGTTTTGGTTTACTTTAACTTTTGTTTGTTTATTTACAATGTTCAAGAGAATTCACAAACCATTTACTCTGTTTACTCCCCTTTCTTTGCAGCTGACACAGTGCCACCAACGCTTCTAAATTGTCCAACCGGGACCCTTTTTGAGGCTGTTCCGTTTCTATCTTCAACTGTTGATGTAACGTGGACTGCACCAACTGCAGTTGATAACTCTGGGGTGACGCCTGATATTACGGTTTCACCAAGAGGCCCAGGTCCTTTCGCTGTCGGAACTACCACCATAGTGTACACAGCCACAGATGGAAGTGGCAACACGGCTACATGCAGTTTCATTGTTCAAGTTACACAATTACGTAAGACAGAAGTTTGTTTATTTGTATACATGTAGTTGTTGGGTTTGTTGTTTGTTTCGTTGAGGTGTTTGTGCATTTGTTTCCAGGTATTTGTTTGTTTGGTTGGTTTAAGAGGATTTTTTCAGAGGTGGCAGGTGGGGTTTGGTGATGTTTCTTTATGCACTATTCAAGTGGTTTTTAGTATTATTCCAAAAATTGTTTAGACCTTGCATTGATGTCACCCAGCTGCCATCTTAGACGTAAACCTATGATGAAACAATTAAAACACACATAATCGTATGTGCAGCACAAAGGATTGGCTAATGAACAACCTCCTTTTGACCTCTAGTTGAGGGTGCCCTAACTTACAAAGCGTCATGTGGATTGGATTTTGATACATATCTCCTCTTTTCTTTTATTTTGCAGCTGATACAGAGGCACCAGTACTAGTGGGTTGTCCAACTCAAATATCGCGGGAAATTCCAGTTGGGGCGTCAGCTATAACAATAACATGGACTACACCGACTGTAACTGACAACTCCCTGGCCAACATTGTTCCACAGGTTTCACCAAGAGGCCAAGGTTCTTTCAATGCCGGCACTACTTTTATCACATACACAGCCACAGATGCAGCTGGAAATGAAGGTTCTTGCTCATTTCCTGTCATCGTTACACAAACAGGTACTTAGACATTCTATGTTTCTTTGAAAATTCCTTTCCTTAAAATGCTTTTTTTTAATTTAGTTTTTTTTATTGTTTTCTTGTATTTTATACTTAAGTTATAATGTGCTTTTGATGTATTTACCCCTTCAGGGCGCTATTGTGATTCCTATGCTTTGTTAAATGGTGCATTAGTGGCATACCCTTTTGTCACCGCTGCTGACATTGTGTGTGCTTGAAAACCATAAAGCTCTGTTATGAGAACCAAATTCCAAACTGAAAAAAATATCAGGCCTTACACACTGATCGCCTTATATGTAGGAAATGACCATATAACTGATGACAAGCATGACAATCGATATCTGCTGCTTGACAAGTCGCGCTTCAAATAGTCATGATTTTGACAATTGTTGCAACCTTTTTTTCATATTGCCTAAGATGCATTTTGGTATATTCTTCACCGGCGGGCCCAAGATGGTTAATTTCACACTGAAATAAGAAGTTACAGAACTGCTCACCACAATGGACGCCATTAGACTCATGGCCCACTTGCTGATCATATATTCCATTGATTTTTTTTTCAGTCACCCGGATTCGTTGTCTGTGCCTTGTGTACATTTGATGGTGATTCTCATTCAAACTCTATTAATTATTGAAAATGATTTCAAATTAATATTTGTCTTCTTCTTTTCACTTTTGAATTGCAGTTGATAGTGTGGCTCCAGTTTTGACAGGCTGTCCACAAACAACAGTCACTGCCGAACTTCCTGCGGGACAAGTGCAAACTTTTGTAACTTGGAGTGTACCAACAGCAACTGACAACATTGACCAAAATCCAACTGTGAGCTCTACAGAGTCTCCAGGTCCGTTTGGTCTTGGCACGTTTGCCGTCACTTACACAGCTAGAGATTTTAGTGGCAATGAAGCCACTTGCACATTTATCGTCCAAGTTATACCACAAGGTAAGAGGAACATCATCATTATGTAAGTTTAAAACCTACATGTAGCTTTTTTTTTGTCAGCTAAACATTTCAAAAATTTGTTTTTACTTTGTTGCAGGCCTCAGGTGGAGGAAGTGTTTTCCACCTTTTTTTTTAATTCCTAATTGATTTAACTTTTGACTTTTGATAAACCATTTAAATGTTCCAACTGATTCCAAAATAAAATGAGAATCAAAACCATGGTGCAGAATACCAGTGATGGTTGGTGCTTTACATGTGAGCCAACCTATAAATGAGTTGCATACATAGAAATAGAACCCGGAGAACGCTGAGCTCGACCACCCTCTGTGTCGTCTGTTGAAGCGGCGTATCAATACCGCGCAATATGCGCGCATGGCAAAATTGTCATCGTTTGACACGCGTGTATGGCAAAATGGCAAGATGTCAGCGTACATAGACCATTTCTAGTGTTTTCATTGGTCAATGATGATGTCATTGTATGGCAAAATTTTATGGCAAAATATTTTGCCATACACACGTTACGAAAATGGCGTCCATAGAAATGGTCTCACAACGAAACTGCATGCACAATGAGACACTCAGCATTCTCCGGGTTCTATTTCTATGGTTGCATATGACAATATACTCTCAGGTACATGTTCATGTACGTCTCCTGAGTTCATTTAGCATTTTCATTGTACAAACAAAAGTGTAACAGAATTTGTGTAAGAAATTGCAGTAATGACTGTTTTGCCACTTGCTAGTCACTGTAGATTGCCAGAAAGGACCGAAAACATGCATGAATGTTATGAATAAAGAATTTAAGACATGTTCACACAAAACACGGAAGAGAACTATGGTGAAAAAGTGTGGTTTGCCTGCACAACATTTGAAGTTATTTTGTGCCAGCAATGACAAAGCCTTCTCTTTTCGTGTAGAAATGTAGATCCATCTTCGGAAATCTGTTTAAGTTTTGGTTTACTTTAACTTTTGTTTGTTTGCTTCCAACATTCAAGAGAATTCACAAACCATTTACTCTCTTTACTCCCCTTTCTTTGCAGCTGACACGGTGCCACCAACACTTCTAAATTGTCCAACCGGGACCCTTTTTGGGTCTGTTCCGTTTCTATCTTCATCTGTTGATGTAACGTGGACTGAACCCTTTGCAATTGACAACTCTGGTGCAACGCCTGATATTACGGTTTCACCGAGAGGCCCAGGTCCTTTCACTGTCGGAACTACCACCATAGAGTACACAGCCACAGATGGAAGTGGCAACACGGCTACATGCAGTTTCATTGTTCAAGTTACACAATTACGTAAGACAGAAGTTTGTTTATTTGTATACATGTAGTTGTTGGGTTTTTTTCTTTTTTCGTTGAGGTGTTTGTGCGTTTGTTTCCAGGTATTTGTTTGGTTAGTTGGTTAAAAGGATTTTTTCAGAGGTGGCAGGTGGGGTTTGGTGATGTTTCTTTATGCCTTATTTAAGTGGTTTTTAGTATTCCAAAAATTGTTTAGACCGCGCATTGATGTCACCCAGCTGCCATCTTAGACGTAAACCTATGATGAAACAATTAAAACACACATAATCGTATGTGCAGCACAAAGGATTGGCTAATGAACAACCTCCTTTTGACCTCTAGTTTAGGGTGCCCTAACTTAAAAAGCATAATGTGGATAGGATTTTGATACATATCTCCTTTTTAATTTTATTTTGCAGCTGATACAGAGGCACCAGTACTAGTGGGTTGTCCAACTCAAATAACTCGGGAAATTCCAGTAGGGGCGTCAGCTATAACAATATCATGGACTACACCGACTGTAACTGACAACTCCCTGGCCAACATTGTTCCACAGGTTTCACCAAGAGGCCAAGGTTCTTTCAATGCCGGCAATACTTTTATCACATACACAGCCACAGATGCAGCTGGAAATGAAGGTTCTTGCTCATTTCCTGTCATCGTTACACAAACAGGTACTTAGACATTCTATGTTTTTTGAAAATTCTTTTAATGCTTGTTTTTATTTTGTTTTTTATTGTTTTCTAGTATTTTATACTTTAGTTCTTTTGATGCATTTAGCCCCATATGAGCGCTATTGTGATTCATATGCTTTGTTAAATGACGCATTGGTGGCAATTACCCTTCTGCCACTGCCGCTGACGTGTGTGTGTGCTTGAAAACCATATTTGGAGCACAAAATTAACAACCAAAAATAAATAAATAATATAAACAATACAGGTTATGCCTGTTCAAGCCTTATACACTGATCGCCTTATATGCAGGAAACTACCATATAACTGACGACAGCAAGTGATATCTGCTACTTGACAAGTTGCACTTCAAATAGTCATGTTTTTGACAATTGTTGCAACCTTTTTTTCATGTTGCCTAAGATGCATTTCGGTATATTCTTCACCGGCGGGCCCAAGATGGTTAATTTCACACTGAAATAAGAAGTTACAGAACTGCTTACCACAATGGACGCCATTAGACTTACAGCCCAATTGCTGATCATATATTCCATTGAATTGTTTTTTCAGTCACCCGGATTCGTTGTCTGTGCCTTGTGTACATTTGATGGTGATGCTCAATCAAACTCTATTAATTATTGAAAATGATTTCAATTTATAATTTGTCTTCTTCTTTTCACTTTTGAATTGCAGTTGATAGTGTGGCTCCAGTTTTGACAGGCTGTCCACAAACAACAGTCACTGCCGAACTTCCTGTGGGACAAGTGCAAACTTTTGTAACTTGGAGTGTACCAACAGCAACTGACAACATTGACCAAAATCCAACTGTGAGCTCTACAGAGTCTCCAGGTCCGTTTGGTCTTGGCACGTTTGCCGTCACTTACACAGCTAGAGATTTTAGCGGCAATGAAGCCACTTGCACATTTATCGTCCAAGTTATACCACAAGGTAAGAGGAACATCATCATTATGTAAGTTTAAAACCTACATGTAGCTTTTTTTTTGACAGATAAACATTTCAAAAATTTGTTTTTACTTTGCTGCAGGCCTCAGGTGGAGGAAGTGTTTTGCATCTTTTTTTTAATTCCTAATTGATGTAACTTTTGACTTTTGATAAACCATTTAAATGTTCCAACTGATTCCTAAATAAAATGAGAATCAAAACCATGGTGCAGAACACCAGTGATGGTTGGTGCTTTACATGTGAGCTAACCTATAAATGAGTTGCATATGACAATAGACTCTCTCAGGTACATGTACATGTACATCTTCTGAGTTCATTTAGCATTTTCATTGTACAAACAAAAGTGTAACAGAATTTGTGTAAGAAATTGCAGTAATGACTGTTTTGCCACTTGCTAGTCACTGTAGATTGCCAGAAAGGACCGAAAACATGCATGAATGTTATGAATAAAGAATTTAAGACATGTTCACATCCTCAGAGATCCATCCTCGGAAATCTGTTTAAGTTTGGTTTACTTTAACTTTTGTTTGTTTATTTCCAACATTCAAGAGAATTCACAAACCATTTACTCTGTTTACTCCCCTTTCTTTGCAGCTGACACAGTGCCACCAACACTTCTAAATTGTCCAACCGGGACTCTTTTTGAGGCTGTTCCGTTTCTATCTTCATCTGTTGATGTAACGTGGACTGCACCAACTGCAGTTGATAACTCTGGTGCAACGCCTGATATTACGGTTTCACCAAGAGGCCCAGGTCCTTTCGCTGTCGGAACTACCACCATAGAGTACACAGCCACAGATGGAAGTGGCAACACGGCTACATGCAGTTTCATTGTTCAAGTTCAACAATTACGTAAGACAGAAGTTTGTTTATTTGTATACATGTAGTTGTTGGGTTTTTGTTTGTTTCGTTGAGGTGTTTGTGCGTTTGTTTCCAGGTATTTGTTTGTTTGGTTGGTTTAAGAGGATTTTTTCGGAGGTGGCGGGTGGGGTTTGGTGATGTTTCATTGTGCAGGTGTTTTTTAGTATTATTCCAAAAATTGTTTAGACCTTGCATTGATGTCACTCAGCTGCAATCTTAGACGTAAACCTATGATGACACAATTAAAACACACATAATTGTATGTGCAGCACAAAGGATTGGCTAATGAACAACCTCCTTTTGACCTCTAGTTGAGGGTGCCCTAACTTAAAAAGCATCATGTGGATAGGATTTTGATACATATCTCCTTTTTTCTTTTATTTTGCAGCTGATACAGAGGCACCAGTACTAGTGGGTTGTCCAACTCAAATAACTCGGGAAATTCCAGTAGGGGCGTCAGCTATAACAATAACATGGACTACGCCGACTGTAACTGACAACTCCCTGGCCAACATTGTTCCACAGGTTTCACCAAGAGGCCAAGGTTCTTTCAATGCCGGCACTACTTTTATCACATACACAGCCACAGATGCAGCTGGAAATGAAGGTTCTTGCTCATTTCCTGTCATCGTTACACAAACAGGTACTTAGACATTCCATGTTTTTTGAAATTCTTTTAATGCTTGTTTTTATTTTGTTTTTTATTGTTTTCTAGTATTTTATACTTTAGTTCTTTTGATGCATTTAGCCCCATATGAGCGCTATTGTGATTCGTATGCTTTGTTAAATGGCGCATTAGTGGCAATTACCCTTCTGCCACCGCTGCTGACATGTGTGTGTGCTTGAAAACCATAAAGCTATGTTTGGAGCACATAATTAAAAAAAAAAAAAAATAATAATAATATAAACAATACAGGTTATGCCTGTTCAAGTCTTATGCACCGATCGCCTTATAATTACCATATAACTGATGACAAGTGATATCTGCTACTTGACAAATCGCACTTCAAATAGTCATGTTTTTGACAATTGTTGCAACCTTTTTTTCATGTTGCCTAAGATGCATTTCGGTATATTCTTCACCGGCGGGCCCAAGATGGTTAATTTCACACTGAAATAAGAAGTTACAGAACTGCTTACCACAATGGACGCCATTAGACTCACAGCCCAATTGCTGATCATATATTCCATTGAATTGTTTTTTCAGTCACCCGGATTCGTTGTCTGTGCCTTGTGTACATTTGATGGTGATGCTCAATCAAACTCTATTAATTATTGAAAATGATTTCAATTTATAATTTGTCTTCTTCTTTTCACTTTTGAATTGCAGTTGATAGTGTGGCTCCAGTTTTGACAGGCTGTCCACAAACAACAGTCACTGCCGAACTTCCTGTGGGACAAGTGCAAACTTTTGTAACTTGGAGTGTACCAACAGCAACTGACAACATTGACCAAAATCCAACTGTGAGCTCTACAGAGTCTCCAGGTCCGTTTGGTCTTGGCACGTTTGCCGTCACTTACACAGCTAGAGATTTTAGCGGCAATGAAGCCACTTGCACATTTATCGTCCAAGTTATACCACAAGGTAAGAGGAACATCATCATTATGTAAGTTTAAAACCTACATGTAGCTTTTTTTTTGACAGATAAACATTTCAAAAATTTGTTTTTACTTTGCTGCAGGCCTCAGGTGGAGGAAGTGTTTTGCATCTTTTTTTTAATTCCTAATTGATGTAACTTTTGACTTTTGATAAACCATTTAAATGTTCCAACTGATTCTTAAATAAAATGAGAATCAAAACCATGGTGCAGAATACCAGTGATGGTTGGTGCTTTACATGTGAGCCAACCTATAAATGAGTTGCATATGACAATAGACTCTCTCAGGTACATGTACATGTACATCTCCTGAGTTCATTTAGCATTTTCATTGTACAAACAAAAGTGTAACAGAATTTGTGTAAGAAATTGCAGTAATGACTGTTTTGCCACTTGCTAGTCACTGTAGATTGCCAGAAAGGACCGAAAACATGCATGAATGTTATGAATAAGAATTTAAGACATGTTCACACAAAACACGGAAGAGAACTATGGTGAAAAAGTGTGGTTTGCCTGCACAACATTTGAAGTGATTTTGTGCCAGCAATGACAAAGCCTTCTCTTTTCGTGTAGAAATTGTAGATCCATCCTCGGAAATCTGTTTAAGTTTGGTTTACTTTAACTTTTGTTTGTTTATTTCCAACATTCAAGGAATTCACAAACCATTTACTCTCTTTACTCCCCTTTCTTTGCAGCTGACACGGTGCCACCAACACTTCTAAATTGTCCAACCGGGACTCTTTTTGGGGCTGTTCCGTTTCTATCTTCATCTGTTGATGTAACGTGGACTGCACCAACTGCAGTTGACAACTCTGGTGCAACGCCTGATATTACGGTTTCACCAAGAGGCCCAGGTCTTTTCGGTGTCGGAACTACCACCATAGAGTACACAGCCACAGATGGAAGTGGCAACACGGCTACATGCAATTTCATCGTTCAAGTTCAACAATTACGTAAGACAGAAGTTTGTTTATTTGTATACATGTAGTTGTTACATGTAAGGTCTTTATTGTTTCGTTGAGGTGTTTGTGCAATTGTTTCCAGGTATTTGTTTGTTTGGTTGGTTTAAGAGGATTTTTTCGGAGGTGGCAGGTGGGGTTTGGTGATGTTTCTTTATGCACTATTCAAGTGGTTTTTAGTATTATTCCAAAAATTGTTTAGACCTTGCATTGATGTCACCCAGCTGCCATCTTTGATGTAAACCTATGATGAAACAATTAAAACACACATAATCGTATGTGCAGCACAAAGGATTGGCTAATGACTAACCTCCTTTTGACCTCTAGTTGAGGGTGCCCTAACTTACAAAGCGTTATGTGGATTGGATTTTGATACATATCTCCTTTTTTCTTTTATTTTGCAGCTGATACAGAGGCACCAGTACTAGTGGGTTGTCCAACTCAAATAACTCGGGAAATTCCAGTTGGGGCGTCAGCTATAACAATATCATGGACTACACCGACTGTAACTGACAACTCCCTGGCCAACATTGTTCCACAGGTTTCACCAAGAGGCCAAGGTTCTTTCAATGCCGGCAGTACTTTTATCACATACACAGCCACAGATGCAGCTGGAAATGAAGGTTCTTGCTCATTTCCTGTCATCGTTACACAAGCAGGTACTTAGACATTCCATGTTTTTTGAAAATTCTTTTAATGCTTGTTTTTATTTTGTTTTTTATTGTTTTTCTAGTATTTTATACTTTAGTTCTTTTGATTCATTTAGCCCCATATGAGCACTATTGTGATTCGTATGCTTTGTTAAATGGCGCATTAGTGGCAATTACCCTTCTGCCACCGCTGCTGACATGTGTGTGTGCTTGAAAACCATAAAGCTATGTTTGGAGCACATAATTAAAAAAAAAATAATAATAATAATATAAACAATACAGGTTATGCCTGTTCAAGTCTTATGCACCGATCGCCTTATAATTACCATATAACTGATGACAAGTGATATCTGCTACTTGACAAATCGCACTTCAAATAGTCATGATTTTGACAATTGTTACAACCTTTTTTCATGTTGCCTAAGATGCATTTCAGTATATTTTTCACTGCAGGTGCAAGATGGTTAATTTCACACTGAAATAAGAAGTTACAGAACTGCTTACCACAATGGACGCCATTAGACTCATGGCCCAATTGCTGATCATATATTTGATTGAGTTGTTTTTTCAGACACCCGGATTCGTTGTCTGTGCCTTGTGCACAATGATGGTGATTCTCAATAAAACTCTTTTAATTTTGGGAAATGATTTAAAGAATACTATTTGTCTTCTTCTTTTCACTTTTGAATTGCAGTTGATAGTGTGGCTCCAGTTTTGACAGGCTGTCCACAAACAACAGTCACTGCCGAACTTCCTGTGGGACAAGTGCAAACTTTTGTAAATTGGAGTGTACCAACAGCGACTGACAACATTGACCAAAATCCAACTGTGAGCTCTACAGACTCTCCAGGTCCGTACGGTCTTGGCACGTTTGCCGTCACTTACACAGCTAGAGATTTTAGCGGCAATGAAGCCACTTGCACATTTGTTGTCCAAGTTATACCACAAGGTAAGCAGAACATCATCATTATGCAAGTTTAAACCTGTAGCATTTTTTGTCAGATAAACATGTCAAAAGGTTTTTTTCACTTGCCTTTCGATGAAGGAAGTGTTTAGAATCTTTTTTTAATTCCTAATTGATTTAACTTCTGACTTCTGTTAAACCATTTAAATGTTTCTACTGATTCCAACATAAAATGAGAATCGAAACTATGGTGCAGAATACCAGTGATGGTTGGTGCACGCTGTGGCGGGGTCCATGGCGTTTTGTACACTCGAGGGGATAAATGGCACCCGAGGCGAAGCCGAGGGTGCCATTTCCCCTCGAGAAGGAACATTATACAATTGTTGCATGCTGTGACGGGTTCCATGGCATTTTGTACACTTGAGGGGGGAAATGGCACTCGAGGTGAAGTCGAGGGTGCTATTTCCCCTCGAGGGTGTACAAAACCCATGGACCCCAGTGTGCAACAACGTGCAACAATTGTTTTGTTATACCTGCGTATAATTGTTATTCCTCTTCTCAAAGTTCTGTTTTAATCTTCAAACATTATTACTACAGACTATTCATTGTTATAAGCAGACGAACAAGAAACGATTCCCTCGAACATGCGGTTGTTTTGTACGCAGCGCTTGAAATCGACCAATGCTGGGAACGATCTAGGTGATGTACACCGATGTACATCACTTTTCATGTTACCCGGCCCGTCGAGCCATGTAACATGCGTTTTTGTTGCGCATCACATGATTGGTTCTCAACCAATCAAACTTCACAGTTTGTTACCGAGGTATAACAATTATGGTTGGTGCTTTACATGTGAGCCAACCTATAAATGAGTTTGCATATGACAATACACTATCCTGGGTACATCTCCTGAGGTCATTGATTTTTTTAATTGTAAATACAAAATTATTTGAAAAAATTGTGTAGCAATTACAGTGACTGGTGGCACTTGCTAGTCACTGTACATTTCCTCAAAGGATGGCAAACATGCATGAATGTTACGAATGTAGAATTCAAAACAATCTACACAAAACACAGAAGAGAACAACATGTATGGTGAAAAAGAGTGGTTTGCCTCCACAACTTTTTTCAGTGATTTTCTGTCAACAATGACAAACCCTTCTCTTTTCATTGTAGAAATTTAAAGATCAATCCTTGTAAACCCCTTTTTAATAATAATAATAACAATAATAATAATATTTATTCGGGCAATCACATTTACAAGCACATGTACATACATTAAACATATTTAAGAAAACAAAGTAAAACAAACAGTGTGGGTGCCCAGGAAAGCATAAAAGTTTAAAAGGCGTTTGCCTCCTAAATCCCCAAAAATACATTAGGGCAAGAGAGGGCATATAAAAAAGCACAGAAGATAATAACAAACACTGAACGACTATAAAAGGCAAACAAGCAGAGATATACACAAAAATACACACAATTCAAAAAGGATATTTGTTAAAAAGCAGGACAATACATCAAAATGGTTTAGAGCAATACATAAAAACTCCGGTAAGGGGGTACAAATGAAATGACATTGTTAACAGGTTAGACTTGTGGACAAGTCGTCAAATCCGCCCCATGCGATGAGACAGCGCTCCCGGGAGACCACCATTCCCATGGACACAACATGATACAAAGTATGGAACAACTAAAAAGTGCAAACAAGCAATACATGTACTTTGAAAAGCCAGTTTAGCCATCAAAATGTTTCTTGAGCTTAGATAAACATTCTGGTAAGGGGGCACATATGAAATTGTTAACAAGGTCAGTAGGCAGATTACTCCAGTTACGAGCAAAACGGCAGGGAATGGAAAATTTAAACAAATCAGTACGGGCTGATAAATGATGAAAAACAAGTTTATCTTTGTGTCTAGCATTAACCAATATTTTGCATAAAAAGGATGTCAAGGCACCTGTATGATTGTGAGCAACCAATTGTTTACATACAAAAGCAAAGAACAAGTATTCCCTTCTATTACTTAGGGTGGAAAGCCCTGTTTCTATAAGCCTGCTATTGTAGCGTTGTTCCTGTCTCCTTTGATGAAACGTTAACCTTGTGGCATACCTCTGCACCTTTTCTAGTTGAGTCTCATGTTTAACTCGATAAATATGCTAAACAAGAGAACAATAATCTAAAAGAGGTAAAACAATAGACTTGTACAAAGAAAGCAGTGTTTTTGTTTGTTTATTTCCAACATTCAAGAGACTTCACAAACCATTTACTCTCTTTACTCCCCTTTCTTTGCAGCTGACACGGTGCCACCAACACTTCTAAATTGTCCAACCGGGACCCTTTTTGGGTCTGTTCCGTTTCTATCTTCATCTGTTGATGTAACGTGGACTGCACCAACTGCAATTGACAACTCTGGTGCGACGCCTGATATTACGGTTTCACCAAGAGGCCCAGGTCCTTTCGCTGTCGGAACTACCACCATAGTGTACACAGCCACAGATGGAAGTGGCAACACGGCTACATGCAGTTTCATTGTTGAAGTTCAACAATTACGTAAGACAGAAGTTTGTTTATTTGTATACATGTAGTTGTTGGGTTGTTTTGTTTGTTTCGTTGAGGTGTTTGTGCGTTTGTTTCCAGATATTTGTTTGTTTGGTTGGTTTAAGAGGATTTTTTCAGAGGTGGCAGGTGGGGTTTGGTGATGTTTCTTTATGCACTATTTAAGTGGTTTTTAGTATTATTCCAAAAATTGTTTAGACCTTGCATTGATGTCACCCAGCTGCCATCTTAGACGTTTTTTTTTTTTTTTTTTTTTTTTTTTTTTTTGGGGGGGGGGGGATTTGATGGTTGGTTGTTAGTTGGTAGGTTTGAGGTTTCTGTGTTTATTTGGTTTTTCTTCGGGGGGGGGGGGGGGGGGGGGGGGGGGGTAGCGTGGTGTTGAATTGGGTAATGTCTCAAAAGACGAAAAGCAAAATATTTGTCTAAATGTGACAAATATTTGAAGCCGCTATTTGTTAACCTTCAAAAAAATTATCTTACACTTTGTAAAGCATTGGTCACAACCTAAGTTTGAATTTATCAATTCGAGAGTTATCCTCCTCTACAACAATCATTTTGGCTGTGTTATCAGTGTAGGGTGTAGCCTGTTACTTCCAGTAGTATTATGGGACGATAAACTACTTTATTTCATAGCTTTTTAACCAGGATTTTGTTGGGGAATCAAGCGTCACTGAGCATTAAGCTGCCTGGTTAGGTTGTAACATTGTTTAAAGACACTGGACACTATTGGTAATTGTCAAAAACCAGCCTTCTCACTTGCTGTATCTCAACATATGCATAAAATAACAAACCTGTGAAAATTTGAGCTCAATCGGCCGTTGAATTTGCGAGATAATAATGAAAGAAAAAACCCTTGTCACACGAAGTTGTGTGCTTTCTGATGCTTGATTTCGAGACCTCAAATTCTAAACTTGAGGTCTCGAAATCAAATTCGTGGAAAATTACTTCTTTCTCGAAAACTACATCACTTCAGAGGGAGCCGTTTCTCACAATGTTTTATACCATCTATCTCTCCCCATTACATGTAATCAAGAAAGATTTTATGATGACAAATATTTTGAGTAATTACCAATAGTGTCCACTGCCTTTAAAGCCATTATACACTTTCGGAACAGAATACAAAAAAAGGTTCACAGATTTACAAATAACTTACAGGGTTTACAGAAGGTAATGGTGAAAGACTTCTCTTGAAATATTTTCCATGAAACACTTTACTTTTTGAGAAAACACTAAAACAAATATCAATTTTCGATATCAAGAATTACGGATTTATTTTAAACACATATCATGACACGGCGAAACGTGCCGAAACAAGGGTGGGTTTTCCCGTTATTTTCTCCCGACTCCGATGACCGATTGAGCCTAAATTTTCACAGGTTTGTTATTTTATGTATAAGTTGTGATACACGAAGTGTGGACCTTTGGACAATATCGTTTACCGAAAGGGTCTAAATGGCTTTAAGGTTCTGTAACACAATATTGCCAGTTAAAAATTCAGCATGGGTGTTTAGTATAAATCATTGAGTAGGCATTGACAATTGTGAACAAAAAAATAGCAAAATTATTCCTGAAATATAGATTGGAAGCTCCACACAGATCTACTGACTACTAGATATGCCGAGTTCAAACTAACCTTTTAATAGTTTACGAGTGGGGTTGATACAAAACTGATACCAATGGTGAAGTAGTTTTCATAACAAAGCACTCAATGGCACGGCTCCCCACTTAGCTAAGAACGACCTAAAGTTTACACTCCGTCAGATTCATCTTAAAGCCATTGGACCCTTTCGGTACAGAAAAGAAAGAAAAAGTTCACAGATTTACAAATAACTTACAGGGGTTACAGAAGGTAGTGGTGAAAGACTTCCCTTGAAATATTATTCCATGAAATGCTTTACTTTTTGAGAAAACAGTAAAACAATATCAATTCTCGTTAGCGAGAATTACGGATTTATTTTAAACACATGTCATGACACGGCGAAACGCGCGGATACAAGGGTGGGTTTTCCCGTTATTTTCTCCAGACTCCGATGACCGATTGAACCTAAATGTTCATAGGTTTGTTATTTTATATGTAAGTTGTGATACACGAGGTGTGGGCCTTGGACAATAGTGTTTACCGAAAGGGTCCAATGGCTTAAGCTAAGTTATCAGTACTGCCTTAGTGATGTGTACTGTGACATCACACTTTGCAATAACGCCCTACCCAAATGATGTCTCGTGCATTAAAGTCTATTGGATATTGTCACCCAGCTGCCATCTTAGACGTAAACCTATGATGAAACAATGAAAACACACATAATCGTATGTGCAGCACAAAGGATTGGCTAATGAACAACCTCCTTTTGACCTCTAGTTGAGGGTGCCCTAACTTACAAAGCGTCATGTGGATTGGATTTTGATACATATCTCCTTTTTTCTTTTATTTTGCAGCTGATACAGAGGCACCGGTACTAGTGGGTTGTCCGTCCGACATAACTCGTGAAATTCCTGTTGGGTCGACAGCTGTATCAGTATCGTGGACTGCCCCAACTGCAACTGACAACTCCCTGGCCAACATTGTTCCAGTGGTTTCACCAAGAGGCCCGGGTGCATTCAGCGCCGGCAGTACTGTCATCACATACACAGCCACAGATGCGGCTGGAAATGATGCTACTTGCTCATTCCGTGTCATCGTTACAGTAGGAGGTACTTGAATGTTTCTTAAGCTGAAAGATATCTTTCTGGTTGTCTGTTTTGTTGTTGCATTTAATATTTTATCATTATAAACCACAAGGGAAACTGACTGGGTAAATTTTGAAAAATGATTTTTGGGGTTGAACAAAGAATTGACTAGAGTGGGATTCGAACCAACGACCTCCGGATTAACGTGCCGGCGCTCTACCAACTGAGACAAAAAGTCGCATCCCCTTATGGTGATCCCCTAGCTGCCGCTTCCCAGGTTGTATCGTAATTTGGGTGTGATCTCTGGCTACACGGCAGTTAACGGTTGTATGGCTTCTGACTGGCACCCCTGAACAAAGATATTGACAAAATAGGGACACCGCCAATATAGGGCTAGATAGCTCAGTTGGTAGAGCGCCGTCACGTTAATCCGGAGGTCGTTGGTTCGAATCCCACTTTAGTCAATTCTTTGTTCAACCCCAAAAATCATTTAATATTTTAGTAGTCTTTGTGCTTTTATATGTACTAAGTGCAATAAGCACTTTTGTGGATTTTTGCACAAAATTGTAGGTCTCAAACTCTTTGTGGAACTCTTTCGTGAAGAATTATTGGAAAAGAATTATCAAAGCAGTCCAAAATTCCTACCTACCAAAATAGACTATATGCATTGACGTCAGCCAGCAGCTATCTTACAGGAAAAACGATGACAAAGCAATTGAAACGCACAGATTTGTACGCCCGGTGCACAGTGTTGGCCAATGAAGTTTTCACAGGTTTGTTATTTTATGCATATGTTGAGATACACCAAGTGAGAATACTGGTCTTTGACAATTACCAACAGTGTCCAACGCCTTAAAGCCATTGGACCCTTTCGGTTCAGACAAAAATAAAAAAGTTCACAGATTTACAAATAACTTACAGGGTTTACAGAAGGCAATGATGAAAGACTTCTCTTGAAATATTGTTCCATGAAATGCTTTACTTTTTGAGAAAACAGCAAAACAGTATAAATTCTCGTTAACGAGAATTACAGATTTATTTGAAACACATGTCATGACACGGCGAAACGCGTGAAAACAAGGGTGGGTTTTTCCGTTGTTTTCTCCCGACTCCGATGACCGATTGAGCCTAAATTTTCCCAGGTTTGTTATTTGATATAGAAGTTGTGGTACACAAAGTGTGGGCCTTGGACAACACTGTTTACCGAAAGGGTCCAATGGCTTTAAGTACTGTTCATAACTTAATAACATTGGAACTCAGTTTTGTCAATGATCCATTCAAGCCATGACCCTGAGCTTTTTGGCTGAAATATTAGGGGGAATTTTTAGGCTGTTTGCTGCCGCTATGGACATTTTGATATTCCAGTGTTTGGATAAAAAATCTCTGCTTTTCTGTTTGAAGTTTTGATCAATAGATTTAATATTACATTGGGAAGAAAGACATTTGAGAGCCAATAGCCCAAATCTTTATCATTTTTTTTTTCCTTTTTGTCGTAGTGGATGATATTCCTCCAGTTCTGACATCTTGCCCAAGCACAATTATACGGACTGTGGAGTTAAACTCTGCAGAAACGGTCAACGTGGACTGGACACTACCGACTGCCTCGGACAACTCCAATGGGCAAGTGTCCGTCAAAAAGATGAGTGGCCCGGAGCGTGGGTCTCCATTAGGTGCAGGGGTACATGAGGTTGTGTACAATCTCGCCGATGCAAACAACAACTTTGTGGAGTGCAAATTCTGCATAGTGGTCAACACAGGTTAGAACGCTCCTCTGAGAATTAAAGGAACACGTTGCCTTGGATCGGTTGAGTTGGCCTTTGAAAAGCGTTTGAAACCGTTTGTTGTGAAATGCAAATGGTTAGGTAGATAATTTTAAGAGAAAATAGAATTAGCTGTTGCAAACAACTTACCAACCAAATGGACCGAGAGTATAAATGCAAAAAATAGTTAATGGCCTGACGTTTCGACCCTAGCAGAGTCTTTCTCGAAGGCTAAGGTAGAACGTATTTATATCCACGCAAACATGCCTCGAAATTGTACGGTTTTCCATATACGTCGCGAAGAAACACGGTCCACCATTTTGTGGAGTCAAAATTTTTACTAAAATGGCCGACCATGTTAACTCACGGCGTAAAAGAAAAACCGTGCAATCTCGAGTGATACTTGTGTAGATCGTTACGTTATACTTTTAAAATATCTTTCTAACCAATGTATTTCTTAACAAACAGTTTCATACGCTTTTCAAAGACCAACTTGTCCGATCCAAGGCTGACGTTCCTTTAAGAACATATGTCTGTTCCTTGAGAATCATTGCCTTAGCTGTTACTTCGCCTGTTCTTCAGGCACTCTCAGGGTACATGCATGTACTCAGAGTGTTGCACACTCGTTGTCCCTGCTGTACATACCTTGACCCAATTTCATAAAGCCTGTAAGCATAAAAACGTAATTACAGCACCAACAAATCTTGCTTAACAAAAGTGGCTACCAGCCAAAATACCATAAAGTTAACGTTGTTGTAACTGACGTGCCCCACTCAATTTTTTAACAAGAAAGAAAAAGCTTACATGTGTAAGTCTGCTTTACAGCTTTATGAAATAGCCAGAACTAGAAATCTTCTATAGACGTTGATCAGGCTAGCTGTCACCATCTTGGTCATGTTCACTGTTTCCAATAACAGTAATAATTGCTAACATTCAATGTGCATGGCACCAGACTATTATTTCGTCCAGCCTCAGTTTGGTTACAATGAGTTGGAATGGAGTGAAATCAAGATGACCACACCGTGAAAAAGGTCTATTCTTTCTAACTAGTGAAAATGAAGAATTCTCTGAAATAATAATAGTGGTAAAACTAATAACAACTGCATTTCTAAGGAGCCTAACACCTCCAAAAGAAAGTCTCTAAGCGCTCAGAGGAACTAGAGAAAACATATGAAAAATTATAATAAATTATGGTCTTGAAACTTGAGCTTGTATTAGCTTGTTTGATGTGGAGCAGGAGATTGTTTCACAATTGAGGTGCAGCAAACTGAAAACTATGTGACCATATAATGTGTGTACGCTTTGGTGGCAACATTAAGGCCGAGTTATAGTCGGTCGCGGAGTTGCCAGGCGATCCAAAAAAGACACAGTTGTTATGCCTCAGCGATGACTATAGACTGTGTTTTTTAGGATCGCGCGTCAAGATTTTCATCGCGCGACCGACTCTAAACTGGCTTTTAGGGATAACAAGAATGTCGCTGTTTCTAGTAGGAGTGTTAGGAGTGAGTAGATCTTTTAGGTAAGTTGGTCCACTTCCACGACTGCATTGGAATGTTTGGAGGAGAATTTTTGAAGGTTATGTGGGCATGAAAAGGAAGCCAACGGAGAGATTGCCAAGCTGGAGTAATTGAACCACGTTTATCTTAACCTGGTAATTAATAAGCTCTTTGTTTCCTCTCTTATGTTTCTAGTGGACTCCGTAGCCCCAATGATCGCATGCCCGGCCGCTATAGAACAAACGTATGAGATCGGGAAATACGATGGGAGAATCATTACCTGGGCTCAACCAACCGTCTCTGATGCATCAGGGGGTCCAATCACCGTCACTCTTCTGACACTCAGGCCCTCTGGCTCTTACTTCCCGGCTGGAACCCACTCTGTCCAGTACAGTGCTACTGACCAAAGTGGTCGCAGTGCTTCCTGTGACTTTACTGTTACAATTAATCCAGGTAAAAGCAACTGACCACGTTTAGTAATTGTCAAAGACCAGTCTTCTCACTTGGTGTTACCCATCATAAGCATAATATAACAAGCCTGTGAAAATTTGGGCTCAATTGGTCATTGAAGTTGCAAGAAAATGATGAAAGAAAAAAACTACCTTGTTGGACGAACTTGTGTGCTTTCAGATAGGAATAAAAGACTTCTAGCTAGAAGTCTTTCATTATTTTAGTGAGAAATTACCTCTTTCTCAAAAACTACGTTACTTCAGAGGAAGCCATTTCTCACATTGTTTTATACTATCAACAGCTCTCCAATACCTGTTACCAAGTCAGTTTTTAAAGCCAGTGGACACTATTGGTAATTTTCAAAGACCAGTGTTCTTACTTGCTGTATCTCAACATATGCATAAAATAACAAACCTGTGAAAATTTGAGCTCGATTTGTCGTCGGAGTTGCGAGATAACTATGAAAGAAAAAATCGCCCTTGTCACACGAGGGTTGTGTGCTTTCAGATGCTCGATTTCGAGACCTCACATTCTAAACTTGAGGTCTCGAAATCAATTTCGCGGAAAATTACTTTCTCAAAAACTACTTTACTTCAGAGGGAGCTGTTTTTCGCAATGTTTTGTACCACCAACCTCTCCCCATTATTTGTTACAAAGTAAGGTTTTATGCTAATAATTATTTTGAGTAATTACCAATAGTGTTCACTGCCTTTAAGTTAACATTTGTCTTGAGTAATTACCAAACGTGTACCTTCCGTTTCAGATAGGGTAGATGGATAAATTGGTGTATTCTTTTTAACTATCATCCATTGAGGTTTTAGATGATAGATATACATGTACCATGGAATGCATGTACAGTACAGTTGGCCCTACTACTCTTAATATTCACGTTGATTTTTAATAAAGGGAATAAAAGCAGAGGTGACAGGGTCATAAGACCAGGGCCCAATTTCATAGAGCTGCTAAGCACAAAAATTTGCTTAGCATGAAATTTCTTCCCAGATAAAAACAGGATTACCAACCAAATTTCCATTTGTTGCATATTGCTTGTTACTCATATTCAGGTGTTGTTTGCTTATCCTGAAAATCATGTGGAAATTTGGTTTGTAATCCTGTTTTATCAAGGAAGCAATTACATGCTAAGCAAAGTTTTGTGCTTAGCAGCTCTATGAAATTGGGCCCTGGCAGGATTAAGGCTACACGGTAGTTGAAGGAGAGGAAGGAGAGGTCCTTTATCACATCGTCATGACCCTGAATAAAAGGTTTTAAATACACCCCCAATAAAGACACTGGACACTATTGGTTATTACTCAAAATAATTGTTAGCATATAAACTTACTTGGTAACGAGCGATGGAGAGCTGTTGGTACATGTACGTTTGTACATGTAGTATAAAAACGTTGTGAGAAACGGCTCCCTCTAAAGTAACGTAGTTTTGAGAAAGAAGTAGTTCTCCATGAATTTGATTTTGAGACCTCAGAATTAGAATTACCGTAGATGGAATGGAATATGTAAGAGTAAAACCAGTTTTTGGAGTGTAAGATGGGCTTCCTCAGTAAAATTTTGAATATAACCAAATCATTGAGAATTCACTGCTTGAAAACATGTTGGATTTGATA
This sequence comes from Asterias amurensis, assembly GCF_032118995.1. NCBI lineage: Eukaryota > Metazoa > Echinodermata > Asteroidea > Forcipulatida > Asteriidae > Asterias > Asterias amurensis. Next base: position 15,608,218 of record NC_092650.1, read on the forward strand.
GATGTCAAATTTGCATCGGGGATAAGCAATATTTACTTTGGTTTTTACCCATACTCTGATGTGTGTTTGTACTGTATACTCAGTACTTCCCCGAGTCATGTGAACAAAATACCACAGGCATATTACTGGTAGGGTGTGATTCAAAACCCCTTGCATTTCTAAAGCAGTGTCTTACCAACTGGACTATCGGGATTGCCCGGTAGCTACTAGTGGCAGTTTGATTTGTATTTTGAATGTTGGATTTGGTTTGTATTTGCAGTGGATTCCACAGGGCCAATTTTCACTCGCTGTCCGTCTGACATCATACACACTGTATTCGAGCTGCCAGCCCAGGGAGCTGTAGTGAATTGGCCCACACCGCTGTTCTTTGATGCCTCAGGAACAGCATCAATCACTTCTCGGACTCCGCCTGCTGGTACCCTGTTTACATCTACACCAACACAGGTTTCCTACATTGTTACTGATGCTGAAGGACTCTCAGCAGTATGCTCTTTCTTTGTTACTGTTATCCTGTGTAAGTAGTCATACTTTGTTACAAACTTTTCTGTGCCCTCGCCAACCTCTATTTTGAATCCAAATTATATTAATCTGTTGGTTGTAAATGGCATGTTAGGCTTTTCGCATGGTGAGGTACATGTATCAATAGACCGATCTATTAAGCTCCGCCCCATTGCCTATTGACCAATCACAACGCAACGAAGGTCTGACAAATAAAGTTCAACATGCGTGCGCGTATGCTTGGTGCCCACGGCAGATTGTGCAGAAAGGCATTGGAAAGGCTCACGTGTTCTTGCTTACACGTGCGGCGTGGACAAAGCCTAATGGATCGGTCTGTTGGTTTGCATTATATTTATGTAATTTATGTACATACACATGTATGTACAAGTGTACTTGCTGGGTAGATTATATTGATTTGAGGACTTGTCTTCTACCGCTGCGGAGTACATTTTTAAGAAATTCTGGAGACTTCTCTATTACATTGGAGTAGATTTGTCAGAATTCGGTCGAAATAATGGTTGTCATTCTGCCAGACAAATTGACTGGGATTCCCACAGTGGGATTCTGCCGATGGGATGGTGGTTGGGGAACTAGAGTCAACCAATAGCAGGTGCTTATTTGTGTTGAGACTTGCCTAATGCAAAAATGTTTACAGTCATTGAAAGTCAACACTAGATAGACCCCTTGCATAATGAAAAATACTTCACTGACGTGCACGCTTTCATGCTTTCACGCACTAAGACCAGGGCCCAATTTCATAGAGCTGCTAAGCACAAAAATTTGCTTAGCATGAAATTATTGCCTCGATAAAACAGGATTACCAACCAAAAGTTCCACGTGATTTTCAGGATGAGCAAACTACAGCTGAATACCAGTAACAAGCAATATGCAACAAGAAGAAATTTGGTTGGTAATCCTGTTTTTATCAAGGAAGAAATTTCATGCTACATGTAAGCAAATTTTTGTGCTTAGAAGCTCTATGAAATTAGGCCCTGCTATCGTCCAGTCAATTGCCTCCTTTGATTCGATTGATGACGCTTTTTTGACCCCAGTGAGGGCGTTTTGTGAGCGTGTGACGTCGCATACAGGAGATCTATTTACAATACAATACTTGGTGCAGTCTCTTTTTAATATACTTTTATTAAGGAAAAGTTGTAGCGTCACAGCTTGGGTCACCTTATGGTATTTGAACACAGCTAGGCCCCTATTTGTGCTGATTATGATTATTTTTTTTTTTTTAATTGGCCTTGTAGCATTTTTTGTAATTGTCTTTTTAAATTGTTTTCTTCGCAAACCCTCTGTATTGTAATGTTGTATTTTGGATATTGCTTTTTTTTCCTTTGTATCTAGCGCTTTGAGGCCATTTTGGTTTTATAAATATCTTTTTATTATTATTATTAGTATTGTTATTAATAAAAGCAAGCAAAAAGAAAAAGAAAAAGTTTGTTAGCTTCCACTATTTCTGAAATGAAGTGACAAAATATCAGACTAGTTGCTGTTCTTTCGTTATGGAAGGGGCTTCGTCTGTCATAAATCGTTGGAAGAAACATTTCAACCTGTTCTTGTTTGTTCTTGTTTGCAGCAAACCCGTGTACGAACAACCCATGTGGCATGGGAGGAAACTGTGTGCCTACAGGTCCAAACAATAACGACTTCATGTGCGTGTGTGCCCCATGTTTCACTGGCCCCACTTGCCAAATATGTAAGTAGCAGGGGATGTGATTTTCTCCATCTTTAACAGAAATCCTTTTTTTGTTTAACCCCCTCCCCTTGAGTTAGTCTATGCTTGCTATTTATCTGATTCTTGATGGTACAGTTTTGGTAACTGTTCAGCCCCGATAAAGGTCCACCTGGGGTCGATTTCACAAAGAGTTAGGACTAGTCCTAACTTATGACTAGTCCTAGGAGATATACAAATTGCATGGATAGTCTTAAGCTAGGACGAGTAACTGGTCCTAACTCGAGATAAGACTAGTCCTAACTCTTTGTGAAATCCACCCCAGATCTTTAAAACAAAAGTTAATTACTAACTGGTCGATCTTCTTATGCTATACTTAAACCTACTCGGATCAGAAGAAAACAAATGTCCATGTTCACCCAAGGTATCATTTTTTGGCGACCTTTTTATTACAAGCTTAAAATATATTTTATGTGATTTAAGCTTGGGCGATATCACGATGTTATCAAATATCGCGATACTAATTTGGAACTGATTTCGATATCGGATTGATTTGGGTTTAATCGATATTGTGATATCGATTAAATATCGCAATATCGCGATGTATTTCCTAGCTGAGCCATCTTGCATCCCATGGGTTTGGAGTAAAACCACAAGAATAGGTCATTAGAACACCTCTCTTATGCTATGACTGTCTCTTCTACAACTTTCACTGGGAGTTTGAAGACTGATGATGTCAAATTTAATTAATCGCGATTATATCGAATATCGCGATATATTGTCGGCGATATATCGTTAAAAAAATAAATCGATATCGCCCAAGCTTAATGTGATTTAAATGTACTTTTCTTTTTAAATTTCTGACAGCTACAAACCCATGTATCAATAATAACTGTGCATCTGGTAGCGTATGTCTGCCTGTATCGGGGTCTTGTGTGGCCTATACCTGTCAGTGTGACGCCTGCTCCTATGGGCGTTTCTGCGACCAACGTGAGTAGTATTAATTATCATAATATTCACACACAAATTAATATAGCAGTTTATCTACGGACTTCGCAAAGCACTTGGCTAGTGTAATGGGGAAAAAAACTGAGTTTTCCAAGAGTTCTTGGCTTCACTGCCACTGCCATCACTAGTAATAAATTAATAATAAATACTCTGTTACTTAAAGGCAGTTGGTGTATTTCAACATATGCATAAAATAACAAACCTGTGAAAATTTTAGTTCAATCGGTCATCAAAGTTGCGAGCTATTAATGAAAGACAAAAACACCCTTGTCACACAAAGTTGTGTCGTTTAGATGGTTGATTTCGAGACCTCAAGTTCTAAATCTGAGGTCTCGAAATCAAATTCGTGGAAAATTACTTCTTTCTCGAAAACTATGGCACTTCAGAGGGAGCCGTTTCTCACAATGCTTTATACTATCAACCTCTCCCCATTACTAGTCACCAAGAAAGGTTTTATGCTAATAATTATTTTGAGTATTTACCAATAGTGTCCACTGCCTTTAAAGTGTGTAAATTTAATGCCAATCTGTAGCATTTGTGTTTTGTGACTCACAAAAAGTGCCCACAACGAGAAGACAGGCTTTTTATATTTCCTATTAATGTATGTTTTTTTATTTTTGTTTCGGTCACCGCTTATTTTCTTTCTTGTGTGTAAACGAATGCAGAGGTGGACGCTTGTGATAATCACAAATGTGCAAACGGTGCAGTGTGCATGGCCCAAGGTTGTCTCCAATATTCTTGCTCATGCACTGGCTGCTTCCAAGGAGCCTACTGCAGTGAAGGTGAGTTGTCCAAATCTTCTTCAACTTTTTAGTTCAGGGCCCAATTTTATAGAGCTGCTAAGCACACAAAATATGCTAAGCATGAAAGTTCTTCTTTGGTACAAAACAGGATTACCAACCAAATTTCCAGTTGTTGCATGTTGCTTGTTACTGGTATTCAGCTGATTCAGCTGAAAATCACGTGGAAATTTGCTTGGTTATGCTATCTTTATCAAGGACAAAATTTCATGCTAAGCAAATTGTTGTGCATATGAAATTGGGCCCAGATTTGAACTGGCTTGTGGGGTGTTGTGGCCGAGCGGATAAGAACATCAGACTCAAGTTCTGGTGGTTAAGTCATCGGGATGTGGGTTCGAATCCCGGTTGTGACAGTTGTGTCCTTGAGCAAGACATTTAACCATTGCTTCTCTCCACCAAGGGGTAAAATAGGTACCTGTGAAGGCAGTGATGGTTTATGAGAATGATTACATGTAGCTTGGAGCGCAGTAACTCGTAGCACCGTCCCGGGAAGTGGTGAACAAGTTTTTGTTTGTTTTTAGATCAAGAATTTTTTTAAACATCCTTTTTGTAGCAAACATCTTATGTTGGTATTTATTGTCTGGAGGCAGAGAATAACTTAATGGAAGATAACCTATAATGAAAAACATTGGTGGTGCATCTAAGATTCGCTCGTGAATTAGGGGTCCGGTTTTCAGCTGAATAAAATGTCTTGGTTTTGGCTCTGTTCCCTTTTTTATTTTAGTGTACAACCCGTGCGATGTGTCACCATGTGGGAACGAAGGTATCTGTAATTCACTTGCCAACTCATGTACGGGCTACACATGCCAGTGTGTCGGTTGCTTCACCGGTTATAACTGCCAGACAGGTAAGTCTATTAACTTGGCATAAGGGAAAAGTTCCAATAATTTTGGTTTCAATTATTTTTGCTTGGTTTTGTTTAACTCATTAAGACTCATTTCAGTCAATCTGTTTTATTTATAGGTATTTGTGATGTCATTATTAGTCATGACCTAACTTTCACCCGGAGCCTGGTGGTGAGAAGGTCATTGTGGTAGTAATGGGTATTCCTAGAATACTGAGCTGGGTGTGGAGGTCAGTGGTCAGTGACCTACCTGGACTCAAGGATGTGGTTCTTGCCTCATTCCAGGAATGAGCACTCCTTGAAGGGAAATAAAAGAGGGATGGGAAAAGTAAATGAATACACTTATCTTGGGCACCTAAGGGTGCATTGCTTTATGAAAAGCCTTAGGTAGAAATGAATAGACTGCATGCAGAATAAGTTAACAACAAATCGTCTTCCGTGAGTCTTTGTGTTGAGTGAATAGTACGTAATGATATTGATCTAAGGACCTGTATCACAACAAACAGCACTCCTAGACTACCTTTCACCATTCTTACATGTAAATATGTTGAATTTCTACTACCTTATGTCATGTATGTGCATTTAATGAAATTGAATGGTTTACCAGCTAGCTGATGACTTTTTACGAAACTGAACAAGTCTTTATACGGCCTAAACTGAACGATCTTATGTGACCAGCCGTCGATTTCACCAAACTCTTCCTAACGTAGGATTAATCTTAGGACTTAGGACGGGTTCAGTTCCATATCCAAATACGTAGGACGCATTGAACCCATCCTAAGTTAGGACGGGTTACTCGTCCTGACTCAAGTTAGGATTAATCCTAGCGTTTCATGAAATCGGCTGCAGTGTATACATTAAAATAACACTGTAAATAACAGAGTGTGGATGGGTGTACATGTGGGTTTGTATGGCCTACATGCATGTACCCTCCGAGGACGTTTTTCAATTGGGACATTACATGTAGGTCCTCACTAGTCGGTTCTTTGTTTTCAAGGGTCCTTACTAGTCATTCGTGTACAAAACCAATGGGGATTGCTTCAATACAGGAACATCAGAAAGTACTACATGTAGGTGTCCTCTTATGTAATGGTCAAACACGACTGTGTGACCACATAGTGCTTCAAGTCTTATCGTTATTCAGACTTCTCTTGTTCTCAGATTGACACGTCATATGTAGCGCTAAAACACATTCCTTTGAATTTAAATCTGTTTCAGCTACTCCAAACCCCTGCGACCAGAACCCTTGTCAGAACAGCGGAATGTGTCGTCGAACCTCGGGTCTGTGCTACGCGTATGAGTGCGACTGCGCCAATGGGTTCTCTGGACCCAGATGCCAGGGTAAGTTTATATTCTTTACATTTCCAGATTCTCTCTGGTCAGAGATAAGGCCGAGTCACACTGCAGCAATACGAAAACGATAACGATAATGGTGAGTGAGAATGCATTGAATTGGTTGAAATACTCCACGTAGAATCCGCCCACCCTTTATCAACAAATTGAGGGCATGCATTTTTAACGTCTTCGTTTTCGTTCTCGTTATCAAGGCCTGTGTGACCGGGCCTTTTACTCTCCTCTTAAAGGCATATTGGACACCTTTGGTAATTGTCAAAGACCAGTTATCACTTGTGTATTACCAGTGTATCCCAACATATGCATAAAAGAACAAATCTGTGAAAATGTTGACTTATTTGGTCATCAAAGTTAAGAGAGAATAATGAAAGAAGAAACCCCCTTGTTGCACAAATTTGTGTGCTTTCAGAAGCCTCAAAATGGCTTCAAGCCTGAAGTTTATCACATTTAAATACTTGAGCGAGAAAAAGTACCTCTTTCTCAAAAACTACCGTACCTCAGAGGGAGCTGTTTCTCACAATGTTTTACACTTTCAACAGCTCTCCGTTGTTTACCAGTGGTTTTATGCTACCAGTTATTTTGAGTACTTCCCAATCATGTCCAGTGCCTTTAAAAAGAGTGTTTGAGTTATCTGAGCTGAAGCTGTTTATGTACTTGAAAATTTTATTGACATTGAGTCGTCAGAATATTCAAATTGACTTAAAGACACTGGACACTATTGGTAACTGTCAAAGAGGGGTCTTCACAGTTGGCGTATCTCAACATATGCATAAAATAACAAACCTGTAAAAATTTGAGCTCAATCGGTCGTCAAAGTTGCGAGATGATAATGAAAGAAAAAACACCCTTGTCACTTGAAGTTGTGTGCTTTCAGATGCTTGATTTCGATTTCGAGGTCTTAAAATCAAATTCGTGGAAAATGACTTCTTTCTCGAAAACTATGTTACTTCAGTTTCTCACAATGTTTTATACTATCAACAGCTCTCCATTACTTGTAACCAAGTAAGTTTTTATGCTAAAAATTATTTTGAGTAATTATCAATACTGCCACTGCCTTTAAACTCGGTCTGTTTGTTCAACAGGAATAACTATACATAACAACCCTTGCAACAGCTTCCCGTGTGCGAACGGTGCTGCCTGCCTCAATATGGACGGGGGACAGGACTACACTTGCAAATGCCCGACTGGATACACTGGCGTCCAATGCACAGTAGCAATCAGTAAGTATCATTATTATTTAATTGATTTGAGGCATTGCATGGTGAGGTGTCAATATATTTTTGTTATCTACTTGCCAGGTAGAGTTTGTTCTTTAGAGAACTGTACTTCTATATTCTACTACTGCGGAGTAGATTTATCGGGAATCTTCTCAGTTCTAAAAAGAACTGTGGTTTTTAACTACTATCTGGGCGGAAGTTATAGAAAAATTGGCTGAGACTACAACTTTGGGATTGCTATTAACTGTACTACCGTGGAGTGAGTTCTTAAATTGGTCTCAACATTTCGACTAGCTTGCTCTAGTCATCGTCAGTTATATTTATTCGGCTAAAACATCCAAAGTATAAACATGAACATACTGTACGAAGTAAGAAATGTTAAATATCAGGGACAGTCAAGATGAAAGATAAACTGTATTATAAAAACCATTCAAAATGATTAGAGGTACAGTAGGTAAGAATGAGATGGGGAGGTGACACCCATTACAGAGATTCTGCATTTTGATTGGTTGAGATAGCATCACATGATGTGTCTTTTTTTGAGAGAGACAGCTGTGTTATTGCACCTGCCCCCGATTTCACGAAGCGCTGCGACGCGTCGCAAGTGCAAGTTGCGACCGGTTACACATCGTAAGTTGCGAACTCGTCGCAGCCGCGGCGTGTCTTATAGGTCTGCGACACATCGCAAACCCTACGATGGGTCGCTACTTGCGATGAGTTTCGTGAAATCGGGGGCAGGCCAATTACACTCAAAGCACCGATGTACTACCTGCATAGCAACTAACCCATAGTGTGTGGCGTGTTGTGGCCGAGCGATCCAGTTCGCCTGGCCTAAGCTCTGGGCCCAATTTCATAGAGCTGCTAAGCACAAACATTTGCTTAGCATGAAATTTCTTCCTTGATAAAACCAGGACTACCAACCAATATTCCACGTGATTTTTAACTTAAGCAAACAACAGCTGAATACCAGTAACATCAAATATGCAACAAACGGAAATTTGGTTGACAATCCTGTTTTTATCAAGGAAGAAATTTCATACTAAGCAAATTTTAGTGCTTAGCAGCTCTATGAAATTGAGCCCTGGTGTTAACAGCAGCAGGGTGTGGGTTCGATACCAGGGTTTGACACTTATGCCCTTGTGAGCAAGGCACTTGACCATAATAGTAACAACTGCATTTACAATAGCGCCTAACACCTCCAAAAGAAAGTCTCTAAGCGCTCAGAGGAACAAAAGAATATTTATGTATACGATGAATTGAACAGAAATGTTTTGAGAAGAGTCTTGAAACTTAAGATAGTGGTGTAGCTGGAGATTGTTCCATAAATGAGGTGCAGCAAACTGAAAACTTTGTACCGTACACTTTGGTGGCAACATTAGGGACAACCAGGGAATCTTTGTGTTTTTTTTATAGCAGAACGGAGTTTTCTAAGCATGCAATATTTTTAGCTGATCAGCTTATTTCCTTTTTTTCTTTTCCAAACAGTGCCATAGAAAACTGATAAAACATTGCCAAAAGTTAAGAGTGATCGGTTGTGCCCTCTTTTTATTTGCAATTAAAGAGTTATGTCTGATTTCTACATGCGCTTTGATTCACTTATTGTCATGTAATATATGTGACTGTTGCTATTTTTAAGATGTACTTTGACCCTTACAGCTTCTGCTTCTGGTCATTTTGATAAAATGTTTACCAATGATTAAAAAATAAGAAGTAGGATTTGAAACTTTACATGGTGGAAACACGAAATGGAAAGGTTTGCGGAAACACCATGTAATGACTTTTTTTAATGAGTTGGGGTGGTTCTGAAAAGAACCGTTGGTTTCAACTCGACATTTCGATCAGTATGCTCTGATCGTCTTCTGGAGAAAGCTGGACTCTGATGCTGCATGCTGCTTCAATACTATGGAGGCAGATTATAGCTTGGTGGTGCACGAAGGCGGGGAAATAATAGTTGAAAAATAATTCATGCTTTCTGTTGTGTTTCTTTCCCGTTTCAGCGGAAACTGGTGCAGTCAGTGCATGCTCTGCCAATCCTAACCCATGCGTAGCTGGAACATGTAGAAACAGCTTTCACAGCACGTCCAACATTGTAAACTACGAAAGCCAGTACCTGTGTGTATGTAGTAATGGCTTCACAGGATCTAACTGTGGCACCCAATCAGGTAAGTTCCATTCAAAGACTTCAAAAAGGTTAAAGGATTTGGGTACTTTTTCAAAATGTCCATAGATTTATACGTACATTAAACTTACAGGGTTTAAATATAATGATAGTGGAAAGCTTCCCTTCAAATATTACTTACTGAGGTGCTGTAGTTTTTGAAAAATGAGTAAAACAATGTCATGAAATTACGTTTTGTAAATTATTCAAATAATTTTCGTCTCATGAGACGAAAATTATTTTCATGACATTATTTTACTCATTTCCCAAAAACTACAGCACCTCGGCACGTAATATTTTCAGGGAGCTTTCTACTGTCATTATCTTCAAACTGTGTAAGTTTAGTGTAAATCTGTGGACATTGTGTTTTTTTATCCTACAAAGGTTACATAGACCCTTTAACCAAGGGCCCAATTTCATAGAGCTGCTAAGCACAAAAATTTGCTTAGCATGAAATTTCTTCCTTGATAAAAACATGACTACCAAATTAAATTTTCATTTTGCATTGATTGTTGACCAAATGTGATTTGCTCAACATGAAAATTGTTAGTAGTATTTGGATAGCAACTTTAATCATCTTTTCAGTTGTGAGATGCAAATTTTAGCAACCCTACAACAGTGTAACATATTTGAAGTAATGTATATTTGGTTTGCGGTAACACCATGTGTGTATCTACTTGCCAGGTAGAGTTTGTTCTTAGAGAACTGTCTTGCTTTATTCTACTGCCGCGGAGTAGACAATCGGAGGTTCGGGAGACTTCTCAGTTCTGAAAAAAACTGTCCTGCTTTTTAACTATTACCAGGGCGGATGGTATAGAAAATCGACTGGACTAGTACTTTAGTTTGTAGGATCATAATTAACTATACTGCCGCGGAGTCAGGGTTTTCATTATTTTCTTTTTTTCCCACAACAGCATCTGCCCCAGGGATGAACGTCTGCGGAATGCTTGTGAGACCGTGCGCAAACGGCGGAGTGTGCAGTAACGTCTACAACAGTTACACACAGTCGGTGGAGTACTACTGCACATGTAATGCTGGATTCATCGGACAACACTGTGAGACTGAAGGTAAGCATTGCATTCATAGGTAGCATTTGGGACGTAAAGCCGTCGGTCCCATGTATTGTGTAACGCATGTAAAAGAACCAAGTGATTTATCAAAAAGAGAAGGGGTTCGCCCCTGTGTTCCTGGCTGTGGCTACTGTACATGCACCAATAGCACCTTTCATTATTTTCTTGCAACTTCGATGACCAATTGAGCCCAAATTTCCTAAGGCTTGTTAATTTATGCTTATGATGTGAAAACACTGGTATTTGACAAGTACCAAACGTGTACAGTGCCTTTAAATGAAATTCAGCAAAGTTCAGGACTTGACATTTTCGGTCAAGCAGGGCCCAATTTCAAAGAGCTGCTTAAGCACAAAATTCTGCTTAAGCAAAATAATCCACGCTCAGTCAAATCAAATTACCGGCCAAGACTCCCCTCATTTGCTATGCTAAGTAAACAGCAGCTAAATACCAGTCACAAGCAATGTATATGACATGAAATTTTGGCCAGTAACATGTGTTAAATGAGCAAGCTTGTTTTCGTGCTTAACCAATTTGTTTGCTTCAACAGCTCTTTGAAATTGGCCCCAGGTTTTTAAGATAGAGAAAAGAAGTCTCTTATGCATAACTCTGCGTGAAACAAAGAGTGAGTATCTGTCCATGAGCGCCAATCAGTGGCAGATACTGGCGCTTTATAAGTGTTCATCATTATTATACTATTTTCTTTATTTCTCCATTAGTCGTCAACCCATGTCTTGAGAGCCCATGCTTGAATGGTGGTCAGTGCACCCAGAATCAACTCCAGTATACATGTACATGTGCACCCGGCTACACTGGAGCTCTGTGTGAAAACACTGCTGGAGGTATTGTTTTTTTTGAATGATTTTTTTTTTTTGTATTTCAAAGATATTGATAAACATTAACTTCTCTCCACCCAGGGGTTAATGGGTACCTGTGAGGGCAGAGATGGTTCTTGTGATTGATTTAGCAGAGTAGCGCATTAATGTTGCACAGGCTGAGATGATTTAAGGAGTGATTTAAGGCACAGTGACCAGGGGTAATAATGTGAAGCGCTTTGGGACGCCCTCCGGGTGTGAAAAGCGGGTTATAAAAAACGGGTTATTGTTATTAAAGGAAAATGTCTGCCAGGTTCATGTGAAACACTGTTCGTTCCCTAATGTTTTCACAAATTCGAGAGTGAACATAGTCTTGCATTAGTGCCATGCCAGTCATTGTTTAAATTCACACACACAAAAGGCAAGTTTATTTTTTGATAAAGACAACTCTAAATGTTATTTTTTTTAACTCTTCGAATTCTACCCTAATAATTTCACAAATCCCAGAAAAATAAAATTTACAATATTTTCGTTTTCATCGATAAATGTTGAAGCACCTTGAGCATCACTGAGTTAAGTTTTTTTTCTCTATATTATTATTATTGATTTATTAGAAACATTCAGACTTGGCAGCCAAAGGCTGAAATACTTTTAAAATACAGAGTTTTATTAAAAATAATAGATTAGTTGAAAATTGCAGAAAAACCTAAGAAGCCACTATTAATATTATTATTATTACACAGTCTGACCAATTGTTTGATATTGTTGTTTCGACAGATACTACTGCACCGCTTGTCATTTCCTGCCCGTCAAATTTCATCCGTGACGCTGGTTCACAGCAGAGTCTCGTTCTCAATTGGGTCCCTCCCCAAGTTGTCAGTGGAACTCTGGAATACCAGTCCCATCAACCTGACGACACTTTCAACGTTGGAACCAACACCCCTGTCAGCTACATCTATGCCGACGACGCTGGAAATGTCGCCAAGTGCACGTTTAGCGTTTTGGTCTTTGGTAATTACGATGATGATGTTGATAGGGGTTTCAATTATTGCTCTCATTATTATTGTCAGCTTGTAAATACCACAAGTTATCACACAAGCGCGAGTGGAATGCGGAAAAATATAGGGCTTCTGCGTCTCATATCCAACGAGGCCGAAGCCTCGTTGGATATGGGACGCAGACACGCTATATTTTCCATATTTCCACGAGCGCGCGTGTGATAATGTATTTATCTTCAAGCAAACTTGGCGCGTAACCATAGAACACACAAGATGCATGTAGTGATATTAGCCGTGCAATATAGGTTTTTAATCACTGCAAATCTGATTGGAGGATAAGCACGTACTTGAAGATAGCGTAAAATAGCACTTAACTTACTCGCAAATTTGACATTGTTAAAAATGTCATGTCTCGCTGATCGAAGCCCGGATGTACAGGCATAAAACAAGTACAAGCACAAACTCTGTGTGCATTTTTGCTTAATCGAGATACAATAATTTTGCACTTCTTTCTTACATCTTTCTCATTATGATCTCACCCTTCTTCCGCCAAAAGATATGATAACCAAGATGAACTATGATCCAGACAAACCGAGTTTGCCCAGTGGCCTCACTCAGCACATCTTTCCACAGTTTCACTCTTACTGTAACACCCGTCTCAGACAGGCGCACCAGAGTCACACCAAACTCATGGGTCGACCCAAATAAATTTTGGTTTTAGACAGTCGAACTTATCGTAGCATTTACATTAGGTTCATCTCATGACAAGATTGGCGTCTGAAACCAAGACGTTCCAGAGTGGTTTCGAATGACAGTAACAGTTGATCTTTTGACTTTTACATTGTAGCTTGTCCAGTCGCTCCTAACTGTTTCAGACCTCAAACTTTTCACGTACTTAATAGAGTCAGGCCTCTCTGAAACGGGTGATACTCTCTCAATAGTTTAACCTCGATCATCTCTTTATTAGCCCCTACTCACATACAGAGCATGATCAGCCCCGTAGTGTCTGGCCGGGTCTGAGGTCATCATGCAGCATGCTCTTTGTTCCTCTACTGTCCCGTTTATCCAGCTACGGGGATAGGGCATTCAGTTACATTTCACCCAGCCTCTGCAACTCTCTACCTCAACATCTCATTGATCTCAAGGACACACATAACATCTCACAATTCCAACATTCTCTCAAAACCCATCTCTTCAGATTAGCCTATAAAGATATCGAGTGAAATTTTCTTCTTGTTCTTGACCAGCACCTTTGAATGTCCCACAGATAAAGTGTGCTGTACATGTATAAGTGTTGAGCATTTGATAGTAATAAATTGGTATTAATCATGGTTACAGAAACTAATTTCCAAAGTGCTGCGCAGCAATCATGTGCGTTTCTCGGTTTCTTTTGTTTGCATTGATTAACGCATGTCCTCTTTTCTCAATCCGCTCAACAGGAAACTTGGTAGGAGACTCCAACAGCCCAATACTCACGTGCCCACCTACTGCCAACAGTTTCATCTACGGCAACGAGCAGTCAGTGCGAGTGACGTGGCCCTTTCCAACTGTGTTTGACAACCAAGGAAACGCCCTGGTTACCAGTGATCGGGAGTCTGGATCGCTGTTCACTGAGGGGACAGTGCAGGTCACTTTCACAGCGATTGATATCTCCGGCAATACGGCTACATGCCAGATGGATGTTGTAGTCACCAGAGTCCCAGGTAAACTTGTCTAATATTTACGACCATAACGTCATGTTTTTGGGGTGTTTTTTTTAGAACTGACTCCGCGGCAGTACAGTTAATTACCATCCTATAAGCTAAGTAGTAGTCCAGTCTATTTTCTATACCATCCGCCCTGGTAATAGTTAAAAAGTAGGACAGTACTTTTTAGAACTGAGAAGTCTCCTGAACCTCCGATTATCTACTCCGCGGCAGTAGAATATAGCAAGACAGTTCTCTAAGAACAACTCTACCTGGCAAGTAGATACACACATGGTGTTACCGCAAACCAAATATACATTGACACTGGACACTATTGGTAATTGTCAAAGACCAGTCTTCTCACTTGGTGTATCTCAACATACATGTATGCATAAAATAACAAACCTGTGACAATTTGAGCTCAATTGCTTCTCTTTACCCGGGGGTACCTGTGAGGGTATAGAGAGGTTTGATATCGTATATGAAAAAGCCATTAGCGCCATCTGGCAGCTCAGGGCTGTATACTCCACACGGAGCTGAGAAACATTAAGGGGATGTGTTTGACCCAAAGACCAGGGGTCGATTTCACAAAGAGTTAGGTTAGGACTAGTCCTAGGAGATATACAAATTGCATGGATAGTCCTAAGTTAGGACAAGTAGCTAGTCCTAACTCGAGATAAGACTAGTCCTAACTCTTTGTGAAATCCACCCCAGGGCACTGATGTAAAGCGCATTGAGACTTTATTGTGAAATACGCTATGTAAGAATTAGTTATTATTATTTGTTTAAAAAGTGTTGAGGACTTGAATAATTTTATTTGTGACACAAAATGTTCTGTTTTTTTTCCTGAACAGCTTTCACCATGCAGTGTCCCGATCCAGTTACATTGGAGCTGGCCCAAGGCACAACATGCTACACGTACACTTTACCCAATCCCTCGTACACAAATCAAGCTGGCAATCCTACACTGGGCTACTTCGTTACTAACAATTTCGTTGCCAACCAAGGTGCCACCGGGCAACAGTTCTTCACCAATGTACCATTCACTGGAGTTATCGCATACAAAGCTGTGGACGGTTCCGGACAGACGGCAGATTGTAACTTCCAGTTGACTCTGTCAACGATGGCATGTAGGGAACATGTAGATTTATATAATCTTTCTCTGAAATTGAAGGGGCACGATGCCTTGGATCGGGGCGAGTTGGTCTATGAAAAGCGCTTGAAACCGTTTGTTATGAAACACATATGGTTAGAAAGATGTTTTAAATGTAGAATATAATAATCCACACAAATATGCCTGGACATTAAGCTTGGGCGATATCGATTTATTTTATTCACGATATATCGCTGACAATATATCGCGATATTAGATATAATCGCGATTAATGAAAATTGACATGATCAGTCTTAAAACTCCAAGTGAAAGTTGTAGAAGAGACAGTCCTAGTATAAGAGAGGTGTTCTAATGACCTATTCTTCTGGTTTTACTCCAAACCTATGGGGTATCAGCTAGTAAATACGTCGCGATATATAATCGATATATCGATATATCGCGATTATCGCGATATATCGATATTTCGATTAAAACCACATCCATCCGATATCGAAATCGTGTCCAAATTAATATCGCGATATTCGATGGCATGCTGTGTTAACTCACCATGTATAGGGAAAACTGTGTAATTTCAGGGCAATTTGTGTGTGGATCATTATATTCTACTTTTAAAATATCTTTCCAACCATATGCATTTTTGAACAAAAGGTTTTCAAGGCAACGTTTCCCTTTAAAGTTTCTTTTAAAGGTCTTTTCTATACTTTAAGGTGTGTTATTTCGGCTGGGAGGGTTTGGTTTTTGTATTTTTTAAGCAAGTCGCCAGACACACAAGGCCTGAAGGCCACTTCAAGGTGTGGGCTGCAATCAATTACTTTTTCCAGAGGCCGTTGCCACCTACTCATGGGCTGAAACAGGGTTACCCCTTTTACGGTCCATACGGATGTAAATGTAGGATCGAGAATAACACAAGCCTGGCTGGTAGAGCAGAAAGCAGTAAATCCCAAACTTTACCACTGCTCAAATTGGTATTCTTGAAATAAGATTATTTCTTGTGTCACTCCCTAGAAACTTTTTCTAGGGTGTGACACAAGAAATATTTTCTCAAAATAAGATATTTTTCTTGTTTCAAGAATACCATTTTTAGCAGTGTATGTATAGCAAGTATCACGGCCAGGACATTATAATTTATGTACTCAGACACTTTCAAACAACAAACAATTTTCCTCTTCCTTTTTGGACCTTGACTACAGCTCCGTGCTCCGGTATTGTGTGCCAGAATGGAGGAATTTGCCAGGTTTTTGGAACAAATTTCAACTGTCTGTGTATAAATGATTACGCTGGGCAGTTTTGCCAAACTCCTATCGCAGGTTTGTAAAATACTACGCAAATTTGGTTAAAGGCAGTGGACACTATTGGTAATTACTCAAAATATTTATTAGCATAAAACCTTTCTTGGTGACGAGTTATGGGGAGAGGTTGATGGTAGAAAACATTGTGAGAAACGGCTCCCTCTGAAGTGCCATAGTTTTAGAGAAAGACGTAATATTCCACGAATTTGATTTCGAGACCTCAGATTTCGAACTTGAGGTCTCAAAATCAACCATCTAAACGCACACAACTTTGTGTTACAAGGATGTTTTTTCTTTCATTATTATCTCGCAAGTTCGATGACCGATTGAGCTCAAATTTTCACAGGTTTGTTATTTTATGGATATGTTGAGATACACCAACTGTGAAGGCTACTCTTTGACATTTATTAATAGTGTCCACTGCCTTGAACCTTATTTTATAGAGATTTTTAACCAAAAAAGTCAAACATACATGATTCTAACATACACGTACATGTATCTATGATGACAGTTTTTTCAAAACTCAAGTCTTGATGCAGAATTTGTTTTCATGTATTACACTTATGACAGGAATATTAAAAAATAAACAAACTAGTCACAAAACACTGATTTGTAGAAATTTGTTATTGCCACTGCCATGCTTTGTCATTTGTTCAGAGTCAAATTGTTCACTTTCTACATTCCAGGTCCATGCAGCGGCATCGTTTGCCAGAACGGAGGTATGTGCCAAGTCCCAACAGGTTCTACATTTACCAGTTGCCAATGTCCTGCCACCTACACTGGAACATTCTGTGAAACCCTTATAACAGGTGCGTAAAATAGTTCTAAAAAGGCCACCTCACATCCCCAGGCCCAATTTCGTGACTGTGCTTACCGCCAAATTCTGTGCTCACGATCATGATTCCCCGCTTACATACAAACGCCAAATTTCTGCGCTAGCCTTGTAAGCATAATAATAATGTATTGGTTTTTATTGCGCTCTCTCCAGTACCAGCCTGCTCGAGAGTGCATAACATGTAAAAATGGCAAAAGATAAAGGAAACTACATACATTAAGTGAACAGTTTTAAGAAAAGTACACCAGTAAAAAATAAAAGCAAAATACATGTAGTATTAAAATATTTATAGGCAAAAAAGGTGCATGAACACCATAAAACAAAGAAGGCAGAAAAGAACAATGCAACTTTGGTACTAGAAAAGATTTTAAAAGTTCACACACAAATATCAACTATAACAACAAAAACCAACAGAATACAAAACTCACTACACATTACCGAAGGCTTTCTTAAGTTTACACACAAATATCAACTATAACATCAACAACCAACAGATACAAAACTCACTCAACATTCCCGAAGGCTTTCTAAAAAAGAAAAGTTTTGAGATGTGATTTAAAAAGACTTTGTGAATGCAGTTTACAAATGTTTGCTGGCAAATTGTTCCATAGAATGCCTAGTAACGCGGAGTACATGTACGCATGCGCAGAAGCCAAAATTCGCTGCTAACCCGTGAAATACACTTGCTGTAAGCACAGAATTCACTGTTTCCTTAAGCGGGGATTCTGTGCTTACGGTAAGCAGAGCCATGAAATTGGTCCCAGGTTACTTTTGCCCTGTTGTCAATAAGTATGGAGTATTACAAAGGACAAATAAATTATGCTCCTTGTTTCTAGATAAAGAATATTGTTTCTGTTTGCTGTGCATAATTGTGTCTGAAAGCCCTTTTTGCTAACACCAACTGGCTCGTGTTCTTTACGCTAGGATTCAATATCGCCTGTACTGACATCACCGCGCCTCCTGGTAACCCCGGTTCAATGGTCATTGTGGATCTACCAACGCCCACGTATACCGGTACTACTACCCCGCCGCAGTTCTTCTTTTTTACTTCTCTGGGGGCCGTGATCCCAGACGCAACTGCCCATGTGATGACTGTTCCAAACACTCTTCCAGCAACAGAGACGATTACTGTATATGGATTATCCAGTGGAACTGAAAAAATGTGCATGATTGATGTTACATTCTTAAGTAAGTATCCAGCTCTCGATTTCACAAAACTCTTCCTAACTTCAGACTAATCTTAGGACTTAGGACGAGTCCCAACCCTGCACTGTAGCATGGAGACCTTAAGATTAATCCTAAATTAAGACGAGTTACTCGTCCTAACTCGAGATAAGACGAGTCCTAACTCTTTGTGAAATCGGTGGCAGAATTTAGTTATTATTTTAACTTGTTTGGGGAGTTTTAAGTACATCTAAAAAAGCCTGGTTCATACTTTCTTCGAATGCGAATGCAAATTCAATAAGAATTTTGACGTCACAGGGCTATTTTCGCAGCATAGTTTTAAACACACACACATCAACTGCTGTGATCTATTTGTTGGGAACTTTTGGCGTCGATGTTAGCTTCGCATTCGCATTCGCTGGATGTAAAAACCAAGCTTTAGTAACAAAAACTGTTTTAAAGGAATACGTTGCCTTGGATCGGTCGAGTTGGTCTTTGAAAAGCATTCGTTATAAAATGTAAAAGGTAGAAAGATGCTGTAAAAGTAGAATACAATGATCCACACAAACATGCCTCGAAATTAAATTGTACGGTTTTCCTTTGACCTCGTCGACTAACACAGTCGGCCATTTATGGGAGTCAAATTTTTGACTCCCATAAATGGCCGACCGTGTTAGTGCGCACAGTAAAAGGAAAACCACGCAATTTCGAGCCAAACTTGTGTGGATCATTGTATTCTACTTTTTAAAACATCTTTCCAACCATATGCATTTTATAACAAACGGTTAAAAACGCTTTTTATAGACCAACTGGTCCAATCCAAGGCAACGTTTTCCTTTAACCAAAGCTATTTTTGTATAACGCACCTCTCCCCTTCCGATAAAACCCATTTGAATCAAAGTTCACGTAGATACTTCAGTGATGACTATAGGTAGTGAAGTGGCTAGAGAAAAATTTATCTGAGGATGTGTGTTTGTATTTTTCCCCTCAGCTGCTGGTGCATGCAGTAGCAGTCCTTGTTTAAATGATGGTCAGTGTACTAATGTTGGAACAAGTTATTCGTGTGTTTGTGCCACAGGCTTTACAGGCAATAACTGCCAACTAGTGGTTGGAGGTATGTACATGTACTACTAACTTCAAGTAACATAATTGGGGGAGGGATGAAGTTTTTAAAAGTGTTGATATTTTTGTGGTGTTTTTTTTTTAGGGAAAATTACCGGGTTTACATCAAACTTACACAGTCTAATGATGATGAAACATGTAGTAGAAAACATCCCTTGAAATGTTTCTGTCTGAAATGTCATATTTGATGAGAAATAAATAAAACTAATTTTTTGTTTGGAGTTGATCGCTCAGTGATCATTTTATTCATTTTTCTTTTGTATCAATGTCATTCAAAATGTGTTATAAGTTTTTCACTATTTTTTTGTGACAAAGATAGCTGATCAAACTCTACAGGTTTGTCAGTTTATGTACAAGTACATGTATTATGGTGGATACATAAAGTGCTTACACTGTATTGTTGGCAAAAACCAATTCTGTAATGTTCCTTTAAAGACAATGGACACTATTGGTAAATGTCAAAGACCAGTCTTCTCACTTGGTGTGTCTCAACAAATGCATAAAACAACAAACCTGTGAAAATTTGAGCTCGATTGGTCGTTGGAGTTGTGAGATGACTATGAAAGGAAAAAACACCCTTGTCACACGAAGTTGTGTGTTTTATGCTTGATTTCGAGACCTCAAATTCTAAACTTGAGGTCTCAAAATCAAACTCATGGAAAATTACTTCTTTCTTGAAAACTACGTCACTTCAGAGGAAACCATTTCACACAATGTTTTATACCATCAACCCCTCCCCATTACTTGTTACCAAGTGAGGTTTTTTGCTGACAATTATTTTGAGTAATAAGGGGGGGTGTCCACTGCCTTTAAGTTTTGCAAAAGTTTACAATGTAGTGGGAAATTGAATTCTTACTCCACTGGGTTACCAGAAGCTCATAAGAGTTGCATTAGGCTAATTTGTCCAACATGTTAAACACTAATTATAGTTTATATGGTTTAACATTGAGGCTTTTGCTAATTCTTTCATCATGATGTACACTGCAATTTTTATATTTTTAAATATTGTTGTTACCCTTCCCCTAGGGTAATGGGTATGTTCCTTTTCGAGTACATGTAATACAAGATATCAAATGAAACCTTTATTAATATTGTTCTAACCTTACATAACATAAATTGTTTCACCTATGTACATGTACGTATAAAGAAACATTAGAGTTGTCCAAAACTGGCAAAAACGCGGGGACAGGTATTTGTAGCCTTTGCTTTTGTTTATGAATTATTTATAACATCCTTCAATATACGTTAACAAAACATTCATAAGTACCCCAGACAGTTTCTCTACTCCTATTGGTGGAGAGCACGTCACGTGGGTGTGCATAAACCATTTGTTAATGACCGGTAAAAAGTGTTAATTCATAAGCGTGACACGCGACCTTGCACCTGTTCTTATAAGACAGTTTCTTCATTCCTATTGGTCGAGAGCAACGGCTGAAACAGTTGTGCCACATCACGCGATACGCTCGACGCCCACAGCATTCCCTTATAAGGAGTTGTTTACGTTAGGGCAGCAGAGGGCTCTACCATTTCATAGCTGGAGGGGTGTTGTGTTTAAAGAAATCATTTAACAATTATAATTTTTGCATTTATTTTACTTTTTACCAAAAAGTGATGATGTTTTTGACCGAAAAGGTATTTATGAATGGGAATCAAAGTGTGTTGAATCGGTTTTCAACTAGTGGTTTAAACCCGCCGAGGCCTGGTTCTTTATAATTTACCTCGACTTCGTCTCGGTAAATTATCAAGAACAAGGCCTCTTTGGGATTAAACCACTAGTTGAAAACCTCATCACCACACATTGACGCCCTTATTTAAACTTTAAAAAGTTTAAAAATAATTTCATCAAAAGATTGTCAAGACTAATGAAGTTTAAACCAAGGTGTGGTCAAAAACTATTTTTCTGTTTTTTTTTCTTCTTTTTTTTTTCTTCTTTCCCCATGGACTTTCGTCCCACATTTCCATTGACTGATTGCCTCAAAAGGAACCCCTTCCTTCTAGTCCAATACCTTACCCACAGTAGCAATTATCTTCTTTAACAGAAACACCTGTCATTTTTTATCCAGATCCTTGCTCCAATGTCAATTGTCTTAACGGAGGTGTATGCCAAGTTTTCGGCAATACCTTCAACTGCCAGTGCGTCAATGGATACAGTGGACAATTCTGTGCAAGCCCTCCTGGTGGTATGTAAATTGGTTTTAACCAATAAAGTGTATTAATTTTTTAACACAGTCTTATTAAAGGTTGTACACGGATTGGTCAGGAATACAAAACATAGTTCTTTAATTTATGTCTGAAAGTATACTGATTATGAAGTTTTCTGTGATTTTTTTTCCCTTTGAATATTCAAGAAATCTGTAGCTGAACAAAAATGCAGCAGCTAACTTTGGTTTATTAAAACTCAAATCAAGGACTGTGTTTACATGCTGAATATTGTGTGGTTTCTCACTATTTTCTCCTGACTTAAAGGTTCAAAAATTTTGTTAGAATTAAAGTTGAATCTGTTATGGTAACGTTGACTAGAGCAATATCATTTCCCCAACTTCCAACCATTGAAATTGTCTGATTGATTATTTTGTTGTTATTGATTGTTCTAGTTTTCCAGCTAACATGTAGCCCTGCTGCTGCTGCTGGGCCTCCTGGCTCTACTCAACAAGTGAACCTACCACAGCCAACCTACACTGGTAGCAATGTCGCACCCACGATCTACTTTTTGCATCAAGGGTCAACCATCATCCAAGACCCAACCGCTTACGATGTCCTTGTACCAGCTGCGGGGTCATCCCCATCTGTAGTTGACGTTACCGTGTTTGGTATTGTTCCTGATACAAACATACAAGATAACTGCATCACTCAAATCACAGTTACAGCAGGTAAGTAAACCAACTCAAGCAATATGGATTTAATCAGCTTAATAACCCATGTGCGTGTCCAAATGCGAATAATCAAGCGCAAAGGATTCTGGGTAAAACCATAGAGTTATATATATGAACTAGAGGGCGCACTGACCTATATATGCCACTAGGCATGCGCGTAGGCAGCCATTTTCTTGGTTGACAAAACTGGCACTGCACAATGTGTGTTAGTGCGGCCATTTTGTAAGTTGATTGAACAGCATCGCGTAGCGTTGTTTCATATTCAACGCGCGTACAGAATGGCACGTGCATGTCTCCTTGCGGTCCTGTCGCATTTCTGCAAGAAGCATCACCAGGGCGCCCTCTAGTTCTTTTATATAAATTATATTACTCTATAGGTAAAACATGAGCAGCACTAACCTCAATCATGGCGCTCTGATTCTCTTGCAGTGCCGTATTCAAATAACAAACCTGACAACTACAGCATGGCGTCCATTTTGATGCCCTGTTTAACTGTTTAGACCATGTGAACCTGGTTTACAATAAGTGTGACCTTGTCGATCTTTGAGTATTCTGTCAGGCAAGATACTACACTCGTCCTATATGGGAAAGTTGACATTTTGTGTCGTAACTTCCACATAAAATCTAAGAGCTATGAAAGTAAAAGCTGTACAAGAAGAGGGTTTTGGGTTGCCTGTCGAAAAAACACTCAATCGATAACGAAACAGATCTCGAAGAGGTATCATATAGCAGAGGAGCACCCGAGACTTGATGACAGCATGCTACGTCATCCCGGAGAGCTTGACATGCTAGAGATCTGAGACCGTGATTACTGCGTGCCAAAATTACCGGTGACGTCACCCAGAGCTCTGAGTATGCCAGACGGCTTAGGCTGGGGCACCGGTGTCCATATACTTTGAATAATTGTTCTATTCTTTGTTTTGTTTCTGCAGTCACTGGCACTACCCCATGTTCGAGCAACCCGTGTGTAAATGGAGGAACTTGCCAAGTCAATGGAAATGCCTACTTCTGTTTATGCTTGACTGGCTATACTGGAACAAACTGTCAATTAGGTATAATCAATGGTTAACAATTGAACCCGTTATTGACCCAATTTAGAGGCCATATTGGAGAAGCCAATGTTTTTGGGTTTTTTTTATATGGATTTTATTTTGTTTATTTTTTTTTAAAAGTTGTTTTGACCCACCCACCCATCCTTATTTTAAAAATTGAACGGCTTTATAATATAATACATGTATATGCTCAAAGTGATGCCTCAAAAAAGACATTTTAGTGCAAACTGCTCCAACTTTGACTCAGAACAAAACAAATTGGTCTTAGAGTTAACTTGAGTTAAATGTGCAATCTTGGCCAGTTTTGTATTTTATCTTCTTTTTTTTGTTTGCTAACCCAACCTTGAGTTTTTCTCCAAATTGATACCTGTGAGGGCAAAGATGGTTCTTGTGATTGATTTAGCTTGTAGTAGCACATAATTATTGCACAAGGCTGTATACTCCGAGGGGGGGGGGAGCTGGGATGGTTTAGGGAATTGATTAAAGGAATGTTACAGAATTGGTAAGAAACAAATATTGTGAAGATCACAGATTTACATAAAACTTGCACGGTCTAAAGATGATGACAGTAGAAAACATCCCTTGAAATATTTCTGTCTGAAACTTCATATTTGATGAGAAAAAATTATCTAATTTCGCGTTTGGAGTTTATCGCTCAGTGAGCGTTTTATTCATTTTTATTTTGGCATCGATGCAATGCAAAATTTGTATTCGATTTTTCACTATTCTGTCGTGACCCAGATGGCCGATCGGTCTCGAACTTCTACAGGTTTGTCAGTGTATGTATATGGTGGATTACATAAAGTGGTTACACTGCCAGCAACTTTTTTGCTTGCAAAAACCAATCCTGTAATGTCCCTTTCAATGGCCCAGTGACCAGAAATATTAATGTTGGAAGTGCTTTCAGATGCCCCTCATATGTGTAAAGCACTATTTAAGAATCAATTATTATTATTTGTATTATTATTATTATTATTATTATTATGACTACTTTGCAGATCCATGCAACAGCGTCACTTGTCTAAACGGAGGAGCCTGCCAAATCACTGGATCTACTGGCTTCTGTCAGTGCATAAACGGATACTCTGGAGCAAACTGTCAAAATCCTCCAATCGGTGGTACGTAACAGAAATAATCAATAACTGTAACACCCCTCAGGGATGTGATTTCTCCAGTTTGGCTCTAGAATTTTATTTAATTGAAATTAACGATCTTGGCCAGCTGGGTATTTTTTTTTCTTTACCCTGGAGTTTGTCTCCAACATCTAAAAACTTAATTTTTATTTTCAGAAAACTGAATTGCGATTTTCAGTTATATCTTTTATTCTACCCACCCACAATTTTGGAGGAATCAACTGTAAGAAGTTGTTCTTTGTTAATGAAATATTGATAAGAAGCTTCCCTCAGCATGCTCAAGATTAATACAGCATATGAAATAAATGCTGCGTATATAACGAAGCTATAAACCTGTTTCAACAATTTTTGACAAACTATTGTCCAAACTAAAAAAGTTAAAGGATCACATTGCCTTGGATCGGATGAGGTGGTCTATAAAAAGCGTTTGTAACCGTTTGTTACAAAATGCATATGGTTGGAAAGATGTTTTAAAAGTAGAATACAAATTTGCCTCGCAACTGCATGGTTTTCCTTTTACTTTGCGGACTAACACGGTCGGCCATTTATGGGAGTCAAGCGGCCATTTATGGGAGTCAAAAATTTGACTCCCATAAATGGCCGACCGTGTTAGTCGACGCTGTAAAAGGAAAACTGTGCAATTTCGAGGCATGTTTGTGTGGATGATTGTGTTCTACTTTTACAACATCTTTCTACCCCTATGCATTTTATAAAAACAGTCACAAACTCTTTTCAAAGACCAACTCGACCGATCCAAGGCAACGTGTTCCTTTAAAGCAATGTGCCCAAAAAAATGTTTCTCTAAGGTATTCGGTTTGGGGTGTATTTTTAGTTATTTCTTATATATTTATTTATTTATTTATTTTGGTTTGTTTTTTTGTGTTTTTTTTTTTTTTTTTTGGGGGGGTGTCTTGTTTTTGTTTGTTATTTTCCTCTGTGCATTTTCTGACCACATTGCCTCAAGAGGAACCCCTTCCTTCTAGTTCAATTCTTCACCCACAGTAGCAATTATCTTCTTTAACAGAAACTTTATTCTTTCTGAAATCAAATCTTTGCTTCGGATTATTCATGATGACAAAATCTGAGGGACGAAAATACTCGTTCTGACTTGTACGAGTTTGTTTTATTGTTATATGAAATACACAAATAATTTGTTAAATATTATGTAAGTAAAAGTAAGGCTCTGGGACAAGGATGTTTCTTTGATATTAAATGTATGCCGGAATGTTTATACGGTCTCCTGAGGGCTGCAAGAGCGTAAATTAATGCGTGACGCGGTGTTTTAGAGGTGTTTAGAGGAAGTTGACGCATCATTGCCCAATGAAAATTGACCCAAACAAGCGTTTGCATAAGTTTCATAATCAGAGGCGGGCACAAATTTTTAATTTTTGCAAGTAACCTGAAGCTGAGGTCAGGTTTTATTCTCGGTTTTTTTTCATTGTTAATTTGTTGATTTGATTGTACCTTTTATATGTTTTGCTAATTAGTATTACATTTTCAACAACATATATAATTTTCATGGTCACCAAATAAGTAAACTATAATAATTGACGAAAGAAAATCACCCCCATGTAAAACCGAATAAGGTTGAGACTATAATGGTCGCAGTAGTTCAGCTACTTACGGGCGATACTTGCTCGAGACTTGCACAAGACTTGCGCAAGACTTGCACAGTCACATGAATATCAACTATACTAACGAGAAAAATTGTTTTGGGGATGAAGCTCTTTTTTTATAAAAGGTTATATAGCAATGAACTGTACATGTATATAGCAGTCGTTAAAACAAATATGGTTCTGAAACAAAGCATGAACACTGTCATCACCTTTAGTCAGCTCTATCGATCCAGTGTGATACCTTTAAGATTCACCAATTTTGTTCAGATATAAAGTTGAAACTTTAGGATGAGAAAATTGACCGGAGTAACATTGCTTTCAAAATTGTCTGATTGATTATTTTGTTGTTATTGATTGTTCTAGTTTTCCAGCTAACATGTAGCCCTGCTGCTGCTGCTGGGCCTCCTGGCTCTACTCAACAAGTGAACCTACCACAGCCAACCTACACTGGTAGTGAACCTACCACAGCCAACCTACACTGGTAGCAATGTCGCACCCACGATCTACTTTTTGCATCAAGGGTCAACCGTCATCCAAGACCCTACCGCTTACGATGTCCTTGTACCAGCTGCGGGGTCATCCCCGTCTGTAGTTGACGTTACCGTGTTTGGTATTGTTCCTAATACAAACATACAAGATAACTGCATCACTCAAATCACAGTTACAGCAGGTAAATAAACCAACTCAAAGACACTGGACACTGTTGGTAATTGTCAAAGACTAGCCTTCACTATTGGTGTATCTCAACATAAGCATAAAATAACAAACCTGTGAAAACTTGAGCTCAATCGGTCTTCGAACTTGCGAGATAATAATGAACGAAAAAACATCCTTGTTACACAAAGTTGTGTGCGTTTAGATGGTTGATTTTGAGACCTCAAGTTCTAAATCTGAAGTCGCGAAATCAAATTCGTGGAAAACTACTTCTTTCTCGAAAACTATGGCATTTGAGAGGGAGCTGTTTCTCACAATGTTTTATACCCCATTACTCGTCATCAGCAAGAAAGGTTTTATGCTAAAAATTATTTTGAGTAGTTACCAATATTGTCCACTGCCTTTAAAGACACTGGACACTGGACACTATTGGTAATTGTCAAACACCAGTCTTGTCATTTGGTGCACAAAATAACGATCGTGTGAAAATTTGAGCTCAATTGGTCACCAAAGTTTTGCGATAATAATGAAAGAAAAACACACTTGTCACATCGAAGTTGTGTGCTTTCAGATGCTTGGTTTCGAGACCTCAAAATCTAATTCTGAGGTCTCAAAATCAAATTCGTGGAAAATTTCTTTCTCGACAACTACGTCACTTCAGAGGGAGCCGTTTCTCACAATGTTTTATAGTATCCACCTCTCCCCATTACTCATTACCATGTGAGGTTTTTATGCTAATAATTATTTTGAGTAGTTACCAATAGTGTCCACTGCCTTAAAGCAGTGTGGAT
The DNA here is from genome assembly GCF_032118995.1 of Asterias amurensis. Taxonomy (NCBI): domain Eukaryota; kingdom Metazoa; phylum Echinodermata; class Asteroidea; order Forcipulatida; family Asteriidae; genus Asterias; species Asterias amurensis. The sequence goes on from NC_092650.1 coordinate 15,635,982, forward strand.
TAAATCAGCCTAATAGCCCATATGCGTGTCCCAATGCGCATGATGATAGCGCAAATGATTGTGGGTGAAATTCAATGAGTCTAAGCAATCCCAGCAACCATCATGGTGCTCTGATTTTGAAGCAGTGCGGTATAGACCGTATTGAATATGATGCCACTTCTCAAATATCTGCCCTAAAACATGGGGTCTGTGAGTGCGTGTGTGGGGTGTGCGTTTATGTGACGTAGAAATCAAACCGGGAACAGTGCGTGCTTATTTGATATACGCGTTTAGACGCGCATACATTTTGCCTTACAAGATGGCTACTTTCATAGCGAGAAAGGGTTATTCAATCTGGTCTATTCAAATATCAAACCGGGAAACTACACATATTGGGCCCTTGACTGCTAGGGTTAGAAACTGGCCTGTATCCTTGTGATGTACATGTATAGGATGCTCGCGGTGCGTGCCATTCGGGGATAGAAATGACCCGAGGGCGTTTACACCAAGTGCATTGTGTCATGCTACATGTATATTGTTTCTTCGCTCCATTATTTCGCACGAATGGCATCCGTGCAAATTGGCGATGGAATAATAAGACAATCTCACAGATGGAGGTTAAAGATTTATAGTATCCATCTGCTAGTATGTTTTTGGGGTTTTTTTTTTTTTTTGGGGGGGGGGGGAGTTTTAAGTGGTTCCTACAATCATATCATGAGCTCAGAAGTGGATTAAGAGTGTTCTGTATGAAAACTCCAAAGACAATGAACACATAATGTTGACCATTTTATTCAACCATGATACTCTTCCATGATACTTTTTGGACTAAAGTCCGATCTACAGCTTTTTGTACTGTTAGAAATTCTTTTCGAGGAGCTAAAAATATCATATTTAGTTGTGGTTTTTGTTTCGTTTGTTTTTAATTAAGGGGAAGGTACACGTTTGGTAATTACTCAAAACAAATATTAACTTAAAAAACTGACTTGGTAACAGGCATTGAAGAGCTGTTGTTAACATAAAACATTGTGAGAAACAACTCCCTATGAAGTAACGTTGTTTTTGAGAAAGAGGTGTTTTCTCACTAAAATAATAAACGACTTCTAGCTATGAGTCTTTTATTCCTATCTGAAAGCACACAAATTCGTCCAACAAGGGTGTTTTTTCTCTCATCATTTTCTGGCAACTTCGATGACCAATTTAGCTCAAATTTTCACAGGCTTGTTATTTTCTGCTTAGTCAGGATACACCAAGTGAGAAGACTGGTCTTTGACAATTACCAAACGTGTACCTTCCCTGAAAAGGCACAAGGAGTAGGACAACACGACAAAACGTTGGGCCAAATCACAGAAGAACCTGCTGCGCTGTGATACTTTTGTTAAAATTTATGAAACTTCAGTGTTGACATTAGTGTTGAGTTGAGTTGAGTTGAGTTTATTTTTTTATATTTTATATAGCGCTTTTTCACTCCCTACGGGTGTCTCAAAGCGCTTCAAGATATTACCCCTGGTCACTGGGCCTTAATTCACTCCTTAAACCATCT